>NC_092748.1:20948434-22148434 GCF_047496795.1 Chiloscyllium punctatum
TTCTGGTTTGATTACTTAGACAATTTTCAAGTGTTAAATTCCTATCCAATATTTTGCACTTTTTAATGGCTTTCAGCAAAACAATTTCTTAAATGGATACTTTCTTTCTCTCTGAAGAATTATTTTCTGGTCAGGGGAACGGCCACAGGAACCAAACAGTGGCACCATGTTGGCCAACCTCCAGTCTTCCGGAACCTCACCTGTGACTATCGATGAAACAAACATCTCAGCAAGAGGCCCTGCAATTACTTCCCTAGCTTCCCACAGAGTTCTAGGGTACACCCGATCAGGTCCTGGGGATTTATCTACTTTTATGTGTTTCAAGACATCCAGCGCTTCCTCCTCTGTAATATGGGAATTTTTACACTGGGATCTTGATCAGATGGCCAATGGGCTGAGAAGTAGCAGATAAAGTTTAATTTAGATAAATGCGAGGTGATGCATTTTGGGAAAGCAGTTCTTAGCAGGACTTACACTCTTAATGGTAAGGTCCTAGGGAGTGTTGCTGAACAAAGAGACCTTGTAGTGCAGGTTCATAGCTCCTTGAAAGTGGAGTCACAGATAGACAGGATAGTGAAGAAGGCGTTTGGTATGCTTTCCCTTATTGGTCAGAGTATTGAGTCCAGGAGTTGGGAGGTCATGTTGCAACTGTATAGGACATTGGTTAGGCCACTTGTGGAATATTGCGTGCATTTCTGGTCTCCTTCCTATCGGAAACATGTTGTGAAACTTGAAAGGATTCTGAAAAGATTTACAAGGATGTTTCCATGGTTAGAGGAATTGAGCTATAGGGAGAGGTTGAACAGGCTGGGACTGTTTTCCCTGAAGCGTCGGAGGCTGAGGGGTGACCTTATCAAGGTTTATAAAATCATGAGAGGCATGGGTAGGGTAAATAGGCAAACTCTCTTCTCTGGGGTGGGGGAGTCGAGGGCATAGGTTTAGGGTGAGAGGGGAAAGATATAAAAGAGACCTAAGGGGTAACATTTTCACGTAGAGGGTGGTATGTGTATGGAATGAGCTGCCAGAGGAAATGGTGGAGGCTGGTACAATTGCAACATTTAAAAGGCAACTGGATGGGTATATGAATAGGAAGGGTTTGGAGGGATATGGGGTGGGTGCTGGCAGGTGGGGCTAGGTTAGGTTGGGATATCTGGTCGGCATGGGCAAGTTGGACTAAAGGGTTTGTTTCCGTGCTGTACTTCTCTATGACTTTATGACTCTATGACATGGAGTTCCAGTTGTTGGGAGGACTAATAGAAAGGACTGTATTTGCTGTCCTTACTCTCCCAGGATATCAAAGCTGTGCTTCTCAGCAGATAAATATTCTCATTTGCCCATGAACTATTTGTGGGATTATGTTCAATGTGCAGGATTCCCACAAGTCCAGGCCCAAGTCCATTGGATTGCAACCAATGCATTCTGTAGACATCTTCAAAACAGCCCAGTGCTTTTATAAATTGACCTCTGTTCTATTGATGTGCATCTGATTGGTGATGATCAAAAGCCAATCATGCTGGTCTGTGTATACTTCCGTTTTTATGTGTGCTAATCCTCCACTCTTTGGCCTGTATAGCAAGTGACAGACTTTTGGCGGCAAAAGTTACATTGCATATTCAATTCAAGACTCTTTTCTGGAACTCTAGTCCAGTAGCCAAAGTGCATGGCAATCAATTCAGTGGCTCAGTGATCCTGGTGCTTTGACAGGTCTGGTGGTTTTTCGTAATATAGTCCACAAACTGGTTATTTCTGCACATTACATATGAACAAGAATAGGCCACTCAGCCAGTCAAGGCTGTTCCAAAATTAAATACGAAGACTGCTTTGTATCTTATCTCCACATTCCACACTCTGTTATCTGATAATAATTTGACGAACAAAACTTTGGAAAATTACAAATTACTGTTGCATCCTTAGCATTTTAGATTAGATTAGGTTAGATTAGATTCCCTACCATATGTTAACACACTGTAGGGAATGTTCCCTACATTTTGGTAGACAGAACTCTTTACCTAAAACTTCGTTCCTGATTTCTTTCTAAAGCTTGTGCTCCATTGTTCTGGATTCCACCACAAGAGCTTTTCCATATCGATCATGATTTGACTGGGAGGAATGTGAAGCAGACTGAGAGGCTAGATCAGTGTGAGAAGAGCAACAGTGGGAGATGAAAGCTAATGGCAGAGAGCCCCTCCATGTCATGGGAAAACAGGTGGGTGGGTTCGTTGGGCATCTCCTTTATATCTCTTTTGAGTTATTTAAATGGAAGATATTATTACAACTGAAGAATAGTTTAATTGGAATAGTGATGTGTCACAGCTGTAGTTTGTGGGTGCTGATGGACACTGGTACAATCCATGGTGATTTCACCTCCTGCATGTGCTAGCTGCTTGGTAAACCTCACCTCCGAGTTAAGGGCTGGTTTCTGAGCTGTGGGCATTCAGGGAGGGGTAGAGTTACCTGACATTGTTTCAGGAGGCTGTCGCACACCTTAGATTAATTGCATCAAATTTAATTCATGGTTATGGACAGTGAGTGAGGCAGATATTATTAGTTAAAATTTAACTTTGAAAAAGCCTCAGCCAGTGCCCTTGTCTAGTTGGTATGAGGTTTTTGCACCTAAAGTGGACAAAGGCAGAGATTTCATGGAGGTTGACTGAAGGTGCCATTCAAGCAGGGAGATAAAAGAGAAATGTAGGAGGGATAGGGTGAAACATAATTAGGGGCATAGATATCGTTCTTTGCAGTAAAAACTGACAGACCTGAAATCTGTGTAGTCAATCTGGTGCCAAGATTCAGGACATCTCTTCTGGGCTGGAGTGGGAGAGAAGGATCCAGTTGTTGGTGTCCCTATAGGTAATAATGACATAGGTCGGATCAGGAAGGAGGTTCTGCTTGAAGAGGCAAATAATAATCAAATTGTGCCAGAGGGGCAGAAGGTACAAGCAGATGAATGTAGCAGAAGTTAGAGCCAGAATAAGTGTTGATGGTAAAAATTCCAAGCTCAAAGGCTCTTTATCTAAATGCATTCAGCGTTTATAATGAGATATATTAGTTGACAGGACAAATAGAAACCATTATAATTGTGATTGCATGATGGCCAGGACTGATAACTCTATATTCAGAAGTACTTGATGTTCTAGGAGAATGAGCTAAAAGGAGAAGGAGGTGGGGTTGCTTTGTCAATAAAGGAGTGTATCAGTGTGAGTTGTGATATAGGTGCAATAGATCATGATGTGAAATCAATTTTGGCAGAAATAAGAATGGCAAGGAAAAATTAATGTCACGGTGGGAATCATTTGAAGAGTTTGCTCACTGTAGGTCAATGCTTAAAATAATGTAAATACGTAACAAGGCATCACAATTATCATGGGTGATTTTAATCTGCATGTTGGTGGGACAAATCACACAGGTAAGGGTGACAGGGAAAATGAATTTGTACAGTGCATCAGGGGCTGCTTCTTAGAGCGGTATGTTGCACAAGCTACTCAGGAATAGATAGGATTAATAAGAGATCTCATAGCTAAGGATCCATTCATGGATAATGATCACAATGTGTTACAATTTCTAATTCAGTTTGTGGTAGAGCATCTCTGGTCTCAAACCAGTGCCCTCAACTTAACTCATGACAATTACAAAGGTATGAAGAAAGAGTTCTCCAAAGTGACCTGGAAAAATAGCCGAACCGAAAAGTCAGGACTTGGCAGGTACTTTAACACATTTTTCATTCTGCTCAGCAAAAATATTGTTCTATCAAAGAGAAGGACTCAATGTGAAGGATCAACAATCCTTGGTTAATAACAGTGATCAAGGAGAGTATCCAATTAAAACTATACGTGATAGACCAGAGGATTGGGAATTTTTTAGGAACTAACAGAAGGTGACTAAAAAGCTAATAAAAAGGGCAAATGTAATTTTTTTTATATAATTCATTTGTGGGATATGAGTGTCATTTACCAGGCCAGTATTTATTGCTTGTCCCTTGAGAAGGTGGTGGTGAGCTGCCTTCTTGAAGTGCTGCAGTCCACGCGCTGTAGGTTGACCCACAATGCCCTTAGGGAGGGAATTCCAGGATTTTGACCCAGTGACAGTGGAGGAACAGTGATATATTTCTAAGTGTGAATAGTTTGGAGGAAACTTGCAGATGGTGTTGTTCCCATGTATCTGCTGCCTTTGTCCTTCAAGATGAATAGGTTTGGAAGGTACTGTCAAAGTATTTTTGATGAACTTCTGTAGTGCATCTTGTTGATCATACACACTGCTACTACTGAGCCTCAGTGGTAAAGGGAGTGAATATTTGTGGATGATGTCAAGCTTCTTCAGTGGTGTTAGAGCTGCACCCATCCAGACAAGTGGGGATTATGAAAGTAACTTGGCAAGAAATATTAAAACAAACAGCTTCAATGGATGTATAAAAATAAGGGGTGTAGCTAACATGATTGTGGGACCCTTAGACAATACAACTGACGAATTCCTAACAGGGAATAAGAAAATAGCACATAATTTAGATCAATATTTTACATCAGTTTTCATGGTAGAAAACATTATAAACATCCTAAACATAACAGATTAGCAAGTGTTAATGGAAGGAACAATCTTATAACAATCTCTATCAAGAGGGACAAAGTATTTGTTAAACTAATGAGGCAGAAAGCAGACAAGTTGTCATAGAGTTCTGAACTCACTGGACTCAAAATGTTAATTCTGCTTTCTTCCCACAGATGTTACCAGACCGACTGAGTTTCAGCAGCTATTCCTGTTTTCCTCAGGACCTAATGGCCTGCATCCAAGTGCTTTAAAGGAAGAGCAACTGAGATAGTGGAGGCTTCGTTTAAATATTCTAGAATTTTCTGGATTCTGAGAGGGTTCCATCAGATCGAAAAACTGTAAATGTGATGCCCCCATTCATGAAGGGAGAGAGACAAAAGGCAGGACACTGAAGGCCAGTTTGCCAAAATTCTGACATTGGAAAAGTACTAGAGTTCATTATCAAGAAAGAAATAGCAGGATATTTAAAAATGCTCATTGCATTGTCAAGATGGTTCTGAGAAAGTGAAATCATGTCTGACAAATTTGATAATGTGCTTTGAGGAAACAACAAGTTGAGTTGATAAAAGACAACCGGTGGATGTTGTGTACTTAGATTTCCAGAAGGCATTCAATAAAGTACCACATAAAAGGTTAGTGCATAACTGTATTGAGTGCAATGCATTCAAATGGGTTGAGGATTGACTAACAGAGAAGACAGAGAGCCAGGATTAATGAGCCTTTCTCGAGTTGGAAAGATGTAACTGGTGGAGTGCTTCAATGATCAGTCCTAGGGCCTCAATTCTTTACCATCTACATTAGTGACTTGGAGGATGGTTCAGAAATCATTGGGCGGTCATATTGGGATGAGAAGAAAAGGTATCCACAAAGGATTATAGATAGGTTGAATGAGTGGACAAAAAACTTGGCAGATGGAATTTAATACTGGAATGAATGAGGTCATGGGTAGGAAATATCAAAAAGTAGACTATTATTTAAATGAAGAGAGACTCAGGAAAAAGTTCAGCACAGAGGGATCTGGGGTGTTATTGTGTATGAAACACAAAATCAGCATGTAGGTGAAGCAAATAATTAAGAAGGCAAAAGGAATTTTGACCTTGATTGCTACAGGGTTGGAGTGTCAAAATCGGGAAGTCTGTATAGGTGATGCTGCATCTGGAGAACTGTTTATAGCTTGGCTTCTACATTTAGGGAAGGGTATACTGTTATTGGAGGCAGTTTAAAAGAGATTCATTAAGCTGACTTCTGGGATGAAAGGTTTCACTTATCAAGAATTTCTAAAAGGTTTGGCATTTATTCATTAGAGTTTGGAAGAATGAAGGATATAATCTTATTGAAACGTACAACATTTTAAGGGGGTTTTGCAGAGTAAGTGGTGAGAGGATTTTTCCATTAGTGGGGAAAGCTCAAGTTATGGGACATAGCAAAGTAAGGAGATATTCATTTAAAACTGAAATGGCAAAGTACTTCTTTTCTCAGAGGGTAGTAAATGTCTGGAATTCTCTACCAAAGAGAGTTGTGGAGACTGGATGGACTTTTGAAATATCGAGTCATTGAGGACAAGGAGCTGCTGGCATGAGAAAGGAGTTGAGATCTGGGGCAGATGAGCTATGATCTTATATGATGTTGGGGCAGGCTTGGAGGTCGAATGTCCTACTTGTGATAATCTCCAGGATCTACAATCCATGTTTATGCAAGTGACTCACATAATTAAAACTTTTAAGTTCTTCTATCAATCAGGTTAACCTTCATTGAAACTATTCCAGCTTTAGCAAGATATCATCAGACCACAACTGCATATTGCTGAAGCAGAACTTCCAACCTCTGCCCCTGAATTAAAGGACAACATTTAATTATCTGTTGTGCTTGTCCACTACCTTTTAGCAAATTGTATAAAAACACAGCTAAATCTTTTTGCTCCATTGCTTCTCAGCGTTAAATAATTATTTTCATAATTCTTGTATTCAATGTGGATGATCTCACAAGCCCACATTTCAACTCCATTTGCCACTTTTGCCCACTCACTTATTCTATGCCATTTTTAACTTCTGGACTTTTTTTTTACAATCTAAAATGGCTCCTAATGTGGTGTCATCTTCAAATTTGCAAACACACCTTGATAATGAATATTTCTTCTCTGCCTTTTCTAAGGATTAGTTGTGTTTTATTGTCCCCCCCCCATCTTTTTTCTGCACTTAACCCTGTCAGATGCATCAAATAAGTGACTGTGCCATAATCAGTACGATTCTCCTTTTGTAATAATCAGCAACTAAAGGACAATTTCACCATAATATGATGTTGCCAAAACTCAGAGAATCACCCTCAGGGTGGCCCTCAGGGCTTTATTATTCCTTATGGATTATCATCAATGCATTCACTCAGTGCCAGATCCTCAAGTCTGCTATATCCATCTTCCAAAGTGCATGTTACTGCAGTGATGCTTGCACTGTTGATCAGAGTGACACAGAGTACTCTGAAGAATTATCTTTTGTGGCCACTGACTCTTATGAATACACAATGAAAGATAATCAATGCACGCTAAAATGTGATAGCTATGGCACACTCAAGCAGACTTTGTCTGAGGCAATAGTCCTATGTTTGGTATTTGTGGTTGTGTAAATTCTTTATCTGCATAAGTGCATGTGCAAATGTGAATCAAAAGAGAAAAATAAGCAAAATGCTCCTGATGCTGTAAATTTGAAATAAAAAACAGAAAGTGCTTGTAGAAACTCAGCAGATCTGGCTGCATTTGTGGAGAGAGAAACACAGTGAATGCTTCATGTTCAATGTGCAGCGTCAGAAGCTGAGGGGTGATCTAACAGAGGTTTATAAAATCATGAAGGGCGTGAATAGGGTAAATAGACAAGGTCTTTTTCCTTGGGAGTCCAGTACTAGAGGATAGAGGTTTAGGGGTGAGAGGAGAAAAATTTAAAAGTGACCTAAGGGACAATGTTTTCGCACAGAGAGTGGTGTATGTATGGACTGAGCTGCCAGAGGAAGTGGTGGAGGCTGGTACAATGCAACTTTTAAAAGGGATCTGGATGGGTATATGAATAGGAAGGGTTTATGGGGATGAAAGCCAAGTGCTGGCAAATGGGACTAGGATTTAGGATATCCGATTAGCATGGATGAGTTGGACCGAAGGGTCTGTTTCCGTGCTGTACATCTCTGTGACCTTATAACCGTATGACACTTTTTCAGAATTTATGAAACATATTTAGAACAGGCTATTGCTAAGCCCTGGCTGAACCTTATGTTTCCTTATTCCCTCTATACTGCATTTAAAAAATGTAAAAGGAGACCACCTTAAATAGAATCAAGGGTTAAGTTCTGGGATCCCTTCTGCTTCTGACCTTTCTTAAAACACTGACCCATGGGATGTGGGCATCACTGGCTAAGCCATCATTTAATGCCCATCTCTACTTTCCCAAAAAGCACTGAAAGTTTACCACATTGGTACTGGTCAGAACCATATATAGGCCAGAACAGGTAAAGTTGGAAGATTTCCTTCCCTAAAGGACATCAATGAACCAGATGGATCTTTATAAATATTCACAGTAATTTCATGGTCACCATTAAGACAGCTTTCTATTGAATTCAAATTTCATCATTTGCCATGGTGGGATTCAAACACATGCTACCAAACTGTAAACCTGAGATCATAAATGACTAGTCCAGTGACATTATCACAACACTATCCACCCTTAGTATTTGCTGTAAGAACAATTTTCATTATACAGGCTAGTTGTTAAGGATTAATAAGGTTGTCGTTTATTCAAAAGTTGCTCATGCACTAAAGAACATAGGTCATTAAATTTCCACGTAACTGTAATTCATTCATGACAAAATGTAATCGTTTTATTGAAAAATCTAGGTGGAAATCCAAGGCCTAGTCAATGAATCAGGTCTCTCGCACCATGGTACACAAGACGGCAGGAAGAAGAGTTGCAGGACTACAGTATAGGGAATTTATTAGTAAGGGGAACTGGCAGGCGTTCTCCACCCAGAAAATACTCTACCTGAAGGTATGTTACTTTACTGATGCTAGTGTCAAGGATGTCACTGAGAGACTGCAGGGGATTCTGAAGAGAAAAGGTGAATATCTAGTGGCCATTATACATATTCATACCAACAATGTAAGCAAAAATAGGTATGAGGTCCTACAGGTTGAGCGTAGGGAGTTAAATTAGCAGGAAATAAATTAGAAAGTAAGACCTCAAAGTAATCTCAGGATTATTACCAGTGATACGTGCTAATGAGCAAAGAAATAACAAGATATATCAAATGAATATGTGGCTGAAGAAATGGTGTGGGGTAGGAATTCACATTTCTGGGACATTGGGACAAATTCTGCGGCAGATGAGACCAGCACAAACAGATGGGTTGCATCTCGGCAGACAGAGACTCAAGTGTGCTGCTTGCTAGTGCTTTTGGAGTTAATTCAATCTAGAATGGCAGGGGGGTGGGTACCTGAACAGGGAGACAGAGAAGGGTGAAACAAGAACAGAAATGAAAGACAGAAAGAAAGCGAGAAGCAAAAGTGGGAGGCAGAATAAATGCAAAAGTCAGTTGAAGCTGTGGTGCAAAATAAAGCTAAGATGATTAATCAGGTTAAAAAGACTAGTCTAAAGTTTTGTGTCTTAACGCACAGAGCATTGCAACCAGGCAGATGAATTAACAGTCCAAATAGATATACTCAATTCCAATACCATTGCAATCATTGAGACATGGACCTATGGAGACCAAATATGGGAATTGAACATCAGAGTAGTTAATATTTAGGAATAGTCGATAAATAGGGAACAAAGATGGGGTGGCATTGTTGGTAGAGGAGTAAATTAATGCAATAGCAAGGAATGGCAGTGGATCAAAGATCATGATGTGGAATCTGTATGAGTGGAGAGAAGATACACCAAGGGGCCGAAAACATTGGTGGGGGTGGTTTATAAGCCCCCAAATAATAGCAAAGATTGGTCTATAGACCCCCAAACAATAGGAACACATTCAATAGGAAATTAAGAAGTATGGAATCAGAGTACAATTGTAATCATGGGTGAATTTAATCTTTATAGAGATTGGCTAACCAAACTGCCAATAATACTTGGGAGAAGGATTTCCTGGAGTGTAAATGTAATATGTTTTTGGACCAATAAATAACCAAAATAACTAAACAGCATGCTGCCCTAGATGAGAAATTGTGCAATGAGAAAGGATTCATTTACAATCTTGTTATGTGGGTCCTTTTGGGAAGAGCAACCATAAAATGATAACTTTTTCATCAAGATCAAGGGTGAAGAAGTTGAATCTGGAACTTACATTGTGAGTGTAAATAAACATGGGCATGAGGGACGAGTTAGCAATGATGGATTGGTTAACCTTACTACAAGGATTGGAACGGTAAGGCAAGGGTTAATATTTAAGGAATGCAGACATAGATTACAACATTTATTCCTATCTGGCGCAAAACACAGGAAAGATGGTTCAAAAATTCTAAAATTACTTAGGGATCGTATTGTTAGAAAAATATTTGAAAATGATGAATTTAGAGGGCTATGGAGATAGCACTAGAGAACAGGACTTGGCAGTTCATCCAGGAACCGGAACAGACATGATAGATCGAATGGCCTCCTCCTGTAATGTAAAATGCTATGACTCTATATAAGATGACCAGAAAACGCTGCAAGCCTGAGGACCAGGAGCAGTTTAGAATTCAGCAAAAGAGCACCAGATCAAGAAGAAAATAGAGTATGGGAGCATACTTGCAGGAAGTATAAAAACTGACTGTAAAATCTTCCATAATTATGAGTAAAAAAGGATTAACAAAAACAAATGTAAGTTAAACGGGGAGCAGAAAATGGAAAAGAATTGAACACACATTTTATTGCACAAAAGAGCATGCAAATAATTTCCCAGAAATTCCAGGGAACTAAAGACAGGGAAGAATTGAAGAAAATTAGTACCTGCTAAAAAAAGGTGCTATAGATTTTAATGAGGTTAAAGGCTGACGAAGTTCTAGAGCCTGACAATCTACATCTCAGCACTAAAGGAAGTCGTTCTGGAAATACTGGATGTATTGGTGGTTACCCTCTAAAATTTTACAGTTTGTGAGCAATTCCTACAGAATAGAAGTCAGTAATTGCAACCACCCTATTAAGGAAGGAGTGAGAGGGAAGAAAAACCCAAAAGAATCACAGATCAGTCAGCCCAACATGAATAGTGTGGAAAATTGGGTCCGTATTAAAATACAACATACAGAACAACTGGGAAAATTAATGGGATTGGACAAAGTCAGCATGGGTCTATGAAAGGGAAATTATGTTTAATGAACCAACTGGAGCTTTTTAAGAATAACTCGTAGAGTAGATAAGGGCAAACTAGTGGATGTGGTATTTGGATTTTCAGAAGGCTGTTGATGAGGTCCCATATAAGATGCAAGTGGACAAAAAGCAAACACATAGCATTGTGTGTAATGTACTGGCTTAAATTGAGAACTGACTGTCAGACCACGAACAGAGTGGGATTAAATGGATCTTTTTCTGGTTGGTACGTGATTTTTGGTGGGATCAGTGCTTGGGCACCAGCTATTCATAATAGATGCCTTGGATGAAGAAACTAGCTGCAATATTTCCAAGTTTGCTGAGGACATAAAATGAGGTATGTTTGTGAGTTGTGAGGAGGATGTAAGGACAATCTAAACAAATTGAGTGTATGGGAAAGCACAGGGCAGATGTAAATCATGTGAAGTTATACATTTTAGTGTGAAAAACAGAGAGGCAGAGTATCACTTAAATGGTCATTTATTAGGATATGCATATTTACAAAGGGTTCTGGGTATCCTGTAAATCAATCAATGAAAATAAACAAGCATGTGCAGCAAGGAATTAGGTAGAAAAATAGTACATTGGCCGTCATTGCAAGAGGATTTGAGTTCAGAAATAGTGATATCTGACTGCAGTTATACAAGGCCTTAGTGAGACCACACCTGGTGTATTTCATGCAGTTTTAATCTCTCTATCTAAGAGAGGATATATTTGTCATTGAGGAAGTGAGGTGAAGTTCAGTTGGCTGACATCACAGCTTGTGGGACTGTTGTGTGAGGAGAGATTGGTTCAACTAGACCTATATTCACTAGAGTATAGAAGAATGAGAGGGGATTTGATTGAAATATATAAAGTTTTAATGGGGTGGACAGTCCAGATTTGAGAGAAATTATTCCTTTGGTTGACAAAGTTAAAAATCACACAACACCAGGTTATAGTCCAACAGGTTTAATTGGAAGCACACTAGCTTTCGGAACGCCGCTCCTTCATCAGGTGGGAGTGGAGGGCTCAATCCTAACACACAGAATTTATAGCACAAATTTACAGTGTGATGTAACTGAAATTATACATTGAAAAATGGATTGTCTGTTAAACCTTTCATCTGTTAGAATACCATGATAGTTTCACTTCTTTCATGTATAAATCATGGGGAAGCTGAGCAAAGGCTACAACAACGGATGAATGGGCACCTCACAACAATCAACAGACAGGAGTGTTCCCTCCCAATTGGGGAACACTTCAGTGGTCCAGTACATTCGACCTCGGACCTTCGGGTGACCATCCTCCAAGGCGGACTTCAGGACAGGCAGCAGAGGAAAGTGGCCGATAGCTAAGTACGGTCCCCATAGGGAGGGCCTCAACCGGGACCTTGGGTTGATGTCACATTACAGGTGATCACCATTACACTACACACACACAGATATTCCTACACACACACTCTCACACACACACAGGCGCTCCTATACACACATACACACGGACACACATATACACAGACGTGCACAGACACCCACACACACCCTTACAGACACACACAGACCCACACTCACACATGTACCCCCTCACAGACTTAAGACACTCTGCACTCACTACACACACACATACACTTTCTCACACTCAGAACCCCTAACCCAGACAGACACACACACACAGACGGACAAAGACCCACATACACACATATATTTTGTGGGGTGAATTTGTATTTGCAGGGTTACATTGTACTTTGCTCAAAAACTGCATGAATTCATGTAAAAGTCCGTTATCTCACTTTTTAGATTAGAATCAATCTAAACATCATGGCATAGACAGAGAACACAGGGGGCTAACACCTTCAACATATTGTCTAGCTATCACCATTGTTAACAGCTAACCTGAGAATGCAACTTTTTAAAAAAAGGTTTTGTGATTTACACATGAAAGAACTGAAACTATCATGGTATTCTAACAGATGAACAACTTAACAGACAATCAATTTTTCAATGTAAAATTTCAGTTACATCACACTGTAAATTTTTGCTATAAATTCTGTGTGTTAGGATTGAGCCCTCCACTACCACCTGATGAAGGAGCAACGCTCCGAAAGCTAGTGTTTCCAATTTAACCTGTTGGACTATAACCTTGTGTTGTATGATTTTTAACTTTGTTCACCCCAGTCCAACACCGGCATCTCCAAATCATGACTCCTTTGGTTGAGGCGTCTAGAACCAGAGTACACAGTTTTACGATATAGAGCACTATTTGGGACTGAAATGAAGAAACATTTCTTTACCCAACATCTGATATTCACCACACAGAAGCTGCGGAGGCCAAGTCACTGAACATATTCAAGAAAGAGACTGATAATTCATTTTTAAGTATAAAATGCATCAAGAGCCATGGAGAGAAAGTGGGAATACCATCTTAAGATAGAGAAACAGTCATGATCATATTGAATGGTGGAGCAGGCTCAAAGGGCCAAAGAGCTTATTCCAGCTCCTAGTTTCTAGGAAGTAGCTCCAATATTTGCTGCTTACCTCCTATACCCGCGAAAGGTATCACTGTGCTCAATATGAATTAAATTGAATTGAATTTAATTAGCTTTATTGTCACATGTACTCAGATGAGCACAGTGAAAAGGTCACATGTCACCACTTGCAGTGCCATCTTAGGTACAAGGTACCTAGGTACATATTCTTCAGTACAAGTTCTTAAAAAAAAATTACAAAAATAAAGAAATGAGAAGTCCAACACTACAGACCATAAGAGAAAATTCATAAAATAGAGAAATAAAAAGTTCAGAATAACAGTCCTTCCAACCCGGTCCATGTCAGCACCTTGCCTCCAGTCTGTGCCAAGCCCTGAATTACCTCAAGGCTGCAAGTCCACACTGAGAGCATGCTGGGCTGGGAAACCGCAACACAAGTCTGGGAATGTAAGAAATACCAGCCCAGATGTGAGACTGGTTACTTCTTAATTAATGTAATATGGCTTCTCAATCATTAAGATAAATGTACTAATTGCCATTTTTAGTCCTGAAACCTGAAACATTTGGCCAGGCAAAGAGATTTCTTTATACATGATGAATTGAAAAACATTCTGAGTGAAAATAGATAACTGGTACATCTTAAATACTGCTCGTCTGAATGTCTAGAAAATGGCAGACAATTGTCTTTTCTGAAGGACTGTATCTACGTCAATGCAATAGTCTAACATTGCTGTCAGTCTTGATGATGCATTCAAAGACAGCTGTGAGTTCAAAATCACAATAATCTAACTCAAAGAAGAGTGGTATAAGAATTGTATTAAATGCTATTAAATGCCGTGATATCAATCTGTAGTGACACCTAGCAACTAAAAGAATAATTGCAATGCAAGTGGCATCAATCTTGAGAATTATGGTTCAAAAACATTCATAGCAATTAAACGCAGAGAAATTGAACAAAACGTACTTCTCTACTGAGGTTGCTTTCTTTGACTTCAGACTCTGTTGCCTATTAATAATACCTTGACAATAAAATAACTAAATGTTCTGCTTGAACTAGTCAAAAATATTTTGATGGACAGAGGTTGATTTGGTTCAATGTTAATTAGGCTGCTTAAAATGCGAACCTTTACACACCACAATTTAAAATAGGACACCTAATTAATTATTAATCAAACATATATCACATTTTGCGTGTCTCATTTATCATTGTGTTAAACATAGGAAGACAATGTCACTACCCCACACAGGCATGTGAAACAATGCAACTTCAGGGACACAATGATAATGGGCTATTATAGATAAGACTAGTTCCCAGTTACAGTGTTCACTTCACCAATCTCTATGGAATGCTACTGGAAATGAGCAATCCTCATTTAGGACAACATTGCATAATAAACAAAAGAAAGTACTGTGTGCTCTGGAAATCTTATATAATGACAGAAAACGCTCTGCAGAGCAGGCAGTGACTATGGAGAGACCAACAAAGTTAATGTTTAGACTTCCATCAGAATCAAAATAAGTTGCAAGTGTTTGGGACAACAGAGGAATGGATGAGAGTGTCACTAAGGGAACAGACCCTTCAGAACGCTGAAAGAGGAAAGGAGAGTTGTGGTGACATTAGGGACCAGGCGGAGGAAATGGTAAATTGTGATCCATTCAATACCAAGGCTTGTGGGGTGCAAAGTGAAGAAGCTGAAAATGTGTTGTTGGAAAAGCGCAGCAGGTCAGGCAGCATCCAAGGAACAGGAGAATAGATGTTTCGGGCATGAGCCCTTCTTCAGCATTCCTGGAAATGTAGGAACATAGGAACAGGAAAGACCATTCAGCCCTTGGAACCTGTTCCATCAGTTAATGAAGTTATGGCTGATCTATGGCCTAACTCCACTTACCTTGCTTTGGCCCATATCCCTTAAAACCTTTGCTTAACAAAAAAAATCAAATTCAGATTTAAAATTAGCAAATGATCTAGCGTCCACAGCTGTTTGTCAAAGAGAGTTCCAAATATTTTGTGTAGAAGTACTTCCTAAAATTTCTCTTGAACAATCTGGCCATAATTGTCAGATTACGTCCCTCAGTTTTGTAATCCCCAACCAGTGAAAATAATTTATCCTTATTCACCCTGTCTCTTCCTGGAAATAGCTTGAAGGTAGGATAGTTCCTAAAAAATGCTATTGGGTTTGAAATATTGAGAAACAAGGCACTGAGACACCCAAGCGATGTGTCCAAAATAGAATGAGCTTTAAACCACAACTCTTAAATGTTGAGCACACAGGATGACCTTCAGGACTTTACAATTTCCAGAGCTACAGGGACATAAGAAAGCATATGTTGAAATGATAGGTTATAAATATTTCCAATATCTGGCACTGTCATTTCTAACAGGAACTGGGACTCTTTTGTAAGATATTGAATGGCCTAATGTCTACTTCAGAACCTCTCCAGGAAGATGGGTTTCCCTAAACAACCAAAGCATAGGCTTGCTTTTGTGTGGATATAGCCTCATGAATTAATGTCAGGGACAAGGTAACATCTCTTCCCTTTTGAACTTGACATTGTGCCAGGAGAAGCAGAATTGCTCCTGCCTGCTCCACAGCATTCATTAATTAATCTGTAATCCCTGTTTGTATCATGCTCGTTGCTGCAAGGCCTTACCAGATGCCAATGAAACTAGGGAGTTCAAATATGAGTTCCCTGTTTGCACCTGTTAATCTAGTCCAATCAGGGTGCTCTGGCTGACATTTAAAAGGGGCGTGTCAGAGATGTCAGCACTCTGGACTCTGTATGAGGCAGAACTATAGTCAAGGATGGTTCATGTATACATAAAAGGTGACTTGGTGATGGGATACTGGCCTCTGTGGAGTTATTTCAGAGGCGACTAGTGTAAAGCATGATCCTGAAGAAACTTGCTTCTAACAGGCATCCTTCAGTTGGGGGTAAGCATTTTTTTCCACCATGTCTTTGTTTAGGAATCTTGACACATTCAATCCTGCTGTCAAGGATTGGGCCACCATGTGGAAAGAACATATTTTCTCTGAGCAAAGGACATTGTGACAGACAAGATACAATAAGCAATTCTCCTGCCAACCTGTGGAGCTGCAGCTTTTTCGGCCATTAGGAGCCTCAATTTCCCTGAGACACTATATACTAAAACCTTTCAAGAATTGACTGACATACTTAAGGAATATTACAACATCAAGCCTACTCTAATTCTGAAATGCTGTCATTTTTACTCACAATTCAAGAACCAAGGGAATCTGTATTGGAATTTTAACTCCTTTAAGACAATGCGCAGAAACCTGAGAATTTGTTTTAGTCCTTAAAGAGATGCGTAGAGACCAACTAGGATGTGGAATTAATGATATAACTATGGAAAATGCCGCTAGCTGTAGCCCAAGTGGACTTCAAACAGGCGCTACAATGGCTTTAATTTGGAAAATGTGGGAAGTGGAGCTTACAAATTGCAAGATATTCTGATGCAAGTGGACACCCTCATCAGTCTGACTGAACTTGGAACGGCACTTGGGTGCAGACAATAGCATAGCCTCACTCAGGACATATCCAGGCAAAGTGAGTCTAGGGCAGCCCACAGCAAAACCCCAAAATAAAGCCAAGCCTCAGCCAAACGATCACGATTTTCTTCAGGATCTTGGCTGGCAAATAATTTTAGTTGTTGCCGAAATGCAGACTTGAGACAGCAAAAGAATCCTACAAGACCTAAATTGAATAGGCCGGTATCCAGGAGGGTATTCTGAAGAGTTCATACATTTGGACTGGAGCAATTAAGTTGCTTAACAACATCAACATTTTTTCAGACTGGAAGCCTGTGAGCAGTGGAGTGCCAAAAGGATTGGTGCTGGGTCCACTACTTTTCGTCATTTATATAAATGACTTGGATGTGAGCATAAGACGTATAGTTAGTAAGCTTGCAGATGACACCAAAATTGGAGGTGTAGAGGACAGCGAAGATGATTACCTCAGATTACAACAGGATCTTGATCAGATGGTCCAATGGGCTGAAGAGTGGCAGATGGAGTTTAATTCAGATAAAGGCAAGGTGCTGCATCTTGGGAAACCAAATCTTAGCAGGACTTATACACTTAATGGGAAGGTCCTAGGGAGTGTTGCTGAACAAAGATTCCTTGGAGTATAGGTTCATAGCTCCTTGAAAGTAGAATCACAGGTAGATAGGATAGTGAAGAAGGCGTTTGGTATGCTTTCTTTTATTGGTCAGAGTATTGAGTACAGGAGTTGGGAGGTCATGTTGTGCTGTACAGGACATTGGTTAGGACACTTTTGGAATATTGCATGCTTTCTGGTCTCCTTCCTATCAGAAGGATGTTGTGAAACTTGAATGGGTTCAGAAAACATTTACAAGGATGTGGCCAGGGTTGGAGGATTTGAGATATAGGGACAGTTTGAATAGGTTGGAGCAGTTTTCACTGGAGTGTCAGAAGCTGAGGGGTGACCTTATAGAGATTTATAAAATCATGAGGGGCATGGATAGCATAAATAAACAAAGTCTCTTCCCTGGCGCGGGGGAGTTCAGAACTAGAGGGCATAAGTTTAGGGTGAGAGGGGAAAGAGATAAAAGAGAACCAAGGGCAACTTTTTCACGCAGAGGGTGGCACATGTATGGAATGAGCTGTCAGAGGAAGTGGTGGAGGCTGGTACAACTGCAACATTTAAAAGGCATCTGGATGGGTATATGAATAGGAAGGCTTTGGAGAGATATGGGCCGGGTGCTGGCAAATAGGACTAGATTAGGTTGGGATATCTGGTCGGGGTGGACGAATTGGACCAAAGGTTCTGTTTCCATGCTGTACATCCCTATGACTCTAAAATCAAAACAAATAAAGATAAATGTCTGGTTAAATTGTCATCCAGTTCTAATAGAGGTAAATACTGGTGCAGCCATTTCAGTGAGCACAGCACCAGTATTTAATAAAATTTGCTCTGGACTCCTACCCTTAAATTTGTGCACGGCCTTAGCTAGGCTGAGAAACTATACCAGTGAACCTTTACAGATTAAGTGTACAAGTTCAGTTCTGGTCTGTTATGAAAGGCTGCTGGTTCAGTTACCAGTGATTGTCGTAAAAGGCTTGGGCCCAAGATTTATAGGTCAATACTGGTTGTGAGAGATTCATCTAGATTGGTTCAATATTTTTCAATTAGAAAATGGTTGCCTGAGTGAAGTCCTAATTAAATACCCAGAAATCTTCCAGGGGGTTCGAAGGACTATGAGAGGAGCCAAGATCACTTGCATTTGACCAAGAAGTAATTCTACAATTCTGCAAAGTCTGCCCAGTGCCATTAGCCTTATGGACAAAAGTGGAAGCAGAAACCAAAAGGCTGGAAGTGAAGGAATTATCAAACCAGTCCAATTTGCAGAAAGCCAGCAATTCGCCTTAGTGGGGATCTTAAACAATAATAAACCATTTCTTGAGCTGGATAAATACTCAGTCCCTCGGATAGAGGATTTATATACAAAGCTAGCAGGAGGTCTGTCCTTACGAAGTTGGACGTGAGCCATGCTTACTTGTAATTGCGTTTAGATAAGGATTCTCAGAGTATCCTACAATTAATACCCATAAGGGCTTGTACCAATATACAAAACTGCCACTTGGGGCATAATCAGCCTATTTAATATTTCAGCAAATGATGGAAAGGTTCAAGGTTTACCTCAGGTCACTATTTACCTAGATGATGTCCTGATAACAGGGAAAACTAATTAGAAACACTTAAAGAAGATGGATATAGTCCTAAGGTGCTTTTTGCAAGGCTGGCATATGCCTAAGACGGGAACAAAATATGTTCCAGGACTCCCATCTACCTATTTCGAGATGAAGTGATGGTGATCAAAAGTGCCCCGACTCTCAAGTTTGTCCAGGAGCTTAGCTTCCAGCGAAGTAAAGAAGTAAAGGCCTGGTATGTGAGCACCTTGTCATCACAAGGGCTCACTACCTATTGTCAGATATTAATAATCCCCTTTAGCAGACATTCATTCTCTGCAGACCAACCTTTAATCACTCCTTTGTCTGTCCAATTGTTATCACTCTCTTCAGGCTCTATCTCCAACTATCATTTACTCCCTCGCACTCCCCACCCCACCCCACCCCACCTCCCCCCCCACCCCACCCCCCCACCACCCCCACACACACACACACATACACACACTCCACCCACTTCCATTTTCTGTATAAAATCCTGTATCTAGCTTCCATCAGTTCTGAAGAAAGATCACTGGACTGGAAACATTAACTCTGATCGCTTGCCACAGATGCTGCCAAACCTGGAGAGATTTTCAGCAATTTCCGTTTTTGGTTAAGTTTTCTGGACACGTTTTCCAGTCACAACAAATGATATCAGACTTTGGACACATTATGATCCAGTCCTTTCCAAACTGAAGCAGTTGGTATTAATGGAAAAATCAAAGAGTTGTCACAACTAGATTTTTGGATCGGGAGATACCAGCTCACAGTATACAGTATACTGTTATGGAAAGTGAGTGTGATTCTCCTGAGCAAAGGTCACTGTCAAATACAGGCTGAACACCACAAGGCCCATCCAGGGATCTCCAGAATGAAAATGTTGGCATGATGTTATGCCGTCAGGTTTGGATACAGACATAGCTGCATTGACTGGGTAGTGCCCAGAGTGTCAACAAGGACAAAACCTACTGCCAGCAGCTTTCCCACATCCAAGGGAATGGCTGGGTAAACAGCCTACAGCCTCGCGAGATATTAAACTCTCACTTTTCTTGTTTACGTATATGATCACCCACACACAACTACAGGGAGAGCACTAGCAGAGTTGCTAATAGGTAGAAGACTCTACTTCAGGTTAAGTCTGACATTCCCAGACCTGGGAGGGCGGTGGAGGATGAAATGGCATTAGGAACTCCAATGCCAGACCCAAGACTCTGCAAACAAGTGAGAGAAATTGAAACAGGGGCTGAAGTTTGGTGGAAATATCACAGAAATGGCCCTGTATCGGTAAGAGGCATGGTCAGTATGAGGCTAGGACTAGTGATATATAAAGTAGTGGTGATGGTCCTGAATATGCAAGTGGACCATATGAAAGCTTGAAAACAATGTGGGAGCAAAACGTCTACTGTTCCTTGGAACATTCGAAAATGCAACCAGGACCTGTGGGTTCACTAACTCCATCAAGTGTGGATGTGTCCTCAGAATCAAAGATGGACATGACAGAAATAGCTGCTTGGACATCTTTGCCTCCAGAAGAAGAGATGCTCCTGGTGCAGGAAGCAAGATTCTGTGCATTGCATACTCCCTGAGTTGGAGTATTAAAATGCCCCAGAAGGTTCTCGAACAACAAGGACTGACTTATGTCCTTTGACTCAGAGGGGGAGGGATACAATGATTATAATGAGGTCAGTCAGGTGGATCTCATAGAATATGAGTTCTCTGATTGGGGCTGTTAATCAGGGAGCCCTGGCTGACACAAAATGGGGAGTGTCAGAGATATTCTAGTGCCTTACTCTGTATGAGGCAGGCCTATTGCCAGAACTGTTCATTTATAAATACAGGGTGACTTGGTGACAGGATACTAGCCTCTCTGGAGTTAGTTCACCTGTGGCAAGCCCATCGTTCCAATAGTAGTATTTGATTTACCATATTGATAATGTTTCTTACTCAATGAATTCAGGACAGGCCTGGAACCCTGTGCAGGCAATTTCATCCTTTGGAGCTTCAGTACAAACCCCTTATGCACTTATGGAAAGGCCAAGCAACACTGCACCTTTTAAGGAGTGTCCCTGCTGCAGGCAAATGTCTAATTCAGCAATGAGATGATCGCTTGGTTCTAAGGATTTGTATTTGTGAAATGATTAAGGCGAGTATCAGAACAGTAATCAGAGATGAAATAACTGAAGGATCATCCAGTGAGGTTTTGTGGGTGGAGCTAAGAAATAAGGAGGGGATGGTGATGTTATTGGGGTTGTACTATCGGCCCCCAAATAGTCAATGGGAATTAGAGGAACAAATATGCAGGGAGATTTTCTGAGACTTGTAGGCGCAATAGGGTTGTCATAGTAGGGGATTTTAATTTTCCTAGCATAGACTGGGACTGCCAGAGCATTCAGGGCTGAAATGGGGTGGAATTTGTTCAATGCTTTTAAGAAAGTTTCCTCAAACAGTATATAGAGGGGAAGGGGAAAGGCTCGATCTACTCTTGGCAATAGTGCAGGACAAGTGACTGAGGTGACAGTGATGGAGCACTTTGGGATCAGTGACCATAGTTCTATTAATTTTAAAATAGTTATGGAGAGGGACAAAACTGGTCCACAGGCTCAAGTTCTAAACTGGGGCAAGACAAATTTTGATGGAATTAGACAGGAGCTTGCAGAGGTTGATTGGAGTGGTTTGTTTGCAGGGAAAGGGACCTCCGGCAAGTGAGAGGCCTTCAAACATGAGATAGCTGGAGTTCAAGGTCTATAAGTTCCTGTGAGGGTGAAGGGCAAGATTGGCAGGAGTAGGGAACCCTGGATAACAAGACATATTGAGGATTTGACCACGAAAAAAAAGGAGGCGTGGCTCAGGTACAGGCAGCTGAGATCAATGGAATCCCTAGAGGTATACAGGATACAGGAGTTTACTGAAGAGGGAAATAAGGAGGGCAAAAAGGGGGCACAAGATAGCCTTGGCTGAGAAGATTAGGGTGAATCCAAAGAGGTTCTTTAAATATATTAAATGAAAAAGAATAACAAGAGAGAGAATAGGACCCCTCAAGGATCAAAGTGGACATCTATGTGCAGAGCCACAGGAAATGGGTGAGTTCCTCAATGAATATTTCTCCTCTGTGTTTATTGTGGAGAAAGACATGAAGACGTGGGAACTTAGGGAAGTTAGTGTTGATATCTTGGGTCAGTCCATATCACAGTAGAGGAGGTGTTGGACATATTAGAATGTATGAAGGTAGATAAATCTCCTGGCCCTGACCAGATTTATTCAGGAACACTGCAAGAAGATCAAGAAGAAATTGCAGGGGCCTTGGCTGATATTTTGCATCATCATTAGCCACAGGTGAGGTCCCGGAAGACTGGAGGGTAGAGAATGTTGTGCCCTTATTCAAGAAGTGCTGCAAAGAAAAACCTGTAAGACCAGTAAGCCTAACATCTGTGATAGGTAATTTACTGGAAAGACAGGGTTTGATTAGGAATAGTCAGCATGGCTTTGTGCATGGGAGATTATGCCTCACAAATTTGTTAGAGACCTTTGATGAAGTAACCAGGAAGGTTGACAAGGACAGGGCATTAGACATCTTCTATATGGATTTCAGTAAGTTCTTTGAGAGCGTTCTACATGGTAGGCTGCTCTGGAAGGTAGATCGCATGAAATCCAAGGTGAGCTGGCAAAATGGATACACGATTGGCTTGATGCCATGAAGCAGAGGGAAATAGTGGAAGGATGTTTGTCAGGCTGGAGACATGTGACTACTGGAGTGCCTCAAGGGTCAGTGCAGGGTCTATTACTGCTTGTTATCTACATTATGATTTGGTTGGGAATGCACAAGGCATGATTAGTAAGTTTGCAGATGACACTAAAGTAGGGCGGTATCATGGACAGTGAGGAAGGCTGTCCTTACTACAGGGAGAAAGTGAGGACTGCAGTTGCTGGAGGTCAGAGCTGAAAAATGTGTTGCTGGAAAAGCTCAGCAGATCAGGCAGCATCCAAGGAGCAGGAGGATCGACGTTTTGGGCATAAGCCCTTCTTCAGCAGCAGGGCCTTGATTAATTTGGGAAGTGGGCTGAGAAATGGCAAATGGAATTTAATGTAGATATGTGTGAGGTCTTACATTTTGGAAAGTCAAATCCAGGTAGGAGTTTCATAGTAAATGGTAAGGGCCTTAAGGAGTGTAGTGGAACAAAGGGACCTTGGAGTTGATGTGCACAGTTCACTGAAAATAGAGTCACAGGAAGGCAGGGCAGTGTAGAAGGCACACTGGCCTTCATCACTCAGGGCACTGAGTAAACAAGTTGGGAAGTTATGTTGCAATTGTACAGGACATTGGTGAGGCCGCACTTGGAGTATTGTGTTCAGTTTTGGTCACCTTCTTATAGGAAGGATGTTTTTAAACTGGAAAGAATGCAGAAGAAGTTTACAAGGATGTTGCTAGGACACAAGGGTCTGATTTATCAGGACTGGTTGGATAAGCTAGGATTTTTTTCTTTAGTGTGTAGGAGACTGAGGGGGGTTCTTACAGAAGTGTACAAAATCATGAGAGACATGGATAAGGAGAATGCACTCAGTCTTTATCCCAGGGATGGGGAAATGAGGACTACAGGGCATCAGGTTAAGGTTAGAGGTGAAAGAATAAAAGGGAACCTAGAGGGGCAACTTTTTACACAGAGGATGACACACATATGGAATGAGTTGCCAGCGGAAATGGTTGAGGTGGGTACATTAACAACATTTAAAAGGCATTTGGATAAATACGTGGATAGGAAAAATTTAATAGGATATGGGACAAGTGCAGGGAAATGGGATTCGCGTGGATGGACATGTTGGTCAGTGTGGACCAGTTTGGGCCAAAGGACCTGTCTTCTTGCTGTAAGATTTTATGACTCTATGACTAAAAAGTAACTATTGGACTGGAAAGGAGATGTGGGAAGGTTGGCCACTTGCTGCAGAATTTAGGGAACTAAATTTGGGCGGCACGGTGGCACAGTGGTTAGCACTGCTGCCTCACAGCGCCAGAGTCCCGGGTTCAATTCCTGACTCAGGCGACTGACTGTGTGGAGTTTGCACGTTCTCCCCGTGTCTGCGTGGGTTTCCTCCGGGTGCTCCGGTTTCCTCCCACAGTCCAAAGATGTGCAGGTCAGGTGAATTGGCCATGCTAAATTGCCCGTAGTGTTAGGTAAAAAGGGGTACATGTAGGGGTATGGGTGGGTTGCGCTTTGGCGGGTCGGTGTGGACTTGTTGGGCCGAAGGGCCTGTTTCCACACTGTAAGTAATCTAAAATTGAAGTGTCATTTCCCATTGACAGGAGGAAGAGGCCATTCTTTTGAAACAAGCAGATGTAGACAGAAGTGAGTGAAGAAGTAGGCGGTATCGTGGTTCAGCAGTTAGCACTACTGCCTCACAGAGTCAAGGAACTGGCTTCAATTCCAGGGATGTGCAGGCTAGGTAGAGTAGCCATGGGAAAAGCAGAGTTACAGGCATAAGATTGGGGTGCATGTCTGGGTGGGATGCTCATTGGACAGGCTGTATCAACTTGATGGGCCAAACAGCTTGTTTTCATACTGTAGGGATCCTACGTTTCTATTCTCTAAAGTATGCATCAGGAGTGTAGCCCCTTGAAGTTGGAAACAGTGCCCCAAGAAGCTCAATTATTTAATTCAGCCACAAACAATGAGAGTCATTCCAGCTGCAGGTACCAACACCTACCCTCTTAATTCTTGAGTAGTTTTCTGGACAGCACACCTGGAGCAACAAAACTCAATTCTTTCTCTCTAGACGTCCACATCTCACACCCTCAACCAAATAGTTAACACTCTTATTATCATTCACAGACATCCTCAATAATTGCTGTCATTCCCTTGTCTCCATGAAAGAATTTATCACGCTCAACCTCCTGCTTTCTCTCCCTCCTGGAGACAAGTGCATATGATTCCAGGGAGAGACAACTGAGTGTGTCCTGTCAATGATAGTCACCTTGATGGCCACTGACAATGTATGTTCAATTCCTCCTCTTCCAGGAGAATCCTGGACCTGCCAAATCCATGCTGACTTCTTTGCAAGTTTCTCTTGACCCTCTCTTACTTCTTTCCCATAGCCGTATTAATTTTCTTTCTTCGGGTGCACATCTAATGCCACTTTGAAAACCATGATCAAAGCTGCCTCCCACCACATTCTTAGGCAGTGCATTGCAGATCCTAACCCTAAGAAGCACTTTTTCCACATATCGTCTTTGATTCCAAACACCTTAAATTGGTGACTTCTGGTTCTCAACCCTTCCCCAATGGAAACAGTTTCTCTCTCTGGGCTGTTTAGAACTCTCATGATTTTAAACACGTTTATAAAATTTCCTCCCAACCTTCCTTTCTCAAAGGAGAACAATCCTGGCTTCTCTAATCTATCTATCTAGTTGAATCCTTCAACCATGAAATGAATCTCATAAATCCTTTCTACATCCTTCCCTAAAACCTTTATATGCTTCCTAAATGCAGTGTCCAGAATTATGTACAATTCTCCAATTGAGCCTGAGACATTTTTGTTCAGAGCAGTTCATCATG
Organism: Chiloscyllium punctatum; assembly: GCF_047496795.1. NCBI lineage: Eukaryota > Metazoa > Chordata > Chondrichthyes > Orectolobiformes > Hemiscylliidae > Chiloscyllium > Chiloscyllium punctatum. The sequence continues at coordinate 20,974,014 of NC_092748.1, forward strand.
CCTTCTTTGATTTCATGCTCCTGTCCTCTATCTATGAAGCTGAGGAATTTGTCTGCATTTTTAACCCCTTTTTCACCTGTCCTGCTATCCTCAAAAGATTTGTGTACAGATACCACAAGTCTCCTTGTATTTACACCTCTTATAGAATGGTACGCATTTTCTTTGTTGCTTTTCCTCGTTGTTTCTATTTTCAAATATTTAAATGACTGACCTAACAGGTTTCTGGGGGGTTATCCTTTGCCTTACAATGCAAACCAATGTCATCCAGAGTGAAAATGATGACGTTGCGATTCCATTCTGCTTGTTAAGGGAATAACTCCATGGAGGCCAATACCCCATCACCAAGTCACCCGTTTTATTTACACATACTTAGAACATGATACTTACCCAGCTAGCGTAAAATCGGCTCCAAGATTGACCAGAACCCCTGACACTCCTGCTTATATCTGACAGCCAGGGCTCTCTGATTGGAATGGGTTATCAGCCCCCATTCAGTGAACTCATGTGCTATGACTTCTACCCTGATGACATTGTTTCCATCACTATAGATAATTTTAGGAATTTAACCTGACCCAAACCACACACAAATCCATTCTACCCTTGGCAGTTAAAAATCTGTTTGTTACTTTGTATATTGATTATGACAGCCAGTTAATACCATATTTTCTACTCTAAGTATTATGATATCAAAATACATCTCATTTTGCGAAAAGTTTAAATTAGATGAACTCATTAAAATGCCTTATTAACTCTAAATCATTAAAGCCAAAGTAATTTTCTTGATTGTAGTTGATGTTTTGATTTATGGCAACTAAAACTGTGCCTTATAGGAGTTACCTCCAGCCAGCTATTTTGAGGGATAAGTAGTGCATCTCAGGTTAATTTATAAATGCACATTAGATTAATTGAGTGGTCATAATAATGCCAAGAGTTCAATGTGGGTAATAGTGAGGTCATTCATTTTGGAGCCTAGAAGATAAATCAGAGTATTTTCTCAATGGTGAAAAATTATTAATTGAAAGGCAATAAAGGTCTTTTAGAATTCAAGTACACAGATCATTTAAAGCTAGTGGGAAAGTATAAAAAGAATTCAAAAGGTGAATAGAGTGCTGGCCTTTATTTAACAGGGGGTGGGAAAGAAGTTATGCTTTAGCCGTGCAGAATCTGTGTTGAATCCCAAATGAATCATTTTATTCAGATTTAGGCACCACAATTCAAGAAGGATATGTTGGCCTTGGAAGAGTTGCCACTTTAGCCAGCTATACTCACAAGCGCTCATATTACCTTTATTCAATTTCTTGAAAATAGTCTTGTGGACACTCAAGTCTGTGTCAAAATGCTTTTCACCATGACAGCATTTATTCCTACCCTGTTGCACAGTATTGGGTCTGGTGCAATCTGCTCTCTGCAGAACATGTTGATCTAAGAAAGTATCTATGAGTTCCTCAACTAAGTTATCTTTACCCATCTGATCTTTCCAGTCCCCGTGTAGCTTAACATCTCCCATGATTAGCACCACATCTTTCTGACAAATATCCATTACTTCTTCCTTTATACACCATCCTATTATATGTTTACTGTTAGGGGGCCTTATACACCACTCCCACAAGTGAGTTTGTACCTTTATCATTTCTTATCTCTGTATAACCATAAGATATAGGAACAGAAGTAGGTCATCCCAACCCTTGAGTCTACTCCACCATTCATGGCTGATCTGATAATCTTCAATTTGCCTTCCATGCCTTTTCCTCTTAATCCTTGATTTCCTTTTCTGATTAAAAATCTATTTCTCACAGTCTTGAATATATTTAATAATCCAGCTTCAACACTCCTGTGTAGTGAAAAGTTCCACAGATTCACTATCCTATGAGAGTAGGAATTCCTCCTCATCTTTGTCCTAAATGAACAAACCTTTAGTCTGAGATTATATCCTCTGGATTTTGACTTTCCCAATCTTTCTTCATCTACCCCACTAAGAATTTTTTATGTTTCAATAAGGTCACTTCTCATTCTTCTACATTCCAATGAGTACAGACCCAGTCTACTCAAGCTCATCTCTTAAAGAAACTTGTTCCATACCCAGGATCAATCGTGTGAAATTTCTCTGGACTGCATCCAATGCCAATATACCTTTCCTGAGATAATGTTAAAAATCACACAACACCAGGTTATAATCCAACAGATGTATTTGGAAGCACTAGCTTTTGGAGCACTACTCCTTCATCAGATGGCTGTGTGCTTCCAAATTAACCTGTTGGACTATAACCTGGTGTTGTGTGATTTTTAACTTTGTCCACCCCAATCCAACACTGGCATCTCCAAATCATTCCTTAGAGGGACCAAAACTGTTCAAAATAGTCTTGGTGTGGACTAAATAGTACATTGAATAGTTTTTTTTAATTCAGAATTCCTTTTGAAATAAATCCATTAGCTTACTTGTCTTCTCTTTTGCCTGGTAAACCTGTATGCTAGCTTTTTGGGATGAATGCACAAAAAAATCAAATCTCTCTGATCTCTAGTTCTTTGTTTTCTTTCTCCATTTAAATAATATTCACCTCTTTTATTCTTCCTGCTGAAGTGCATAATCTCTGATTTTCCCAAATATACTCCACGTGCCAAATTTTTTCCTATTCAGTTAACATATCTCTAACACTCTCCAGATGCTTTGTGTCACCTTCACCACTTGGCTTCCCACCTCTTTTGGTGTCATCCACCATCTTGGCTATAGTATATTTACTTTCCTCATCCAAGTCATTAATATTTATTTTCAGTAGTTGTGGCCCAGCAATGAACCCTGTGGCACACCACTAGTTCTGAGCAAAGAAGAGCTTATGCCCGAAACGTCAACTCTCCTGCTCCTTGGATGCTGCCTGACCGGTTGTGCTTTTCCAGTACCACATTCCTCGACCCTTTCCTGTCATGGTCTGTTTATTGTTTGTTGTGGTTGCACAGTGATAAGGTCACTGCACTAATGATCCAGAACTTCTTCACTAAGATTCTCAGGACACAGGCTCAAATCCCACACTATAGTAAATAGTGAAATCTGAAATCAGTTAAAAATCTGGAATCAAACCCAAACTGAGTGGTGACCATATAACAATTGTTGGTTATTGTATAAATCTTTCAGTTCACTACTGTCATTTAGGGAAGGAAATATGCTGTTTTCGCCTGTTTTGGCCTATGTGTGACTCCAGACCCTTAGAAATGTGGCTGACTCTTAACTACCCTCTAGATAAATAGGGATGGGCAATAAGTATTAGCTTAGACAATGATGCTCACATTCCATGAAAACATTTTTACAAAACTTTTTTTGTGGCCTATAATTTACGATATCTTCCCAAATTTGATCCCTTCCTCCCAGATTCAGTTTTAATGAGACTTGATTAGAGACAAATTACTTCTTCTGGTGAGGTAATTAAGAATGAGGGAACGTAATTTTAAAATTAGCACTAGACTATTTAAGAGTGTCAACAGAAAGTGCTTTCCAGACAAAGGGTTGTGGAATTCTGAATATCTCTTCCAAGAATTTATGGTTGCTAGGGTATTTAGAGTTTCCAAGACTGAGATCAAGAGTTTTGTTAGAAACAAGAAACAAAAATTGCTGGAGAAACTCAGCAGGCCTGGCACCATCTGTGAAAATAAACATTTGCTTTTTGCCTGTTTCAGATCTCCAACATCTGTGGTTCTTTGTTTTATTCTTGAGCTTTGTAAGGTAAGGTTTTTAAAGATATGGAGCTTAAGAGGACAAATAAAAGCATGCGCATTAGTCATGTTCTAACCCAATAGCAGAACAGACTCAATCAAAGGGTCTAATCCTTGTTTCCATCTTCCTGATTACCTACAGTTACAAAATGGAATGTGATTTACAACTAATACATAATTACTTACCTAATAAAACTATTCAATAATAACAGTAACAACATGCAATTGTTGGTGTGGCACAAATGTAGAGGGGCTCCCAAGATCATGTCGTGGTTATATTTTGCATAATATAGAAACATCCACTGGTATGAAGGAGTGGCTTATTACTGACTGCAAGAGTCACATACAACTACATACAAGTATAATTTACAGAACACACACACAAGAGAGAAGAAATATAGTTAATGATGTTCGGATGAAGAGTGCACATTATCAAACCTTATCTTTCTGCTTTATTAACGTGGACTAGCCCACTGTAGATGTTTTACTTTTTATTATTACCCAATACAGTACTACGTACTGCAGCATTATTACCTGATACTGTACTACATAGCAGCAAATGCTTACCTGTTTGTGACATTGCTCAAGAGACATTTTCAACCATTGATGCTCTTTCCTGTGTAATTCTTCCTGGGGAATAAGCACAAAAGCAGCTAATTAGGCATAAACAGCAGATTATAAAATACACCAGGAAGAAGCTATGAAAACAGTACATTTGATTCTTTCACTTCCTATCTATTTGCTGCCATATTATCAAGTTTATTAGCCTTGTTGGTAAACTTTCAGCTCTGTCATTAAACTGATTAATAAGCTAATCATCAATTGTAAATAGTAATAGTAGATTAGAGAATAAACATAAGAGCACAGTTAGATCATTTACTTTCGACTCTGCAATCTGTCTTTTCCACAAGGAACCTTTAAAATCCACAGCCTGTATCATTACGGATAGTTTTGGTAAGAGGAGTTTTCCCTTATATGTAAACAATAATACTGAAGTTTCTAGAGGTACCTGATTTTTATTGCTTAGGGCTATGATACATTTTGTAAAGATTTTTTTATCTCACACTCTGTAGACAACAGACTGCTTCTGCAAGTACGCAAGGAACTGAAGTTATTAAAGTTATTGAACAGCATTATTGAAATGCCAAAAGTAGTATCCAAGGAAAATAATTCTAAGCAAAATCTCCACAGGACTGAAAATATATGATAACATTAACATAGAGGATTATTCTTAATTTCCTGCTGTCTTCTAGTTATGAAAGTTTTGCTTTTTGAATCTCAAATGTAAAGGAAGGAAATAGGCCCATTACTTAAGTGCCTAACAATCTTTGATTATTTGATATCAGTCAAGTTTCTTTTCTATAAATTTGGTTTTCACTCTTTTATTTGCATCTACTCTGCTAAAAATGTTTAATATTGATTATCCTTTGGTTAGTAAGTCTGAAGGTCAAATGTGAACTTGGGCTCTTAATTTCAGGTATTGATCATGATTGGTACAAATATTCCAATCAATTTGTCATGAATTAGACTTTCTTTTGCTGAAACATACTCAGTATACATCCCCAAGGGCTTTAAGAAAATAATGGATCCACTGCTCGGGTTATGAATTGTACATTGAAGGCAGCATAGTCAGTCAAAATTGTGGTAATAAGGCAGGAGTTAATTAATGTGTGGAGAATGAATTGGTGCCTGAGCAAATATTAACTTGAAAGAAGTAAGTGTTGCCATTAATAAAACAGCTAATGATTTATTTTATGGCTAAACTAGACACTTCAAATACTCTTGGCAGTTTTTTCTATTTTGTAAAAATATGAACTAGTTTCACAGGATCACACAATCTTGTTGCAGTTTGTTGATGCCCAATTTGTACAAGCTAAAACATGAAAATATTCCTCCATCTGATGCAGCATAACAATCAAAATTAGCTGATTGCATTGGTCCTGAGCTGTTATTGGGTCATTTTTTTCAATCTTCAGCTGCCTTGCATATTCTTTAAAAAAGATTAAACAAATTATATTTAACAGATATCATAGGCTGGTTATGAATGATTCTGCAAGATTCAAAGATGCCTTCAGGCATAGATCTTTTATAGTGCACAGTATCTGGTGAAAGATAAATTTAAAACAATTTTTTTGTGATGAACAAACTTATGAATCACTGACATAATTTCTCATACCAGAAACAAAAACTGAGATGCCAACCTATGTAGTTACCATAGATATGTTCAGGGGGACACAGGTCTTTACAGTAGCTACTTCATGATCAACACAGAGTAATTACAAATTGTATAATCACTGTGTTTCTTAATGTAGGGTAAGTTAAAGCTGAATTTTTAAAAATGGTAAGTTTCCATCCATATGTTTAAGGCAGGAATTCAAGGAAATAGGGTGGAAGCTTAGAGCTACAACAACCAGAGTTGTTACCTCTGGATTGTTACCCATGCCACATGCCAGAGAGACAAGGAACAGGGAGGGAGAGGAGTTGAACACATGGCTACAGGGACGGTGCAAGAGGGAGGGATTCAGATACCTGGATAATTGGGGCTCATTCTGGGGACCTCTACAAACAGGATGGTCTACACCTGAACCAGAGGAGGATTGAGGGTTTAAACTAATTCAGCAGGGGGATAGGGTCCGGAATTGAGGCTCCAGTGTACAGGAGGTTGAGAGTAGTAAGATCATAAATAAGGTTTTGAGGTCGCAAGAGTGAACCGGCAAGCAGGAAGCTGGTTTGAAGTGTGTCTACTTCAACGCCAAGAGCATCCAGTATAAGATGGATGAACTTGCAGAATCGGTTGATATGTGGAACTTCGATGTTGTGGCCATTTCGGAGAGCATGGACAGGAATGATTGTTGCAGGTTCCGGGGTTTAGATGTATCAGTTAGAAAAGAGAAGATGGTAAAAGAGAGGGAGATGTGGCATTGTTAGTCAAGGACAGTATTACGGTGGCAGAAAGGATGTTTGATGAGGTCTCATCTATGGAGGTAGTCTGGGCTGAGGTTAGAAACAGCAAAAGAGAGGTCACCCTGTTGGGAGTTTTCTACAGGCCTCCAAAAGGTTCTAGAGATGTAGAGGAAAGGATTGCGAGGATGATTCTGGATAGGAGCGAAAGTAACAGGGTAGTTGTTATGGGGGAATTTAGCTTTCCAAGTATTGACTGGAAACGTTATAGTTTGAGTACTTAAGCTAGGTCAGTTCTTGTCCAATGTGTGCAGGAGGGTTTCCTGACACAATATGCGGGTAGGCCAACAAAAGGCAAGGTCACATTGGATAATGAATCAGGTGAGGTGTTAGAAATGGAGGTAGGTGAGCACTTTGGTGATAGTAATCATAATTTGGATAGGTTTATTTTAACGATGGAAAGGGATAGGTATGTACTACAGGGCAAGAGTTATAGCTGGGGGAAAACAATTATAATGCAATTAGGCAAGATTTAGGATGTTTAATATGGGGAAGGAAATTGCAGAGAATGGGCACAATTGAAATGTGGAGCTTGTTCAAGGAACAGCTACTGCGTGTCCTTGATAAGTATGTACCTGTCAGGCAGGGAGGAGGTGGTCGAGCAAGGGAGCCACAGTTTACTAAAGAAGTTGAATCTTTTGTCAAAAGGAAGAAGAAGCCTTATGTAAAGATGAAACATGAAGATTCAGCTAGAGCGCTTGAGAGTTACAAGTTAGGCAGGAAGGACTTAAAGAGAGAGCTAAAGAGAGGGCGGCACGGTGGCTCAGTGATTAGCATTGCTGCCTCACAGCGCCAGGGACCGGGTTCAATTCCAGCCTTGGGCGACTGTCTGTGTGTAGTTTGTACCTTTTTCCCGTGTCTGCGTAAGTTTCCTCTGGGTGCTCCTGTTTCTTTCCACAATCCAAAGATGTGCAGACCAGGTGAATTGGCCATAGGGTTAGTCAGAGGGAAATGGGTCTGGGGGTTATTCTTAGAAGGGTCGGTGTAGACTTGTTGGGACGAAGGGCCTGTTTCCACACTGTAGGGAATCTAATCTAAGAAGAGCCAGGAGGGGACATGAGAAGTCTTTGGCAGGTAGGATCAAGAAAAAGCTTCAAGTTTTCAATAGGTATGTTGGAATAAAAGAATGACTAGAATAAGATTAGGGCTAATCGAGGACGGTAGTGGGATGTTGTGCATGGAGTCCAAGGAATATTTTTCATCAATATTCACACTGGAAAAAGACAATGTTGTCAAGGAGAATATTGAGACACAGACTATTAGACCAGATGGGATTGAGGGGCATAAGGAGGAGATATTAGCAATTCTGTGAAGTGTGAAAAAAGGTAAGTCCCCTGGGCTGGATCGGATTCATCCTCGGATTCTCTTGGGAGTTAGGGAAGAGATTGCAGAACCTTTGGCTTAGATCTTTATGTTATTGTCTACAGGAATAGTGCCAGAGACTGGAGGATAGCAAATGTTGTCCCTTTGTTCAAGAAGGGGAGTAGAGACAATTCTGGTAATTATAGACAGTGAGTCTTACTTTGGTTGTGGGTAAAGTGTTGGAAAGGATTATGAGAGATAGGATTTATAGTTTTGTGAAGGGTAGGTCATGCCTCACAAACCTTTTTGAGTTCTCTGAGAAGGTGACCAAACAGGTGGATGAGGATATGGCGGTTGATGTGGTGTATATGGATTTCAGTAAAGCATTTGATAAGGTTCCCCATGGTAGGCTATTGCAGAAAATACAGAGATATGGGATTGAGGGTGATTTAGCGGTTTGGATCAGAAGTTGGCTAGCTGAAAGAAGACAGAGAGTAGTGGTTGATGGGAAATGTTCACCCTGGAGTTCAGTTACTAGTGGTGCACCGCAACAATCTGTTTTGGGGGCACTGCTGTTTGTCTTTTTAATAAATGATCTAGATGAAGGAATAGAAGAAATTGCAGATGGCACTGAGGTTGGTAGAATTGTGGACAGTGCGTAAGGATGTTGCAGGTTACAGAGGGACATAGAGTTGGGCTGAGAGGTGGCAAATGGAGTTTAGTGTGAAAAAGTGTGAGGTGATTCACTTTAGAAGGAGTAACAGGATTACAGAGTACTGGGCTAATGGTAAGATTATCGTTAGTGTGGATGAACAGAGAGATCTCGGTGTCCATGTACATAGATCCCTGAAAGTTGCCACCCAGATTGATAGGGTTGTTAAGAAGGCATACAGTGTGTTAGCTTTTATTGGTAGAGGGATTGAGTTTTGAAGTCATGAGGTCATGCTGCAGCTGTACAAAACTCTGGTGTGGCTACACTTGGAGCATTGAGTATAGTTCTGGTTGCCACATTTTAGGAAGGATGTGGCAGTTTTGGAAAGGGTGCAGAGAAGATTTACTAGGATGTTGCCTGCAATGGAGGGAAGGTCTAATGAGGAAAGGCTGAGGGACTTGAGGTTGCTTTCATGAGAGAGAAGAAGGTTAAGAGGTTAATAGAGACATACAGGATGATCAGAGGATTAGATAAGGTGGACAGTGAGACCCTTTTTCCTCAGATGGTGATGACTAGCATGAGGGGACATAGCTTTAAATTAAGGTGTGATAGCTATAGGACAGATGTCAGAGATAATTTCTTTGCTCAGAGAGTAGTAAGGGTGTGGAACACACTGCCTGCAACACTAGTAGACTCTCCAACTTTAAAGGCATTGAAATGGTCATAGATAAGAATATGGATCACAATGGAATAGTATAGCTTAGGTGGGCTTCAGATTGGTTTCACAGGTCGGCGCAATTTCGAGGGTCAAAGCTGCTGCGCTGTAATATTCTATGGTCCAACGATCTTAACAGAGCAGAAATTAGTCCCTTGACTAAAATAATTTGCTTTGTGTTACTATTTACAGCTTATTGTACAGAAAATGCTTGATGATTTGACTCCAGGTTATTCAGTAGGATGTTAATGCCTATGCCGACTACAGCACCCACTAATGTTTGACAAAGGGACACACGGAGCAGAGAACATGGATGTGAAGTACTTGGACTACACAGGAAGACAAGACCACAGGTCAATCATTATTATTGTTTTCTAGCTTTCAGTAAAAAACATGCAATATTGCATTTGAAGCAGAGGAACTACCAAAAAAAAAATAATGCAACGCCTACACTCCTCAGTGTGCAATACCTTGTCTTCATGTGAAAAGAGTATGGCACAGATCTTCTAAAAGGAAGAAATTCATGACAATTGCGTAAATACGAATTACACATCAGGACTACATAGAAGTCCTGACGCAGCTGACTCTGCAGGAATTGTCCAGGAAGTTGAAACTTCTGAAGGGCAATTATGCAACATCTGGAACCTCCCAAAAAGTTTCCACCTCTGAGTGAGGCAGAGGCTTTGGAAAGTAATCTTTACCATAGACAAAGGTAGAGAAATTAAACCCAGCTCTAACTCCTGGCTAACTATTAAACTGGACACTGCCACCTTTGCCTGTTGTGTCATGTCTCATGGTCAGCATGTCACCATACATTTTTGCCTCACTTGTCCTGCAGTGAGACCTCAACGTAGGCTGTGATAAAGGTGCCTGGAAGTAGTAATCATATGTTCTGGACCTTTAAGTTCAAATCGTGCTCCAGCACTAGAGCATTGCATCGAGGCTTAATACACGCTGTGATGTCGAACAATTCTTCCGTCGCCTCCGCCTCCGAACTCACTTTCACAATCAGGATTCCCGCCTACCTTCTGAGGACCACTTCACCCACCTCCAACACACTGCATCCACCTGGACACCCCGCGCTGGCCTATTACCTGCCCTCGACCTCTTCATTTCCAACTGCCACCGGGACATTAACCGCCTCAACCTGTCTACCTCCCTCCCCGACTCCAAACTCTCACTCTCACAACGCGCAGCCCTCCAATCCCTCTGCTCCAATCCCAACCTCACCATCAAGCCAGCAGATAAAGGGGGCGCAGTGGTAGTCTGGCGCACTGACCTCTACACTGCTGAAGCCAAACGCCAACTCGAGGACACCTCTTCCTACTGCCCCCTCGACCATGACCCCACCCGCCATCACCAAACCATCATCTCCCAGACCATACAGAACCTCATCACCTCAGGAGATCTCCCACCCACAGCTTCCAGCCTCATAGTCCAGGAACCCTGCACTGCCCGGTTCTACCTCCTTCCCAAGATCCACAAGCCTGACCACCCTGGCCGACTCATAGTCTCAGCATGCTCCTGCCCCACTGAACTCATCTCTACCTACCTCAACACTGTCCTATCCCCCCTAGTCCAGGACCTCCCCACATACATTTGAGACACCACCCACGCCCTCCACCTCCTCCAAGACTTCCATTTCCCCGGCCCCCAACGCCTCATCTTCACCATGGATATCCAATCCCTCTACAACTCCATCCACTATGAACAGGGCCTCCAAGCCCTCCATTTTTTCCTCTCCAGACGTCCCCAACAGTACCCTTCCACTGACACTCTCATTCGTTTGGCCGAACTGGTCCTCCCCCTTAACAATTTCTCCTTTGAATCCTCCCACTTCCTCCAGACCAAAGGGGTAGCCATGGGCACATGTATGGACCCCAGCTGTGCCTGTCTCTTTGTTGGCTACGTAGAGCAGTTGATCTTCCGTAATTACACCGGCACCACTCCCCATCTCTTCCTCTGCTACATTGATGACTATGCTGGCACCACCTCGTGCTCCCGCAAGGAGGTTGAGCAATTCATCAATTTCACCAACGCATTTCACCCTGACCTTAAATTTACCTGGACCATCTCTGATACCTCCCTCCCCTTCCTGGACCTCTCCATCTCCATTAATGATGACCGACTTGACACTGACATTTTTTACAAACCCACCGACTCCCACAGCTACCTGGATTACACCTCTTCCCACCCTACCTCTTGCAAAAATGCCATCCCGTATTCCCAATTCCTCCACCTCTGCCGTATCTGCTCCAAGGAGGACCAGTTCCACCACAGAACACACCAGATGGCCTCCTTCTTTAGAGACCACAATTTCCCTTCCCACGTGGTTAACGATGCCCTCCAACGCATCTCGTCCACATCCCGCACCTCCGCCCTCAGACCCCACCCCTCCAACCATAACAAGGACAGAACGCCCCTGGTGTTCACCTTCCACCCTACCAACCTTCGCATAAACCAAATCATCCGCCAACGTTTCCGCCACCTCCAAAAAGACCCCATCACCAGGGATATATTTCCCTCCCCACCCCTTTCCACCTTCCGCAAAGACCGTTCCCTCCGCGGCTACCTGGTCAGGTCCACACCCCCCTACAACCCACCCTCCCATTCTGGCACTTTCCCCTGCCACCGCAGGAACTGTAAAATCTGCACCCACACCTCCTCCCTCACCTCTATCCAAGGCCCTAAAGGAGCCTTCCACATCCATCAAAGTTTTACTTGCACATCCACTACTATCATTTATTGTATCTGTTGCTCCCAATACAGTCTCCTCTACATTGGGGAGACCGGGTGCCTCCTAGCAGAACGCTTTAGGGAACACCTCTGGGGCACCTGCACTAATCAACCACACTGCCCCATGGCCCAACATTTCAACTCCCCCTCCCACTCTGCCGAGGACATGGAGGTCCTGGGGCTCCTTCACCGCCGCTCCCTCACCACAAGACGACTGGAGGAAGAACGCCTCATCTTCTGCCTCGGAACACTTCAACCCCAGGGCATCAATGTGGACTTCAACAGTTTCCTCATTTCCCCTTCCCCACCTCACCCTAGTTCCAAACTTCCAGCTCAGCACTGTCCCCATGACTTGTCCGGACTTGTCCTACCTGCCTATCTCCTTTTCCACCTATCCACTCCACCCTCTCCTCCCTGACCTATCACCTTCATCCCCTCCCCCACTCACCCATTGTACTCTATGCTAATTTCTCCCCACCCCCACCCTCCTCTAGCTTATCTCTCCACGCTCCAGGCTCACTGCCTTTATTCCTGATGAAGGGCTTTTGCCCGAAACGTCGATTTTGCTGCTTCTTGGATGCTGTCTGAACTGCTGTGCTCTTCCAGCACCACTAATCCAGATTCTGGAGTAGGTCATACAATCTTGGAAAGTGAAAAAACTTCAACTGAGACATTAAATGAAACCCTGTTTACCTGCTTAGGTTGGCAAAGAGATGTTATGAGAATAAATCAAAAAAAAGCAAGGGAGTTCTACTCTGTGGCCGGATGGAGCACTCAAAGTGGTGGAATTACGAAAAGCCAGGTAATAAATAAAGCATGCTGGGAAATCAAGCTAAGCATTGGCCAAAAGTATCTGTGCTAAAAACACTGAAATAAACAAGCCACAGACCCGGAAAGGCTACAGCTAGAGACAGCACAATATACAACTGACCCAGCCCATTCCCAGGACAATAGAAACATTGAATTGTTTTCCAGAACAAAGGGGCGCCTCACACCCTTATTTGGGAAAGGCTACCTGACCTTTATGGCCCTAACATGTTCAGGAATGGAGGCCAAAGGACCACCCCACCATCAACACATAAATGCCTGATGGGCCTGATTGATCAGAGTGATCAAGCCCTGATTGATCCATTGGCAGGAATTGAAGACCTTCCCGAAGGGCCGCGAAAGCATCCAGGTATAAGAATCACCACAATCCTCGGGAGTGATAATTCGAGATCAACAACTGTGAAGAGGAGACAACTTCCTGAGACCCCCGGAAGAAGACCAGATAATCACCGCCACGTGGATTTAGGTCAAGATCATTTAAAGTACACGCTGAAGCTTGGGGCAGCTGCCGCCAAGGCGCGGTGGGGAAAAACCACCGTGTAACATCTGCCTACCTAAGAAGAACAGGGAGCCCACGCAGTGATTTGGTCTCCGCTGACGCCTCAGCAGAAGAGCCGGATAGTAAACGTACAGACTTGTATATATGAAAAATAAATGTCGATGTCTGTATGTAAAGCAATGTAATGTGTGCACAAGAATGGCATGACCAATTGTGTAGAGATCCAAATAATTTTATTAATAAAGTATATTTTTGAAATAAAAAAAATACAATAGTTAATTAGATTTATAGCATTACTTGTTATTTTGTTATTATACTATTAATTATGTATGATTAACAGTATAATATTAATTATCCGGGAGCAGCAGGAGACAGAGTGGAGGTGACGTGGAGACCAGGAGGGTGCCGGGAAGGGAAGGAAACTGCTTAAAAACTTACCTTAGAAGCCCAAGCTTTCTCCCTGTCCGGGAGCAGCTGGAGACATAGCAGAGGTGACATGGAGACCAGTAGGATGCTGGGAAAGTAAGGACTTAGTATATATTTGGGCAGCAGCTAAATCCAAGATACTACATATGTAGTATCTCCCTCCTACACCACCCTCCTCTATCCAGAAGAAAAAGACTTGGTAAAGTATTGTTGACGTTCCTGACTCTTAAATTTGCAAGAAATGTGTCCAGCTGCAGCTTGGTTTGATTGCATAACGGCTCTGGAGCTGTAGAGGGGCTCACTGTGGAGCATCTGCTATGCTGAGGAGGTCGCGGATAGCACGTTTAGTGAACTGGTCACACTGCAGCTTAGAATTGCTGAGGGAGACAGTGAATGGGTGACCAAACGGCAGAAAAAGAGTAGGAAGGCAGTGCAGGTTATCTCCCTCCAAAACAGGTATACCATTTTGGATATTGTTGGGGGAGATGGCTCACCAAAGGAGAGCAGCAGTTGCCAAGATCATGGCACTGTGGCGGGCAATGCTGTTCAGAAGGGCGGGAAAAAGACTCATTGGGCCATAGTCATAGGGGATTCTATTGCAAGGGGAGTAGATAGGTGGTTCTGTGGCAGAAAACAGGACTCCCCCGGATGCTATGTTGCCCTCCAGGTGCTCGGGTCAGGGATGTCACTGATCGGCTGCAGAGCATTCCAAAAAAGGAGGGTGAACTGTCTTGGTGTATATAAGCGCGGAAAATGTGTTGCTGGAAAAGCGCAGCAGGTCAGGCAGCATCCAAGGAACAGGAGAATCCACGTTTCGGGCATCAGCCCTTCTTCAGCCCTTTCCTAAAGAAGGGCTGATGCCCGAAACGTCAATTCTCCTGTTCCTTGGATGCTGCCTGACCTGCTGCACTTTTCCAGCAACACATTTACAGATGTGATACTCCAGCATCTGCAGTCCTCACTTTCTCCTTGGTGCATATAAGCACTAATGATATAAGTCAAAAACAAGATGAAGTCCTGAAAGTAGAATTCTGGGAGCTAGGAGAGAAGTTAAAAAGGAGGACCTCAAAGGTAGTGATCTCAGGATTACTACCTGTGCCATGTGCTAGCCAGCATAGAAATGAAAAAAATAAGCAGGATGAACACATGGCTTGAGGATGGTGTAAGAGGGAGGGGTTCAAATTTGTTGGACATTGGAACCGGTTCTGGGGAGGGTGGGACTATTACAAAATGGATAGTCCACATCTGAACCAGACTGGAATTAATGTCGTTGGGGGGAGTTTTTGCTACTGCTGTTGGGGAGGTTTTAAACTAATGTGGCAGGGGACTGGGAACCAGAAGAGAAAACAAGTAGACAGTGAGGTGGAAACTGGAGACTGTAAGAATCATGAAGATAGCATTAATAAAGGGAAGAGTAGGTAGAAAGCAGATAAATGCAAAAGAACTGGTGACGTGAACTGCATATACTGTAATGCAAGGAATATAATGGGTAAGGCAGATGAACTTAGGGCTTGAATTGGTGCCTGGGAGTATGACGTTATTGCAATCACAGAGACTTGGTTGAAGGGCATGATTGGCAACTAAATGTTCCAGGATATAGACGCTTCAGACAGGATGGGGAGGGAAGTAAAAAGGGGGGTAGAGTTGCATGGCTGTGTTAAAGGAGGACAGTATGGAGAGCTTGAGTAATGAGGCATTATGGGTGGAGCTGAGAAGTAAGAGGGTGCAGTTACATTCTTGGGGCTGTATTACAGGCTTCCCAACAGTGAGCGTGAGGTAGAAGAACAAATAGGTAAACAGATTATGGAAAGATGTAGAGCAATATGGTAGTGGTGATGGGAGATTTTAATTTTCCCAACATTGACTGGAATACACTTAGTTTCAGAGGTTTGAATGGGGTAAAGCAGCATCCAGGAGAGTTTTCTAGCGCAGTATGTCAATAGTCCGACAAGGGAAGGGACCATATTAGACCTTGTGTTAGGGAATGAGCAAGGCCAGGTAGTAGAAGTTGCAGTGGGGGATTTCTTTGGGAACAGTGACCATGATTCTGTAAGTTTTAGAATACTCGTAGACAAAGATGAGAGTGGTCCTAAGGGAAGTGTACTAAACTGGGCCAAGGCCAATGATATCAAAAGAAGGAGCTGAGAAATGTGGATTGGACACAGCTATTTGAAGGGGACCCCACATTTGATATGTGGGAGGCATTCAAAGCTAGGTTAAAGATAGTGCAGGATAGGCACATCCCGTTGAAGGCAAAGATAGAAAAGGCAAAATTTGTGAATTATGGATGACAGAAGAAATCGTACGACTAGCCAAGAGGAAAAGGGAAGCGTACATAAGGTCCAGTCAGCTAAGAACAGAATGGGCCCTGGAGGAATATCTGAAGAGTCGGAGGAATCTTAAGTGAGGAGTCAAGTGGGCTAAAAGGGGTCATGAAATAGCTTTAGCGAGCAGAATTAAGGAGAATCCCAAAGCCTCTTAGTCTTATATAAGAAGTAAGCGGGTAACTATAGAAAGTATTGATCCACTAAAGGATAATTAAGGAAGGCTAAGTGTTGAACTTGAGAAAATGGGTGAGATTCTCAATGATTACTTTGTATCAGTGTCCACTGAGGAGAGGGACATGATGAATGTTGAGATTAGAGATAGAAGTTTGAATAATCTGGGTCACATTGACATAAGTAGGGAAGATGTGTTGGGTAGGCTAGAGGTTATTAAGGTGGACAAATCCCCACGACCGGATGGGATCTATCCCAGGTTGCTGAGGGAGGCGAGAGAGGAAATAGCTGGGGCACTGTCTGATATCTTTGTGGCATTCTTAAATACTGGTGAGGTGCCGGAGGACAGGAGGGTTGCTCATGTTGTCCCCCTGCACAAGAAGGGTAGAAGGGATATTCCAGGTAACTACAGACCAGTGAGCCTGACATCAGTGATGGGAAAGTTGCTGGAGAAGATACTGAGGGATAGGATCTATTTATATTTAGAAAAGAATGGGCTTATCAGCGATAGGCAATATGGTTTCGTGCGGGGAGGATCATGCCTTAACAACTTAATTGAGTTCTTTGAGGAAGTGACCAAGTTGATAGATGAAGGAAGGGCTGTTGATGTTATATACATGGACTTTGGTAAGGCATTTGATAAGGTTCCCCATGGTAAACTAATAGAGAAAGTGAAGTCACATGATGTGCAGGGTGTTCAAACTAGGTGGATAAAGAACTGGTTGAGCAACAGGAGACAGAGAGTAGTAGTTGAAGGGAGTTTCTTGAAATGGAGAAAGGTGACCAGTGGTGTTCCACAGGATCAGTACTGGGGTCACTGTTGTTTGTGATATACATAAATGATCGAGAAGAGGGCACTGTTGGTATGATCAGCAAGTTTGCAAATGGACACGAAAATTGGTGGAGTAGCAGAAAGCATAAGGGACTGTCAAAGAATAGAGGAGAATATAGATAGACTGGAGAATTGGTGGAGAAGTAGCAGATGGAGTTCAATCCAGGCAAATATGAGGTGATGCATTTTGGGAAGTCTAATTCTAGAGCAAATTATACAGTGAACAGAAGAGCCTTGGGAAAAGTTGATGAGCAGAGAAATCTGGGATTTCCGGTCCATTGTACCCTGAAGGTTGCTGCACAGGTGGATAGAGTGGTCAAGAAGGCATATGGTATGCTTGCCTTCATCGGACAGGGTATTGAGTATAAGAGCTGGCAGGTCATGTTAAAATTATACAAGACAGTTCTGGTTGCCACATTACCAAAAGGACATGGACGCTTTGGAGAGAGTGCAGAGAGGGTTTATGAGGATGTTGCCAGGTATGGAATGTGCTAGCTATGAAGACAGGTTGAATTGGTTTGGTTTGTTTACATTATAGAAAAGGAGATTGAGGGGGGACCTGACTGAAGTCACAAAATCATGAAGGGTACAGCCATGGTAGATACAGATAAGCTTTTTCCTAGGATGAAGGATTCAATAACGAGAGGTCACACTTTCAAGGTGAGAGGTGAAAAGTTTAAGGGAGATACATGCAGCTAGTACTTTAAACAGAGAGTGGTGGGTGTCTGGAACACATTGCCAGCAGAGGTAGTAGAGGCAAGCACGATAGATTAATTTAAGTTGCATCTGGACAGATGCATGAGTGGGTGGGGAGCAGTGGGATAAAGATGCTTAGGAATTGGGCGACAGATTTAGACAGTAGATTTGGACCAGCTCTGGCTTGGAGGGCCGAATGGCCTGTTCCTGGACTGTAAATTTTCTTTGGTTTGTTTTGTAGATCATTTATTATTACTGTTAAGAGTCAACTCATAGTTCTTTGCTGAATATAAGGGCCAAAACACACTGTGTGGCAGGTGCAACACCTCGCTGTTGATTCCTTCTAGATTTTTATCAAACTTGTTTGTGTATGTTGTGTGCAAATTAATGATTGTGTTTCTTACATTACAACAATGACAACATTTCAAATGTATTTAATTAGCTGCATAGTATCTTGAGGGATCCCAAGGTCATGAAACAATTGAAGGTTCTTTCTTTTCTGTGGTTTCTTACCAGGCTCATCAGAGGCAAAGGAATGCTGCAACCCATTATCAAGAATGGAGAGCTCTGTGGCAGAGAAGATATGTCAAAATGATTCAGAAACTGTTCAAACAGTTGGTGCTTGTGCACATATTATATATGTTCCTGATTTGTACTTTGTATGGAGAGGTCTGCACAATGCAGTGTTCAAACTGAACAAGATGCACAGTTCTGTTGCATTGAAAAGACTATCTGATTTATGAGTAATAGCCAAAGAGCTGGTACACAGATATTCATTTCCTGCTGATAACTATATAGATGGCAGTCAGGTAGCAGTGACAGAAATCTAAAGGCCACAACAAGGTTCAGCTGCTCTGACATTAGCTGTGTATAAATGGCAACTTCTTGACTGTCTCACCAGTGAGATGTATTTATTGGTGTGATGTTGTTGTATTTACATTGCATCTATGAATTAAATTTGCAACTGAACATTTACATCTCATTCATTTTAGTCCAACTATCCTTTTGATGAGTGTTGATCAGTGCCAATAAACCTCTCTTCAATTTCAATTAACAACTGTTGTAGCTCCGTCAGATTTCTAACAGCCATTTTCAGAGGCATGTCATTTGCATGGATTCAGCATGGTCCTCGTCTCCAGCAGTCCTCTGTCAGGAATCGTGACTGTCACATTCTCCATAGGCTGCACACATGTGCCTGCGATGTGCTTACCATGCTGTGACCCTCATCCTAATTGCATAAGTGTACCCAAGGAGGTGAATGTTTCTGCATTAGTGGTAGGTGCAAGGGAATTATTTGACAGTGTAGCCTCTGACTGGTCCTTAGTGCTTATGGTCTCTTCTTTTGCTGTGAAAGTAACAGATGCATTGAACTACAGTCAACAGGCTCCTTCCAGGAAGAGATGGGTGACCTGTGTGGGATCTCTCTGTCGTGTACCCACAAATGGATTAGGACATTAATCAATGCCATCTGTGTAAGATCACACTGGTTCATTTTAAACTCCAATGGTGAGGTCATTGCTGCAGCTGAGGCAGTTGGATTCAGAAACATAGCTGGGTGCCACTGACTGTATACATGTGACACTGAGAGGGTCGTATCACAACACTAAGAAGTTCATCAACAGGAAAGGGTCCCATTCATTAATGTTCAGGTAAACTGTTCCCACTTCCCAGGGGGTGTGCCCTCTACCCTGGCAGCAGCTATTGCTCCTACGTTCTGGAACAATTTCATGTACCTGTGAGTTTGAGGGTCAAGGATTATTACAAGGCTGGTTACTTAAGATAAGGGCTACCTACTGCCACTATGGCTAATGACACCATTGCACAACCCCCTAACACATGCACAATGCAGATACAGTGCTGCCTATGCTTCTATCACACCTATGCAGAACAGTCAATGGGGCTGTTGAAGATGCAGTTCTACTGCTTGAGGTGGTATAGAGTTGGTTTCCATTGTAGTCCTGAGGGAATGTGCTACACCACTTTGGTGTACAATTGGCACAGGCAAAGGATGGATACTGAGGAACTTTCAAGGAGGAGGATGAAGACACTGGGGAGAGCGAATTTGTCTTTGTCCACGACAAGGTCAGCTGCATCAGGCACTGTAAAACAGCTAGGACCTGACTTAAATCCGGTTCCAATAAATGGGAGCTAGGTATGGCAGATAATCATGAACAATAAAATATCCAAGTGGTCATTTTTGGGGGTGATGTGCAGCTTCCATTTACTTTATTTGTGTTTGATTTTGGTGACTGCAAATAAAAGTTCATGTTTGAAAATGTCCAACAGCTCGCATGTAGGTGATGAACATGGCAAGAAGCATGTCTGCAGTGGGCACTGGCGACAGAGCAGCTGTGATCTATAGTATGGGTTCAGATGGGATGTAGGTAAGGACAGGTGAACATGTGGCTTGGCAGTTAAACAGGTGAGAGAATGGGGTTGCATGTTCGAGGGCATGATTGCCATGCCGGATATATATTGTCAGGAGCTTTGTGTCTGTTGTGCCATTACATTGCTGGTGAAGGGCAAGGTTGGATTTCCAACATTTGTCCAAATGAGCAGCGTCCCTTCAAAATGCCACACAAACAAAGGACCAGTCTTTCACCAAATGGCAAATTATTCTGGGAATGGCGCACAGTAAGACAGTGATGAAATCAGATGTAAGGGATGCTATAGAGGTGGTGTATATGGTTAATGAGAAGACTTTGGTAGGATACAGTGCAAAAGCTCAGAAGACCCCACAGCAAGAAACACTGCATAAACCCTGATGCAGCGTGCAGTGAGCTGAAAAAAATAAGATCCAGCCTGATACTTTGTTCCTTTTGAACAGTTTTGCAACTGCTGAATGCATACGTACTTCCACTCTTTGTGCATAACATTTTATCTTGAGGCCACAGGGGGATGTTGTGTTCCTGCTTTGAGGATGACTATGCTAATAAGCCAAGGTTCAAGATGACACTACAAGAACCGTTACTGTGAGAACTCCAACTAGCTTGACTAAGAATGTGTACATAGACTGCTCTGTTACTGCCAGTTATTAGCTTTTCTGTTAACTATTTGGGATTTTTAAGTAAATGGAGCATACTGAACCAGTATGAGAATAATAATTCTGTATTAAGGACAGCAATACAAGAACACTCCAGTGGCATCCAGCATAATTTGCCAAATTGGATCCTAAATTGGCTTAGTGGCAGGAAGCAGAGTATGATGGTCAAAAGGTGTTTTGTGACTAGAAGCCACTGTCCACTTTCTCACCTGTTTAACTGCCAAGCTACATATTCACCTGTCCTTATCTTTTCCCATCTTAACCCACACTGTAGGTCACAGCTGGTCTGATCCAGTGCCCACTGTAGAATTGCTTCTTGCTATCGTTCAGTAAGGGAACATCACTTGTAGGCAAGCAAGTGGACAATTCCAGACATTAACTTTTACTTATTGCCACAAACTCAAACACAAATAAAATGAATGGAGGCTGCACATCACCCCCAAAATGGCCAATGGCTACCTTTCAGTTCATGATTATCCTTTCAGTTCATGATTATCTTTTCAGCTACAAAGGCAGACTAGATAGGCTGGTGTTGTATCCCTTAGAGTAGATTGTGATGGGACAAGATTGAGATGTAGAAAGTCATGAAGGACTTTGATAGGGTAGCTAGGAAGCAACTTTTCCCTTGAGTAGAGGGGTCAATAACAAGACAGCTCGGTTGTAAATGACAAAACCTGATCCCTACAATAGGAGAAGCTGCAGAACTAGCAACTAGTGTTGATAGAGACGCTGTGGCTTCAGACCATCAGAGTGACAATGTTTCCAGCCTTAATTCCTTGTGTTCTAAACTCAAGGTCACCATCAAGGTTCACCATGTGGGCGGCACGGTGGCTCAGTGGTTAGCACGCTCCCTCACAGCACCAGGGACCCGGGTTTGATTCCAGCCTCGGGTGACTGGCTATGTGAAGTTTGCACATTCTCCCCGTGTCTGTGTGGGTTTCCTCTGGATGTTCCAGTTTCCACCCACAGTCCAAAGATTTGCAGGTTAGGTGAATTGGCCATGCTAAATTGCCCATAGTGTTAACCATGGTGCATTAGTCCGGGTTAAAAATAAGGTAGGGGGAATGGGTCTGGATGGGTTACTCTTCGGAGAGTCGGAGTCAACTTTTGGGCCGAAAGGCCTGTTTCCATACTGTAGGGATTCTATATTAAAGAAATCATGACTAATGGCAACAATCCAACCATAACCACTAAGGACCAGTCAGAGGCTACACTGTCAAATAATTCCCTTGCACCTTCCACTAATGCAGAAACATTCACCTCCTTGGGTACACTTGTGCAATTAGGATCAGGGTCACAGCATGGTAAGCACATCACAGGCACATCTGTGCAGCCTATGGAGAATGTGACAGTCATGATTCCTGACAGAGGACTGCTGGAGACTAGGACCATGCTGAATCCATGCAAATGACATGCCTCTGAAAATGGCTGTTAGAAATCTGACGGAGCTACAATTATAGGCAGAAGAACATACAGCAGAGATACCTGAGGCGATGTGCAGTGTCCAGGAATGATGAAGGATTCCAACTACATTCAGTTCTTGTTGCTACATCACAAGAAGGATGTGGAGGCTTTGGAGAGGGGGCAGAAGAGGTTTACCAGGATGTTGTCTTGAGTAGAGGGTATGAAGTATAAGGAGAGGCTTGAAAAACTTGAGTTTTTTTCTTTGGAACGGTGGAGACTGAGGGGAGGCTTGAGAGAAGTCGGTAAAATTAAGAGATGCACAGATGGGTTTAACAGTTGGAATCGGAGTTGAAATGTCTAATACTAGGGAGCATTCATTTAGGGTGAGGGGAGGGAAGTTTAAAGGAGGTATGAGGGCCAAGATTTTAACACAAAGGTGAAGGAAGTGAATATAATATAGCCAAACTTGCGGATAACATAAAATAGCTAGGAAGGTAAGTGATGAGGATGACACAAAGAGTCTGTAGACGGATATATACAGGTTAAGTCAGTGGGCAAAAACTTGACAGATGGAATATAGTGTGGGGAAATATAATGTTATGCATTTTGATAGGAAGAATAGAGAATATTATTTAAATGGAGAAAGACTGCAGAAAGTTGCAGCACAAAGGGATTAAGGAGTCCTTATGTCTAAATCATACAATACTAGCATACAAGATCAGCAAGTAATAGGAGAAACAAATACAGTGCTGCCCTTCATCTTAAAGCAAATGGTATATAAAAATTGGTGGTCTTGCTCAAACTACTCAAGGCATTACTTGGTCCACACTTAGGATACTGTGAACAGTTGTGGTCCCCTTATCTAGGGAAAGATAAGGGGACTAGAATTGACCAGTATTGGAGGCAGTGCAGGAAAGGTTTGCTGGGTTGATCTCAGGAATGGAGGGACTTTCTTCAAAGGAGAGATTGATTAGGTTGGGTATGTACTCATTGCAGTTTAGAAGAAGGAAAGTTGACTATAGATTTGTCTTTTGGGCTTGCAGTGTGCCACATTTGTGTTTACTGGAAACTACTATATTAGTACACAGAGCCCTGTTCTTTGCAGGAAGACATCTACATGTACAGCCTCTGTCTGAACTCAACAAAATATATGACAGTCATTCGCTGGTTCATTTCTCAGGGCAATGCACTAACAACTCAAATTCAACCTGCCTGGTTTGAAATCTAAACAAAGATTGACAGTTAACAGTCAAGGTGACTAACTGGTGAATTCTCCATGGCATTGCCTCTGCTTGCCAGATACTACTTGTCAACCAGTCAGCAGTCTCAGACAGTATAAATATTGGTTTCCCTTTTAATAGTATTCTGACAGAAAATGTGTCTTTTTCTCAGCAATACTCAAGTTTTGGAGAAAGTGAGGTCTGCCTGACTGGCCGTGATTTTCCAGCGCTATCGTCAATACTCATGTTTTGACTCTTATTCGAGCATTGATTGGTCATTCTGTTGTGGGTTCTTTAAATTGACTTGTGCACCTAAAGGTGCCTCATTGACTACTATTGACGGGTGATGTGGGCCACGAAATCACCATTTATTTTGAGGCCTCAGAACTTGTTATGGCATCTCTAAGTCTCTTAGGTTTCTATTGGTACAGTTGGCATTTGAAACCTGACTGACAAGCCAGTCTGTGTTGCTTATCTCCTTATCATTCATCAGAATCTTCTGTAAGTGACTACACAGTCTTGTTGACAAAATATTGCCAGCATGTGTCGCTGAGTCGTATACAACTTCATTCTAAATCGCAATTGTGCGATTAACAGAAGCATGCATACAGGCTTGGTTGTGCCCAGGGCCTGGAGCACCTTCCTTTCTCAGTGACAGAAGTTGTCGGAATGTATGTTGACTGTAAGGAGTGTGTCAGATATATTAGTACTTATACCACAATATTTATCAAGAAGGAGCTCCAGAGATCTTGCAGGGGCTCTCTATTATTAAAATATTGGGACCAAACTTGCTCACCCATCCTCGATGATGCTTTATCAGCTCAGCTTCCCTGTATTCCTGCTCCTCCTACCTCATTAAAATGGCCCAGAATACCCCATTGCCAATTCCACGCTGTAAATTGCCTGAGCAATGTAGTAAAATGTCTAACTTGCTCTCCACAGCCCTCTTGGGAGCTACAGAACACAGCAACAAAATTCTCCAATCATTGCTCAAATGTCCAAGTTATGTGCAATTGCTTGGGGTTAAAGTAGAATCTTAAAAGCTGTTCAGTCTTGATTTACAGCAGCAGGCAGTATTATTAGAAGATATGTAGATAATGCTGAAAATATTTTTTTTTACTCACTTCCCCTGGGTGCGACTCCATCAGAATTGCCATAACTCTGGTCTGCACTAAGTAAATGAGCATTTTCACCTTTTTTTCAGAATAATGAGGCAGAAAATGCTCAACACTTTATGGTCTATGTCATTATGATGGTGCAGATATGATGGCATGAGTGGATTTACACCTTTACTTAGGCCAAGACATTATTTACTGGGATGTCTGTGTTGTTCCTCAGAGATACTCACAGGTAAATTTGAACAAATAATGATCGTGTTCCACGCCTATTAAAATCGTTGGTGAAATGATATTTCTTGCATTAATGGTACAATGATCACCACAGCTACTTAGGCCATTACAGAATGACACTGTTGTACTCAACCAGTTAAGTAGTCAATTGCTCAACGGGTTACCTGAGGGTACGACTTGTCCTAGGAAGTTCTATGGAATCTGAAACTTCAATTAAGTAACAAAATAAGCATTTTGACAGTAGTGCATGTTCTATTTCTCCTGGCTGATTTTTAAATTAATATTTATTGAGCTCGTGCACGAAGCATGAATTGAAGCCAATAATTAAATATGACTAGACAGACAGCACTAGGCATGTGAATCTGTTCTTATTGTGAATTTATGTATCTATACTTTTCAGCAGAAACTCATCAATCAAACTAAAAACTCAACCTCATCTACAATGCACAGAACAATAACTAATTTATCAATCCAGAGGCCTGCACCAAATCTGCAAAGATTTCTAGAAATTACATTGGTTGGGGTCTTTCAAGGAGGCTCTGGCAGGAGCCTGAGATAAACGCAGGTCACATTTTGATATTTATTTGTTCCTTAATCCCACACTGGAAAATAGGGACTTTTTTAATGATAATTGTATCATATTTAGCCCACTTTAAACTATCATTCTTAGAAGAAGATCACAAGAATCAGTAAGTTTCCCACACTCAGGAAGAAGAGATCACATCCGGAGTTTGGGACAAAATTTCATCCTCACTAACACTCAGTACTGGAGCCCCCAGGGGTGCATACTCAGTCCCCTACTGTACTCACTGTATACCTATGACTGCATTGTCAAATACCAGACAAATGCCATTTACTAGTTTGCTGATGACACCAGCATAGTCAGTCGAATCTCAGACGGTGACAAAACAGACTACAGACGGGAGGTGGAAGACCTGGAAAAATGATGCACTGAGAACAACCTAGCTCTCAATGCCGGCAAAACTAAGGAACTCATTACTGACTTTCACCGAGATATTACTCATGCCCCCCCTACACATTAACAGCACAGAGGTAGAATGAGTGAATAGTGTCAAGCTCCTGGGAATGGTCATCCACAACAAGCTCTTTTGGACTCTTCATGTGGACGTACTGGTTACAAAGATCCAACAACGTCTCTTCTTCCTCAGGCAGATCAGGAAATTTGGCATGACGGTGAATACCCTTGCCAACTTTTATAGGTACGCCATCGAGAGCATTCTGTCTGGATGTATCACTACCTAGTATGGCAACTGTACCATTCAAGACGGGAGACAGTTACAGAGAGTGGTGAACTCGGCCCAGACAATCACAAATGCCAACCTCCCATCTACAGAATCCATCTACCAGGCTCGCTGTCAACAAAAGGCTGCCAGCATTCTCAAAGATCCATCCCACCCTGGCAATGCTTTTCTACACCCTCTACCATCGGGGAGAAGGTACAGAGGCCTGAACACATGCACCAGCCGGTTTCAAAACAGTTTCTACTCTACTGTTGTTAGAATACTGAATGGACTCACAAACTCTTAACATTCGCCTGTACCTATGTTTTTGTTTGTGCCACTGTTTACCTATTAGTTACTTATCTATGTGACTTAACTCTGTGATCTGCATGTATTGCTCACAAGACAAAGGTTTTCACTGTGCCTTGGTACACATGACAATAAATTCAATTCAATTCAATTCAATTCAATTCAAGATACAGCCCAAGTCAATATATAGTTTGGAGAGTCAAGAGGCAATGTGAGAAGGGGTGCTTTTTACTTGCGTTTTTTGGTTTATCGATAGTAAGCTTTTATTTAAACAGGATAAATTGAAACCAGGATCAGGGGTCCAATACAAAAGAATGACAACACAGGTAAGCTTTATGTTCATTAGTTGGCAATAATTATTAATCGGACTATTCATTCTAGGTTATTTTCACAAACAACATTGCTGGAAAAGCTCACCAGGTCTGGCAGTATCTGTGGAGAGAAATCAGAGTTAACATTCCAGGTCAAGTGACTCTTCCTCCGAACTGATGGTAGCTAGGAAAATGCTGCTTTATATGCAAAAGATAGGGTTAGGGGAAGGAGTGAGGAGTAAACAATAGGCGGGGATAGAGCCCAAAGAGAGAGAAGGAGAACAGTTGGACAGACAAAGGAATGGATAATGATCTGGCTGGGAGAGTAAATAGCTATTAATGGGGACTGTTATGGGTTATGTGGAATAGCAGAGCATGTGATAACTGGGGGGTGGTGGGGGGGTGGATAAGGACTTGGAAGAGTTCAAGCCCTAAAGTTATTGAACTCAATATTGCGTCCAGAGGGTTGCAGGATCCCCAAGCAGATAACAAGGTGCTGATCTTCCAGCTTGCAGTGAGCTTCACTAGGTTACTCTCAGATTGAAGGTAAGTAGGCGAAATATTTATGGACTAAAGTACAAAATTATTAAAAATCAAATTAAGAACTGTGTAATCAAAACAGAGATGTCAGGCCAAGCGATGTGTTCCACCCAAATGACATACGAGCTGGTGGACCCCATTGTGGTTCACAGTAACCACATCCATAGCAAGTGTTGGTTGCTTGAGGAACTCCAGCTCAGGGTTGACGAGCTGGAGTCTGAGCTATGAACTCTTAAATACATCAGGGTGGGGGAGAACTACCTGGACAGTATGTGTCAGGAGGCAGTGGCACCCCCGAGATGAACTAGTTCAAATTTGGTCAGGGACAGGAGGGTGCAACTATGAATGAGGCAGGTAGAGAAGTCCAGGAGGTAGTGCTGAAGGAGCTTTAGCCTTTGAGCTTGCCTAACAGGTTTGACATTCTTGCTCCCTGTGTGGACAAGAGTAGAGGCTGTAGGAAGGATGAGCACACTGACCATAGCACCCTGGTACAAGGAGACATCCAAGAAGGGGAGAAAGTGAAATGTGGTTGTAATTGGGTTTGGTATAGTCAGGGCAACAGGCACTGTTCTCTGTGGCCAGGATCCTGAGTCCAGAAAGTTGTGTTGCCTGTCTGGTGTCCAGGCTCAGGATATCTCATTTAAGCTATGGAGACACTTGGAGTTGGAGTATAAAATTCCAGTTGTGTGTGGTCCACAAAGGTATCAACAATATAGGTAGAAAGAGGAAAGAGTTTCTTCTGAGGGAATATGCTTAGTTAGGGGCTAAATTAAAAAGGATATAAAGTCAGAGGATGTTGAATCTGTGTGAGTCGTGTTGAGGAACTGCAAAAAGGTAATAATCTCTGGCTTACTACCTCAGCCATGAGCAAACTGCACAGAGTCAACAAGGTGAAAAGAGGTAAACACATTTCTCCGAGACTGATGTAGGAGACACAGGTTTGAAATCATGGCAGAACCATGGGGATGGAGGTGCAGTGATTGTAATGAGGTCAGCCAGCTGATCCTCATGGAAAATGAGATCTCTAGGGCTGTTAATTTCATCCAATCAGTGAGCCCTGGTTGACAAGTGAAAAAGGGGAGTGTCAGAAATTCTGGCACTCGAAGAGCTGACTTGTATGAGGCTGTACTATGGTCAAGGACTGTTCACTTGTAAATAAAGGGTGTGTTGGTGATGGAATATCGGCCTCTGTTGAGTTACTTCAGGAAGCAGCTGATCTGACAGACCAGGCTCCATTTGTTCATGCTGGAACTAGAATGCTGCTGAATCACGTAACTAAGGCTATGAGTAGAGCTTGAAATGAAATACTGAGGTAGTGGGTTCAATTGCATGGAAAGTTATGGAAAAAGTTAAAGAGGGGAGAGCTGACCAGAGGTTATTAAAGTTTCCAGGACAAAGGTTCTGAAATCTAACTTCAGGCACAGCAGCTAAGGGGACAACTAAGGAGGTGGGGATGGAGGTGGGAGTGTCTATACAGCACTGAGAATGTTGGACTTAAATGCACGCAATATATGATAAAAGGCAAATGAGCTGCAGCACAGATGGAAATTGGCAAGTATGATGTTGTGGGTATCACAGAGATATGGCTGCAAGGGCATCAAGGCAGAGAACTAAATATCCAAGGACACATGTTCTATCAAAAGGATAGGGAAATGGGCAGAGGGGACTCGGTTGGCTTGTTAGTAAGAAACGAAATTAAATTAGGGTGGCACAGTGACTCAGTGATTAGCACTGCTGTCTCACAGCACCAGGGACCTGGGTTCAATTCCAGCCTTGGGGGACTGCCTGTGTGGAGTTTGCGCATTCTCCCTGTGTCTGCGTGGGTTTCCTCCGGGTGCTCCGGTTTCCTCTCACAATCCAATAGATGTGTACGTTAGGTGAATTGGCCATGCTAAATTCCCTATAGTGTTCAGGGATGTGTAGGTTAGGTGCATTAGTCAGGGATAAATGTAGAGTAATAGGGTAGGGGAATGGGTTTGGGTGGGTTAATCATTGGAGGGTCGGTGTGGACTGGTTGGGCCGAAGGGCTTGTTTCCACACTGTAGGGATTCTAATTCTAAATTAATAGCGGGAAAGGATATAGAGTCAGAAGATGTTGAAGCTGTGTGAGTAGGGTTGAGGAACTGCAAAATAGAAAAGATCCTGATGGGAGTTGTGTACAGGCCCTCCAGCTGTAGTCAGAATGTGGGGAAGGAAATAAATCAAGGGATATATAAACCATGGAAGAAAGTCACTGTTACAATAATCATAGGGGATTTCAATGTGTAGATGGACTGGGAAAATCAGGTTGGTAATGGATCTCAAGAAAAGGAACTTGTGGAGTATTGGTGAGATGTTTTCCTGGATCAGCTTGTGGTAGAGCTCACTAGGGAATAGGCAATTCTGGATTTGGCGAGGTGTAATTATATTTATTCACAGGATGTGGGTAATTCATTGCCCATCTCTAATTGCCCAGAGGGCGGTTAAGAGCCAACCACAATTGGTGTGAGTCTGGAGTCACATGTAGGCCAGCCCAGGTAAAGATTGCAGTTTCCTTCCTGGAAGGACAATAAAAGTAAACCAGATGTGTTTTTCTAACAATGAACAATGGTTTCAAGATCATCATTAGATGCAATTCTAGTCTTTTATTGAATTAAAATTCCATCATTTGCCATATTGGAATTGAACCCAGGTCCCAAGAACATTATCTGATTCTCTGAATTAATAGTCTAGCAATAATACGAGTAGGACATTGCCTCCCCTTAACCAGGCAGATTTGATTTTGGAGCTTAAGGTGAAGGAACTTTGAGGGGGCAGTGGCCATAATATAACAGAATTCACCCTGCAGTTTGAGAGGAAGTAGCTGGAATCAGATGACACAAATGGCAATTGAGTAAAGGTTAGCACAAAGACGGGAGAGAGGAGCTGGCCATAGTTGTTTGGAAGGGGAGCTTAGCAGGGAAGTTGGTGGAGCAGCAATGGCATGAGTTTCTGGGAAATTCAAGATGCATAGCAAAAATGTACCCTAAGGAGAAAGAAGCAGACTAAAGAGAGAATAAGACAACCATGGCTGACAAGAGAAGTCAGGGACAACATAAAAGGAAAAGTAAAAGCATATAATGTGGTGAAGATTAATGGGAAGCCAGAGATTTGGGAAGCCTTTAATAATAGCGGGCAATGACTTAAAAAAAGCATTGGGGGAAAAAGATGAAATGAGAGTGTAAGCTAGCTGGTGATTCTAAAAGTTTTGTAGGTAGGTAAGAGAGAGGCAACAGTGGACATTGCACCTCCAGAAAATGAGTTTGGAGAAGTAGTAATGGGGAACAAAGACATGGCAGAGGAACTGAATAGGTGTCAGTTTTCAAAATGTTAGACACTGGCAGCATACTGGAATTCCAGAGTCAGTAAGGCAGATATGAGTGTCGTGGCCATCACTAAGGAGAAGGTTCTAGGGAAGCTAATTGGTCTGAAGGTGGGTAAATCACCCAGACCAGATGGACTGCACCCCAGAGTTCTGAAGGAGGTAGTTGAGGAGATTGTAGAGGCAAAGGTAGTGATCTTTCATGAATCCTAGAGTCATGGAGGGACCCAGAGGACTGGAAAATAGCTTGTGTAAAATCTATGTTTAAAAATGGAGGCAGGCAGAAAACAGGAAACTAGAGGCTAGTCAGCCTGACCTCAGCCATTGGTAAAACTTTAGAGTCCATTATTAAGGATGAGATTGCAAAACTTCATCAAGGGGATGTCATGCCTGGTAAATCTGTTAGAATTGTTTGAGGTGGTAATGAACAAGTTGGATAAAGGAGAGCAGTGGATGTGATCTATATGGATTTTCAAAAGGCCTTTGACAAGGTGCCGTACAGGAGGCTGCAAAATAAGACAAGTGTCCATGGTGTGAGGGGCAAGGTACTGGATGGTTAGAAGATTGTTTTTTGCCAGCCAGCCAATGAGTGGGGATAATGTGATATTTGTCAGGACAACATCCAGTGATTAGTGGAGTTCCACAGGGGTGCATTTTGAGACTACAACTATTCACGTTGTACATTAATAATCTGGATAAAGGAGCTGAGGGCATTGTTGCTAGGTTTATAGATGATACAAAGGTAAGTGGGAGGATAAGTAGTGGGAAGTGGAGACTTGGACAGGCTAGAGGAATGGGCAAAGAAATGGCAGATAAAACATAGAACAATACAGCGCAGAACAAGCCATTCGGCCCTCGATGTTGCACTGACCTGTGGACTATTCTCAGTGCCCCCCTACACTATCTCAAAATCATCCATGTGCTTATCAAAGGATTGTTTAACTCTCCCTAATTAGATTACTTACAGTGTGGAAACAGGCCCTTCGGCCCAACAAGTCCACACCGCCCCGCCGAAGCGCAACCCACCCATACCCCTGCATTTACCCCTTACCTAACACTACGGGCAATTTTAGCATGGCCAATTCACCTGACCTGCACATCTTTGGACTGTGGGAGGAAACCGGAGCACCCGGAGGAAACCCACACAGACACGGGGAGGACGTGCAAACTCCACACAGTTAGTCGCCTGAGGCGGGAATTGAACCCGGGTCTCTGGCGCTGTGAGGCAGCAGCGCTAACCACTGTGCCACCGTGCTGCCCAAATGTGGCTGAGTTGACTACATTAGCAGGCAGGGCATTCCACACCCTTACAACTCTCTGTGTAAAGAACCTGCCTCTGACATCTGTCTTAAATCTATCACCCCTCAATATGTAGTTGTGCCCCCCTCGTACAAACTGACGTCATCATCCTAGGAAAAAGACTTTCACTGTCTACCCTATCTAATCCTCTGATCATCTTGTATGTCTCTATCAAATGCCCTCTTAGCCTTCTTTTTTCCAATGAGAACAGATCCAAGTCTCTCAGCTTTTCCTCATAGACCAGGCAACATCCTGGTAAATCTCCTCTGCACCTTTTCCAATGTTTCCACATCCTTCCCAAAATATGGTGACCAGAACTGTACACAATATTCAAAGTGTGGCCGCACCAGCGTTTTGTATAGTTGCAGCATGATATTGCGGCTCCTGAGCTCAATCCCTCCGTATGCCTTCTTAACAGCACTATCAACCTGGGTGGCAACTTTCACGGATCTATGTACATGGACTCCAAGATCCATCTGCACATCCACACTACCAAATGATTTTGCCCATTTCTCGAAGCAGAACAACTTTCAGGATTACACATAATTGGAAAAACACTGGACTAGATGGAAAATGTACAAAGCTGAGCAGGCCGTGTTCCAGATCATACCGTGCAGCATAGTTCCTGTCACCGCATCTGTTTTGCAGAATAAGCGTCCCAAAGAATGTGCTCCACCTGAAAAGCTGAGTTAGCATTAGAATCTGAGGAGGACAGATCACATTGCAAGGCTGTTCGAACCTCAGTGCCGGTACGTGTTGCCAGTTTCCTTGTCTTTCACCTTAACTGTGCCATTTGCTGCAGAGCTTTCCACACCTGAACGTGAGCCACATGGCTGCCAGCTCATGTTTTCTTTGTCGGATCATATCCGAATCTACATTCTCACACACACAATCCATTTGAAGCTCAACCGAGTCTCAGAAGATAGATTCAGTTTTCCATTGATTTTTCTCTGGATTGAAGGGCTATCATTGTCTGCTGGGAAATTGATATTGTAGCTGGGCATATCCCAGCAGCTATGCAACTGGGAGTGGGCTCGGGATCATTGAACCCTATCCCTGTGACTTTATTTGTGTTGTGTTCCAGGAGTACCATTGAAAATGTATGAAAAGGGAGTGAGGGGGGGGAGTATGGTAGTGTGGCCTAGTGGTAAAAGGCAATGGATTTTGGCTCCAGTCGCTAAGAAGGCGTGGGTTTGAATCCCACCACTGCCATGGAACATAATGTGGAAAAGTAGGGTGCTGCATTTTGGAAAGAAAAATCAGGGCAGGACTTATACACTTCTTGGTAAGCTCTTGTGGAGTGTTGCTGAACAAAGAGACCATAGCGTGCAGATTCATAGTTTCTTGAAAGTGAAGTCACAGATAGATAGGATAGTGAAGAAGGTGTTTTGTATGCTTTCCTTTGTTGGTCAGAGCATTGAGTGTAGGAGTTGTGAGGTCTTGTTGTGGCTGTACAGGACATTGGTTAGACCACTTTTGGAACATTGTGTGCAATTCTAGTCTCCCACCTAGAGGAAGTATGTTGTGAAGCTTGGAAAGGTTCAGAAATGATTTACAAGGATGTTGCCAAGTTTGGAGGGTTTGAGCAGTAGGGAGAGGTGAATAGGCTGGGGCTGTATTCAGAATTGGAGGCTGAGGAGTAACCTTATAGAGGTTTATAAAATCATGACGGACATGGATAGGGTAAATAGACAAGGTCTCTTCATTGGGGTGGGGGAGTCCAGAATGAGAGGGCATAGGTTTAGGGTGAGAGGGGAAAGACAGAAAAGGGACCTAAGGGGCAACTCTTTCATACAGAGGATGGTACGTGTATGGAATGAGCTGCCAGAGGAAGTGGTGAAGACAAAGACACTGAAATCCAAAATAGAAATCCAAAAGAAGAACACAGCAAGCCGACAGCATCAGGAGGTGGAGAAGTTGATGTTTCAGATGTAACCCTTCTTCAGGACAAGAAGTGATGAAGTCAGGTACAATTACAGCATTTAAAAGGCATCTGGATGGGCAAATGAACCGGAAGGGTTTTGAGGGATGTGGGCAAAGCGCTGGAAAATGCGACTAGATTAGGTTAGGATATCTAGTAGGCATGGACAAGTCTATTTCCATGCTGTACATCTCTATGACTCTATGGTAGGAAGAATAAAGGTACAGACTATTTTCTGAATGGGGAAAGGTGTTGGAAGTCTGAATCACAAAGAGACTCGGGAGTCTGAGTTCAGGATTTTCGTAAAGTTAACTTGAAGATTCATGTAGCAGTTAGGAAGGCAAATGAAAGGTTAGCCTTCATTTCAAGAGGGCTAGAATACAAGAGCAGAGATGCCCTGCTGTGGCTGTATAATGCTCTGGTCAGACCTCACTTGGATTAAATTTGGACCCGTACCTAAGGAACGATGTGTTGGCAATTGGAGGAGGTCCGGAGGAAGTTTACAAGAATGATTCTGGGGATGGAGGGTTTTTCATATATGAAGCAGTTGAGGATCTGGGTCTGTACTAGATGGAGATTAGAGGGATGCTGGGGTTCTTTTTGAAACTTGCAGAGTACTCAGAGGCCTGGATAAAGTGGATATGGAGAAGATGTTCCCTCTGGTAGCAGATACTAGGACCTGAAGGCACAGCCTTAGGTTGAAGAGGAGATCCATTAGAACTGAAATGAGGAGGAATTTCTTCAGTTGGTGATGAATCTGTGGAGCTCATTGCCACAGAAAGCTGTGCAAGCCAAGTAATTGAGTGTATTTAAGACAGAGATAGATAGGTTATGGATTGGTAAGAGGATCAAGGGTTATGGGGAAAAGACAGGGGAATGAGGTTGAGAAACATGTCAGCCATGATCAAATGGTGAAACAGACTTGATGGGTCAAATGCTAAAATGCTGCTCCTACATCTTATGGTCTTTTTGGACTTGAGATTTAATCTCTGTTTCTCTCTCCAGAGATGCTGCCAAACCTGCTGAGTCTTTCCAACACTTATTATTTCTTTTGTATTTTGCTTTTCTTGTTGTGGAGGAATTCAGCTATTTAAAGTACTAATCAGTCTCCTACAAGTCAAAAATTGGTCCAGAATGTGTGCACAAGCTTCTGATGGGAAAGGTGCCTGACACCATCGATAGTTTTGCATAGAGTCATAGAGATGTACAGCATGGAAACAGACCCTTCGGTCCAACCCGTCCATGCCGACCAGATATCCCAACCCAATCTAGTCCCACCTGCCAGGACCTGGCCCATATCCCTCCAAACCCTTCCTATTCATATACCCATCCAAATGCCTCTTAAATGTTGCAATTGTACCAGCCTCCACAACTTCCTCTGGCAGCTTATTCCATACCCATACCACCCTCTGCGTGAAAAAGTTTCCCCTAAGGTCTCTTTTATATCTTACCCCTCTCACCCTAAGCCTATGCCCTCTAGTTCTGGACTCCCCCACCCCAGGGAGAAGACTTTTCTCAATCTTAATGAATGTCAGCAAAATGCAGGACAGTAGATATTGTTGTCAGTGAGCAAAGCTGTTATGATACAGTGTGGCCAATTTTGAACACTATCCCATGCCCTCTTATGCCCTTTCATAGCTGAATATACGCTCAATGGCATGAAAAATCCTTGACCCTTCTGGATTATTTCTCCTGGCTGCTGGTGCGATTTTATGCAGTTTTGAGCTGTCG
The DNA here is from genome assembly GCF_047496795.1 of Chiloscyllium punctatum. Lineage (NCBI taxonomy): Eukaryota > Metazoa > Chordata > Chondrichthyes > Orectolobiformes > Hemiscylliidae > Chiloscyllium > Chiloscyllium punctatum. The sequence goes on from NC_092748.1 coordinate 21,009,569, forward strand.
CCCAATTAAGATGTATATTAACATCTTTTAGCAAGCTGACTAAAAAAAAATCTCTATCCCGGGGAACTCCTGTAGAGATGTCCTGGAACTTAGATTACTGACATCCAATAACTGCAATCATCTTCCTATGCACCAAGTATAACTCCAACCAAGGGAGAGAGATCCCCCTGATTCCTATTGACACCAGTTTTGCTCAGGCCCCTTGATGCCACATTCAGTTAAGTAAGGCCTTGTTGTTAAGAACAGTCATTTCCCTGACAGTAGTCATGATTCCTTCAAGTAACAGTCCTCCATGCCAGCTGCACTTCACCCACAAGGGCACTTCATAGGCTAGGAGAAAGTGAGGACTGCAGATACTGAAGATCAGAGTTGAAAAGTATGGTGCTGGAAAAGCACAGCAAGTCAGGCAGCATCTGAGGAGCAGGAGAATCGACATTTCAGGCATAAGCACTTCAAAAGCCGGCTTTTAGTCTACAAAAGCTATTCTCTCTTGCCATAGTTCATAACTATGATCCCAAGCACTTGCATTCAGCAGTATACAATGAAAGCCTTAGTACTGCAAGAAACATTATAAAACATACCATTGATTTGATTTGATTTGATTTATCAATGTCACATGTTCTGAGATACAGTGAGAAGTGTTGCTTTGCATGCTCTACAGGCTGATCATATGATACAAAGTGCATTAGGATTGTATTTTGCACTCTGTTCTGCAATGTTACAGCTGCAGAGAAGGTGCAGAGAGTGAGACCAATATTAACATTTGAGAGGTTTGTTCAAAAGTCTGATACCAGTAGAGAAGAAGCTATTCTTCAATCTATTCATACGTATATTCAAACTTCCTCAGAGAAGGCAAGTCAGTGGCTTTTGGGGTGGCATTGCTGCCTCACAGCGTCAGGGACCTGGGTTCAATTCCAGCCTTGGGCTACTGTCTGTGTGGAGTTTGCACACTCTCCCTGTGTCTGGTGCTCCGGGTGTCCTCCCACAGTCCAAAGATGTAAAGGTTAGATGAATTGGTCATGCTTAATTGTCTATCATGTTCAGGGATGTGTACGTTGGGTGTATTAGTCTGGGGTAAATGTAGGGTAATGTGTCTGGGTGGGCCACTCTTTGGTGGGTCAGTGTGGACTTGTTGGGCCAAAGAACCTATTTCCACATGATAGGGATTCTATTATTCTTCAAATCTTCTGCCCAATTGAAGAGGGTGGAAGAAAATAGAATGGGGGTGGGGGGAAGGTGGTTTTTGATTATGTCAGTTGCTTTCCTGAGGCAGTGGGAAGTATGGGTAGAGTCAATGGATGGAAGGCTGGTTTGTGTGATAGACTGGGCTGTATTCATGAATCTGTGTCATTTCTTGCTGTCTTGGGAAGAGAAGTTTCCATGCCAAACTACAATTCACCCAGATAGGATGCTTTCTATGGCGCATCTGTAAAAATCAGTAAGAGTCTTTATGGATATGCTGAATTTCCTTAGCCTCCTGAGGAAGTAGAGGCATTGTTATGCTTTCTTGACCATCATGGCCAACGTGTCATACTCTAGCAGCACCCTAATTAGACTAGAGGTGTCTATCCATCTTCTATCTACTGCGGTGACTCCAACTTTCTATTGCTCATGTGAACCCATGAAATGGATGGAATCCCAGGTCCAAAAAAGAACATTTAGTCACTGCAAAATATATGTGCTAATCTTGACTCAATTGCTTGTGTTTTGGGTTTTTAGCATCAATGACAGGGTAAAAGGATTGCAAGATATTTTATCTTCACTACATGTCCCTTCTTGTCACAGAGTCAGGATAGTGCCAGTAGACAGTCTCAGAGAGGAGGAACTATAGGCAGGCATTCTGGGAGCTTCATCTCAGGTTACTGCAGAACTGCCCTGACCCTCTGCTATTGACCTCATTGCCTCCAGGAGATCAAGGCACAGAGAATACAAGGGAAAAGGAGATAAATCAATGGCTGAGGAGGTGATGTAATGTTCCGGGATTCAGGTTTTTGGACCATTTGGGATCTCTTCTGAGGCAGAAAAGACTTTTTCTAAAAAGATGGGTTTCACCTGTACTGAAAAAGGATCAATATCCTATTAGGAAAAATTGCCAATTCGATTAAAGGAGACTATAAGCTATTAGAGAGGTAAGGCAAAGGGATCCTCAACAGCAGAATAAGTAGAAAGATAGATGAGGATGGTTTTCAATCTGAAAAGGAACAAGGTAATTATAAATGACAGACAAGAGCAAACTAACTCTGAAGAATGATATTGCATTTATTTCAATGCAAGGGTCTTAGAGGTAAGGCTGATGAACTCAGGGCATGTTTGGAACATGAGATTGGGAAGTTATAGCTAGTACAGAAACTTGGTTGATGGGCCGACATGACTAGCAGCTCAATGTTTCCAGTTTCAGGTACTAGCACAAGGATAGATTGAGAGGCAAAAGAGGAGGTGTTCTTGATTAAGAAAAACTACAAAAGATGTTTCTAAAAAAATCATCCAGTGAAAACATGAGTTGAAATGAGAAATACTAAAGGAATGATCACATTAATGGACTGGTATTTTAGAATTCTCCACCCCCCCACCCTCAACTCCGCTACCCCCCCCCCCCCCCCCCCTGTAGTCGGAGGGAAATTGAGGACCAAATATGCAGAGAGATCACAGATAAATGTAGAGAATAATAAGTTTGTAATAATAGGTGATCTTATGTAATGTTCCAAACATTGTCTTGACCTGCCATAGTGTTGAAGGTTTGAATGGTGAAGAATTTGTTAAATGTGTTTATCAATATGGAGATGTTCCTACAAGAGAAGGAGCAATATTTGACCTTCCCTTGGGTAATAGGACAAGGCAAATGACTGAAGTGATTATACGGGAACAGTTAGGGTTTAGTGATCGCAATTCTATTTGTTTTAAAATAGTTATGGAAAATGATAAGCCTTCCATAAAAAATAAGTTTTTAATTGGAGTAAAGCAAACTTTAATGGTATGAGACAAGAACATTCAAACATTGATTGGATTAGACTGTTCACAGGTAAAGGGATATCTGATAAGTGGGAGACTTTCAAAAGTGTGATAACAAGAGTTCAGAGTCATTATGTTCTTGTTAGGGTGAAAGGTAAAACTGGTTGGATTAGACAACAATGGATGAATAAAGATATTGAAGTTCTAGTTAAGAATAAAAAAGAATTGTATATTAGTCATAGACAATTGGGTTCAAATGAATCTCTCAAACAGTATCAACTGTGTTAGGGGCATTCTTAAGAATGAAATCAAGAAGGCAAAGAGAACATATCAGATACCATGGCAAATAAGGTTAAGGATAATCCAGGGATCCTACTAATATATTAAGACCAAGTCCAACTAGAGAGAGAGTAGGGTCCCATAAAGATCAAAGAGGCCATCTTTGTGTTGAACCTCTTGAGATAGGAGAGATATTAAATAAATATTTCACGTCAGTGAAGAAAGAAATGGAAGCTAGCAAACTCAGGGAAATAAATATTGTTGTTTTGAAAACAGTTCACATTACAGAAGAAGTGCTGCAGGTCTCAGAAAATATAAAGGTGGATAAATCTCCATGACATCGTGGGAAGTTAAGGAGAAAACTGTAGGGCCTCTTACAGAAATATCTGTATAATCTATTACTATGAGTGAGGTGCCAGAAGACTGGAAAGTGGCTAATGCTATGCCCTTGTTAAGAAAGAATATAAGAAGCAGCCTGGGAACTATAGATCTGTGAGTCCTACTTCAGTCATGGGTAAGTTGTTGTGAAGTGATTCTGAAAGATAGGATTTATGTGCATTTAGAGAGGCAAGGAATGATTAGGGATGGTTAACATGGTTTTGTGTGAGCATGTCAACCATAAACTTGATTGAGTTTTTAAAGGAAGTAACCAAGAAGATTGTTGAGTGCAGAGCAGTAGATATTGTTTACTGGGACGTTAGTAAAGCCTTTGTCAAGGTTATGAACAGTAGACTAATTAGTAAAGTTACATCAGATGGGATTCAGGCTGAGCTTACCCAATTGAATACAAAATTGGCTTAACAGCAGGAGACAATTCGATTGGAGGCCTGTGACCAAAAGTGTTCCACATGTTACTGATGCTGGGTTCATCTTTGTTTGTCATTTACATAAATGATTTAGATGAGAATATGAAGGCATGGTTAGTAATTTAATAGATGACACCAAAGTTGATGGGATAGTGGATAGTGAAGAAGGTTATCTAAGATTACAACGAAATTTTGACCACTTGGGTCAATAGGCTGAAGAATGGCTGAAAGTTTAATTTGGTATGAGGTACTATTTTATTTTGGTAAAACAAACAAGGGCAGAACTCATATAATTAAAAATAGGGTGGTGTTGTAGAACAGAGAGACCTAGGGGTTCAGGTACATAATTCTTTGAAGTTTGCATCACATATAGATAGGCTTTTAGCATGTTTGCCTTCATTGCTCATACCTCTGAGTACTCGAGTTGGAACATTATATTGAGGTTGTACAAGACATTGGTGAGTCACAGAGTCAGACAGTCCTACAGCACAAGACAGGCCCTTTGGTCCAACTGGTCCCATGCCGACCAAAATATCCATCCAGGCTAACCCCATATCCCTGCACTTGGCCTATATCCTTCTAAATCTTCTCTATCCATGCATTTGTCCAAATACCTTTTAAATGTGGTTAACGTATCCGCCTCAACCACTTCTGCTGGCAACTCATTCCATATGCATACCACCCTCTGTGTATAAAACTGTCCCTTGACAGTTGCTATAGAATCTGCTTCTACTACATTCTCTGGCAGTGCATTCCAGGCACCTAACACACTCTGAAAAATGTATTGCTGGAAAAGCGCAGCAGGTCAGGTAGCATCCAAGGAACAGGAGAATCGACATTTCGGGAATAAGCCCTTCTTCAGGCTTATGCCTGAAACGTCGATTCTCCTGCTCCTTGGGTGCTGCCTGACCTGCTGCGCTTTTCCAGCAACACATTTTTCAGCTCTGATCGCCAGCATCTGCAGTCCTCACTTTCACCTAACACACTCTGTGTAAAAACTTGCCTCTTACATCTCCTTGAAACTTCCCCCTTTTTAACATAAAACTATTTCCTCGATCACTGAGATTTCTACTCTGACAAAAATAGTACCCAACTATCTATTCTATCCATCCCTCTCCTAATTTTGTAAACCTCAATCAAGTCGCTCCTCAGCCTCCCAAATTCAAATGAAAACAAACCAAGTCTGTCCAATCTACCCTCATAGCTAAGACTTTCCATAGCAGGCAACATCTTGGTAAACCTTTTCTGTACCCTCTCCAAAGCCTCCACATCCTTCTGGTAGTGCGGCGACATGAAATATATGCAATGTTCCAATTATGGCCTTACTAAAGTTCTATACAGCTGCAACATTTAGATAGTGTAGTCAAAACTGCAGAGGTGGCATTCAGGGGCTCACAATTCACCTTAGCAGTTCAATGGCAGGATGTTGAGTATGGAACAGACACGATGTGGACCCTGCAGAGACAATTCATGAATTTATGTTGGAAGGTAATGAGTACGAGAGAGTTGCAGAAGTGAAAGGTTCTTACCAGCTAGACATTCTCAGAATATCAGATAGGAAATGGATCACTGAGAGGTGACTCTCACCATTCCTTGAGGAGTGGTGGGTAAGTGTTTGTTTTTATGCCCTCATGATACTTAGAAGTTCAGCCACTTACAATGGTACAATATAAGATCCTAATGTTCTACAGGACTTTAGGGGGATTTGGGGCAGAGTCACAGAAATTTTATCATTAGCATCTCACAGACCTGGGCAGTGTTCTTCCTGTGTGTTTTCCCTAATCAAATTTATTTTCAATGGAATGGTGGCTCAGAATATCATCAACTATCTGACTGCAGCACCATCTCTGTGACAATTCTCTTGCCATCGCCACTCCCAGACTGACAGCATCACAACCCCTTCTATGCTCAGTTTAGCACTGTTTGTCCACTGACTGGCTGGCTGTAATTCAGTCATAAATTGCCCCCAAGTGCTGTGTATACTAAAACCTGTCTCTGAACCACATGCTGCCTCCATTTACCACATGCCTAAAGCCGAATAAAGGGAATTTTGCTTCCTGGTACAGTGATGTCTCTGCCCCCTTGAAGCTGCTGAGTCTGCCAGCCAGTGTTAGACGCAGCAACACTTCAGAGATTCGTGTTCCTGATAAAACAGTAATATTTCGGATGAATCTGTCTTTTTGTGAGCAACTTTCATGCTGCAGGAGCCAGCATTCTGTGACAATGTCATATGGAGGGCCACACTCAGTTCCAAGGGGTGCTATGTTTGACAGTTCCAAAACACGCAGTTACACGCAGTCTAACTAGGGGGAGGAACAGGTTACAAAATTTTCAATACGTCACTGAGGAAAGTTCAAGGGTGACTGAGGAGGAGATCAAAGGTCACAAGTGGTTGGAAAAGTCAGCATGCACATGAGAGACATAAATAGACTCCACATTAGGTCTTGCTACTTTTGACTGAGAAGGCAACTTAACCACATGGGTTCTGCACAGGGGACTCAGTGAGACGTCAAGAGCGTTGTGCTGATTGAAATCAGGCAGAAGTTCTTGGAGTTACGAGGTAGTTACGGTTTGGAGTCAGGGATCCAGAAAAGCCAAGGGAGCAGTGGGGTTTCTGATAAAGCTGTCTGACACTAATAGTTTGGTACAGCTGAGAGTGGGGTGATGGGGATGGGGGAGTGGGGAAGGTCGTTATGAAAAGCCCACAAGTTGTATTTGCTTGATGTAAAACTGAGCAAGATTAGATGCTCAGGAAAATATCCAAGAATAGTTTCAGCTCAGTGAAGCTAGTTGTCAGCAAAAAGCTAGATGGTTAGAGAATAAGTAATTTTCAGATTCCAGGGCAGTGTAGATCGAGAAAAAGATGTTCATTGACCAGAATGGCACCATCTTCTCTCTGCAAGGTCTAGCATGAATTCCTGCTCATCATCCCTAACTAGTTTCATTAACTACCTACCCTGTCCCTGTGGCACCCCCTCGTCTGATGCAAGTCCAATTCAAACACTCATAAATGGGATTGCTCACCACTGCTAATGTCTTGAAATAGACCATCATCTCTGGTGTTATCACCACCTTTAACAGGTCATTGCATACACAGAAACATGCAGGCAATCCAGAGTCACCGTGCAAGGTTTGGGACATTTGTGCTAGACTTGGCAGAGACGAAGACATCAGGGTTCTACTTTGTGGGATAGGAGATCTTGCAGACATTACAGTCCTATAAACCTGCGCTGAGACAGCCACTCAGACCAGTGCAGCCATTTGGAGGAAGATCCAGCAATGCAGGAAGAAGGTCAAAGATCTTATCTGATCAGCTCGTGTAAGTGCCACCATCTTTTCTGTGCTACTTCATACTCAATCTGTCTCACTCTGCTACTGCATCCATCTCCCACAAAGGTTCATGCTCTACCATCTCACTATTGCATACAACATCTTCTCCTTTACTCTCACATCACTAACCCTGTATGGCCTCCACACTTATTCACCCAATCAGGACAAATCACCACGTTTAACCAACCTGTACCACTATCAACTGTGTCACCCCTTCCATTTAAATCATTTGCTCCCTTTCTCTCAGCCCAGAAGAATAGGGCAGAAAGTGAGTCATGGGGTACCTGAAACTTGGATTCTCAACTAGCTGAGAGAGTTGACCCTGATCACACAAGAGACTGCCTGACCATGCCCAAGGCCTTATACTGATAATGGCAATTACACTTCACTTACTGAGCCAGGACCCCCTGACTGAAGGGTGTCTCCCTTGATGTGAATTTGAAACTTCATCATTTCATTGAAATGCGTGCAGTGTGTCTGCCATTTCTGAGCCAGCACAAGGTGAAAGTATAACGCTGACGTAGCATGGTGAGGTGTAGCAACACGTCTATCCTCTTGACTGGTGACAGCTGACGACCAGATAAGCTGCCTGACTTTGTCTGGGCTAACAAGGCAGGGCAAGGCAGAGCTGCTTTCACCACCAAATAGATCAAAATGACAAGCTCCTAGTAGAGCAAGAGAGTACCCTATGATGTAGCCTGGTCTAATCTGTGAGTTGGTGCCTGTCCATTCATGCAGCGTGTCCTTGCAGCAACCTTGTAACGAGAGGTGCTGGTGCATTCCAAAGTGCAGCATTAAAGTGCAAAACTGTACTAGAATGATACAATGGTGTGCAGTGGAGTGGCATGTGTTGAATGCCAGGAACCACAGACTTGTGACCAAAAACAAGGAGCATGCTCTGAGATGTTAGTGATGGGTGCTCAAGATGGAAGTCCAGAGGAGCAAGCAGTGAACTGGAGTTGTGAAGGACCCACTTTGACATTCATGCCAGAAATGTTTGGCATTTAGTTTCAGTGGTTGGTAGAATATGAACCTGGATATTAGTTAGTGAGATTTGGTATAAGTGAGGCTGATAATGAACAATAATCACTGTGAATTGGCATTTCACTGGTCTTTCATGAGACTTTGGTTTTGACACCCAGAACTGTGTTGGAAAATGTGACTTAGTACTTTTTACACTTGGTACTCGCTTGCCCTCTTATGCAATTCTCCCAGATTTCTTACCACAACACACATTATTCCAGAACTTGAAACTTTCTGCTCAATGGGACAACACTCCTGAATATGTAATCCATCACATTTTAACATCTAATTTTGAGCAGCAGAGTAGAGCCAAAGGGAAATGGATTTGTAAGTCAGAACTAGATGATTCTCTGTCTCCCTCCCATGTCTCTTTCAACCTCAAAGTCAATGCATGCCAAAAATGCAAATCAACACTCATTTACCAAGGTCTCAAGGATATTTGCAAACATTGCCACTGTTAAGAAACAAGGCAACAGCTAAACAATTAAGATTCAGGTCATTCTCCCAACTCAAGGACTCTAAGCACTTAAACCTTAATTGCCTTTTTCTTGTTGTCTGTAATAGACCATCATCACAATCCTGTTCCTATTTAAACGTATTACTGGGGTTACAAGGTAATAAAAAGGTTTATTTTTTTAAAAAATGTTTCCCACTCAAGAAAACCTAATCGTGTGGCTCTTTCACTTTTACCCAGAAATGAAAGTCAAATATTATTGTTGTGACCAACTGAGAGGGAGTCAATAAGAGGGAAGCCAATTTCCCCCTCCCTACTTAGTTGTATCAGAATGGAAACCAGAGGCTTGACCTTTTGCTCCTGCTCTTTCGTTAGGTGGTTAGGGTTTGACGATGGAGGAGGCCCAGGATTTACAAGTTCTTGGCAGAGTGGGAGGGGGAGTTGAAGTGGTCGGCCACAGGAAAGTAGGGTTATTTAGTGCCTGTCCCCCAGAGATGTTGTCTGAAATGTTCTGGGACTTGGCGTCCTGTCTCCCCAATGTAGAGGAGACCACAACAAGAGCAATATGTAAGCTGTTTGGATGTGCAGGAAAATCTCTGCCAGATGTGGAAGGATCCTTTGGGGCCTTGGACGAAGGTGATGGGGGAGATATGGGTGCCTGTTTTACACCTCTTGCATGGCAAGGGAAGGTGACAGGCGTGGAGGGTGAGTTGGTGGGGTCATAGACCTAACAAGGGAGTTGTGGAGGGAATGGTCTCTGCGGAATGCTGAAAGGGGTGTGGAGGGAAATGGTGGTGGGGTCTGACTGTAGGTGGTGGAAATGGCGGAGGATGATGCAATGTATCCAGAGATTGTTGAAATGGAAGATGAGGACCGGAGGGTTCTATCCTTGTTGTGGTTGGAGAGGTGGGGTTCAAGGGCGGAGGTGCTGGAAGTAGAGATGTGCTGAAGGGCATCGTTGGTTATGTGGGAGGGGAAATTATGGTCCTTAATATAGTAGGCTATCTGGAATGTCCTGGAGTGGAATTGCTACTCCTTGGAAGACATATGGTGGAGACGGACAAATTGGGAGTAGGGGGATAATGTTTTTACAGGAGATGGGGTGGGAGGAGGTGCAGTCCAGGTAGCTGTGGGAGTGGGTGGTTTGAAGTAGAAGTCCATGTTGACTTGGTCACCGGAGATGGAGACAGACAGGTCCAGGAAGGGGAGGGAGGTGCCCGAGATGGTCCAGGTGAACTTGAGGTCAGGGTGGAATGTTGGAAGGTATTCATGATTTGATGAACTTTTCAACCTCCTCGTGGGAGCATGAGGTGGCACTGATACAGTCATCAATGTAGTGGAGGAAAAGGTGGAGAATGGTGCTAGTGTAACAGCGGAAAATAGATGGTTCCACATATCCATGAAGAGGCAGGCATAGCTGGGGTCCATGCGGGCGCCCATGGTTACCCCTTTGGTTTGAGGATTCTAAGAAGTTGTTGAGGGTGAGGACCAGTATGGCCAGTCGAATGAGTGCGTTGGTGGAGGTGGACTGGTTAGGTCGGTGGGAGAGAAAGAAACGGAAGGCTTGGAGGCCTTTGCCGTGGTGGATGGACGTGTACAGGGACTGGATGTCCATGGTGAAGATGAGGCATTAGGGCCTGGGGAAATGAAAGTAATAAAGGAGATGGAGGGTGTGGGTGGTGTCCCAAATGTATGTGGGGAGTTCCTGGACCAAGAGAAACAGGACTGTGTCAAGATATGAGAAGATAAATTTGGTAAGAGGTATTATCTCCCAGGACAATGCACTCTGTTGCTGTCTGCAATATATATGGTTAGACTGATGGCTCGGTGAGTCACCATGCACACTGCAAAGCATTTTAAAATGTTTTGTTTCACCTGAGAGATGCTGAGAATCAGTGCCAATCATAATATGCCTGAGGCACCAAGACATCAGAAAGTTATTTTAAAGGCAGTTAATAGGCTTTTCAAGGCCCAATTATGACAAATCAGTCTGTGCCATAGAGTTACAGAATCATATGGCATGGAAACAGACCCTTCAGTCCAACTCGTCAGTGCCAACCATGTTTCCCAAACTAAATTAATCCCATTTGCCTGCATTTGATTCATATCCTTCTAAAGCTTTCCAATTCATGTACCTATCCAAATGTCTCTTAAATGTTGTATCTGTACTTGCTACCCTTCCTCTGGCAGTTAATTCCACATACAAACCACTCTCTGTATGAAAACATTGCCCATCAGGTCCCTTTTAAGTCTTTCTCCTTTTACCTTAAAATAATGCCCTCTTGCTTTGAACTCCCTCACCCTGGGGAAAAGATCTTTGCTGTTCACCTGATCTATGCCCCTCATAATTTTATAAACTTCAATAAGGTTAGTTGATAACCTCTTACATTCCAGAGAAAAAGGTCCCAGCCTATGCAGCTTCTTCTTATGGTATGCTTGTCATCCACAAGCATACCGACCATGCTTCCTATATTCTCAGCCAAATCATTTATATAAATGACAAACAACAATGGACCTAGCACTGATGTCTGTGGAACACCACTGGTCACAGGCCTCCAGTCAGTAAAACAGCAGAAACCACCACCTGCTGTCTCATACTGTCAATCCAAATTTGCATCCAATCGGCAAGCTCTCCCTGAATGTCATGTGACCTAACTTTACCCACCAGTCTATCATGTGGAACCTTGTCAAAGGCCTTACTAAAGTCAATGTAGTCAATGACTACCGCTTTGCCTCATATATTTTCTTGGTCACGACCTCAAAAAACTTCAATCAAGTTTGTGAGGCATGATTTCCCATGCACCACGCCATGATGACTTTCCCTAATCAGTTCTTGCCTCTCCATATGCATGTAAATCCTGTCTCTCAGAATCCCCTCCCACAACTTACCCACCATGATGTCAGACTCACTGGTCTATATTTCCCTGGCTTCTCTTTGCAGCCTTTCTTAAATAAAGGCACAACATTACACCCCCTCCAGTGTAATAATAATATTTGATGGCAATAAATGTTTGCCTAGCCTGCAAAGGTCCTATCCTGTTAACGATTTTAAAAAAACACTGAAATGTAGAATCCCAGAGCCTATGTTCAGCAATAGTGGTTGTAAGAAGTGATGGTAAATGATGCTATTTCTCTTCAGCATGATATAAGGGCTGCTTCTTTAACGCCCCAGAGAATGTCTGCATATAGAAGCTTCAGAAATCAAATTGGCACCCCTTTGCAATCATAAAAGAAAGGCACTAGAGAGGATTCCTTTGAGGTAGCAACTTCACAGAGATGACTTAACTTAGGCTTTTAAGATTCCAGAGAGATCATTTACTTATGGAGAGAGTAAATTAGAAAGAAAGATAGTGAAATGGGACAAAGGGGAATCTAGGGGTAAGAAGTAGTTAAAGATAGGGAACATTTTTTATCAAGAACATTCTGTAAAAGCCTTGCTTGACCTCCATATAGAGTTTGAAGTTTATTTCCATGCATGCTTGCTTATGTTCAGGCTTTGATAAAATCATTGCAAAGTTACAATATCTTCTTATGTCAGGAATAAATTGGAATCTTTGACAATAAGGTGTTGTGAGGCTGTGGAGGGGAACAGCAGTTTATTTAATTGTGTTCCAACTTCTATTCTTTGGAAACACTTTGCCACTCATGTCCTTAGTGATCTACAAATCTCCTTGTCCATGTGTCCTCCTCAAGTTATTGTGAAGAAGACCTTTCTACCCTCTTCTTCGCCATTGCTTTCAGCTTTGGAAAACTTTCATCAATGCAATAATTTCCAGTATACATCTAAGTAACTGATTGGAGTCACTCCTTGTAGTTGTATGGTCTCATTTTGTATTATATTGTGCTGTATATGTGAAAGCCTCATTAAAATCATAAACCATGACTGAAGGGGATAGCCCTGATTGCACACTAGTTGCAAATTAATGGCACAAATGACTTTACTGTCTATGATGTTGAATAAGTTTGCATATGGAGTTTATGTATTCCAGTGGATTCCCTCCCATAGTCAGTCTTTCAACTTAGATCATTTACATTGATTTTGCCTGACCTGTACCAGATCTGGAATTGAAACTGCACAAGTTCATTAGCCCTTTGTGCCTTTGTTGCTCCCAGTTTGACGGACTTTGAATACAGCTGCATGAGCAGCTGGTGTTGAGTTTGAAGTGTTTATCAACAATCAGATGTCACTGAACCGCTGGGAAATAGTCCACCTCAGAGATAACAGTTCATGTTTAATTCTGGAGTAATACTGCATTATTCTTCTCATTCAATTTTGAGACTGACTTGCATCGGCGATGATCACTTCTTCCTGTGCATTACCTGTGACAGCATTGCTCCTAGGCCAAAGAAACAAGTAGGTAAAAACAATGACTGCAGACGCTGGAAACCAGGTTCTGGATTAGTGGTGCTGGAAGAGCACAGCAGTTCAGGCAGCATCCGAGGAGCAGCGAAATCGACGTTTTGGGCAAAAGCCCTTCATCAGGAATAAAGGCAGTGAGCCTGAAGCGTGGAGAGATTAGCAAGAGGAGGGTGGGGGTGGGGAGAAAGTAGCATAGAGTACAATGGGTGAGTGGGGGAGGGGATGAAGGTGATAGGTCAGGGAGGAGAGGGTGGAGTGGATAGGTGGAAAAGGAGATAGGCAGGTAGGACAACTGACAAGTCATGTGTCAGTTTTCAACATGAAAGTGAATTGGAAACCTGTGAAACAAGGTCAGGAAACAGGTTTCTGTTTAAGGTACAAAAGGAATCCTCACATCCAAATAAAAATGTATAAATTACAAGTGATCATCCTCTCATAGCGACTGCTCGAGATTAGGCATAAGCATGGCCATCAATTTATTTGACTTGTTTATTGTTACGTGTATGTTGCTCCAAAAGTGTTTTATAGTGCTGCCCCTCTCTGGCGCTATCTTAAAAACAGAAAAATAAACCAAAACATGGAGTATAAAGGCAGAAAATTGAAGAAATAAGGAGAGTATTTAACTTCACAGTCCTTCTTGTTGAGTGCTCCAGAATGAGCCATGAGTCCCCTTCGCCGTATCATCACCGCTGGAATGGAAGTCACCACTCTTTGCTATTATCTCGCCTCCACCCACACCGTCACCACTATGAGCCCTTGATGGACCTCACCAATGTAGATGCCACTCATGTTGCCAGGCTCCACACCGGCCCAAACTCGACTCCGTCGTGGCTGCCAGGAGTCCGCTTCAGGCCCAGCTCATTGATGCAGCCGCTGCTGATGCCACCGGGTCCGGTACTGGGCTAAAACTCGCCTCCGCCGTCGCTCCCTGACAGGACTGAGAAGCCACCAGTACACCAGTAACCCAACCTCGCTTCTGACGGATGCCGCTATGAGTCAGCGCTGCTGAGCTTAACTTCAGTCCCACTATTGGACCCACTTGCTGCTGCGGACGCCAGCGCCATGACCAAGCTCTTCAACGAAGAGGTAAGGAAAATAAAATAGATGAGAGAAAATTCGAGAGGAGAGAGAACTAAAGGTGAAATGAAAAGAAAAGCGGAAAGAGCGGACGAGCCTCAGGCTCAGAAACCCTACTCTACCCACCATCTTACTGGAATTATGAATAAGTATATCACCTTACTCTCATTTGAATATAACGGGGCATGAACAAAGATGATTTTTAACAAATTTGAGATGATACAATTCAACCTGACACAATTTGTGGTGAACTGTTCTGCTGATCCAAAAACTGTGGTGAACTCTTCTAGTTCATTACACTTTTATGTGGATGTATCCATATATCTCAAATCCACTATTTCTTTGAAAAATGGGCTATGTCCATCCTCTTCCTTTTATAGAAAGCATAACAATTTGTATTTTCTCACTACTTTGGAAATCTCAGAACAACCCAAAGCATTTTACAGCCAATGTAGCACTTTGGAACTGTAGTTACTGTTGTAAAGTAGGAAGTGAAGCAACCAATTTGTGCATAACCACTCTCCACAAGCCATCGTTGTGGCAATGATAATATGTGCACATTAGCCATGATATCAGGGACAATTCTCTGACTTTTCTTCAAAATGCTTTCAGGGAATTTATCATATTCACTTAGGGCAACACTTAGAATCTCAGTTTACCACTGTATCTGGAAGATCACACTCTGACAGTGCAGCCATGGTCCAATATTGCATCCGGGTATTTTGACAGATATATGTGCTCAGATCTCTGGAGTGAGACTTGAGTCCATAATTGTTTGGGTCAAGAGCAAGACTACTACCCATTCAACCATGGTTAACATTAAGAACAAATACAATTCTGGGATTTTTGTCCATTCAAATATACTTGTTTTAATTCTGTAGTCTACTTGTCACCTTATTTTACTTCACTGTTTAGCAATAGGTATTTATGCAATTGTTTTTTGTATTTATAAAATGGCTCCTTTGAGTATGATCAAGATCACCTCCCGTAAGTAGTCATTCGTTTTTCTATTAGATATCCTTCAGTATTTTGTAAAGTGCTTCAAAGTATTATTTGGAAGGTACTATGCAAAAGGAAGTTGCTGTACACTTTCTCTGTACCAATGTGCTTTGTACTCTGCATATAAGATTAATCTTGTTATTCCCTAGATGAAATGAGAGGCTTTTTAAAATTTCTAACAAAGAAACATAACTTCCCTTTGTCTGCTAACTCAGTGGAAGTTCCCACTAATACACTTTACCACAAATTCACCTTAGTGGTGTATTTAAAATGTGATTACTGATAGAGCTGCAGCATGTGAGGAAGTATTCCCTCATGTTAGTTACCTCCAGCAGTGACAATCTATTACAATTCCATCTCAGAGCTTTACTGGTGTCACATGTCCCCAATGTAACAAATCTTAAAACAATTACATTTGATATCATAGTGACACAAATATAATGGAGTTCACAATTAAAATTTGAGGACAAATAGCTTTTCCACTTTCAGCAGAGTAGGATGTTCCAACTGGAGCTCCTCCACTCCTTCTGTTTATTTCTCATTTCCCTCTCTTTTCATCCCTTTATTCTCTTTCTTTTTCTCTTCTCTTCACCCTTTTTGGTGTTTTCCCATTGTTGTTGTTCACCTCAGGTCGCAGTCTGGTTTCTCGACATCTCATGGTAGATCTCAGCCTGGTCTCTCGGCAGGTCGTGGTGGGTCTCAGTCTGGTCTCTCAGCAGCTCATGGTGGGTCTCAGCCTGATCTCTCGGCAGCTCATGGTGGGTCTCAGCCTGATCTCTCGGCAGCTCATGGTGGGTCTCAGCCTGATCTCTTGGCAGCTCGTGGTGGGTCTCAGCCTAGTCTCTCGGCAGCTCATGGTAGATCTCAGCCTGGTCTCTCGGCAGGTCGTGGTGGGTCTCAGTCTGGTCTCTCAGCAGCTCATGGTGGGTCTCAGCCTGGTCTCTCGGCAGCTTGTGGTGGGTCTCAGCATGGTCTCCTGGCAGTTTGTAGTGGGTCTCAGTCTGGTCTCTTGGCAGCTTGTGGTGGGTGTCAGCCTGGTCTCTCAGCAGCTCATGGTGGGTCTCAGCCTGGTATCCCAGCAACTTGTAGTGGCTCTCAGCCTGGTCTCTCGGCAGCTTGTGGTGGATCTCAGCCTGGTCTCTCAGCAACTTGTGGTGGGTCTCAGCCTGGTCTCTCAGCAGCTTGTGGTGTGTCGCAGCCTGGTCTCTCAGCAGCTCTGTTTGGATTCTTGTGGGCCAATCCCTTGGTGGCTCAATGACAGTGCCTGGGCTTGGCATACAAGTGGATCCTGCCCAACCATGTTCCCGAGGCACCAAGGGAGATTGGAGAGGCAGCAGTTTCAGCAGCAGCAATAGTATCTGCGGTCATGGCATCAGTAACTGACAGCTGAGGACTCCCAGTGAGTAAGATAAACAGAGGACTGATCAAAGACTGCTCAACTTTTAACTTAGAGTTATAGAGATATACAGCATGGAAACAGACCTTTTGGTTCAACTCGTCCATGCCAACCAGATATCCTAAATCAATCTAGTCCCATTTGCCAGCATTTCGCCCATACCCTCAAAACCCTACCTATTCATATACCCATCCAGACGCCTTTTAAATGTTGTAATTGTTCTAGCCTCCACCACTTCCTCTGGCAGCTCATTCCATACACGTGCCACCCACTGTGTGAAAAAGTTGCCCATTTCAGTCCCTTTTAAATCTTTCCCTTCTCACCCTAAACCTATGCCCTCACCCACCCAGGGAAAAGACCTTGTCTATTTACTCTAACCATGCCCCTCATGATTTAATAAACCTTTATAGGGTCACACCTCAGCTTACAACGCTCCAGAGAAAATAGCCCCAGCCTATTCAGCCTCTCCCTGTAGCTCAAATCCTCCAACCTTGGCACCATCCTTGTAAATCTTTTCTGAACCCTTCCAAGTTTCACAACATTCTTCCCATAGCAGGGAGATCAGAATTGCACGCCGTTTTCCAAAAGCGACCCAATCAATGTCCTGTACAGCTGCTCTCTGATCAATAAAGGCAAGCATACCAAATACCTTCTTCACTATTTTGTTTACCTGCAACTCCACTTCAAGGAACTATGAACCTGCATTCCAACGTCTCTTTAAAAAACCGAAGGAAGTGCAGATGCTGTTAATCAGAAACAAAAAAGCTCAGCAAGTTTAGCATTACCTGTGAAAAGAGTTAATGTTATGGGTCCAGTGCCCGTTCCTCAGGACTGATGGTAGCTAGGAAAATGTCAATTGTTATGCAGAAGTTAGGGTGGGGGGAGGGGAAAATGAGTAAACGATAGGTGGGGGGAGAGTGAGAGAAGAACAGTTGGACAGACAGAGGAGTGAATAACAATCTGGCTAGGAGGGTGAATAGCTGTTATTGGAGACAGTTAGTGTCCAACAAAAGGTAGTGAGTACTGGCAGACAATGTGATAACAACGCCTGGTGTGTAAGTAGGGAGCTAGGACATGGGAGAGTTCAGGTCCTAAATTATTGAACTCGACATTGAGTCCAGAGGGCTGCAGCTCCCCAAGCGGAATATTGGGTGTTGTTCTTCCAGCTTGTGCTGAGCTTCACTGGAGCATTGCAGCAAGCCTGAGACAGAGATGTTGCCCAGGGAACAGGATGATGTGCTAAAGTGGCAGGCGACCGGAAGCTCAGGGTCTTTGCTGTGGACAGAAAGTAGGTGTTCTGCGAAGCGGTCACCCAGTCTATGCTTCGTTTCCCTGATGTAGAGCAGCCCTCCAGGACTCACACCTCAAACCCCTTTACCCTAACTCACTGTTCGTGCTACCTCCAACCTTTCATTGTTCTTTCCTTGGCCTTCATGTCTTCTTTTGCACCTCCGTCCTCTCCATTAAAATAAAACAAAGACATGATGTTGCTGGAGTTCTGAAACAAAACAGAAATTACTGGCAAACTTCAGCAGGTCTGGCAGCATCTGCAGGAAGAAAGCAGAGTTAATGCTTTGAGTCCAGCCAGTTGTGATGAGGAGTCACTGGACTCTGCTTTCTTCCCACTGTTGCTGTCAGGCCTGTTGAGATTTGACAGCAATTTCTCTTTTTGGTACATCTCCTCCATGCCAGCTTCATGCCACCTCCATGGCCCTTCCATGACCATTCATCCAGAATGCAATACGGATAGAATCAATAAAAACCATAAAGTAATCATGGCAAGGAGCAGGAGCAGGAAACATAAGGGAGGCATATGATGCACGCCAGAATAATAATAGCAATAGAAATCAGGAAGAGCGTCTCAAATGTAGAAGAGAGACTAAGGCGGGAATAAGGAAGGCTAAGAGGAAGCATGAGGAAAGGATGTCAGGCTGCACTCAAAGAAGTAATCAAATGATCTTCAAACTTACTAATAGTAACAGATTAGTGAAGAGTACAGTGGGGCCCATAAGGAACATTCAGGATAAGCTGCTTGTTGAAGCAAAGGATATGGCAGAGTTACTAAATGAATATTTTGCTTTACCAAATTAAAAGATTGTGACCATGGACGTTGTTTCTTTGGAGTTTCAGAAAGCATTTGGTATGGTGTTACATGGAAAATTGGTCCACAAATTAGAAATGTTTGGGATTGATGGGTTCTTGGCTGCATCAATTAGAAGTTGGCTAATATATAGGAAACAGGAGATAGGTATCGATCAGCATTTCTCAGTTTGGAGATGAATGGTGTTCCCCAGAGCTAAGTTTTGAGACTCTTGCTCTTTCTGATTTATGTAAATGATTTGGAGATGGGTGTTGAGGACAATTTGTAGGTGGTGCTAAACTAGCGAGAATAATGAATTATGAGGATGATACTGAGAGACTTCAGAGGTACATTGACAAATTGGCTAAATAGACAGATACCTCGCAGATGAATTTCAATACAGAGAAATATGGGTATTGCATTTTGGTAGAAGAAACACCAGAAAGACAATACAGGCTCAGTGGTATAACGTTGCACCTTAAAAGACATTGGAAGATCAGAGTAAGGCAAGAGTAAGCCCCATGGTCAAATTGAGTGAAATTGAGACAGTGTGAAATTCTAGGAATTTGGATCAAAGTAGGAATTTTGAGCAGAAGGGGAAAACAGAGTTTTAATTAAGGTTTATTGTAAGAAATGAAGTCAGAGCAAGGGGTGAGTAGGAGAAGAAATAAGGCCTGGATCCAGAGGCCAACCTGCAATTGAGACCAATGGCAGTGTGATGTCACAACGGCAGGGAAAGCAGCTGATTGGTGAGCAGGATTGGTCAGTACTACTGACCTTTAATGCAAAAGTTGGGTTTGTAGTTTGTGTTTAAGTCTCTTGTCTTTTTATCGCTCTTCTGAGAAATAGCTTATTAGGTTTCACACTGAATATACCTAATCACCTCTCCTGCTCCTGCATCCCCACTAACTGCTCTTCCACTGACTTCCAATTTTTCAGTACCTCTTTGTGTCTCATTGAAAAAGTAAAATGGCTCACGACTGGGTCAACAGGGCTAAAACTAAAGCAGAAATATCAGACATAAGGTTCCTCGGGTAATTTAGGACAATGTCCTGGATTTGGCTGGAGAAGAGGGCAAACATTAATATGGGGATGCCAAGACCACCTTACGCAACCAACAACACAAAGCTTCATTGTGCTATGCTGCACTGTTCTCCCATTAACACCAATGTGAACTCATTCTAAACACGCCCAAACCTTTATTGCAGTTCTACAATTATTTCTCTTGTTCAAGTATTATTGACACCCATGAGCTTCTGCCAGGAAAAGGCCAGCCCCAGTTCCATCTCCACCTCTGAGGTCAATAATACTGAACCTTCAGCAAATACACCAATACGGCTTTCACCTGCTCTGTACACCAGCTCAGAAACTTTCACCTAGGTGGATTCAGTATTTAGATTAGAGTCAGGAGCACAATGTGGTGAGCACGTCACTGACATGTCTCCACAACTGGTTGAAGGAGAAGCCCAGACACCTGCTCAGCCCCAGTCTGAACATAGTCCCATGTTCTTAGTCATAATGACTTTATAAAATGCACAGCCAGGCACAGGAACAATAGGCACATTTGAAGGAGACAGTGGTAAACTGGACCAAAGGATAGAGGAGTTTGCAAACATTTGTCAGTAGCATCATAAAGGCAAAATACTACAGATGCTGGAACTTGGAAACAAACACAGAGAATGCTGAAAAACGTCAGCGGGTCTGGCAGCATTTGTGGAGAGAAAGTAGAGTTAATGTTTGAAGTCTATTAAGAAGTACGAAGCTTGAAGAAGAATCATGTCAACTCAAAACATCAACTCTGTCTCTCTCTCTCTCTCTCTCTTTCTTCACAGATGCTGCCAGGCCTACTGATATCTGCTTCTATGTCTTTGTGGATCTGGTTAAGTTGCACCTATGTAAGAAATGAGCAGCCTCTTGACACATTCTAGGGATGAAAAGAATGGTAATGACCAAGTATTGCTCATCTTTCATAAGCAGTTTCTTGATTGCAGATACCATCAGACACAATGGATCCTTGAACTGAGACATTCGTGATTGCCACCTGTGCGTTGCACTTTAATGTGGATCACACAGAGGCGAAAAGCAACTTGCAGGGATTTTGCTGATGCCTGACCCATGCACAGTTCATCCACATTTACAACCAATCAGCAATGACTCCTTACATTCCTGAGGGCTAAGCTTCAATGTATCTACCAGCTTTACACTGCCATTCAAGACTAGAATGTGTACAAAGGGCAGTTTACATTTCCACTCTCCCCCATAGTGCAGTGGTCCGCTGAGAAAAGCTGCACAGAGTGCGTACCTCTCTCGTCTTACAGGATATTCAAACATTTCATGGCAAGTCAGCAGTCATCGTGCACTCAAAAATACTGCAATCTAACTGACAATGATCCTTGGGATCCCTCGGAACCTGCTGCTTAATATGAGAAACTTCACTGCGCAACACTTGGATTTCAAATGCTGACTAAAGCCTTAAAAACTGATCACAGAGCCATGTGAAGTCAGCGACCTGTTTCAGTGACTGTTACTTTCTCCCTAACACTGAGTACAATCTGTAATGTGCAGATATTTGGATATGGTAATCACCCAAATATATCAAACATAAAATAAATGGAAAAGAAAACATTTATTAAGCAAACAGAAAAAAGGCCAAGATATGCAAAATTAACCCCCAGATGCCCAGGTATGCTGTACTAAGCAGTGAATGATTACCATATTATGAATAGAAAATTACACAATGCAAAGGAATCTAAACCCAGCTTGTACAAACTGGAATCAGATTTCAATGCGATTCTCTTTATATTCTTGCACTCGATGATGCACAGTCTATTAGCTGTTCTTGAATGCAACTCCTGTTAATGTCTCAATCCTCATCCTCATTTCTATCCTGAGAGGTTTGCTGTCAATTCCTTATTTCCTCTCTATCCAAGATATCCGTCCTTTATCGGCTACAGTGGTAATGGGCTCTAAATGATGCAATAGTGTAGCACATCCTTTCTGAGTTATACTGCAAGGCCCTGCAGGAGTGGTCCAGACATTGGCACCTTATTGTTAAATAGGCCATATACTGTCCCTCACTAATCTGGTTTTACATCAGTCAAAGGGATTTATAAAGGTATGTTTGTATGGGGTAGCCCTTATCGTCCAGCAACTATCCCTGTATGCCCAAAGACCTTGCAAGGAGGCAGAAATCTCTGAGTTCTCTGCTATTTAAGTATCATGACAGCTCCCAAAATATCTGTCACAGACCTCCCAAAAACTAGCATCAGTGGTCACATATAAAGTTAGCACTGATGGAGTGGAGGACTTTTTTTTTATTGACAAATTTACAGTTTGATGAAAGGGGTCTCTTAGAGGTTCATGGTTGCACCTTTATGGCTGCCTCAGCTGAGATCAGCTACAGATTTTAACAAATTGGTGTTGTCATAACAAATCAAAAAAACCAATAAAGCTCATTTTGTGACAACAATGTTTGGTAACAATTTTATGTTCGAAGGATTCATTACATGATCATAAGATTTCTACTCTCTACTTTCTATTAACTCTCATATACTTCAAGATTGCATCATCACCAATTTCTCAGCATTGAACTTTATCTGTCACCTCTCTGTCCACTCCATCAACTTGTCCATGTTCTGTTGAAGTTCTAGACTGTCCTCCTCATAGTTTACAGCGCTTCCAGATTTTGTGTTATCCATTAATTTTGAAACTATGCTCTGCACAATAAGATCCCAATCAAATCCTAAGAATCCCAATATTGACTCCTAGAGAATTCTACCTTAAACCTTCTTCCAGCCTGAAAAATACCCAACAATTACTCTATTTCCTTTCGGTCAGCCAATTTGGTATCCATGTTGTTATTGTTCCTTTTATACCATGACCTAATAACGTTTCTCAGAAGTTTGTTGGTATTCTATTAGATGCCTTCTGAAAATACATGTTTTACCATATTGACAGCATTATCTGCATTGACCCTTTCTGTTCTTAAAAGAACATAAAACATAGGAGCAGAAGTAGGCCATTCGACCTGTTGAGGCTGCTCTGCCATTCAATGAAATCATGGTTGATCTGATAACCCACCATTCCACTTTCCTGCCTTTATCCCATAACACTTGATTCCTTTACTGAGTAAAAATCTGTCTAACCCAGATGACCCAACCTCTATAGCCCCATATGCTAAAGAATTCTGCAAATTCACTACTCTCTAAATAAAGAAATTCCTCCTTATCTCTGTCTGAAGTGGGGTACCTCTTAGTTGTGTCCTAGACTCTCCTTTCTGCATCTGCCCTGTCAAGTCCCTAAGAATCTTATATGTTTTAATAAGGTTGCCTCTCATTCTTCTAAATTCCAAAGACTAAAGGCCCAATCATTCATCATCTCCTCATAAGATAGTTCCTCTAAGCCTGAGATCAAGCTGGTGAGTGTTTCCTGGACTGCCTTTGGATAAGAGGACCAAAATTGTTCACAGTATTCAGGGTCCAGTCTGATTAGATAATTTAATTCAAGACGCATATTATAATATTTAATATCAAATCCTGTATTAAGAGCATTACCAGGAAAATATAAATGCTCTGGTTACAAGAGCAAAACAGACGAGTTGAGTATTGCTGAATACTTTTCCCTGGATGTTTGCAGCTGCAACAACACTCAAGGACTTGACAGCAAAATGGTGGAAGGGGTCACCTGCATTGCTATCAAGCACAACATGCTTCTCAATATGCTCCTCAATAATGCTCAGTTTGTGCTCAATACAGCCTTAATTCAAACATTGTTTAAATCAATGGTGAAATGAGAGTGACAGCCCTTGAAAGCAATGCAACATTTGACTCAGTGTGGCATCAACGAACCCAAGCAAGACTGGAGTTAATGGGGATTAGAGGGCCTGGTCATCAGGTGTGAGGCACTGTCATTGCTGTTATATGTGGCATAGGTCTGGCCTATTCCCAGAACCTGTGCCGCTGCAGTCACCCGGGCCATCTTCCATTTTATATGGAGATCAAAGATGGACTGGGTCCGAAGGGACTCAATGTATAAAGATCTGGGCAACGGGGGAAAAAACACACCCAATGCCACCCTCACTGTGATGACCACCTTTGTTGTGTGTGGCTGCATCAAGCTGTGCATGAATCCCCGGTACGCAAACACCAAGTGTCACTACGTACTGAGGTTCTACCTGTCCCCGGTGTTGCGAAGGATGGGCCTGGCGTCGCCGCCACGGAACGCTCTGAGTAGTTGGACCATTCTGTATCACCTGTCCTTCGTGGAGAAGTTTATGAAGAAAAGCACCTTTGACCACAAGTCCATCAGCAAGTGGTCAGCACGTAGTGTCCTTGAGACCCTTCAGGAAAAGGATCCTATCGAGCGGTTCTCTGAGCAGACTGTCAAAGTCATTTGGCAGAATGCCTCATTGCCAGAACTTTCCAACAAGCACCAAGACATGGCTTAGCTGGTGGTGAGAAGGGCTCTGCCTGTGAGATCCTTTATGCATGCCCGGACTCTCAGCCGCACTGCACGTTGCCCTCGAAGCGGCTGCGGGGGGGACGAGACTGTCACATACCTCCTTCTGGAATGTGCCTAGGCAAAGGAAGTCTGGAGAGGAATGTAGTGGTGTTTGTCGAGGTTCGTCCCAAGCAGCGCAGTGGCGCGGGACTCCGTGCTCCACGGTCTGTTCCCTGGGACGCACACTGAGACAAACATCAACTGTGCCTGGAGGATCATCAACTCGGTGAAAGAAGCTCTTTGGGTGGTCCAAAACCTATTGATCTTCCAGCTGAAGGAGTTGACCCCGACTGAGTGTTGCAGAGTGGCACATTCCAAAGTCCAGGACTACGTGTTGAGGGACGTGCTGAAACTTGGGGCAGCTGCCGCCAAGGCGCAGTGGGGAAAGACCACTGTGTAACATCTGCCTGCCTAAGAAGAACAGGGGGCCCACCCAGTCATTGGATCTCCGCTGACGCCTCAGCAGAAGAGCTGGATAGTAAATGTACGGACTTGTATATAGGAAAAATAAACCTCGATATCTGTATGTAAAATAATGTAATGTGTGCACGAGAATGGCATGACCAATTGTAAAGAGATCCAAATAATTTTATGAATAAAGTATATTTTTGAAATTAAAAAAAAGGGGATTAGAGGGAAGTCTCCCCTTTGTTGGAGTCAATCATCGCAAATAGGAAAATGGTTGTGGTTGTATGTCAGTCATCTCAGCTCCAGGACATCTCTGCAGGCGTTCCTCAGGGTAGTGTCCTAGGACCAACCATCTTCAGCTATGATGTGGAGGTGCTGCTGTTGGACTGAGGTGGACAAAGTCAGACAGCACCAGGTTATAGTCCAACAGATTTATTTGAAACCAAAGCTTTTGGAGCATTGTCCCTTTATCAGGTGATGAAGGGGCAACACTCTGCTATATAAGTCAGTGTACTCTCAACCTGAAATCCTATCTTTGTAGGGCCTCCCACCCAACCACATCCTCTAACCTTAAAGACAAGGACGTACCAGGTAAGCATTTCTTTTTCACTTTGTGACTAGGGGACTAGCAGGGATGGCAGTGCAGGGAGAGCAATGTTCCTCCTGCATAATGTTTGAGGTCAGGGACACCATTAATGTCCCATCCAAGTACATCTACAGGAAGTGCACCCAACTCTCGCTCCTCCAAGACCGTGTTAGGGAACTGGGGCAGGAGCTGGATGAACTTCGGATCATTCAGGAGGCAAAGGCTGTGATAGATAGGAGTTACAGGGAAGTTGTTACTCCTAGGCAAGAAGAAAGCTGGGTGACAGTTCGAAGGGGGCAAAAACAGTCAGTGGAGGGATCCCCTGTCGTCATTCCCCTGAAAAACATGTATACCGTTTTGGATACTGTTGAGGGGGACGATGTATCAGGGGCAAGCAGTGGGGCCCAGGTCTCTGGCACAGAGCCTGTCCCTATTGCACAGAAAGGAAGGAGGGAAAGGAGAAGAATGTTAGTCATTAGGGACTCAATAGTTAGAGGCTCAGATAGAAGGTTTGTTGGGAACGAACGAGACTCGCGGTTGGTGTGTTGCCTCCCATGTGCTATGGTCCACGATGTCTTGGATCGTATCTTTGGGGTCCTGAAGGGAGAGGGTGACCAGCCTCAAGTTGTTGTCCATGTCGGTACCAACGACATAGGTTGAAAGAGGGATAGGGATGTAAGGCAGGATTTCAGGGAGCTAGGGTAGAAGCTGAGAGCTAGAACAAACAGAGTTGTTATCTCTGGTTTGTTACCCGTGCCACGTGATAGTGAGGCATGGAATAGGGATAGATATCAGCTGAACACGTGGCTGCAGGGATGATGCAGGAGGGAGGGTTTCAGGTTTTTGGGGCTCATTCTGGGGAAAGTGGAACTTGTACAAACAGGATGGTCTTCACTTGAACCAGAGGGGTACTAATATCCTGGGTGGGAAATTTGCTGGTGCTATTCGGTTGGGTTTAAACTAGCTCAGCAGGGGCATGAGAACCGGAGGTGTAGTTGCAGTGCACAGGAGGATGAGAATAGGAAGGACAGGGACAGGATTTCAGGGTCACAGGAATGTGCTGGCAGACAGCAAACTGGTTTGAAGTGTGTCTACTTCAACACCAGAAGTATCCGAAATAAGGTAGGTGAGCTTGCAGCATGGATAGGTACATGGGACTTCGATGTTGTGGCCATTTCGGAGACATGGATAGAGCAGGGTGAGGAATGGATGTTGCAGGTTCCAGGGTTTAAATCTTTCATTAAAAACAGGCAAGGTGGTAAAAGAGGGGGAGGAGTGGCCTTGTTAGTCAAGGATAGTATAACGGTGGCTGAGAAAAATTTTGATGAGGACCCGTCTACTGAGGTAGTTTGGGCTGAGGTTAGAAACAGGAGAGGAGAGGTCACACTGCTTGGAGTTTTTTATAGGCCTCCGCAGAGTTCTAGGGAGGTGGAAGAGAGGATTAGCAAAATTATTCGGAGTAGGAGTGAAAGGAACAGGGTGGTCCTTCTGGGGTCTTTAACTTCCCCAACATTGACTTGGAAATGTTATAGCTCTAGTACATTGGATGGATCAGTTTTTGTCCAATGTGTACAGGAGGGTTTCCTGACACAGTATGTCAAAGGGCCGACAAGAGGGGAGGCCACACTGGATCTGGTGCTTGGTAATGAACCAGGCCAGGTGTTTGATTTAGTTGTAGATGAGCATTTTGGAGAGAGTGACCATAATTCAGTTACGTTTAGTTTAGTTTAGCGATGGAAAGGGATAGGTACATGCCATTATCGATGGGGCAAGGGCAATTATAATGCGATTAGGCAAGAATTAGGAAGTATAGAATGGGGTAGTAAAATGCAAGGGATGCAGACAATCGAAATGTGGAGCTGGTTTAAGGAACAGATATCACGTGTCCTTGATAGTTATGTCCCTGTCAGGCAGGGAGGAAGTAATAAGGTAAGGGAACCGTGGTTTACTACAGAAATTACATCTCTTGTTAAGAAGAAGAAGGAGGCTTATGTGTTGATGAGGCAAGATGGTACAGATGAGGCGATGGAGAGTTACAGATCAGCTGTGAAGGATTTAAAGAGAGAGTTAAGAAGAACAAAGAGAGGACACAAGCAGTCTTTAGCAAATAGAATAAAGGAGAACCCTAAAGCTTTCTATAGGTATGTGAAGAATAAAAGGATGATTAGGGTAGGAATAGGGCCAGTCAAAGACAGAAGTGGGAAGTTGAGTGTGGACCTTGTAGAGATCGGAGAGGTGCTAAATGAACATTTCTCATCGGTGTTCACTCAGGAAGAGGAGAATATTGTAGAGGAGAAGAATGAGGTACGAGATATTAGACTAGAAAGGATCGAAGTTAGTTACGCACAGATGTTATCAATTCTAGAAGGAATGAAAGTAGACAAATCCCCTGGGCCGGATGGGATTTATCCCAGGATTCTCTGGGAAGCTAGGGAGGAGGTAGCAGAGCCTTTGGTTTTGATATTTGAGTCGTCATTGTCTACAGGTTTATTACCTGAGGACTGGAGGATTGCAAGTGTTGTGCCTTACTTCTGTTGTCGGAAGGGTTTTGGAAAGGATTATAAAAGATAAGATTTATAATCATCTAGCAAGGCAACAATTTGACTTCAAATAGTCAACATGGTTTCGTCAAGGGCAGGTCATGTCTCACAAACCTCATTGAGTTCTTTGAGAAGGTGACCAAGCATGTAGATGAGGGTAGTGTAGTTGACATGGTATACATATACTTCAACAAAGTCTCTGATAAGGTTCCACATGGTAGGCTGATGGAGGAAATGTTTAGGCATGGAATTGAGGGTGATTTAGCAGTTTGGATTAGAAACTGGCTTTCTGAAAGAAGGCAGCAAGTGGTGGTTGATGGAAAATATTCAGTCTGGAGTCCAGTTACGAGTGGTGTGCCACAAGGATCTGTTTTGGGACCACTGCTGTTTGTCATTTTTATAAATGACTTAGACGCAGGCATAGGTGAATGGAGTAGTAAATTTGCAGATGACACTAAAGTTAGTGGAGTAGTGGACAGTTTGGAAAAATGTTACAGGTTGCAGGGGGATTGGATAAACTACAGAATTGGGCTGAGATGTAGCAAATGGAGTTCAATGCAGCTAAATGTGAGTTGATGCACTTTGGGAAGAATAACAGGAAGGCAGAGTACTGAGTCAATGGAAAGATTCTTGGTAGTGTGGATGTGCAGAGGGATCTTGGAGTCCATGTGCATAGATCCCTGAAAGTTGCCACCATACAGTGTGTTAGGTTTCATTGGTAGAGGGATTAAGTTGCGGAACTGCAATATCATGCTGCGACTATACAAAACGCTGATGTGGCCACACTTGGAATATTGTGTACAGTTCTGGTCGCCCCATTACAGGAAGGATGTGGAAGCATTGGAAAAGGTGCAGAGGAGATTTACCAGGGTGTTCCCTGGTCCGGAGGGAAGGTCTTGAGGAAAGGCTGAGAGACTTAGGTCTGTTCTCATTGGAAAGAAGAAGGCTAAGGGGGGATTTGATAGAGACACACAAGATGATCAGAGGATTATATAGGGTAGACAGTGAAAGACTTTTTCCTAAGGTGATGACGTCAGCTTGTACAAGAGGGCAGAACTACAAATTGAGGGGTGATAGATTTAAGATAGATGTCAGAGGCAGAATATTTACGCGGAGAGTGGTAAGGGCGTGGAATGCCTTACCTGCTAATGTAGTCAACTGAGCCACATTAGCGAGATTTATATTGACATTCTCTCAGTATTACTTGGTCAAAATCCTGTAATTTTCTCCCTAATGGGATTGTGGGTCTATCTATACCACATGGACTGCAGCAGTTCAAGCAGCTCACCACCACCTTCTCCAGGGTAACAATAAATGCTAGCCCAGTCAGAGATGCACATGTCCCATGTCACACATGTGAATAAAACAAACACTGCAATGGGAATTCACTAACACATATCTTGGGAAACTTTGTATGAGCAATATATGTTAATTTTGTGAATGACTCACCTTTACCAAGAATGAGTAACAGAATATTGGGAAAAACATTTTCTGCTTTTTGTCATGACCACTGTAGCTGCCAGTTAAGCATACATCTAATCACAAACTCTAGGTTGGTGATTTAACCTCTGAACAATTAGGTCAATCAAAGCCATTATTTACTTTTGACAGGAATCTGTTTTGCTGTTCCACCTTGGAGAACAATGTAACATAAGGGAACAAAGGATTCCTGCACTACCCTACAATTCTTTTGTGCTGCTTTAGAATTGGACCTGCCTGCTATAAACGTTGCACCAAAATGACGAGCGGTTGAGTGCTCACTTCTTTAATGGAATCAGATGAATTGAACCTCTTCTTGTGATATACTGCCACTGCGAGGTGTCCTGGCATGACTGATAATCATGCAAAATAGTGGATATATATAGCTAGAGAACAAAATACTGCTTTAAGCTTGAAAACCAATATATCTAGATTCTTAATGCAAATGTCAGAGTATCGCATCAGTCTGGCCATATGCTGTGAGAGCAAACTGCAATTATTAGAACAGCACAGTAACAGTGTTGGTACTGACTTGTCATATAACTAAAGAATTAATATGTTCAATTAGTTGCAATTGCAGACCTATCTGTAGAATCAGTAAAATCTTTGCAGTTCCACTACTATTTGGACAGATTGCCTCAATAGGCTGACACTCTAAATGACAGCTCAGAACAGAATACAAAGGAGTAATATAAAATAATATGCATGCATGGCAACCATATTCTTAGCAACTGCACTGTATTGCAGAGGCGTGTTGACTCAGTGGTTTACACTGTCCCCTCATAGCTCCAGGGACCAGAGTTGAATTCCAGCCTTAGGTGGCTGACTATGTGAAGTTTGCATCTTCTCCCATGCCTGTTAGTCTTTCCTCCAGATACTCTGATTCCTCCCATAGTCCATAAATTTTCAGGGTAAATGGGCTAGCCAAGCTATAGTGGCCATGGATGTGTAGATTAGGTGGAAATGTATGGTGCTTGGTGGGTGTATCTGGGAGGGATGGTTTCCAGAGGGTCGGTGTGGACTCAATGTGCAGAATGGCCTGCTTCCATACTGTAGGGATTCTATGACTTTCTGTGATAATATAAAATGGGTAGATGAGTCTGTTATGCATTCCTGTACTGAAGACAATGTGAATAAGGATTAGCAGAGTTGTAAAACCAGCTATTAGCTTATTATTATTGGCTTTACATTAATGCACAAACTTAGGTTCCTCCTCACCACATGTTGTATCACATTATGCATCTTATAGAGTTTTTGACATTCCAGTGGATAGAAAATGATTTTGGCTTCATCCCTTTTCTGGGCAGGAACCATGGGAAACAGAAACCTATATTAGGGCACAATATTCAACATGCAACCTCAACCTGTGTTCGGGATAGCATCATCCTAATGAAACTAGTGCACATCCCTGTACATCCCCCCATACTAGAAGTTCATCTTGCCTGAATATATATAAATTATTTGAATAAAAATGTAGGTGGTCTGATTAGTAACCATGCAGCCACACAAAATTTGGTGGAGTTGTGGTTAGCAAGGAAGGTTATCGCAGGATATAGCAGGATGTGGGTCGGTTGGAAAGTTGGACAGAGAAACGGCAGATGGAGTTTAATCTGGACAAGTGTGAGGTAAAGCATTTTGGGAGGTCAAATACAAGAGAAAAGTATTCATTAAATGAGTGGACCCTTAGAAGCATACAAAAACAGGGTTTTGGGGTGAAAATCCATAGTTGTCTAGAAGTGGCAACACAAGGAAATAGGTGGTAAAGAAGGCATATGTCATGCTTGCCTTCATCACTTGAGGCACTGAGTATAAAAATTGATGTCAAGTTGCAGCTGTACAAAACATCTGAAAAAGGGTCACCACACCTGAAACATTAATTTGGATTTCTCTCCACAAATGCTGCCAGATCTGCTGAGTTTCTCCAGCAATTTTTGTTATTGTATAAAACTTCAGTTAGGCTACATTTGCGTGCTGTGTGCAGTTCTGGTTGCCATATTAAAAGAAGGGTGGGGAAGCTTTGGAGAGGTATACAAGAGTTTTACCATGATGTTGCCTGCATTGGAGTATATTAATTGGAAGTTCAAGAGCGTGGTGCTGGAAAAGTACAGCTGGTCAGGCAGCATCTGAGGAGTAGGAACATCGAAATTTCAAGGATAAACCCTTCATCAAGAATAGAGGTTTGTGGTCCAAGAGGGCTGAGAGATAAATGGGAGGGGATTGGGCCTGGGGGAAGGTAGCTGAGAATGCAATAGGTAGATGAATAGGTGATGGTGGAGGTGATAGGTCAGAGAGGAGGGTGGAGCAGATGGGTGGGAAGGAAGATGGGCAGGTAGGTCAGGTCAAGAGGGTAATGTCAAGTTGGAAGGTTGGATCTGGGATAAGGTGGTTGGGAGAGTCCCAAGGCGGAAGATGAGATGTTCTTCCTCCAGGTGTTGAGTGGTTAGGGTTTGGCGGTGGAGGAGACCCTGTGCTTGCATGTACTAGGCGAAGTGGGAGGGGGAGTTAAAGTGTTTGGTCACAGAGCATTGGGGTTGTTTAGTGCGTGCATCTCAGAGGTGTTCTCTGAAACGTTCCGCAAGTTGCCGTCCGGAATCCCCAATGTAGAGGAGACCACATCAAGAACAACGGTCAGAGTAGGTGATGTGTGTGGAGATACAGGTAACTCTCTGTCGGATGTGAAAGGATCCTTTGGGGCCTTGAATGGAGGTAAGGGGGGGGGGGGGGGGGGGGTGACATGGGCACAGATTTTGCACCTCTTGTGGTGGAAGGGGAAGTTGAAGTTGCTGGGCATAGAGGGCGGGTTGGTGGGCAGTGTGGACCTAATAAGGGAGTCATGGAGGGAATGGTCTCTTCAGAACGTAGGTAGAGGTGGGAAGGGAAATGTATCCCTGGTGGTAGGACCTGTTTATAGGTGGCGGAAATGGCAGAGGATAATGAAATGTATCCGTAAGTTGGTGAGGTGGCCTCCAGCACATCTCCTCCATTTCCCGTGCCTCTCCCCTTGAACCCGAACCTTCCAATCGCAACAAGGACAGAATCCTCTGGTCCTCTCCTGATCGAGGTATATAAAATTATGAGAGGCATGGTTAGGGTGGATAGTCCATGTATTTTTCCCAGTGTGGAAATGTCAAATACTAGTAGGCATAGATTTAAGGTGAGGGGGGAAAGCTTAAAGGAGACCTGCGAGCTAAGATTTTAAACAGAGGGTACGCGCTGGAACGTGCTGCCAGGGGAAGTGATGGAAGCAGATACGATAACAAAGTTTAAGAGGCATTTAGAGAGACACATAAACGTGTGTGCTGAGCAACTGAACAGTATAATGACCGATAACAAAGAGATGCTACAAAGGCTGGCAGCACTCCAGGTAGAAAAGTCACCAGGTCCAAATGGGATGCATCCTAGATTGCTGAGAGAGTTAAGGGAGTAAATTGCAGAGCCGCTGACAGAAATTTTCCAGATCTCCCTGAACATAGGTTTAGTTCTGGGGGTGCTGGAAAATTGCAAATGTGACACCATTGTTTAAGAAAGGGAAAAAGGGTAACTGCAAACCTATCAGCCTGACATCAATAGCAGGAAAACTGATGGAAGCCATAATATGGGATAAAGTAAATATACACTTGGAGAAAAATAAGTTAATATGAGACAATCAACATGGCTTTATCAAGGGCAGGTCATGTCTAACAAATTTAGCCATGTTGGAGATGCCGATATTGGACTAGGGTGGGGACAAAGTTATAAATCACACAACACCAGGTTATAATCCAACAGGTTTATTTGGAAGCACTAGCTTTTGGAGCACTGCACCTTCATCAGGTAGCTGTGGAGCAGGGCCATATGACACAGAATTTATAGCAAAACATTACACTATCATACAACTGAAACAATATATTATACCACTCTATGGACTATAACCTGGTGTTATATGATCTTTAACAAACTTACTTGAGTTTTTGAAGAGGTGTCACAAGCAGTGGATGAGAAAAATGTTTTGGGTGCTGTACATTTATACTTTTAGAAAGTTTTTGAAACAGTGACACATTACAGTTTGGTTCGCAAATTAGAAATGCTTGGGACTGACAGGTCCTTGGCAGCATGGATTAGAAGATGACTAAAAGATAGGGAACAGGAAGTAGGTGTAGATGAGTATTTCTCAGATTAGAGATGAATTGAAAGTGGTATTCTCCAGGAATTGCTGTAGGCACCCTTGCTTTTTCTGATTTACGTAAATGATTTGGAGATGGGGTGATAAGGGCAAAATCTCTAAATTTGCAGATGACACTTAGACATGGAAATGTGAGGATGATGCTGACAAAGGGACATTGACAAGTTGGCAGACACCTGGCAAATGAAATTTAATGCAGAGAAATGTGAGGGAATATATTTTGGTAGAGGAAACATGGAGAGACATTACAGGCCCAATGGTACAACTTTGAAGGGAGTATAGGAGCAGTGGGACTTTGGGGTTCAGGTGCATAATTCTCTGAAGGTGGCCAAATGAGTCGAACCGTTGTTAACAAGGTTATAAGATTCTTGGGTTTATAAATAGAGGCATAGAATATAAAAACAAGGAAGTGATGTTGTACCTCTACAAATCATTGATCAGACCACATTTGGAATATTGTGTTCAGTTCTGGGCAACTTATTTCAGGAAGGATGTTAAACCCCTGGAGAGAATTCAAAGGAGATTTACTAGAATGCGAGCAGGAATGAAGGATTTTAGATACAAGCACAGTTTAGAGAGATTGGGCTTATTCTCATTGGAGCAGAAAAGATTAAGGGGTGACTTTATTTAGATATTCAAGCTTATAAACAATTTTGAGAGGGTAAAGAAGGATATTCTGCATGGTACATGTATGGAATAAGCTGCCAGAGGAAGTGGTGGTGGAGGCTGGTACAATTGCAACAATTAAGAGGCATTTGGATGGGTATATGAATAGGAAGGGTTTGGAGGGATATGGGCCATGTGCTGGCAGGTGGGACTAGATTGGGTTGGGATATCAGGTCGGCATGGATAGGTTGGACCGAAGGGTCTGTTTCCATGCTGTACATTTCTATGACTCTATGACTCTATGCTAGCTGGTGTGTCAGTAACTAGGGGTCAAATTTCAAGACTGTCAGTGAGAGAGCTAGAAGTGAGATGAGGAGAATCTTCTTTACTTAGAGAGTTGTTAGGATCTGGAATGCACTGTCTGTGAGAGTGGTGGAGGTGAGTTTGTTTCAAAAGAGAGCAGGTATATATCCGAAAATGACGAAGTTAGAGGGATATGAAAATAGGGTGGAGTGTGGGTCTAGCTGGATAGCTCTTTCGAGAGCCAGTACAGACACAGTGGGTCGAATGGCCTCCTTCTGTATGAAAAGTTCCATGATTCAATGAACAGGCAGGGAATAGAGAGATGTGGACCATGTGCAGGCAGATGAAGTTAATTTAGAATGGTATCATGGCTAGCATGATACGAGGTCTTGCACTTTGGCAAAAAGAATAAAAGCATAGACTACTTTCTAAATGGTTAGAAAATTTGTAAAGCCAAAGTACAAAGGGATCTGGGAATGCTAGTCAAGGATTCTCTAAAGGTCAACATGCAGGTTGAGTCTGTGATTAAGAAAGCGAATGCAATGTTGTCACTTATCTCAAGAGGGTTGGAATATAAAAGCACCATTGTGCTACTGAGACTTTATAAAGCTCTGGTTAGGCCCCATTTGGAGTACTGTGCCCAGTTTTGGTCCCCAGACCTCAGGAAGGACATACTGGCACTGGAACGTGTCCAGCGGAGATTCACACGGATGATCCCTGGAATGGTAGGTCTAACATATGAGGAACGGCTGAGGATCCTGGGATTGTATTAATTGGAGTTTAGAAGATTAAGGGGAAACTTAATAGAGACGTACAAGATAATACATGGCTTGGAAAGGGTGGATGCTAGGAAATTGTTTCCATTAGGTGAGGAGACTAGGACCCATGGACACAGCCTTAGAATTAGAGGGGGTAAATTCAGAACAGAAATGCGGAGACATTTCTTCAGCCAGAGAGTGGTGGTCCTGTGGAATTCATTGCCGCAGAGTGCAGTGGAGGCCGGGACGCTAAATGTCTTCAAGGCAGAGATTGATAGATTCTTGTTGTCTCGGGGAATTAAGGGCTATGGGGAGAATGCGGGTAAGTGGAGTTGAAGTGCCCATCAGCCATGATTGAATGGCGGAGTGGACTCGATGGGCCGAATTGCCTTACTTCCACTCCTATGTCTTATGGTCTTATGGTCTTATAGCACCAGCATGGTGTGCCAAAGAGCCTGTTCCCATGGTGTGCTGTTCTATGAAATAGAAATGCAGCCTGAATTGCAATACTTCAAAATACTTTTTCTGGAGTATTGAAAAGTAATTTTTAAAATACTGCAATGTGGGGTTAAAGGAATAGAAATGCACCACATAATTCCTACTAGAACTCAGATTGCTGAAGGCCACACAAACTTTATTCTCATTCTCAGAGAAAGTTGCTACTGTCCATACAGCTACTCAAATTGGAGATACTTTTGGGGAAGTGAAGGCACAATGTTATTATCACCGGACAACATGCCATGTAATGCTCTCAGGATCTGAGTTTGAATCCCATCAAAGCAGATGGTGGAATTTGAATTCACAAGAAAAAAAGTCTGAATTCAAAGTTTAATGATGACCATGAATCTATTGATGAGTGTTATAAAAACCTTTCTGGATCACAAATGCCCTTTAAGGAAGGATACTGTCATCCTTACCTGGTATAGTCTACATGTGACTCCAGACCCACAGCAATATGGTTAATTCTTAATTCCCCTCTAAAATGGCCAAAATGCTATTCTGTTGTACCAAATCACTAAAAAGGAATTTAATTGGACAGACTACTTAGCATCAACTTAAGCACTGGAAACAACAATGTCAAACTCAGCCCTGCTGAATGGGATAGATTACAACTGGATTGAGCAACTCAAGGCCCAACAGCCAAGAGACACTGTGGGCCATCAACAGCAGTAGAATCATCCTCCAACATACTTCTGTAGCTTCATGGTCCAGCATAATCCTCACTTTACCATTAGTGTCAATGAAGAGTGCAGGAAGGAATGCCAGGAGCAGCACCAGGCCTATCTAAAATTTAGGTGGATTTGCAATACAAGTCTAATGTGCCAAAGCATAAGCAGCAAGTGACAGACTGAGGTAAGCAATTCTACAACCCATGGATTCAATTTAAGCTCTGCAGTCCTGCCACATCTAATTGTGAATGGTGTTGGACAATAAAATAATTCACTATAGGAGGAGCTTCACAAATACCCACATTCACATTGATGGTAGAGCCCAACACTTCAATGAAAGATACAAGATTGAATCATTTGCAACAATGTTCAACCAGAAGTGCTGAGCGAATGACCCATCTCAGACTCCTCCAGAGGTTCACAACACCTCAGATGAGCCTTCAGCCAGTTTTTTTTTAGATTAGATCAGCTACAGTGTGGAAACAGGCCCTTCAGCCCAACAAGTCCACACCGACCCTCTGAAGAGCAACCCACCCAGACCAATTCCCCCACATTTACCCCTGCACCTAACACTATGGGCAGTTTAGCATGGCCAATTCACCTGACTTGCACATCTTTGGACTGTGGGAGGAAACCAGAGCACTCAGAGGAAACCCACACAGACACAGGGAGAATGTGCAAACTCCACACAGACAGTTGCCCGAGGCGGGAATTGAACCCGGATGCCTGGCGCTGTGAGGCAGTAGTGCTAACAAATGGCTGGAAGTACTGAATATTGCAAAGGTTAGGGCCTTGGCAATATCACATGAATGGTACTAAGGACAATTGCTGTAGAACCTGCCACTCCCTTAGCCAAGCCGTTCCAGTGCAGCTGCAATGCTGGCATATATCTGGCAATGTAGAAAATTGACCAGGTCTATCCTGTGCATAAAATGACAGACAAATCCCACCTGTAAAATTACTGCCCCATTAGTCTACTCTCAATCATCAGTAAAGTGATGGAAAGTGTCATCAATGATGCTGCCTCACATCGCTGGGGACCCAGGTTTGATTCCACAATCAGGTGACTATCTGTGTGGAGAACGCATGTTCTTCTTGTGGCTGCATGGGTTTCCTCTGCATGCTCTGGTTTCCTCCCACAGTCCAAAGATGCGCAGATTAGGAAGATTAGCCTTGCTAAATTGCAGCTGGGTGGATTATCTTGGTAAATGTGTAGTTTCGGGGATAGGGTGGGATGTTCTTCGTAGGGTCGATGCAGACCTGATAGACCAAATTACCTCTATCTGCACTGTAGGATTTCGATGATTCTATGAATAATTCTGATATGGAAGCCCAGTTTAGGTTCTGCCAAAGCCATTGAACTGTTGACCTCAATACAGTCATGGACAAAAGAACTGAATTCCAGAGGTGAGGTAAGAGTGAATGCTTTTGGCATTAAGGCCAGTTTTTATTCATTCACATGATACAGACATCACTGACAAGGCCAGCATTTATAGTCCAACCATGCTTTTTATAAGGTGGTAGTGAGCTGCCTTCTTAAATTGCCACATTCCATTTGCTGTAGGTAGATCCACGATGCCATTAGGGAAGGAATTCTAGCATTTTGATCCAGTGACACTGAAGGAAAATCAATACATTTCCATTTCAGGACATTGAGCAGCTTGGAGGGAAACTTGCAGGTGGTGGTGGTGTTCCCATGTAACTGATGTCTTTGTCCTTCCAGATGGAAGGGTTGTAGTTGAGAGTGTGGTGCTGGAAAAGCACAGTAGGTCAGGCAGCATCTAAGGAACAGAGGAAGTCGACGTTGCAGGCATAAGCCCTTCATCAGGAATGCCTGAAACATTGAATCAACTGCCCCTCGGTTGCTGTCTGACCTGCTGTGCTTTTCCAGCACCACACTCTCGACTCTCATCTCCAGCATCTGCAGTCTCAATTTCTCCTGGAAGTGGTTGTAGGTTTGGAAGATGTAGTCTGAGTTTTGGTGGATTTCTGTAGTGCATCTTGTTGATGGTACATATTGTTGCAACTGAGCATCGTTGGTGCAGGGAGTGAATGTTTGTAGACATGGTGCTAATCAAGCGATTGCTTTGTCCTGGATGGTGTCAAACTTCTTGAGCATTGTTGGGGTTGCATTTATCCAGCCAAAAGGAGTATATTCTTTTGTCTTTAGAAGGTGGATAGGATTTGGGGAGTTGGCAGGTGAATTAGTGGCTGCAGTATTCCTAGCCTCTGACCTGCACTTGTAGCAGCAATATATATCTGGTTTCTGTTAATGACAAGTATTTGTTGGTGGGAAAGCCAAGACTATCTTCAAGCATCCTTCCCTGCCCTTAACAAATTCACATGTACATCTTGGACTCAGTTTCAAAACCTTCTGTCATTAGCCTGGCTTTAATGCAAGGAGAAAGTGAGGATTGCAGGTGTTGGAGATCAGAGTCGAGTGTGGTGCTGGAAAAGCACAGCAGATCAGGCAACATCCGAGGAGCAGGAGAATCGACGGAAGGGCTTAAGCCCAAGCTGCCCATGTAATGGTACTGTAATCAAACCTGAAATATCGATTGACTACACCCTGGACATTTAAGGGGTTTGTTCTTTTATTGCAATTCACAAATTCCCTTTGTTTTTCAAAATAATGAAAAGCATTTCTTGTTCATTCCTCCTTTCCTTCATTCACTCATCAGATGTGGATGTTGCTGGCCAGGGCAGCAGGAACTCACTGACTGTGGCCCAGCCAGCACAGAGTCCGTCCCCTAAACTGAGGGGATTCTAAATCTTCCAGTTATATATATTTTTTCTTTTTCCGAGAAAACTCTAAAATCATGCTGGGCACAGATAAGGTGAATGGCAGGTGTTGAGTTTCCCTATGGTGGGAAAGTTCAAGTCTGTGAGCCTTTTTTAATTTGAGAGGAGAAAGATTTAAATAATAGATGAGGGGCAATTTTCTTACACAGGGAGTAGTCTGTATGTGGAATAAATTTCCAGAGAAAGTGATTGGTACGAGTACAGTTAAAACATTTAAAAGACATTTAGATAAATACATAATTAGGAAAGGCTTGGAGGGATATGGGCCAAGTGCAGGCAGGTGGGACTAGTTTGGTTTAGGATAATGGTTGGCATGGACGAGATGTACCGAAGGGTCTGTTTGCATGCTGTATGACTTTACGACCCTATGGCAGTTAATAGTCAACCTTATTACTGAGGGTCTTGAGTCACATGTAGCTCAAATCAGGTAAGAACAGCAATTTCCTTCCCGAAAGAACATTAGTGAACTAGATGGGATTTTCCTAACAATTTGCAATAGTTTCATGGTCATCATTAGACTCTTAATTCCACACTTTACATTGAATTGAAATTCCACCATCTTACATGGCAGGATTCGAGCCTGGGTCCTCAGAACATTACCCGAGTTTCTAGATGAATAGTCTAGCAATAATGTTGCTAGACCATCTTCTCCCCATAAAATTAAATATCACCACTGCATGCTTTGTGGTTCCATTTAGTCTCAGGCATCCCTGTTGGATCCTATGAGATTATAACAAGGTGAATCAAGTTCTCGTGTCTCCCAGATTCAACAACTGTTTGTCTCTTCAGTTCATAGACACTGCTAGTTAAGTGATGAACATTTCTCCACAGACCTAGATATTACATTGAGCACTATTTGTTAATTAGTATGTAATATTCACTGAGTCTGAATTGTACTGCTGTCGAGTCTAATATAGTGGAATAAAAGCCTGACCTCATGGGACTAATGCATGTGAAGAATTTCACTGAAGATCTCCAACTAAACCAGAAATGAACAAATAGATTAATATCACTCTCAAGCTTAATATCTAATTGAGCACTTTTGTTCGTCATTTGCAAGACATCCCTTCACTGACCTCTAGTTAACCAATTCTAATTTAACACTCATTAAATCGAGGC
Organism: Chiloscyllium punctatum; assembly: GCF_047496795.1. Taxonomy (NCBI): domain Eukaryota; kingdom Metazoa; phylum Chordata; class Chondrichthyes; order Orectolobiformes; family Hemiscylliidae; genus Chiloscyllium; species Chiloscyllium punctatum. The sequence continues at coordinate 21,049,753 of NC_092748.1, forward strand.
ACTTTCTGTTTCCTCACAGGTTCCAAAACATGTCAGTCCCCATACTTGCTTGGCAGTGGAGAAAGGTTAAGGGGGGTGAATGAGAATATGGTCACAATGGCTGAGAAACCTGGAATTGCAGGTAGCTCTGAATCTGCATTGAACAAGGAGAGTTGAAAAGTGTGGCACTGGAAAAGCACAGTAGGTCAGGCAGCACCAGGAATTCCTAATTAAGGGCTTCTGCCCAAAATGTCAATTATCCTGCTTCTCGGATGCTGTCTGACCTGCTGTGCTTTTCCAGTGCCAAGCTTTTTGACTGACCTCCAGCATCTGCAGTCCTCACTTTCTCCTAGTCATTGAACAAGGAGAGCTAAGTTGTTTTTTTAAAGTTTCTGGTCAGCAGCTAGCCATATTGTGAGGCCTACTAGTTGTTGGGCCTATACTAGAATCTTCCTGCCAGAGAATGGAGATTTTGGGCAGTGCAGGAAGGAAAGACATGGGGTAATTTTGAGGGGTGCAGGGGACAGGCACCAGGGATGGAACTTCAGATAGTAGATTAACTTGGAGATTGGAAGGAGCATGTGCTTTGTAGATTCAAAGGGGAATGTACTTTGCATCACAGGTTAAGATAATACCCTCATTCAAAATATTGGTTGAGAAAATCTTTTCTGCACTGCTTCTAACACCAATATGTCAATTCTGAAAAAGGAGATTGAGTTTGTGCATAATGCTGGTCTCATCAATGCCCTATAGAACCATTGCAAATCATCATTCGTGTTATATTCCACTCTCCTTGTCGTAAACATTTGCCTTTTAGTCACTTGCTGTGTGAACATATTAAGTTTTTGTGAATTATCAGACAGAATTCAGGTCATCAGTCAGTGGGAAGATCAGTGAGACTGACTCAATGTGTGAGGTGGGGTGTTATTGCTGATTGTGAATTAGCTCGGAGATTGGGAAACAGTACTCCCACTACTCATTCACAATTGGAGCTGGAAAGGCACTTACATGTTGAAACTGCCAGTGGTTGCTTCCAACAGAATGATATCTATTCTGGACAAACCACAGGTATGGGCATTCATAGCAAATTGAGATTGGAGTTCATATTTTTCAGAGTTTATCTTCATCTATCCTTTCATTGTTTCAGCCATTTTTTTTTGTATTAAGGGTGGGCAGTCACAAAGCCATCCTCTTCAGCTTCACTTACACCGGCAGCTGTAGGCCAGGAAAGTATCTGAAATTTAAAATGCTATTAAACAGTAAAGACTTAGTAGCTCTGACCCTTTTCATTGGTCCCATTGTAAACTGTTATTGGAATTGCTAGTTTTACCGTGCTGGCAGGTGGGACTAGATTGGGTTGGGATATTTGGTCGGCATGGATGGGTTGGACCAATGGGTCTGTTTCCATGCTGTACATCTGTATGACTCCTCCCCTTTTATTTTTCAGCTACATTTGGTTATGAAGAAGGGTCATATCAGATGACAAACATTAATTTTGTTGTACTCTCTCCAAAGAGACCTGCCAGACCTGCTGAGTTTCTCTAGCATTTTCTGTTTTATTTCAGATTTGGAGCATCTTATTGTAATATGGAATTCTACCGATAGCAAATAGTCACAGAAGAAGGTTCAGATATGTCATTAGATTATGTATAAAAATGATGCACTACTATGGAGCCAAAATGCATATCATAGAATCACTACAGTGCAGATAAGAGGCTATTTGGCCCATCAAGTCTGTACTCATCTTGAAGAGCATGCTCACTCAAACCTTCTTCCCACCCTATCTCCATAACCATGGCTAATTCCCAGTATATCTTTGGACTGTGGGAGGAATCCAGAGCACCTAGCAGAAATCCACCCCAATACAGAGAGAACATGCAAAGTCCAAGGAGAGAATTGAACCTGAGTCCCTGGTGATATGAGGTAGCAAGTTAACCACTATATCACCATGCCACCCTAAATAGCATCAATTGCTAAGAATTGATTTATATTCACACTTGTGATTTCAAATAAGTTTGGTTTGGCTATTGCATAGAAGGTGCTGAGTAGGTAAACATTTCTCAATTGAGTCGATTCGGCAGAGGGTCACTCTGTACTATGAGTGAGTTCATTCATAGCTGATTGGCATTTGAACAATGTCAGGAAAACTTTCTGTCCCTTCAGCCATTTTTAGCAGTTAGGCATGGCATAAGAAGACATTGACAAGGATAGAAGGGTAGGTAAAAACAATGACTGCAGATGCTGGAAACCAGATTCCGGAGTAGAGTGGTGCTGGAAAAGCACAGCAGTTCAGGCAGCATCCGAGGAGCAGGAAAATCCGACGTTTTGGGCAAAAGCCCATTCCTGATGAAGGGCTTTTGCCCGAAACGTCAGATTTTCCTGCTCCTTGGATGCTGCCTGAACTGCTGTGCTTTTCCAGCACCACTCTACCCGAGGATAGAAGGGTAGAATTACGTGAGAAGAAAGCAAAAATAACAATTTATATAAACAAAATATTGATGTGTTCTTACTGCCTGCTTCCTATATTTCACCAGTATTGGATGTTCAGTGAGCATTGTGCTATCTGTGGTGACTGTTCCATAATCCCTTTCTTCCTTATGAAACTGCTTGTTGAGATACGTCGCTAACCGTTCATCGTGCGTTTTCCCGAGAGATTCCGAATCCACAAGCTGCACAAGAAAAAGAATACAGAATTAACCCCACACATGTTCCCTTTCAGACTGCCTTCCTCAAAGCTACAATACTGTCATACAGATGACAGCTCCTGGCATATCTTTCAAGGTGTATCTGTTGGAAAAGTGCTGCCATTTGTGGGAAAATTAAATGGAAACATGTCGGTAAATAACGTTACTGGTGAAAAGAAAACACCCAGCACATCAAGCAGCATCTGTAGAATGAGAAGCAGAGTTAACAGGGAGAATCTGAACCTTGAGGAGTGTGTAGGTTCCAGTACAGATGAGCTTAAATCTAACAAAACATTGACAGCATTGGGAAGCTAGCTCCAACTTTCCCATTTAACTTGGCGCATTAGGTGGGTTCACTTCTTGGACAAGGCAGGTTTCCATCAGTACCATTTTAAGTTGTACCTCACAGCTGGCAGTCACCAGAGCTTCCCCAAGCTTGAAGATAAGGCTAGAAAGATTTGAATAAAACACATGGAAAATAACCATAGCCAGCAATCACTGCTTTTGTATTATTGCTAACAACAATAACTTTTATTATAACTTTAACATATTAAACAATTATGCAAGTTGCAGAACAGATTGCCTATTTGGCCATGGGTATTGGTGATAGAGCACTCATAATGCTAAATGAACTTGCAACAAAGTGTGTGAGTAGTATCAAGAAAAATATAATTTGAGAGAGAGAGAGGCAGATAAACAGAGGTACAGTAGATTTGAATTTATACAGCAACTTGCAGTACTGCAAGATGTCCCAAGATGTTTTATAGACAAAGAAGCATTTATGATGCATTGTCATGGCTACAGGTTGGAAATGGTGGCAGCTAACCAGCAATGCAATTGTGACAAGATAATCTTCTTTTAGTCATTGGTAGCAAAGTAAATAATGAACAGGATAATAAATTTAGCATGATCCATCAAACATTGAGTGAGTTTGTGGGTCCAAATGAAATTCCCAGATAGTGTTCAGCAACAGCAAAAAGAGGGAGATCCACAGGGGGTTCAGCAAGACGAAGTGGCACCACAGGAACCTTTTGGTATCAATTTGCATCCTAATATCCCTGGAGACATAGTTGTGGATAGGAGCTCAGTGCCAGCAGCTATGAGTTCAAATGAAACAAATTTAAGTTTGTACATTTAAGTAAGCTTAGATGTTTTCAGTATATTGATGTTTTGAGTCTACATACTCCTGCAAGGAATGATGAGGTATTGATTGATTGATATTTGTGACTGAAATAAGGGAAACATAAGTTTGGACTCTTTGATGATCTTACAGCAGAAGTAGCTAAGGAAGCATGTATCGACCAATGAAGGTCAGTGACTAGTACATCCGTAAAACAGTGATCCTATTCACCACAAGGCATGCAATGATGCTCTCATTCAAACTTCAGAACAAAGAAGCAGTACTACAAAATATATGGAAAACTGTTTGATAGCTCAACCACATTCACATTCACTTGAGCAAGAGCATTTGTACTACATAAGTGCAATGCAAGTTATGTTTCAAAAGTAAGTAACAGGGTAATTGAAAGACATGAATTATTCACAGCTGATCTTGGAGGAACCTGTTTGGGAGAGGTCACATCACAGAAACAGATTAGTGAATAGATTTAAGTATAGTCTTGCTGTAAATCTAAAATAGTGAGTACAGTGAGTTCTTTATTGATTATATGTTTTTTTGAGATATGTCTCTTAAGTCATAAGTATTAAGTTAGTCTGAAGGAATAAGACAGTGCTATTTTCTGGGTCTGTAGATTGGAAGAAGTAAAAATGGTTCTTTTTAGGGTGATATGCTCTTGTTGTCAGATGTGGGAGTTTAGGGAGAGTTTATGTGTTACTGAGGATTATATCTGCAATAAATGCCATTGGTTGCGAATCCTTTCAGATCGAATGGATTGGTTGGAGCGACAGTTAGAGGCAATGAGGAATTTACAAGACCAAGGGGGTGTAATGGATAGCAATTTTAGGAAGGGAGAAAAGTCACAGATACAGTCACATAGATAGGTTAACTCCAGGATAGTTAAGAGAGGTAGGCAGGTAGTGCAGGAGTCTTCTGTGGCTATCCCCATTTCAAACAAGTATGCCGTTTGGAAAATGTAGGGTGTGATGGATTCTCAGGGGAATGTAGCACAAACAGCCAAACTTCTGGTATCAAGACAGGTTCTAATGTAATGAGAGATACATTCCAAGCGATTGATTGTGTTAGGAGACTCTTAGAGGCACGGACAGACGTTTCTGTGGCCAGCAGCGAAAAATCAGAATGGTGTGCTGCATCCCTGGTGTCAGGATCAAGGATATCTCGGAGAGGTTGCAGAATGCTCTCAAAGGGGAGGGGGACTTACAGGAGGTCATTGTACACATTAGAACCAATGACATAGGAAGGGAAAAGGATGAGAATCTGAAGGGAGAATAAAGGAAGTTAGGTAGGAATTTAAAAAGGAGGTCCTTGAGGGTAGTATTAACTGGATTACACCTGGTGCTATAAGCAAGTGAGGGCAGGAATAGGAGGATAGAGCAGATGAATGTGTGCCTGAGGAGCTGGTATATGGGCGAATGATTGACATATTTGGATCATTAGAATGTCTTCTGGGATAGAAGTGGCCTGTAGAAGAAGGATGGATTGCGCCTGAATTGGAAGGGGATTAATATACTGGCAGGGAGATTTGTCAGAGCTGCTCGGAAGGATTTAAACTAGTTTGGTGGTGTGAGAGTGGGGGGATCCCACGGAGATAGTGAGGAAAGAGATCTGTTTGAGACTGGTACAGATGAGCAAAGAAGTGAGTCAAGCAGTCAGGACAGGCAGGGACAAAGCAGAGAACAAGGTAGGACTGATAAATTAAACTGCATTTATTTCAATGCAAGAGGCCTCACAGGGAAGGCTAATGAACTCAGGGCATGGTTAGGGACATGAAACATAGAACGTTTAAGCGCAGTACAGGCCCTTCGGCCCTCGATGTTGCACCAACCTGTGAAATTAATCTGATGCCAATCTGACCTACACTGTTCCATTATTATCCAAATGTATGTCCAATGCCATTTAAATGCCCTTAACATCAGCAAGTCTACTACTGTTGCAGACAGTCTGTTCCACATGCCTACTACTTTCTGAGTAAAGAAACTACCCTAGATATCTGTTATAAATCTATTTCCCCTCAATTTAAAGCTGTGTCCCTCATGTTAGCCTTCACCATCCAAGGAAAAAGGCTCTCACTGTCCACCCTATCTAACCCTCTGAATATCTTATACGTCTCAATTAAGTCACCTCTCAACCTTCTCTTCTCCAATGAAAACAGCCTCAATTCCCTCAGCCTTTCCTCCTAAGACCTTCCTTCCATACCAGGCAACATTCTAGTAAATCTCCTCTGAACCCTTTCCAAAGCTTCCATCTCCTTCCTATAATGCAGGGACCAGAACTGCATGCAATACGTCAGTCGCAGCCTTACCAGTGTCTTGTACAGCTGAAGCATGACCTCGTGGCTCCAAAACTCAACCCCATTACCAATAAACACCAACACACCATATGCCTTCTTAAAAATCCTATCAACCTGGGTGGCAACTTCCAGGGATTTATGCAACTGGATACAAAGATCATTTATAAAAGTGACAAACAGCAGTTGCCCCAAAACAGATTTTCGCGGCACACCAGTAGTAACTGAGCTCCAGGATGAACATTACCCATCAACCACCATCCTCTGTCTTCTTTCAGCTGGCCAATTTCTGATTCAAACCACTAAATCACCTTCAATCCTGAAACTCCATATTTTGTGCAATAGCCTACTGTATGGAACCTTATCAAATGCCTTTCTGAAGTCCATACACATGACATCAACTGCCTTACCTTCATCCACCTGTTTTGTCACTTTCTTGAAGAACTCAATAGTGTTGAATAGGTTAGTGAGGCACGACCCACCCTTCACAAAACCTGGGACTGGGATATCATAACAATTACAGATACATGGCTCAGGGATGGACATGAGTGGCAGCTTAATGCTCCAGTATATAAATGCCATAAGGAAGTTAGAAAGGGAGGCAAGAAAGGAGAGGGCATGGTGATTTTGATGAAGGATAACATTACAGCTGTATTTCGGAAGGATGTTTCTGGAAATACATCCAGGGAAGTTATTTGGACGGAATTGAGAAATAAGAGAGGGATGATCACCTTATTGGGATTGTATTATAGACCCCTAATAGTCAGCGGGAAATTGAAAAACAAATTTGTAAGGAGATCTCGGTCAGAATAATAGGGTGGTTATGGGAGGGGATTTTAACTTTCCAAACATAGACTGGGACTACCATTGTGTTAAGGGTTTAGATGAAGAGGAATTTGATAAGTGTGCACAAGACAATTTTCTGATTTGGTATGTGGATGTATCTACGAGAGATGGCACAAAACCTACTCTTGGGAAATAAGGCAGGGCAGGTGACTGAGGTGTCAGTGGGGGAGCACTTTGGGGCCAGCAACCATAATTTTATTAGTTTTTAAATAGTAATGGAAAAGAATAGACGATATAAAAGTTGAAGTTCTAAACTGGAGAAAGGCTAATTTTGACAGTATTAGGCAAGAACTTTCAAAAGCTGATTGGGGGCAGATGTTCACAGGTAAAGGGACAGCTGTAAAATGGGAAGCTTTCAGAAGTGAGACAACAACAGTCCAGAGACAGTATTAGATTAGATTCCCTACAGTGTAGGAACAGGCCCTTTGGCACAACAAGTCCACACCAACCCTCTGAAGAGCAGCCCACCCAGACCCATTCCCCCCTGACTAATGCACTTAATACTATAGACAATTTAGCATAGCCAATTTACCTAACCTGCACATCTTTGGACTGTGGGAGGAAACTGGAGCAAACCCACGCAGATTACACAAACTCCACACAGTCAGTGGCCCGAGGCGGGAATGGAACCCGGGTCCCTGGTGCTGTGAGGCAGCAGTGCTAACCACTGAGCCACCGTGCCATATATTGTTAGGAGGAAAGGAAAGGCTAGTTGGTGTAAGGAATGCTAGATGACTGGAGAAATTGAGGGATTGGTTAAGAAAATGAAGGAAGCTTATGTCAGGTATAGATAGGATAGATCGAGTGGATCCTTAGAAGAGTATAAAGGCAGTAGGGGTATACTTAAGAAGGAAATCAGGAGGGCAAAAAGGGGACGTGAGATAGCTTTGGCAAATAGGGTTAAGGAGAATCCGAAGGGTTTTTACAAATACATTAAGGATAAAAGAGTAACTAGTGAGAGAATAGGGCCCCGCAAAAATCAGCAAGGCGGCCTTCGTGTGGAGCTGCAGAAAATGGGGGAGATACTAAATGAGTTTTTTTTATCAGCGTTTACTGTGGAGACAGACATGAAAGATATAGAATGTTGGGAAATTGATGATGACATCTTAAAAAATGTCCATATTACAGAGGAGGATGTGCTGGATGTCTTGAAATGCATAAAGGTGGATAAATCCTCCAGACCTGATCAGGTGTACCCTAGAACTCTGTGGGAAGCTAGGGAAATAATTGCTGCGCACCTTGCTGAGATATTTGTATCATCGATAGTCATAGGTGAGGTGGTTAGCTAACGTGGTGCCACTGTTTAAGAAAAGTGGTAAGGACAAGCCAGGCAACTATAGACCAGTGAGCCTGACGTTGGTGGTGGGCAAGTTATTGGAGGCTATCCTGAGGGACAGGATGTACATGTATTTGGAAAGGCAAGGACTGATTTGGGATAGTCAACATGGTTTTGTGCATGGGAAATCATGTCTCACAAACTTGATTGAGTTTTTTGAAGACGTAACAAAGAGGATTGATGAGGGTAGAAAAGTGGATGTGATCTACATGGACCTCAGTAAGGCATTCGATAAGGTTCCTCATGGGAGACTGGTTAGCAAGGTTAGATCTCATGGAATACAGGGAGAACGAGCCAATTGGATACAGAACTGGCTCAGAGATAGAAGACAGAGGGTGGTGGTGGAAGGTTGTTTTTCAGACTGGAGGCCTGTGACCAATGGAGTGCCACAAGGATCAGTGTTGGGTCCACTACTTCTCTTCATTTATGTAAATGATTTGGATGTGAACATAGGAGGTATAGTTAGTAATTTTGCAGATGACACCAAATTGGAGGTGTAGTGGACAGTGAAGATTACAATGGGATCTTGATCAGATGGGCCAAAGGGCTGAGGAGTGGCAGTTGGGAGTTTAATTTAGATAAATGTGAGGTGTTGCATTTTGGGAAAGCAAATTTTAGCAGGATTTATATACTTAATGGTAAGATCCAAGGGAATGTTGCTGAACAAAGAGACCTTGGAGTACAGGATCATAGCTCCTTGAAAGTAGAGTCACAGGTACATAGGATAGTGAAGAAGGCTTTTGCTATGATTTCCTTTATTCATCACTGTATTGAGTACAGGAGTTGGGAGGCATGTTGTGGCTGTAAGGACTTTGGTTTGGCCACTTTTGGAATATTGCATGCAATTCTGGTCTCCTTCCTATTGGAAGGATGTTGTGAAACTTGAAAGGGTTCAGAAAAGATTTACAAGGATGTTGCTAGGATTGGAGGATTTGAGTGATAGGGAGAGGTTAAATAGACTGGGGTTGTTTCCCTGGAGCGTCGGAGGCTGAGGGGTGACCTTATAAAGGTTTATAAAGTCATGAAAGATGTGGACAGGGTAAATAGGCAAGGTCTTTTCCCTGGAGTAGGGGAGTCCTGAACTTTAGTATGAGAAGGGAAAGATATAAAAGAGACCTAAGGGCAATGTTTTCACGCAGCGGCTGGTGCATGTATGGAATGAGCTGCCAGAAGAAGTGGTGGTTGTTCATACAATTGCAACATTTAAAAGGGATCTGGATGGATATATTAATAGGAAGAGTTTGGAGGGATATCGGCCGGGTGCTGGCAAGTGGGACTTGATTAGTTTGGGACATCTGATTGGCATGGATGAATTGAACTGAAGGGTCTGTTTTCATGCTGTATTTCTCTATGACTCTGTAGCTAATCCTGTCTAAGTAGGCCATTTGACCGGCCTAGCCTGTTCTGCCATTCAATAAGATTGTGACTGATCTGATTTGTAGTTTCAATTCTAATTTTCTGTCTCCCCCATAACCTCTGACTGCCTTTTTAGTCAATAAGCTATACACCACAACCTTAAATTTTTCAACAACTCTGTCTCTACTGCAGTGATTCATAAATTCTGAAAGAACAAATTGCAGAATCATTGAAATTCCCACAGTGCAAAAACAGGCCATTCAACCCATCCCGTCCACACCAACCATCCAAAGTGTATTCCACTTAGACTCAGCCTGATCCCTCTACACTATCCCTGTAACCCTGTATTTCACGTGGCTAACCCACCTAGCCTACACATCTCAATTTAGCATGACCAATCCATCTAACCTGCATGTCTTTGGACTGTGGAAGGAAAGAGTTGAAAGTATGGAGCTGAAAAAGCATAGCAGGTCAGGCAGCATATGAGGAGCAGGACAGTTGACATTTCGGGCATAAACCCTTCAGTCCTGATGAAGGGCTTATGTCTAAAATGTCAACTCTTCTGCTCCTCTGATGCTCCTTGACCTGCTGTGCTTTTCCAGCACCACACTTTTCGACTCTGACTTTCCAGCATCTGCAGTCCTCACTTTCTCCCTCGACTGTGGAAGGAAACCAGAGCACCCAGAGGGCCATACAGTCACCTGAGGCTGAATCAAGTGTGGGTCCCTGGCGCTGTGAAACAGCAGTGCTAGCCATTAAGTCAGTCTGCTGCCCTAATAGTTTCCTCATCTCTGCCATAAATGGACTTTTAAAATCTGTTCTCTCATTCTAATCTCTCCCACAAGGCAAAACGTCCTTTAGTACCACCATGTCAATTCTTCTTTTCAGATCAGCTCTTAAACTCCGATGGATGGAACAAGCCTGGCCTGTTCAACCTTACTTAGAAAAATAATTGCACCCATTCCAGCTATCAGTCAAGTGAACCTTCTCTGAACTGCATCTAATGTAGTTATATCCTTTCATGAACGAGGAGACGAAACCTATAAACAGTATTTCAGATTTATTTATGAACAGACAAACAAGGAACATCATTTAACATCTTATCCGATTGTACCCTCAAATCCACATTCATGCATATTCCTGATAAACTTTACCCCCTTGCTTACCAAGAATCTATCCACATCTGTTTTAAACATATCCAAAATGTCACTTTCATTATCTTTTCAGGAGGAGATTTGCAAAGACTTAAAATAATTGACACAGGAAATAAAATCACCTAATTTCTGTTTTAAATGGGTGACCCTTTATTTCAAATAGTATCACCAATGCTGTGTACAAATATCGTAAAACATTTCGACTAATATATTTGATATCATTTGCAACAAACAAGGAACTGTATTTTATCAAAAGTCAACCAACTGTCAATTTTGAGCAATTTCATGAATGATTTATTTCTGTGAGCACTATGAATTAACACATGCAATTCTCCTCCACTTGCCTTGTTATGTATACACCACACCTCTGTGGAATCCCTCATGTGCTATCATGTGTTCATCAACAGTGAAGTACACACCACTACTGAGATCATCTTGGCGCCATATTCAAAATGTAGTCATTCACCAGGTCAACACAGCCAGCTAGAAGCTCCACTTCACAGTGCAGGTCAGGTGAATTGGCCATGCTCAATTGCCCATAGTGTTCACAGATGTGTAGGTTAGGTGGATTAGTCAGGGATAAATGTAGAATAATAGGGTAGGGGAATGGGTCTGGGTGGATTGCTCTTTGGAGGGTCAGTGTGGACTTGTTGGGCCAAATGGCCTGTTTCCACACTGTAGGGATTCTACGCTGGACATTAGGGAAAGAGCAGCACTCCCTTGGACAAGGTCCTAACATGGTATTAATCAAAGGGACAGGTGGTCTGTCATAGCTTGATTGCGGCTGCTGTTACATTAACTGTTGACCAGACAAGTGATGATGCAAAACAACAATTCATTTACAAATGTAGACTTGTATTTGCAATGAATTGTCACCCATGTGCCCTCAGAAGCGTTTCTGTTTTGTTCCTCTCCGTCCACATGCACTGTGAAGTGAAGCTTCTAGCTGGCTGTGTTGACCTGGTGAATGACTACATTTTGAATATGGCGCCAAGATGACTGTGGGAGGAAACCCATGCAGACACGGGGAGAATGTGAAAACTCCACACAGACAGTTGCCTGAGCTTGGAATTGAACCCAGGTCCCTGGTGCTGTGAGGCAGCACTGCTAACCACTGAGCCACTGTCCTGCCCATATGTATATTCTTTTCTGCATATAACATATTATTTTTGTCCAAATGGGAAAGCCTTGAACTGTTTGGGAATGCTAATTTTTATTAAACAGCCACAAATGCAAAGAAAAGCTACATTTGCTTCTGGGAACAAACAGCTGGCCTTTGGAGAAGCAACAGATTTGCAATCAGTGAATGATCATGGCACCCAGCTCACATCTATGGAACCAGATCTCAATAAAATTCTTTTTGTGCCTGACACTGCACTGATCTATCAGGCTGGAAGTGATGTTCTTCCTGCTTAAAAGACTAATGCTTCTCTTTCCTTGGTCTAGTTGTGTAGCTGTTTACAATTATGTGACACACTCTCCCTCGACTTACACACACACACTACACACATGGTACTGATAATTATAGCTAATTTGTACAATGATGAAACTAAATTCTGTTCTGTTTAGTAAGTCAGCTGCGTTACAATAGGCATACCCAATGCAACATGTATACAGTCTGTAATGCCTTGCAGATGGGGGAGCACAGCTATTTTGGCAAAGCCTATAGCCGAGACTGCAGAGCTGACCTTGTCACAAAGATATAAGAGGCTGTGTGTGATCTGCCACAAATTGCATCAATAACAGAATTTTGTATATTTGTGAGGTCAGGATTGAGAGATTGCACGTAGCTTCCCAGTGGAAGCCTGGAATCTAACAGTTCCATACAAATGTAGTACAGTTGATGCTTTAATGGCCACTGGGATAGGATGGCCACCTACCAGCTATGGAGATGTGTCTGTGATTTGCCCAATAGATTGTGCCCCAAATCTAACTTAGAAAGAGAAAACACCAAGTTTGAGCTGGTGGAGGGTGTATCTCTAAGGAATCTGTGGCTTCCTCTTCAAAGGTGTAGGAACAGATGATAGGATGAGGAACTGGCATCTTTGCAGTGCAGGTTGTGTGGTTGCGACTGGTGCACACATAGGAAAAAAGCGACTATTAGTTGTACAAGAGAAGTAGAACTTCAGCATCTTAAGAATGCTTCCTCAATGGTGGCAATGGTGGAGCGGCATAGCACAACACAATGACTCTTACCTGTTTACCTGCACATGGAGGTTTTAGTATCTTTGCATGAGCAGTCATGTCCCATTCAGCTATTTCAATTATCTTCTTCTCATTGGCGGGATGCAGGCACAAATATGGCCACCACAATACCCATATTGACTCTCTCTGCCTGGTTATGTGACAGTTTCTCTTTCAATGAAACAAAAGTAAGGACCAATGAGATAAAAGTAGTTTGAAGAATTATTAGTTATGGTGCAGATACAGAAGCAGGAAAGGTGGTGAGGTACCAGTCAGTGAGAAGAAAGCACTGAGAGCAGAATGGGTTCACAGCTTTAAGGGGATGTGATGGGTAAGAGTCATTGCGTGGAGATGCTGCAATCAATGATGAATTTAGTACCTTGGTGGGATTTATATACAATGGCAGAGTTAGAGTGAGTTTTAGATAGCAGAGAGATGTCAGTGACACTTATCCTTGTAGAATGTAAAAGAGCACTGACCTTGTGGCACTGCTGTATAGCCACCTTGGTCTAACTATTATATCAGTTTTCTTTTTAAATTCCAGACTTGCATTGAATTCAGATGGGATTTGAACTGATGTACCCAGAATATTAGCCTGGGCTCTGGATTACTAACCCAGTGACATTAACTCTTACTTCCTGGGTATATTCAGTATATTTCTAGGGTCATCTATTCCAAATGCACAGCATTGTATAGTCTCTTGTATTGAAGCTTATTACATGTCTCCTGTTGCCCCATACAAATAATGTCCATAAATACACTGTTACTTACCATACTAGTTACCTTTTAAAAATCCAGGTAGTTTCCCTTTATAAATTTGTGCTGATTTATCTGATCAATTTATATTTATCTAAATTCTCAATCTCCCTAATAACAGGTTGTAGTAACTTCCCCACAGCTAAATATTCGGCTAACAAGCCTTTATTTTCCTGCTTTATTTCCCCTTTTTCCCTAATTGCTGGAGCGATGCTGGCTGTTTTCCAATCCAAGAAGCCAACTATTGAATTAGAAGTGTTTTGAAAGATCAAGGTTAGAGCACCAATGATTTACTCACCTACTTCTTTTAAAATCTTGTTGTGAAGTCATTGGTCTTGGGATGCTTTCATGCTCCAGGATTTCTGACTACATTACCTTTAGGGATTTTTGGTGCAATATATGTTAAAGATTCTTCTAAGCTGCAGTTAAAAGTTAAACATACCTTTCAAGGTGTTACAGCTACAGAACAACGGTAGACATAATTTATCAAAATATTTGCAAAAGTCAGCATGCTTAGGACAATGAAAATAAATTTGTATATTTTAATTATGACCTTGTTGGTGCAAGCACAAAGGACAGAATGGCCTTCACATAACGTATGAATCTATGATTTATTTGAGAACAGCAGAGGTAGCAGAGAAGTCTAACTGGTGAGATACAATTTTCTGGATTTTGAGTGAACAACAACAAGAGAAAAACATTTGGGCAGAATCCTCTAAGTCAAACAAAAGCTGTTGGAATGCAGATTTTGGTCCAAGATGGGAATTAAGACAGCAAGTCAATTTCTCAGCAAGAAGCTGTCACAGAGGGAGTAAAAACAGAAAAATAAATATTCCATTGACTTATGGGTTTTGTTTTCTCCCACAACCATAAGCATTGCATAAATTGAAAAAAAAATTCTTGGATGCTATTTTTGTTCATTCACATGAATTGTGAAAAATTATCCTCCTGATTTATTGTTGGTCTCATCTCATCAGTTCTACTTACTGAGAGATTGAAGTAGAGCACATCAGCCATGTATGACTTTGACCACTTACATGACAAAAGGAGGTTTTTGTTGCATTTCTTGAATTGTGTTATTTTATACATAGACATTGGATTGTATGAGGTAACTTCTGAATATGAGGTACAAATTATCTTAAATAGGAAGAATGTTATTAAATTGGAGAGGGTGCAGAAAAGATTTACAAGGATAATACTGGGGTTGGAGAATTTGAGTTATAAAGAGAGGCTGGGACCTTTTTTACTGGAGGTTGAGGGGTGGCCTTATTAGAGATTTATAAGGCACAGATAAGATGAATAACAATGGCTTTTTCCCTGGGGTAAGGGATTTCAAAATCAGTGGGCATATTTTTAAGGTGAGAGGAGAAAGATTTAAAAGGGACTTGAGAGGCAACGTTTTCACACAGAGGGTTCATTTGTAGAATGAACTGCCAGAGGAAGTGGTAAATGCCGGCATGGTTACATTTAGAAGACATTTGGACAGGGACATGAATAGGAAAGGTTTACATGGATATGAGCCAAATGCAGACAAACGGGACTAGTTTAGTTTGGTAAACTTGGTTGGCATGGATGAGTTGGACTGAAGGGTCTGTTTCAGTGTTGTGCGACTCTATGACTCTGTGAATCTATGACCAGTACCACTGAATCCAAGTGGCAGACTCAAATTTGCAACAGTTGGTTATAATTACATTAAAACCAATGAGTGTGAAATTGCTAAGTAGTCAATTTATCCTTATGCAATTTTAAATTATTATTTTAAATTCTTAGAAAATAATTCCATTACTGTAAGCTAGAAGCCATGCTGACTAATGTAAATTATTCACAGTACCGCATGATATTAATAATAATGACCATTTCTGACATAAGCATTGAAAATTAAAGTATGATTCATGCATAAAACTCAATTATTTATTGTACAGGTTTGCGCTATTGGTGATTTTAAGATTTTCCCTTTAAACCTGTAAACAGGTAATGCTTATCTGGTAATATGATTGGATGTATATATCAAAAATATTTGATTACAATACAAATCTAAAACAAAGTTCCAAAGTAAGCCATGACTTGTAATTTCAGGAAACGTGATTGCCTGCTATTTAGTCATTCCGCAACGGACTAGCAGGAAGCATGGTCAAATCTCTATGCAAATGATTCACGTGATTTTATTAGGCACCACAAAACAGGCAATTGAACTGGGACCATCAAAGCAGAAGATAACAAAATCTGAATGAAATTAAGGCGCTTTTTAACTGCCCTTAGGAACTTTAACTAATGAATAACTCTTATTAATGTTTTGAAATGTTCTGGAATGCTTTTCAATTCAAATATGCTTTAGTCAGTTTATCTAGTGTGTAACACTGATGGGGAAACTGTACTGAACTTAGAAACAGGAAATGGTTCTTTGACCCTATCTGACATTTAATGAGATCACACTCGATCTGTATCTTAATTCCATGAACTCACTTTGGGGCTGCGATCCTTAATACCTTACCTAACAACATTCTCAGTTTTGATATTTTCAATTGGCCTCAGCCTCAACAGTACCTCGCCAGAGGGAGGTCCAGACTTTCGCTAATCTTTGTGCGAAAAAGTGCCTTCAGAAAAAAGTAGAACCCAAAATATGGATCTCCATCATCAAGAAGGCAATTTCTCAAACTGATAAATGGACTTACATTGATGAAGTGGATAACTTTGATAAGACACTAAGGAATTTACGTTTAATTTATTTCACTGAACATACAATGAATTTATTTTATGGAAAAATTTGAGAAATACAGAACTATTTGACTGAATTTAAAACCTGAATTTAGCATGAGAAGAAAATCAAAAGAAAGAAATATACTTCTATTTCTCTTGTTGCCATCTTCCCACTATTGCCACAGCAAATTCAGAAACTGATCAAGACATCACAATGCATTACATTTTATCACTTCAGGGCATTGCTACAATCAGCTCAGGAGAAGTGGAACGGCTTCCTTTTTTATTCCAACTCCTTCTTTGACCACACCAGTTTTTTTTTAAAGAAATTGCTGGCCACTTCAGTGAGTGATTAACTGTTTACATACTGTGACTCGAAAAACCTAAACAGAGATTTTCACGAGTTTTGAAAAGGAAAGGCTTTTTTTTGTATTTAATCTCGTCTATTTCACAAAACCCATATGCATATGTACACGGAAAATACTTTACAAAGTGAGGGGGATGGATTATACATCATAGGAGGGATGTGATTGCAATGGAGAGGGTGCAACAGAGATTTATCTGGGCTGGACCTTTTCAGTTACAAAGAGAGATTGGACAGACTGGAGTTGTTTTCCTTTCAACAAAGGAGATTGAGTAGAGACATGACTCTGATGTATAAAATAACTAGCAGCGAAGATAGGTTAGACAGGAAGAGACTTTTCCCTTTGATGGAGGAATCAATGACCAGGGAATAGACAGTTAGAGGAGATGTGAGGAAACACTTTTTCACTCACAGGGTGGTGGGAATCTGAACTTGCTGACTGTACCAGTGGTGGAGACAGAAACCCTCATATAGCATAACTTCATAACAACATGCTTAGAATAGGTAATTCAGAAAATGCCAGAACCAGAGTTTTAAGAGCAATGCGGAGTGGAAGTGACATGAAAGAGGTCAAGGCGTCTCACACAGAAAGTAATATTGAAAACTATCAGCATCCTTACCAACTTGGGAAAATGGCATTTATTATTTTCTCATTATTAATCACTTGTGATCTCTATTAATCCCTTTTCTACAGATTTTATAAAAATTGTTGGTACAACATATTTTCTGAAGATATATTGCTGTTTTGTGGCACTATTTAAGTCATGTAAGATATGGCTCAGTTGATTCCGAGAAGATTGTGGGTTCAAGACTTGAGTACAAAAGTGAAGGTTGACACTCGAGGGCAGTATTGAGCGATTAGTAAATTGTTGAAGGTATGGTCTTTCAACTGATACATTAAACTGAGGCAGCCATCTGTCTTCTCACATGGATGTTAAAGATTCCATAGCTCTATTCCACTGACCTCGCTAGTATTTTATCACTCACAAACGTAATAAAACAGATTATCAAGTCAATGTATACCAGTGTCTACGAAAACCTGCTGAGCAGAAATTGGCTCCCACATTTCCAAACAGTGACTACACTTCAAGAATTCATCACTGGTCATGAAAAGCATAATATAAATGCAAGTCTTCTATTTCAATTAAAAATCAATCTTAGGCATAAAGTCATTATGGCACAGGAGACTATTCAGCCCTTGAACAATATTCCGTTTGGAAACTCCAATAACTCGAGTGGGAAATGTGTTCACTACGTAGAGCTGGAGATCCCTATGTGCATCGCTGTTCTGTAATGGGCAAGCCAATTTCAGCTAAGGTAATGATTAAATTATTACAATTGGTTCCGTCTGTAGGCTAGAAAGGGAATAGATACATTGGAAATTAATAGAAAGTTTTTCAAATTTATCATTGTGAAAGGAGTTTTAATTAAACAATGGACCATATGAAGATTTAGATGGATTAGCTGATTAAATTATACAGCAAGGCAGATGTGTAGCAATTTTCTTTACAGTTTCTTT
Organism: Chiloscyllium punctatum; assembly: GCF_047496795.1. Taxonomy (NCBI): domain Eukaryota; kingdom Metazoa; phylum Chordata; class Chondrichthyes; order Orectolobiformes; family Hemiscylliidae; genus Chiloscyllium; species Chiloscyllium punctatum. Next base: position 21,068,053 of record NC_092748.1, read on the forward strand.
TGTGCACTCAACAAATAATATTCCAGATAGCCTTTCAATAAAGGCTAGCACACAAATTTAAACCCTGCTGTTCTGTAAGTCTGTATGGTTCCCAAACAAAGCTTTAAACATTCTCACCTTGTAGAGATCTCTTGGGGTTTTTCCTGTTGCCTGGGCTTTCTCTTCTTTTATGATGACACTGTCCACTGATTCACTTCTGGAGGGGAAACATATTTACTGTTGAATAATGCTAATGGGGAAATAATTTACTAATTTAGAGGATGATCAAGCTCAAGAAAGAATAACTTGCATCTTTTCCCAGGTACACAATAAAATAATGAATATTTGGTGGAAATACTCTTATCGGCTCATTTGTGCATGCCAGCAGTGTGCCATTGCTCTCCTCCACTCCTAATGAAAATAACACTTCATAAAGCGTTTTTGGCAAAACACTTCAATTCTTTTCATTACACAAATTCACAGAAACCGCATTGAAACTGTCACACTAAAATCTGATGCAGTAAGAAGAAAATCACAGCCAGAAACAAGTACCATTTGGATTTTTTTTAACCCAAGCCAGGATGTTAATACAGCAGATTCTGTTCAGCTACTTCACATTCCCATTACGGTTGAGTCATACATGCACAGAGTTGAAAAAAAAAATGCTTTTTCAGGATATTTTGTAAAGGTGTAATGCTGCTTTATATCAACATTTAGGCAACACAATTAAAAAGCAATTTTGAATAACATTCTATTTGAGAACTTCAATTGCTGTTTGGGTAAGTGAGTTTTCCATGCAAAGCTGGAGATGCCAAATGACTGAGTAATGTATGAGCTGATCTTGGCTGAGGTAAATATGGAATTATTACAACTAACTCTGAAGCTACTGAGTGAGTAAGAATAAAAGCAGCTAAGGACCCTTCCATGGCTGATTTTTCTTGTACAAACCAAGCAACCAATGTATAAATTCACTGTTACTGGAATCTCCAAAGCAAGTTACTGAAAAAATCCAGAGGTTGAAGCATTTTTCTGTCTGACATCATCAGTGAAATGATGTCACTTGCCTTGACAGCCTCAGATCCACCTTTACCCACGGTCATGCCACAGATCTCAAATCGGCCATCTTGAGGGTGAATCCACAGAAAGGGACGGGACTGGATGGAGTCCCTGGCTGTGCACTCAGATCCTGCATAGGCCAGCTGTACTTGTGCAGACATCTTTGGCCTCTCCTTACGATGATGTGAAGTCCCCACCTGTTTTAAAAAGGCCACCATCATCCTGGAGCCAAAGAAAAATCACCAAGTAGCTTTGATTCCATCAGTATAAAGTGCTTTGAGAGGTGAGTAATGGTATACATCAACTCCAGCCTCCAAGGTTGCCTTGATCTGCAGCAGTTCACCTACCATCACAATAAGTCTGTGGCAGACATCATCTCCGTCTCATCCTTGTAACATCTGGACACCATGGATACCTATATCAGACTACTATTAATTGACTTTAGCTCCACCTTTCAACACCATAATTCCAACAAAACCCATCTCCAAACTCTGAGACCTAGGACTCTGCTTCCCCCCTCTGCAACTGGATCCTAGACGTCCTCACTCGCAAACCACAATCAGTAAGGATTGCTGATAATATCTCCTCCATGATAATTTTCAACAGCGGTGCTCACAAGGCTGTGTACTTAGCCCCTTATTATACTCCCTGTACACTCATGACTTGTGGCCAAATTCTGCTCTAACTCCATTTACAAATGTGTTGATGACACTACCATGTCATAGTGTACAGGAAAGAGATATGATTTGGAGATGCCGGTGTTGGACTGGGGTGTACAAAGTTAAAAATCACACAACACTAGGTTATAGTTCAACCAGTTTAATTGGAAGCACACAAGCTTTCGGAGCGCTGTTTGTTCATCAGGTGATAGTGGAGGACCCAATTCTAAGGCACAGAATTTATCGTAAAAACTTACAGTGTGATGTAACTGAAATTATAAGTCATAGGGGCTGAAGTAGACCATTAAGTATGCCCAACCATTCAATGAGATCTTGGTTGATTTAGTTAAAAATCACACAACACCAGTTTATAGTCCAACAGGTTTAATTGGAAGCACACTAGCTTTCGGAGCGACGCTCCTTCATCAGGTGATAGTGGAGGGCTCGATCGTAACACAGAATTTATAGCAAAAATTTACAGAGTGATGTAACTGAAATTATACATTGAAAAATTGATTGTCTGTTAAGCCTTTCATCTTTTAGAATACAGTGATAGTTTCACTTCTTTCATGTGTAAATCACAAAACCATTCTTTTAAAAGTTGCATTCCCAGGTTAGCTGTAACAATGGTGACAGCTAGACAATATGTTGAAGGTGTTAGCCCCCTGTGTTCTCTGTCTATGCCATGATGTTTAGATTGATTCTAATCTAAAAAGTGAGATAACGGAGTTTTACATAAATTCATGCAGTTTTTGAGCAAAGTACAATGTAACTCTGCAAGTACAAATTCACCCCACAAAATATATGTGTGTATGTGGGTCTTTGTCTGTCTGTGTGTGTCTGTCTGTCTATGTTGGGGGTTGTGAGTGTGAGAGAGAGTGTATATGTGTGTGTAGTGAGTGTAGAGCGTCTTAAGTCTGTGAGCAGGTCCATGTTTGAGTGTGGGAGTGTGTGTGCGTGTCTGGGGTGGGGGGGGGGGTTGTGAGTGTCTGTGAGAGAGAGAGTGTGTGCGACAGATAGACAGCTTAGTGGCTTGGTTTAAGGACGAAATCTCTCCCTCAATATCTGCAAAACAAAGGAGCTGGTCCATTCACATTGGTACTACAGGCAAGAAATTACACCAACATTTCCTCAGAAGGTTTAGGAATTTCAGCATGTCCACAATGACTCTTACCTTTTTTTATAGGTGCAGCATACAAAGCATCCTATTCAAATGCATCACAGCTTGGTATGGGTACAGCTCTGCTCAAGATCACAAGAAATTACGGAGAGTTGTGAACACAGCCTACTTCATCATGAAAAACAGCCCTCCTTTCATTGACTCTGTCTATACTTTCCACTGTCTCAGGAAAGGAGCCAACATAATCAAAGACCCCTCCCAACCCAGTTATACTCTCTTTCATCCTCTTCTGTCGGGCAGACGATACAAAAGTTTGAAAACATGTTACAACAGATTCAAGAACAGCTTCTTCCCTGTTGTTTTCAGACTTCTGAATGGAAATCTCATATATTAGATTTGATCTTTCTCTGCATCTTCTCTGTAGCTGTAACACTCCATTCTGCATTCTGTTCTATTACCCTGATGTATTTATATAAGGTATGATTTGTCTAGTTAGCATGCAAAACAATACTTCTCACTTTATCTCATAACATGTGACTATAGTAAACTGATCAGATCAAATCAAATAACTCAAATGATTCAGTTCAAACTGACCCACAGTATTTTAGCCTTAGTCAAAAAAATGGCACTAATCAGATGTCCACCCTGCCCTCATTTCCCTTCAATTCATTTTGATTCATCTCTTTATCTAAAATAATCTTAAATAGTGACATCTGACTTATATCCATTCTATATCTTAGGGCATTAACTCACTGGGTAATGTGTCGCCAAGTGATAGAATTCCCACCTGGTTACAAGTCAAGTCCTACATTTCTCTTTAGTTGAATGTCTGGCTAATTCTTGTAAGTATTATTTACTACTGTAGATCTTTCTGATTCAGTGATCATATCACTGAATTTACAAGCCCAAAAAGATCCTTCGTGGATCTGCAACAGGAGGTTGGCCCAAAAGTGGGCATTTGGCAACTGACACAAGAATGGATTGAGTTCTGGCTAACAGTTATCAGAATTGCTACAGAAGTGAATGATGACTCCCAAAGCTCTTCATTAGCTATGCCAGCACATTACTTCTGTTCCTATTGTCATAAGTTAAAAATCACACAACACCAAGTTATAATCCAACAGGTTTATTTGGAAGTACAAGCTTTCGGAGCACTGCTCCTCCAATAGGTAGCTAGTGGATTGGGATCATAGGACTTATATATAGCAAAAGATTGTAGTGTCATAGCAGGGAGCAGAGGGATACAGATCCTTAGGAAAATAGGCGACAGGTTTAGATAAATTATCTGGATCAGCGCAGACCTGGAGGGCCAAAGGGCCTATTTCTGTGCTGTAACTTTCTTTGTTCTTTGTTCTTTGTGACACAACTGATACAATATATTGAACAACTCTAGATTGCTAGTAAGTCTTTCCTCTTTTGGGTGTTGGACTGGGGTGTACAAAGTTAAAAATCACACAACACCAGGTTATAGTCCAACAGGTTTAATTGGAAGCACACTAGCTTTCGGAGCTAGGTGATAGTGGAGGGCTCGATCGTAACACAGAATTTATAGCAAAAATTTACAGTGTGATGTAACTGAAATTATACATTGAAAAATTGAAAAGCAGGAAAGATCCTGAAAGGATTACAGATCACGAACCCACTTAGGTCGACCTACAACAGAGACTACGCAGAGAGACTTTGCCACCGCACCTCTCGTAAACTCTTCAATCATCTCATGCACCAACTCTACGGCAGGCACCACAACCTTGAAATTCAGATGGAGTCCACACTCACAGCCTGCATACAGGATACATCAGTACAATTACGTGACATTGCCAAACAGACATGATGACAAAACTACACCACGTACATGCACGCCAAGAACAAAAAACTGGAGAAACTTGGCATTCTCACCAGTAATAGCAAAGCCTGCCCTGGAACCACAGTAGACAACATTATCACTGCGGGGAAGTCTATTGTCAACTTATCGGACCACACCCTTCCACCAGAAGAGATTGAAGTCCTGAGTAGGGGTCTCAACTTCTGCCCCACCACCAAAATGGACCCGTTGGTTCTGGGAGCAGACACAGAGGAGTTCATCAGACGAATGAGACTCCGGGAATTCTTTCAGGGTGCCAGCAGTGATCCCACTGAGCCCACTGATGAACTGGAACAGTCATCACAGGGATCTGTAGAGGAGCGACCAAAGAAGGTGTCAACATGGACCCCATCAGAGGGCTGCTGCCATGGGCTTGACATGTATGCTCAAACTGGCAGGAAATATATAAATGCCAGATTCATCAGCCGTACCCACAAGGTAGAGCAAAACATCACCCGTTCACAACGCAACATCATCCATGCTCTCAAAACCAATCACAACATTGTCATCAAACCAGCAGATAAAGGAGGAGCCATTGTCAATCAGAATAGAACACATTACTGCAAGGAAGTGTACCAACAACTGAACAACCAGGAACACTACAGGCAACTACCAGCTGATCCGACCAAAGAACACACCCGAGAATTAAACACACTGATCAGAACTTTGGCTCCAGTCCTTCAGAGTTCCCTACATGCCCTCATCTCACGTACTTCTCGTGTAGGTGACTTCTACTGCCTTCCAAAGGTACACAAAGCCAACACACCGGGACGTCCCATCGTGTTGGGCAATGGGACCCTGTGTGAGAATCTCTCTGGCTATGTGGAAGGCATCTTGAAACCTATTGTCCAGCTTCTGTCGCGACACTACGGATTTCTTACAGAAACTCAGCACCCACGGACCAGTCGAACCGGGAACATTCTTCATCACAATGGATGTTTCCGCACTCTACACCAGCATCCCCCACAATGATGGCATCGCAGCAACAGCCTCAGTACTCAACAGCAACAACTGCCAATCTCCAAACACTGTCCTACAACTCATCTGCTTTATCCTCGATCACAACGTCTTCACCTTTGACAACCAGTTCTTCATCCAGACACACGGAACAGCCATTGGAACCAAATTTGCACCCCAATATGCCAACATTTTTATGCACAGGTTTGAACAAAACCTCTTCTCTATGTAGAATCTCCAACCAACATTGTACACCAGGTACATTGATGACATTTTCTCCCTCTGGACCCATGGCGAGGAGTCACTGATAAAACTGCACAGTGACATCAACAAGTTTCATCCCACCATCAAACTCACCATGGACTACTCTCGACTATCTGTCTCATTCTTGGACACATGCGTCTTCATCAAGGATGGACACCTCCGCACCACACTCTACCACAAACCCACAGACAACCTCACAATGTTACACTTCTCCAGCTTCCACCCAAAACATATTAAAACAGCCATTCCTTATGGACAAGCCCTATATGTACACTGGATCTGCTCAGATGAGGAGGAATGTGACTGACACCTGGAAGTACTCAGGGATGCCCTCACATGAACAGGGTACGATGCTCAACTCATCGACCGCCAGTTCCGACGTGCCACAGCAAGGAACCGTAATGACCTCCTCAGAAGACAGACACGTGCTGCAACTGACAGGGTATCCTTCATTGTTCAGTACTTCCCAGGAGCTGAAAAATTATGCCATGTTCTTCATGACCTGCAACACATTATCAATGAGGATGAGCACCTCACCAAGACCTTCTCCACATCTCCACTACTTGCCTTTAATCAACCGCCAAACTTCAAACAGATCATTGTTCGTAGCAAACTACCCAGCTCTCAGGACAACTCCATACAACCCTGTCATGGTGGATGCTGCAAGACAGGTCAGATTGTGGACATAGATACCACTATTATGCATGGGAACACCTCCCACCTTGTACATGGCAGGTACTCATGTGACTCAGCCAAGGTCGTCTATCTTATACGTTGCAGGCAAGGATGCCCGGAGGCATGGTACATTGGGGAAACCGAGCAAAGGCTATGACAACGGATGAATGGGCACTGCACAACAATCAACAGGCAGGAGGGTTCCCTCCCAGTTGGGGAACACTTCAGTGGTCCAGGACATTCAGCCTCGGACCTTCGGGTGACCATCCTCCAAGGTGGACTTTGGGACAGGCAGCAGAGAAAAGTGGCCGAGCAGAGGCAGATAGCTAAGTTCAGTACACATAGGGAGGGCCTCAACAGGGACCTTGGGTTGATGTCACATTACAGGTGACCACTATTGCACTACACACACACACACAGATATTCCTACACACACACCCTCTCACATACACACGGACACAGGTACACACAGACGCGCACACAGACACCCACACACACCTTTATAGACACACACACTCCCACACTCACACATGCACCCCCTCACAGACTTAAGACTCTGCACTCACTACATACACACACACACACACACTTTCTCACACTCACAACCCCCACCTCAGACAGGCACACAGACAGACAAAGACCCACATGCACACATATATTTTGTGGGGTGAATTTGTACTTGCAGAGTTACATTGTACTTTGCTCAAAAACTGCATGCATTCATGTAGAACTCTGAGCTCAAATCTGCATGAATTTATGTAAAACTGCGTTATCTCACTTTTTAGATTAGAATCAATCTAAACATCATGGCATAGACAGAGAACACAGGGGGCCAACACCTTCAACATATTGTCTAGCTATCACCATTGTTAACAGCTAAGCCGAGAACGCAATTTTAAAAAAAAGGTTTTGTGATTTACACATGAAAGAAGTAAAACTATCACTGTATTCTAACAGATGAAAGGCTTAACAGACAATCAATTTTTCAATGTATAATTTCAGTTACATCACACTGTAAATTTTTGCTATAAATTCTGTGTTACGATCGAGCCCTCCACTATCACCTGATGAAGGAGCGTCGCTCCGAAAGCTAGTGTGCTTCCAATTAAACCTGTTGGACTATAACCTGGTGTTGTGTGATTTCTAACTCTTCTAGAATGGGTTGCAGGTTTCGATTCATTAATATGTAAATCCCAGAACTTCGTTCAATTCACATTCCAGAGATAACGTAAGGCTTTTTTTAAAAAAAGACATCTCAGCTCAGACATTGCAGTAAAGATGTGAGGTCAGAGTCTGTATGTGGAAAAAGTGAGGACTGCGGATGCTGTGGATCAGTGTCAAAAAGTGTCTTGCTGCAAAAGCACAGCCAGTCAGGCTGAGGAGCAGGAGAGTCAATATTTTGAGCATAAGCTGTTCATCCGGACTGAGCGGAGATAAATAGCAGGGGTTGGGGCTGGGGCAAAGGTAGCTGAGAGTGCAATAGGTAGATGGAGGTGGGATTAATGGTGATAGATCAGAGAGGAGGGTGGAGCAGATAGGTGGGAAGGGAGATGGATAGGTAGGACTATTCAAGAGGATGGTGCTGAGTTAGAGGGTTGGATTTAGGATAAGGTAGGGGCAGGAGAAATGGGGAAACTGGTGAAATCCACATTAATCCCGTGTCCCAAAGTGGAAGATCAGGCATTCTTCCTCCGGGCGTTGGGTGGCCAGAGTTAGGTGGTGGAGGAACCAAGGGAAAAAGTGAGGACTGCAGATGCTGGAGACCAGAGTTGAGAAGTTTGGTGCTGGAAAAACACAGCAGGCCAGGCAGCATCCGAGGAGCAGGAGAATCGACGTTTCAGGCTTAAACCCTTCTTTAGGAATGAGCTTCAGGAATGAGGCTAATGTGCCAAGCGGGCTGAGATAGAAGGTAGGAGGGAGGGAATTTGGGGGAAGGGCGCTGGGAATACGATAAGTGGAAGGAGGTGAGGGTGAGGGTGATAGGCCGGAGAGGGAGTGGGGGCGGAGAGGTCGGGAAGAAGATTGCAGGTCAAGAGGGCAGTGCTGAATCCGGGGGTTGGGACAGAGATAAGGTGGGGGAAGGGGAAATGAGGAAGCTGGAGAAATCTACATTCATCCCGTGTGGTTGGAGGGCTACTAGGCGGAAGATGAGGTGCTCTTCCTCCAGGCGTCGTGTGGCCAGGGTCTGGCGATGGAGGAGGCCAAGGACCTGCATGTCCTTGGTGGAATGGGAGGGGGCGTTAAAGTGTTCAGCCATGGGGCGGTTGGGTTGGTTGGTGCGGGTGTCCCAGAGGTGTTCCCTGAAACGTTCTGCAAGTAGGCGGCCTGTCTCCCCAACATAGAGGAGACCACATTGGGTGCAGCGGATGCAGTAAACGATGTGTGTGGAGGTACAGGTGAATTTGTGACAGATATAAAAGGATCCATTGGGGCCTTGGAGGGAGGTGAGGGGGGAGGTGTGGGCGCAAGTTTTGCACTTCTTGCAGTTGCAGGGGAAGGTGCCGGGAGTGGAGGTTGGGTTGGTGGTGGGTTGCGGAGGGAGTGGTCTCTCCAGAACGCTGACAGTGCTGGGGAGGGAAATATATCCTTGGTGGTGGGGTCTGTGAAGGTGGCGGAAATGACGGAGGATGATACGATGTATCCGGAGGTTGGTGGGGTGGAAGGTGAGGACAAGTGGGGTTCTGTCCTGGTGGCGCGATTGGAGGGGCGGGGTTCAAGGGCGGAGGTGCGGGAAGTGGAGGAGATGCGGTGGAGAGCATCGTTGACCACGTCGGAGGGGAAATTGCAGTCTTTGAAGAAGGAGGCCATTTGGGTTGTTCGGAAGTGGAATTGGTCCTCCTGGGAGCAGATGTGGCGGAGGCGAAGGAATTGGGAATATGGGATGGTGTTTTTACAGGGGGCAGGGTGGGAGGAGGTGTAATCTAGGTAGCTGTGGGAGTCGGTCAGTTTGTAGTAAATGTCTGTGTTGAGTCGGTCGCCCGAGATAGAAATGGAGAGGTCTAGGAAGGGGAGGGAGGAGTCTGAGACGGTCCAGGTAAAGGAGGACCTCCAGGTAGAGGAGCCAAGGACTTGCATGTGCTTTATGGAGTGGGAGGGGGAGTTGAAGTGTACAGCCAGAGGGTGAAGTGGTTCATTGATGCTTGTGTCCCAGAGATGGTCTCATGTTCCACAAGTTGGCATGCTGTCTCCCAAAAGCAGAGGAGACCACATTGAGAGAAACGGACATAGTAGCTGACATGTGTGGAAGTACAGGTAAATCTCTGTCGGATATGAAAGGATCCTTTGGGGCCTGTATGTATTCAAATGCATGTATTGAATCAGGCTGGTAATATTTCCAATCTAGGAGTTTATAAAATGTCACATGGATTATAAAAAATGTTGACTGCCTACAGATTGTGTGTTTTTTGAACAAAATATAATGTATCTGGAAATACAATTCTGCAAGTGCAAATTAACCCCCAGACCTGTGTGTGTGTGTATGTGTGTGTGTATGAGGGAGGGAGAGTGTGTGTGTGAGAGAGGGGGCAAGAGTGTGTGTGCATGCGTGTTTGTGTGCGTGTGTCAGTGTGCATTGAGTGTGATGGAGTATATGCCTGTGAGAGGGTGTGCACATGAATGTTAGGGAGGGGCTGTGTGTGGGCCTGAGAGAGCATGTGCATGAGGGAGGGTCTGCATGTGTATGTGAGTATGTAAGAGTGTGGGTGAGAGAGAGAGAGAGGGTGTATAGTATAATGGGGCCACCTGTGCTGTGACTTGAACCCAAGGTCCCAGTTGAGGCCATCCTATGTGGTACACCCAATTGACCATAAGTTTTTATTCTTAAACTAGTTTCCAGGAGACTTCTTCTAGCAGGTGAAGTCTCACAGTTTCCTTATAAGCTACATGATAGAATTTGACTGGCGGCATCCATTGACTATTACTGAAAAATTCAAACTGAGGCTGCCAAGTAAGAATAGGTTCAGGATGAGCTTAGATGCTCCCTTATGTCAAATGGCTTATTCCTACACCCATAAAAGAAATCTGTGATGCCAGCTTTTGGGATTATACCCAGCACAAGTTATTACCTTTGATATGAGACAGGAATAACAGTTGAGGAGGTAGCAGTCCATAGTTTTGGATTATTTCAAAGCAGGCTGAAGGAAAAAGCAATGATTTTTATCACTGAAATGGCTGCCTGCATTTTCCTGGTCTGAACAGTGTTGGGAAACCTTCATTCAGATAACTGTCTGACTTGGTAGTCAAGTAGCATGTTCTAGCATCAGTTGAAAAACAATAGTTTGGAAATATCAGAGCTAATTCTATATATGAATTTAACACTTGTTCACAAAGCTATTATCAACACTGCTCAATAAAAAATCAGCCACAGGAAAACTGTGGGTAAAATTTAACGGGCTCCTGCTTTAAGCCAATAATGCAGCTGAGCACACGGGTAGGTATAAGTGAGTGAGAGTGTTAAGAGAGGAAGTGAGCAGCCCAGAAGTGCAGCCTGGTCTAATCTGTGTGCCAGATGCTTGTCCCTTACACCAGACTTTCAATGTTAGTTTCTGATGCACCTTGCTTTGCAAGTCTGTCCTTCCTGAGCATCCTGCAAGTGAATTGGGGAAATGCTATCATGGTCACAAGGGTTTTGCAAATACCAGATGCCAATGTCCATGAATGAGAATGCATGAGGGTGATTCCAGTGGATCGTGCCCTGAGATACTATTTGCTGCTGATCAACATGGGGGCTCTTTGTAGCCAGCAACGAGCTGAAGTTGCCAGGTAGCCGTTTTGGTTTCCATGTCAAGATTTCTCAATGTCTAGCTTAGTTTGGCGCGTTTGATAAGATAGGAAGCTGACTACTAATGTGCCCATTCATAAGGTGTTTAACAAGCTATAATCCTACTTAATTGGTAACTATAATCAAGATTTCTCAATGTCTAGCTTGGTTTGGCGCATTTGATAAGATAGGAAGCTGACTACTAATGTGCCCATTCATAAGGTGTTTAACAAGCTATAATCCCACTTAATTTTAGCATCCTGCTTTGCAAATTGGTATCTGGAGTTCCTGGTGGAAAGTGTTGTGGAGAAGAGAGCTGTCCCAGGACTGGCAAAGGAGGTCACAACACCAGACCATGCTGGCCTGGCTCAAGGTTGCCAAGCTGGTGAGTACAGTCTCAGCCATCTGGAAAAATTCCCAGCAGTGTAGGACGGAAGTCAATGACCTTCCCTGCTCCCCCAGGTTTATCTTCCCCACTTGCCATCACTCCGTCCATCCCCTCCCCAACCCCCTACACTTGTAACCCTGCATTGTGAATGCATTTCCTATTCACTCACTTAAGACACCTCACCACCTTTCTCCCACCTGTTACAGCACAAACAACTGTGTAGCTGACTTTCATCTCCCTTTATCTCATTGCAGGAGTAACAGCCGACAATAGGACAGAAATGGGTAGGGGGTGCCTGATTTTTGGATCCTCACCCATTATGCGGAAAAGATCCTGATCCTCGACTGGCAGTTGACTGCGTCGCAGTCCCTGGACTTATACGAGATGATCCCCTTGACTCAATGTGCCGGATCACCCTGACTGAAAGTTGTCTCCATTGGCCTGACTGAGGAGAAATCCCCTTGGACTTTGAGAAATAGCTATTTGGTTGATGCACATTCAGCGTTTTTGTTGCAGTAGTTGTGGACACATGGTGCGGATGTGACATTTGCATAGCTTGGTGCTGGACAACAACATGCTCACCCTCTTAACCAGAATGATGAAGAGCTTATGCTCAAAATGTCAACTTTCATGCTCCTCAGATGCTGCCTGACTGGCTGTGCTTTTCCAGCACCAGACTTTTTGACTCTAAGCTCCAGTATCTGCAGTCCTCACTTTCTCCACCATGACGAGCTATCTAAGATGACAATTATAAGATCACCCCTCATCCTCTGACGCTCCAGGGAAAACAGCCCCAGCCTGTTCAGCCTCTCCCTATAGCTCAAATCCTCCAACCCTGGCAACATTCCTTGTCAATCTTTTCTGAACCCTTTCAAGTTTCACAACATCTTTCCGATAGGAAGGAGACCAGAATTGCATGCAATATTTCAACAGTGGCCTAACCAATGTCCTGTACAGCTGCAACATGACCTCCCAACTCCTGTACTCAATACTCTAATCAATAGAGGAAAGCATATCAAACACCTTCTTCATTATCCTATCTACCTGCGACTCCACTTTCAAGGAGCTATTAACCTGTACTCCAAGGTCTCTTTGTTCAGCAACACTCCCTAGGACCTTACCATTAAGTGTTTAACTCCTGCTAAAATTTGCTTTCCCAAAATGTAGCATCTCGCATTTATCTGAATTTAACTCCATCTGCCACTTCTCAGCCCATTGGCCCATCTGGTCCAGATCCTGTTATAATCTGAGGTAACCCACTTCGCTGTCCACTATACCTCCAATTTTGGTTGTCATCTGCAAACTTACTAACTGTACCTCTTATGCTCGCATCCAAATCTGGGTAATCTAAGATGGAGGACCGGAAAAATATCTGGCTGTAACAGCTGCTCCTTTTTTGATGTATTTTAGGTACTGGAGGTGATTTCCTCGAATTCCAGGAGCAGCAATTACTGTTTCAAATGCTGTTGCATTGTTTTAGAACTTTGGGAAAAATTGTCAAAACAACAGCAGTTTTAAAAGGGAAAAGAACAGTCAAAGGAAGCACATGGTGAGGACAGTGCAGGGGAGAGAGAAAGAAAGAAACTGATACTGCCTTTGCTGTTTGAATTCATGTATCGCTGGACATCGGAGTGCGTCTGGGAAAATTAATAAACAGTGAAATTCACAATTGATCTTGGAGGAACTGTTAGGTAACGTTCACAGCACAGAAGCAGATGTGTATTGTTGTTTTAAGTGTGACCTACAGAAAGTCTGCAGTAGTGAGTAGAATGAGTTCTTTCTTGATTATATGTTTTTGGAGATTTGTCTCTTGATTAAACTTAAAATATAAGCCATAACTATTAATTTAACCTGGGACAGTGTTTGTAAAGGAATAAAACGGTGTTATTTTCTGGGTCTGTAGATTGTGAAGAAGCAAAAATGGCATTTAATAGAGTAAAATGTGCTTCTTGCCAGATATGGGAGTTTAAAGAGAGTTTAAGGATTATAGCGGATTATATCTGCCATAAATGCTGTTGGTTGTGAATCTTATCAGAATGAATGGATCGGTTGGAGAGACAGTTAGAAGCAATGAGGAATTTGCAACAACAATAGTGTGTGATGGATGGCAGTTATAGGAATGGGGGAAAGTCTCAGATACAGTCACATAGATGGGTTAACTCCAGGAAAGTTAAGAGAGGTAAGGCAGGAGTTTTTTGTTGCTATACCCATTTCAAACAGGTATGCTGTTTTGGAAAATATGGGGAGGGGGGGGGATGGATTCTCAGGGGAACATAGTACAAACAGCCAAGTATCAGGTATTGAGACTGGCTCTAATGCAACGAGGGGCACGTCGGGTTCCAAGAGATCAATTGTGTTAGGGGATTCTGTACTCCGAGGTATAGACAGACGTTTCTGTGGCCAGCAGCTAAAAATCAGAATGGTGTGTTGCTTCCCTGGTGCCAGGATCAAGGATATCTCAGAGAGGGTGCAGAATGTTCTCAAGGGGGGGAGGGGTTGGCAAGAGGTCATTGTCCACATTGGAACCAATGACATAGGAAGGGAAAAGGTTGAGAGTCTGAAGGGAGATTACAGAGAGTTAGGAAGGAATTTGAAAAGGAGATCCTCAAGACTAATAATATTGGGATTACTCCCAGTGCTACGAGCCAGTGAGGGCAGGAATAGGAGGAGAGAACAGATGAATGCATGGCTGAGGAGCTGGTGTATGGAAGAAGGATTCACATTTTTGGATCATTAGAATCTCTTTTGGGGTAGAAGTAACCTGTACAAGAAGGACAGATTGCACCTAAATTGGAAGGAGACTAATATATTGGCGGGGCGATTTGCTGGAGTTGCTCGGAAGGATTTAAACTAGTAAGGTTGGGGGGAGGTGGGGGGGGTGGTGGTGGGACCCAGGGAGATAGTGAGGAAAGAGATCGATCTGAGACGGGTACAGCTGAGAACAGACGTGAGTCAAACAGTCAAGGCAGGCAGGGACAAGGTAGGACTAATAAATTAAACTGCATATTTTTCAATGCAAGGGGCCTAACAGGGAAGGCAGATGAACTCGGGGCATAGTTAGGAACATGGGACTGGTCTATCATAGCAATTACAGAAACATGGCTCAGGGATGGGCAGGACTGGCAGCTGAATGTTGCAGGATACAAATGCTACAGGAAGGATAGAAAGGGAGGCAAGAGAGGAGGGGGAGTGGAGTTTTTGATAAGAGATAGCATTACAGCTGTGCTGAGGGAGCATATTCCCAGAAATACATCCAGGGAAGTTATTTGGGTGGAACTGAGAAATAAGAAAGGGATGATCACCTCCTATTATAGACCTCCTAATAGTCAGAGGGAAATTGAGAAACAAATTTGTAAGAAGATCTCAGCTATCTGTAAGAATAATAGGGTTCAAGACTTGACCTACTCTTGGGAAGTAAGGCAGGGCAGGTGACTGAGATATCAATGGGAGAGCATTTTGGGGCCAGCGACCGTAATTCCATTAGATTTAAAATAGTGATGGAAAAGTATAGACCAGATCTAAAAGTTGAAGTTCTAAATTGGAGAAAGGCCAATTTTAACAGTATTAGGCAAGAACCTTCAAAAGTTGTTTGGGGGCAGATGTTCACAGATAACGGTACAGCTGGAAAATGGGAAGCCTTCAGAAATGAGAAAGCAAGAATCCAGAGAAAGTATATTCCTGTCAGGGTGAAAGGGAAGGCTGGTAGGTATAGGGAATGCTGGATGACTAAAGAAATTGAGGGTTTGGTTAAGGAAAAGAATGAAGCATATGTAAGGTATAGACAGGATAGATCGAGTGAATCCTTAGAAGAGTATAAAGGAAGTAGGAGTATACTTAAGAGAGAATTCAGGAGGGCAAAAAGGGGACATGAGATAGCTTTGGCAAATAGAATTAAGGAGAATCCAAAGGGTTTTTACATATATGTTAAGGACAAAAGGGTAACTAGGGAGAAAAATAGGGCCCCTCAAGGATCAGCAAGGCAGCTTTGTGTGGAGCCACATAAAACGAGAGGGATACTAATTGAATATTTTACATCAGTATTTACTGTGGAAAAGGATATGGCAGATATAGACTGTAGGGAAATAGATGGTGACACCTTGCAAAATGTCCAGTTTACAGAGGAGGAAGTTCTGGATGTCTTGAAATGCATAAAGGTGGATAAATCCCCAGGACTTCATCAGGTGTATCCTAGAATTCTGTGGGAATCGAGAGAAGTGATTGCTGGGCCTCTTACTGAGATATTTGTATCATCGATAGTCACAGGTGAGGTGCCGGAAGACTGGAGATTGACTAACGTGGTGTCACTGTTAAAGAAGGGTGGCCATGAAGTAAGTGTAAATTGAGTGAGTGCTAAGAGAGCAAACCAGGAGCTCTGAGATGAAGCCTGATCCAATGCATGATGTGGCTGCTACTCCCAAGTCTCCTGGCAGCAGCATTCCATGTGGAGTGTTGGAAAGCTCTAAAGCACTGCACTGAAGTGCAAAACCATCTTATAAGTGAGTCGGAGATGTGCTAAGGAGGTGTATTGAAGTGGTACATGTCTAATGCCAACTCTGTGGATGGAAGGCGCAGGTGGTTGCTTCCCATGGACCATGCCCTGAGACATTAGAGACTGCTGTCTAAGATGGAGCAAGCAGTGGGCAGAAGTCACAAAGTATTTTCATGTTGGGAATTAGTACTGCCTAGTTTCTACCCGTAACATGGGAGAATTAGAAAATACATATCCATTAGCCAAAATTAGGTAATAATAGCATGCTGATGCATGCAAATAGATACAAATAAGTCTCTTGTTGCTCACTAGTGAGATTTGCATCTCACAATTCAACCATAGATTAGAGAATCAGACTTTTCTTTTTTATTTTCCAAATATTTCACCCATACCCACGCTATCGGGGTAATGAAGATTCTGTTGAAATCAACTCCTCAAGCATTTCAGAATACCTTCAAGCATTTTACAATATTTTGTCTTGTGGCCGAACACCTGATCTTTCTTGACTGACATGGAAGTCTGAGCAATAGACATTTGCAGTCCAAATTTAATAAATAAGGCTGTCAGAATAGCACTAGTTCAGCTGCTTTTGACACATACAAAAAGATCATATGCTTGAGCACTCTTTTCAAGCTGCCACACAGCGTGCATCTCCAGGAGCTTCCATTGCACTGTCTCCAGCAACACTATAGACATGAAGTTCACACTCACAAGAGTTGAAGGAATTCAGATGCACAGACCATGAAATATAGCACTGGCAGCAGATGAACTAAGGTAAATGATATTCTGTATTTCATATACATTCCACTGAAAATTAAACAAAGGATGTGAGGATGAATCTGCAGAAGACACTTAATAAGACCACAGTTGCAGCATGTTGAAGATTTACATACACTACTATTGACTATTAGTTTTAGAAAAAGGGGTTACAACAGGCATTAGAAGACATTTTACAAGCTAGGATAACAACTGGGATGAAACAATATGGTTATACACAGGCAAGAGTAGATTGCAGTGAGAAATTGAAAAACATTTGATAAAGGAAGGGGATACAACAAGTGGAAAAAAAAACACTTGACAAGCTAATACTATAAGGCCTTGAATTCCTAAGAGTCAGATATACACCACTGAGAATTTTATAGGAAAACCACTATCATGTTAATGGTTGAATAATCAAATGCTCATCAGAAATTGATTAACTCTATGAATTAGTTTTTTAAAATGTAGTGAATCATATAAGTGATTAAACAGACCCTGACAACAAACCGTCTGATGTTGCTGTGTGCTGTTTGGAAGCCCATCGAGGCCAAACTGGTGGACAGAGTCACAATATTTTACACATACAGAACACGGGATCCTTAAAGGTGAATTCTGTTGAAGGCAAAGAACAAATACAACGTGTTCCTCTTTTCCAAAAGGAAGTTTAACTATGTACAATAACAATCAAACCTGTAAGTCTCTGTGATAAGGGTTTAGATGGAAAGGAATTTTACACATTTTACATGGTGACATCTTGAAAAAATGTCCATATTACAGAGGAGGAGGTGCTGGATGTCTTAAACGCAGATAGGTGGATACATTCCTAGGTGATCAGGTGTACCTGAGAACTCTGTGGGAAGCTGGAAAAGTGATTGCTGGGCCTCTTGCCGAGATACATGTATCCTCGATAGTCACAGGTGAGGTGCCCTAAGACGGGAGGTTGGCTAACATGGTGCCACTATTTAAAAAAGGTGGTAAGAAAATACCAGGGAACTATAGGCCAGTGTCTGACATCAGTGGTGGGCAAGTTGTTGGAGGGAATCCTAAGGGATGGGATTTATATGTATTTGGAAAGGCAAGGACTGATTAGGGATAGTCAACATGGCTTTGTGCATGGGAAATCATATCACACGAACTTGATTGAGGTTTTTGAAGAAGTAACAAACAGGGTTGGTGAGGGCAGAGCAGTGGATGTGATCTATATGGATTTCAGTAAGACTGGTTAACAGGTTAGATTTCATGGAATACAAGGAGAACTAGCCATTTGGATACAGATCTGGCTTGAAGGTAGAACACAGAGGGAGTTGTTGGAGGAGAGTTGTTTTTCAGACCGGTAGCCTGTGACTAGTGGAGAGCCACAAAGATCGGTGCTGGGTCCACTGCTTTTCATCATTTATATAAAGATTTGGATGTGAATATAGGAGGTATAGTTAGTACGTTTGCAGATGACACCAAAATTGGAGGTGTAGTGATCAGCAAAGAAGGTTATCTCAGAGTACAACAGGATCTTGATCAAGTGGGCCAATGGGCAGAGGCATGGCAGATGGAGTTTAATTTTTTTTTGTTTTTATTGAAGCCTAAACCTGAAGCCATGAGGTTGGGAAGGGTGCAAAATGTGTGTGTGGGGGATTTCAATGTCCACCAGCAAGAGTGGCTCGGCAGTCACATGACTGATTGAACGTGTTGGGTATCGAAGGACATCGCTATTGAACTGGGTCTGTTGCAGATAGTGAGGAAACCAACAAGAAGGAAAAACTTATTTGGCTTCATACTTAATAATCTGCCAGCTGCAGATGCATCTGTCCATAACAGTATCAGTAACAGTGACCACTGTACAATCCTTGTGAGACAAAATCCTGCTTGTAATCTCCAGCATGTAATATGGCACTATCATGGCTGCTGAGACCACAAGATTTGCTAGATTCTAGATTTGCTCCCAGATTTCGTACAGTAATTACATTTCCGTAGTATAAAACTTTTATTATGATTTTGTTTTTTTTAAGTTACACAAAAAAAACAAAAACTTTCTTTTCAAACAGAGTCACATTTATGGAGCTTTTGGAGAAGCCAAAGGAAAGTTTGATTTTTTTTCCTAAACTTATAAGTATAGAAAGAGAGATTTTTTAACATTGTTAAATGTATTTTTTTTAAATCGTAGAGGAGAGTTTCTTTTAAGGGGGGCCTGATGAAGGGCTTATGTCTGAAACGTCGATTCTCCTGCTCCTTGGCTGCTGTCTGACTGGCTGTGCTTTTCTAGCACCACACTCTCAACTGTCATACTCCAGCATCTGTAGTCCTCACTTTCTCCAGAGTTTCTTTAAACAGAGTTGTGTTTGCAGAGATGTTAGAGAGGCCTATACATGGACAGCTCTGTGGTGAGTTTTTTTTTAATCAAAAGATTGAAAGCTGTTTGCTGGTCCACTTGGGGAAGAGTAGTGTTTTTTAAAAAAATGATTGTTCAGCCATGTGGTTTATTTTATTTAAGATTTACGTGTGTTTTTTAAATTTCTTACACTTTGCATGCTTAATATTAATTCTTTTGGTAAGGAAAAGTAGTTCATTTTACAGATAAGGTACTATCATAAGCTGCTTCTTTTTAGGATTTGTGTCATTGATCAAATGTAAGAGACACAAAGTTCGCTGGCTAGATGGTTTAAAGAAGTGATTATAAAGGAGGATCAGTCAGATAGGTGGGTGACTGTCAGGAAAGATCAGAAGGTTGTTCAGAAGTCTCCTGTGGCTATTCCACTCTCAAACATATACTGAGTTTTGAGTTCTATTTTCCGAAGAAAATAGAAGAGAGTCTTACCTTGGGTACTGAAACTTACGTTAGGTGGGGTTTAACAAAATTTTAAAGAATAATTGTTGTAGGGGACTCTCCTGTCAAGGGCACAGGTAGGACATGCTGTGGCAGTAATCATGAGTCTAGGATAGTATGTTGCTTTCCTGCCAGAATTAAGGACTTCTCAAAACATTTGAAACATATCATTAAATGGAAGAATGAGAAATTGCAGGCCATTGTATACATTGATATGAATGACACAGGGAAAAGATTAAAACTTTACAGAGTGACTATAAAAGGTGAAGTAAAAAATTAAAAAAAGAGAACCTCAAAAGTAGTAATCTCTGGTTTACTCCTGAAGCCAAGCTCAAATGAGGGTAAGAATAAAAGGATAAAGGAGATAAATAAATGGCTGAAGAGGTAGTGTAATGTTCAGGGATTCAGGTTCTTGGATTATTGTCTTCTGTGTCAGAAAAGAAATCATGTTCAAAAAGGATGGGTTTCACCTGTACTGGAAAAAAAACTCTGTGTGTGTGTGTGTGTGTGTGTGTGAAATTAGAAATAAAAAAGGAATGATTACCTTGATGGGATTGTACAATACACCACTTCCAACAGTCAGAGGGAAGTTGAGGATCAAATATATAGAGAAATTGTAGATATATTTAGGGCAGCACGGTGGCCCAGTGATTCTACCTCACAGTGCCTGTGATCCAGGTTTGATTCCAGCCTCGGGCAACTGTCTGTGGGAGTTTACACATTCTCCCCGTGTCTCCGTGGGTTTCCTCCAGGTGCTCTGGTTCCCTCCCACAGTCCAAAAGATGTGCAGGTTAGGTGAATGGGTCATGCTAAATTGCCTCATAATGTTCAGGGATGTGTAGGTTAGGTGCATTAGCCAGGGGTAAACGTAGGATAATACGGTAGCGGAATGGGTCTGGATGGGTTACTCTTTGGAGGGCTAGTGTGGACTTGTTAGGCCGAAGGGTCTGTTTCCATACTAGGGATTCTATTCTATATGTAAGAATAATAATGTTGTAATACAGGTGATTTTAATTTTCCAAACATTGACTGGGACTACCGTAGGTTTCAATGGTGAAAAATTTGTTAATTGTGTTCAAGAAAAGTTTCTTTATCAATATGTTCTGACTAGAGAAGGAGCATAACTTAACTTTCTCTTCAGCAATAAGACAGGACAAGTGACTGAAGTAATAGCACGGGAATGCTGTGCCTTGTGAGCATAATTCTATATGTTTTTAAATAGTATGGAAAATGTTAAGCCTTCCATAAAATTAAGGACTGGTTGGGCCGAAGGGCCTGTTTCCACACTGTAGGGAATCTAAAAAAAAATTGGAGAAAGGCAAATTTTAATGGTATGACAAAAGAGCTTTCAGAAGTTGATTGGAGTAGAGTTAAGACTGGTGGGACTAGAGAACAATAGATGAATGAAGATACTGAGGTTCTAGTCAAGAATAAAAAAGCATCATAGATTACGTTTGTGAAACTTGGTTCAAATTAACCCCCTGAACAGCATAAAGAGTGAAGAAGCATTCTTAAGAGGGAGATTAGGAAGGCAAAGAGAAGAGATGTGATAGCCTTGCCAAATAAGTTTAAAGATAATCCAAAAAGATTCTACAAATACATTAAGAGCAAGAGAGCAACTAGAGAAAGAGGAGGGACCCTCAAAGATCAAATATGTCATCTTTGTGTGGAACCTCAAGAGATGGGAGAGATATTAAATTAATATTTCGCATTTTTACTGTGGAGAAAGAAATGGAAACTAGAGAACTCATGGAAATAATATTGATGTTTTGAAACTGTTCACATTACAAAACAGCAAGTGCTGGATGTCTTAAAAAATAGAAAGGTCTAGGACTCTATCTAGTATATCCCTGGACATCGTGGGAAGTTTGGGAGGAAATTGTGGGACCCCTTGCAGAAATATTTGTATTATCTATAACCATGGGTGAGACGCTGGATGACTGGAGAGTGGCTAATGGTGTGTGTTTGTTTCAGAAGGGATGTAAGGAGAAGCCTGGGAATTATAGACCTGAGAATCTGACTTCAGTGGTAGGTAAGTTGGATGTAAATCTGAAAAATAGAATTTATACGCATTTGGAGAGGCAAGGAAGGATTAGGATTAGCCAGCATAGTTTTGCATGATTAAAATAATTGCTCACAAGCTTGATTGCATTTTATGAGGAAGGAACCAAGAACATTGGTGAGGGCAGAGTGGTAGACATTATTTACTTGCACTTTAGTAAAACCTTTAACAAGGTTCCGCATGATAGACTAATTAATAAAGTTAGATCAAATGGGATTCAGGATGAGAACACCAATTGGATACAAAATTGCCTTAATGGCAGCAGACAGAGAGTGATAGTAGAGGGTTGTTTTTTGGACTGGAGGCTTGTGACCAGTGGTTTTATACAGGTATCAGTTCTGGGTCCACTTTTGTTTGTCATTCAAGTACATGATTTAGATGAGAATATAGAAGGTGTGGTTAATAAATTTGAGGACACCAAGACTGGTAGTATAGTTGACAGTTTAGAAAGTTATCTAAGATTACAAAGTGATTATAGTCAATTGGATCAATGAGCTGGAGAGTGGCAGATGGAGTTTAATTTGGATAAATGCGAGATATTGCATTTTGGTAAAACAACCAAGGGCAGGACTTACACAATTAAAAGTATGGCCATAGGTAGTGGTGTAGAACAGAGAGACATAGGGGTTCAGGTACAGAATTCTTTGAAGTTTGTGTTACATATAGGTAATGTGGTTAAGAAAGTGTTTAGCACAATTGCCTTCATTGCTCAGAACTTTGAGAGTAGGAGTAGGGACAGTATATTGAGATTGTATAGGATGTTGGTGAGGCATCTTTTGGATTACTGTGTCCAATTTGTTCATCTGTTATACAAAGGATATTATAATGTTGGAGAGGTCCACAAAAGATTTACCAGGATGTTGCTGGAAATTGAGGGTTTGGATTATAAGGAGAGGCTGGAAGGCTGGGACTTCTCTCACGGGAGTGTAGGAGGTTGAGGGTTGACTTTCTATAGGTTGATAAAGTCATGAGGGGTACAGATAAGGTAAATGCAGGTTCTTTTCCCCAGGGTAGGTAATTTAAAGACTAGTGGGCATATTTTCGAGAGGAGAAAGATTTAAAAGAGACATTGGGACATTTTATACAGAGAGTGGTTCATATGTGGAATGAACTTCCAGAAGAAGTGGTGGATATTGGTGCACTTACAAAACTTAAAAGACATTTGAATAACTACATGAATAAGAAACGTCTGGAGGGCCATGGGCCAATTGCAAGCAGATGGGACTAGCTTAGTGGGGATTATGATCGGCACAGACTGGTTGGACCGAAGGGTCTGTTTCCCTGCTGTTTGTTTCTATGACTCTCTAATTCCAGATCAGAGGCTAAGAACACTGTGGCAAGTAACTCACCTCCTGAATCCCTAAAGCTTGTCAACCATCTATAAGGCACAAGTCCGGATTGTGACGGAATATTCCCCACTTGCCTAAATGGATGCAACTCCAATAACACTCAAGAAGCTTGTCTCCATCCAAAACAGCCTGTTCAATTGGCACCACCTCCATAAACATCCATTCCCTCTATTACTAATGTTCAGTCACAGCAGTTTTACTATGTACAAGAAGCACTCTAGAAATTCACCAAGGCTCCTCAAGCATCAACTTCCGAACCAATGACCATTCCATTTGGATAGGAAAGTGCAACAAATACATGGGAACAGCAAGTTCCCCTCCAAGCCACTCACCGTCCTGACTTGGAAATATATCATGATTCTTTCGCTGTTGCTGGGTCAAAATCCTGGAATTCCCACTCTAACAGAATTGTGGATCTACCTACAGCACATGGACTGCAGCTGTTCAAGAAGGCAGTTCACCACCATCTTCTGCAGAGGAACTAGGGACGGGCAATAAATGCTGGCCATACTGTGACACCCACATCCCATGATAGAATATTTTAAAAAAACTTCTTGCACTTGTTGCTTCAGTGACTGTTTAATTTCTTTTATGTCCTGTTTGAATTCTTTCACACTGGGCTTCATTCCTGATGAAGGGCTTATGTCTGAACCATCAGTTCAGACTGCTCTTCGGATGCTGCCTGACTGGCTGTGCTTTTCCAGCACCACAGTCTCGACTCTGATCTCCAGCATCTGCAGTCCTCATTTTCTTCTGGCATTTACTTCTAAAAGGTTTGCCTCATGAGTGATTTTCAGCTCCTTGATGGTGTGCACTGTGCATCTTGACCTATTTTTGTATATCTTCCATTTTCTCCAGCATTGCTTGAGCTAAAGCCGATTTTTCTATCATGTTATGAACCCTGTTGATCGTACTATTGAACAGGTCAGATGCCAAATGAATCCTGCCTTGATAAAATATATGTTTTTTTAAAATGTAGATTGTTAACTGGAAACATATTCACATGAGGCTGCAGATTTTCTTCAACAACAAAAGTTTATTGCATAGAAATAAAAAAGTAAGTTATCTAAATATAGAAGACAGTTAAATTGATCTTAAAACACACAGCTGAACAACACTATCAACTACAGAGACCCGAGTCCAGAGTCCAGAGAAATTACACCCCTCTCTCAACTCTTTAAATTCCTAATTATCTGAATCGTTACTGTTTCTTTGCTGTGGTCTGTGGAGACAATTCAATTAGTTCTTTCTGCTAAGATGAACCTTTCACAAATCTAAGAGCTCAACTTTGTTGGTTCTAATAGACAGGAGATTTGTAACCAAACACTCCTCATTTTAGAAGCTTTGCAAAATAAATGCTTTTGCTGAGGTGACTTGTTCCCTGAACTACCCTTCACTCCTAGGAATAAGAAGCGAAACTTGTTTCTGAACTGAAAGAAAAACAGTAGCTTAAAATGTTTACTTTACTGTCGTAAATCCAGCCATGTCACTATACTTCAGAATTTGATATTACATCTTAAGCATGGCAAAATATAAGATTGTCCATAATTTATCTTTTCTAGTTGGATATTTGGTTTTGTCCCACAGTTTGGCCCAAATAAGTCAATTTTGCTTTGATGAATTCACTTTTAGCCAGATTTATAAACAACTGGGTTCCTTGTAACTGGTCAATTTTTTTTTCAAGTGTTTTACGTGAATACAATCACATTGATATGGACGATGCAGTAACATAGACATATTGTCCTTCAATTACTTTGTTATTTAATTATTGGAATGTTACTGGTGAATTTTGTTTTCAACTTGCATGACCTAGCATTAATAAAGTTTACCCAGTGCTGCAAAAGATGACATGCCTTTAGCTCTGTCAGTGGAATTCTGCAGTATCCTTTTAGCAGCTCTGTTCTGGTGATGAATTCTGTATGCTCAATTATTTTAATGCAGTCCTCCAATCGCAAAATAGCATATGAATTCACTTTTGTTATTGCATAAACTTTACAATAATCAGTACTGAACCTTTGTGGTCCATTTGGTTTCAGCACCAGCACAATGGGTGAGATACCATGACATCATTCAATAATGTCATTGCCTATCATTTGACCTAATATATCTGTATTGAGTTTATGAGGATGATCTTTTATTGATAATGATCCCCTTCAGTAACATGATGGAGAATAACAGATGTTTTCCATGGCTTATTCAAATAAATCAAATTTATGAATCTTTACAGCCTTTGATAAGTCTTCTGTAATACAGCATAATCATTCATATGACCTTTTTTGGCACCTTCATATTATTCACTCTGTTTTCTGGAAGATCAATTTTTAATCAATTTTTGATCATTCCTCCAATTGTTCTGACATTTTTATTTCATTCTCTATTTCTGTCATTTCCATAAATGCATTTTAATGTCTTTCATGTCATAATATCTCTTTAACATGACATAGCAGTTGATTTTTTTCCTCTCCTGTCTGGAGCAGTCACTACAGAATTCAAACAAAAACAGAAATTGCTGGAAAAACACATCAGGCCTGGAAGCCTGGCAGCATCTGTTGACAGAGGAACAGAATTAATGTTTTGATCCTGGTGACTCTTCATCAGAACTGATACATCATATTGATTCAATGGTTAGCACTGCTGCCTCACAGCACCAGGGACTTAGATTTGATCCCAGCCTGAGGAGACTGTGCACACTCCATACAGACATTCTCCCTGTGTCTACCTAGGTTTCCTATAGGTATTCTGGTTTCCTCCTACAGTCCAAGGAGAGGGATGGTGTGAACGTAATGAGCAAAATGGCCTGCTTTCACACTGTAGGGATTCTATGACAGCAATTGGGAAAAAGTGCTGACGATGGGTAGTGGCTTGGGGGAGAAGTGAGTGGATAGATGGAGACAGAGCCCAGACAGAGAGAGATGTGAAAGAGATAGGCAGACAAGGGGATTATTGATAGTAGTCCAGGATAGAAGAGAAGCTGAATAAGTATTAATGAGATAATAATGCTTTCTGTCTTGCAGCCTGCTCAGGCCCTTATTAGATTCCACCCTTTCTCTCCAACAACAAGATCCTGAATTTTAACTTTTTATCTGCTCTTGTTGCATTATTGCTGAGCATTCCCCAAATGCTTCTCAACCAACTTAGATGCTTTGATTAGTTTGTTTTTTAAACTTGAAGCATGAGGTAGAAGAATAGTCTCTGAGCCTTAATTTACAAATTTCTCTTTAATCAGTTTGTGATCTCTCACTTCATGTCCATATATAAGTGCAAAAAGACTGAATCATGCAGATTCATTTGAAACATGAAGAATGACAAACAAAATTTGTTTAAAAAATTCCTGATAATTAGGAAATTCCTGACAATAAGTTTTTAATCATGGTTTTTAAAGTTTGATATCATCTTTCCAAGGCTCTTTGAAATCCTGAGTGATAAGCACAAGATATAAATGTTTCATTCCCAACATATCCATTATTTATTTGAATATTTGTGGTATCAAAGTTGAACATTGATCTGATTATGTTTCTTTGGGCAATCGTATCTTGTAACAAGCTGAGCAAACTTTTCTACGAGCAGTTTTACAGTATTTTTCATCCCTAAAGACATTGCCTCAGGAAATCCTGTAGAAATATTCACAATTGTTCAAAAATACTGATTCACATTGCTGGTTCTAGATCTGTGTCCTATGCAATCTATTATGACCCTGTTAAAGAGTTCTTTGCAAGTAGTACCAGGACTAGTGTTGCAGATTTAAATGTTTGTCGGGACTTCCCCACTATCTGACACGTGATGAATTTGGAGAAATATGTATACTTTTAATATAATCCAGAATAATAAAAATCTCCTCATATTTTAGCTTGTATTTTCTACCACCTAAGACGCTTGTCTTTGTCATGACCCATTTGTAAAATTTCATTATGATTCTCCGATGTTTTCAGTAGTTCCTCAGGCTATGGCTATGACGTGGTCATTTCCACGTCTCCCTTTTACTTTACCTTTCAAATAATAATACTCAAGTATTGGTTCTGATTCAGTTTGAGTAACTTAGCTCTTAACTCTTTTCAATTTAAGATCTGCTTGTTGCATTTCTACTAAAGAAGATACACTAAACATGTCACACTCATTCTCTTTACCTTCATCCACCTATTCAAATTTTCAACCATTGTTTCCAATACCTAAATTTATAAATCATCGCCCTCTTTCACAGACTCCTCCTCTTCCTGTCTAAATGGATTGGCCTTAGATCTTGACAACATAGTCAGGAAACAGTCTAGGATGTTTATCTTGTAGCATCTCTTTTGCATCATTCCACCAACTTCAGTGAAAACAATATCTTTGAATTGTCAATTAATTTCGCCAGATAAATTCAAATCCCTCCAAAGGGATTTGTTGCAGTATTCCAACTACATCTTCTCTATTTACTAAGTAAGTCTATAATCAAAATCTGTACAATAGGACTGATTTGTAACGTCCATATGTATAGTCCATATGTATAGGAGATTAATATTTTCTCCTTCATTAACCTCTCTGGGGAACAAATGGTACCACTAGCCAGTATCACTAATTGACTAGATTCAGTGTCTCTTAAAGCCTTTATTAGTTTACCTCCTTGAGGTGTCAGGAAATGCCTCTCCTCTTGAAAAAAAATCAAACTTCCAGTGGTCTGACTCTCTTCATCAATAATCGAGGAAGAATTTTCTTGACTACCTTCAATCATTTCTGCCTTCTTAATAGATTCTAAGGAATCGGGTTCTCTTTTGTACTATTACCACAGTTTTAATGTTGATTCTCCCTTTCCTGACAATTCCTAATAGCATTCCAAAAAATGAAATAATCAAAAAACGAAAGGGGGAGATCAAATATATACAATAACTGGAGAAGAAGTATTAAGGAAACTAATGGGATTAAAGGCTGATCTAAATCTGCTGGAATGTTTTGTAGGATATTAAAGAAAGTAGCTATGGAGATAGTGAATACATTGGTACAATCTTAGCAAATTATAGAATACAGAGAGAATACAGGAGCAGGCCATTCAGCCCATTGTCTATGCGCCGACCATGATGCCATTCTAAACTAATCCCACCTGCCTGAAAATGGTCCCGTTATGACCTGCTCGCTCATGTGCCTATTTAAATGCCTCTTAAATGTTGCTATCATATCTGCTTCCATCACTTTCCCTGGCATCACTTGGATACTTCTTGATTATTCAATATGAGAACATCAGTTCAGAGTATATGAACTATATCTATTTTGTTCAGACTCACACAATATAAAATTATCATGATGCAGGAATACCTAAGACATTTGCAAAAATAAATATATCATTAAATCAAGCTCAGTGATATCAGCATTCAGGAATTTATGATACACAGCAATAACAAAAATCAGTTTGATTACAAAGATTTTAAAAGTCAATTTTGTTTAAATTTTTGGCTCAAGACCAACATTAGTCCATCAGAAAGGAGTGAACTAGCCTGAATAACAGCAAATTCCCTACATGGCTTTTACTCCATAAGACTGAGTTCAATCCAAACATTACAAACTTTTTTTTCTCCAAGGTAATTCTCAACACCAGTGTCCCACAGAGCTGTGTACTCAGCTCTAACTATACTCCTTATTGTGTGGCCAAATTCTGCTCTAACTCCATTTGCAAGTTTGCTGATGATACTACTGTAGTGAGTCAGATCTCAAACAACAACAAGACGGAGTATAGGAAAGAGATAGACAGCTTAGTAGCATGGTGTGAAGACAACAATCTCCCTCCATGTCAGCAAAAGGAAGGAGTTGATCATCGATTTCAGGAAGCAGATATGCCCCTGTCTGTATCAATGGTGCTGAGGTGGAGATAGTTGACAGCTTCAAATTCCTGGGAGTAGATATCACCAATAATCTGTCCTGGTGCAATGTAGATGCAATACAGAAAGCATCCTTTCCAGATGAAACACGGCTCAATATGGCAACTGCTGTCCCCGAGACCACAGGTAATTATAGGGAGTTGTGAATGCTGCCCATCACACAAATTAATCTTCCTTTCATTGACTTTGTCTATACTTCCTGCTGACTCGAGAAAGCAGCCAACATAATCCAAGACTTCTCCCACCCCAGTTATACTCTCTTTCATTCTCTTCTGTCAGGCAGAATATACAAACATTTGAATGCACATACCAAGAGATTCAAGAACAGCTTCTTCCCTGCTGTTGCTAGAGTCATAGAGTCCTACAGCATGAAGATAGGCCCTTTGGCACAAACTGGTCCGCACTGACTAAAATGTCCATCCTGCTAACACCATCTTGTTGCACTTGGCCCATATTCTTCTAAACCTTTCCTATCTATGTATTTGTTCAAATGCCTTTTAAATGTTAATGTACCTACCTTAACCACTTCCACTGGCAGCTCATTCCATATGTATACCACCCTCTGTGTAAAAATGTTGCCCCTCAGGTTCCCTTTTATTCTTTCCCCTCTAATCTTAAACTGATGCCCTCTAGTACGTGATTCCCAACTTTGGGAAAAAGACTGAGTGCATTCACCGTATCCATGCCTCTCAGGATCTTACACACCTCTGTAAGATCCATTCTCAGTCTCCTACGCTGTAAAGAAAAACATCCTAGCTTGTCCAACCTCTCCATATAACTCAGACCCTTGAGTCCTGGCAACATCCCTGTAAGTTTCTTTTGCATTCTTTCCAGTTTCATAATATCCTTCCAATAGAGATGTGACTAAAACTGAACCCAATACTCCAAGTGCGGCCTCACCAATGTCCTGTACAACTGCAACATAACTTCCTAACTTCTGGACTTCACTGCCCAGTCTACCTGTGACTCCACTTTCAGAGAACTGTACACCTGAATCCAAGGTCCCTCTGTTCCACTACACTCCTTAAGGCCCTGCCATTCACCATGAAACTCCTACCTTGATTTGACTTTCCAAAATGCAAGACCTTACACTTATCTACATTAAACATCACTTGCCATTTCTCGGCCCACTTCCCCAGTTAATCCAAGGTCCTGCTGCAATCTCTGATAACCTTCTTCACTGTCCACGATACTGTCTATGTTAGTGTCATCTGCAAGCTTACTAATCATGCCTTGTAAATTCCCATCCAAATCATTGATATAGATAACAAAGAGTAATGGAGAAAGTGAGGACTGCAGATGCTGGAGATCAGAGCTGAAAATGTGTTGCTGGAAAAGTGCAGCAGGTCAGGCAGCATCCAAGGAACAGGAGAATCGACATTTCAGGCATGAGCCTGAAGAAGGGCTCATGCCCGAAATGTCGATTTTCCTGCTCCTTGGATGCTGCCTGACCTGCTGCGCTTTTCCAGCAACACATTTTCAACAAAGAGTAATGGGCCCAGCACCAACCCCTGAGGCACTCCACTAGTCACAGGCCTCCAGTCTGACAAGCATCCTTCCACTATTACCCTCTGCTTCCCACCATCAAGCCAATTGTGTATCCAATTTGCCAGCTCGCCCTGGATTTCATGCAGTCTAACCTTCCAGAGCAGCTACCATGTGGAACCTTATGAAAGGCCTTACTGAAATCCATATAGATTATGTCGACCGCCCTGCCCTTGTCATCCTTCATGGTCACTTCATCAAAGAACTCTAACAAATTTGTGAGGCATGATCTCCTATGCACAAAGTCATGCTGACTATTTCTAATCAAACCCTATCTTTCCAAATGCATGTTTATCTTATCTGTCAGAAACTTCTCAAGTAGCGTACCTACCACAGATATTAGGCTTGTTGTGGTTCTGTTCGCCGAGCTGGGAATTTGTGTTGCAAACGTTTCATCCCCTGTCTAGGTGACATCCTCAGTGCTCGGGAGCCTCCTGTGAAGCACTTCTGTGATGTTTCCTCCGGTTGTCAACCGGAAGCGGCAGAGACAGGCCACTATAAATGCCGGAGGAAACACCTCAGAAGCGCTTCACAGGAGGCTCCCGAGCACTGAGGATGTCACCTAGACAGGGGACGAAACGTTTGCAACACAAATTTCCAGCTCGGCGAACAGAACCACAACAACAAGCACCCGAGCTACAAATCTTCTCCCAAACTTTGAAGATGTTAGGCTTACTGGTCTATAGTTCACAAGTTTTTCTTTGCAGCCTTTCTTGAATAAGGACACAACATTTGCTACCCTCCAGTCTTCCAGGACCTCATCTGTGGCTAACGGTGACACAAAAATATCAGCTAGGGCTGATGTCAGATTTTTGAACAGACCACTTGTGCATTAAAGTTGATATTTCTCTGCACCTTCTCTGTTGTTCTAACACTATATTCTGCATTCTGTTCTATTACTTTGATGTACTTTTGTAAGGTACGTTTTGCCTGTATAATATGCAAAACTATACTTTTCACTTTATCTCAGTACATGTGAGAATAATAAACCAAACCAAATCAAGTCAGCTGTGAAAGGCTCTCTGAAAAGAGATTCACCTATGCGTGGGAATGATAAACAGTGGATTGACTAATTTAAATAGAAAGTTATATCACAATTGTCACAGCACATATGGCCACTTTTATATCTGCACCAGTTTACTGAATGATCAATTCACATTGCTCTGTCTTTGTCCTGTAATCCTGCATATTCTTCCTTTTCAGTAAACAATCTCTTTAGAATGCTTGGATTTAACTACCAACAGTTAGGCATTGAGATGAGAAAGCAGTAAATGGGCAATTCAAATCTTTTTGAGCACTCTCTGTCCAGCTGAACTTTTAATTGTCATTTTATAACTTATTTTACTCTGTGCATGTTTGCTAATTGCTGACGTTCTATACTCTTATTCTGCAAAACAAAAAAATCACATGAGTTTGAATTAATCTCAGAAGAGCTTAAAAAATGCTTGAAAGTAACTGTTCATTCATATTTTCATTTGAGAGAGAGGCTGGGACCATCATTCTTAATGTATTTGTCATTGCATCTCAGGTGGGAAAGATACTGGGGAAATATAATGATAGTCACACAGATAGAGTCAAAATGAGATTGACTGGAAAGGTGCAAGCATTTTGAGAACCTTCACTAAATTGCTAGAAACTAGTGACTGAAATTAAGATGGACTCCTTCCAAGCATCAGAACATTTATTTTATCTTCAGTAGATAATGTACAGTAATCGTTTTCATGTTTTACATGTTCAACATGCATCTTCTCTCATTTCCACAACAAAAGGTTATTTTGTGTATGACACAGGAGTCTGCCAGAGTCTTTCAACACCTATTCTGATACAGTATGATTTAGCTATTCTCAGATTCAATGATAACAAATTATGATCAGCCAAAAATACATGTTTTGTTTAGGACTCGTGTTTTAAACAAATAATGTAGTTGCAGTATTGAGGAACTACAGATTAAATAAGGAACTATTTGTGAGTAAGCATTTATGTCTGTTTTGAGGATGTGACCAGTAGAGTGGACAAGAATGAATCAGTAGATGTTGTGTATCTGGACTTTTAAAAGGCTTTTGACAATATTCCACTCAAGGAAATTAGTAAGCAGAAGTAAAGCTCACAGAATCGGAGGTCATGTACTAATGTGGATAGAGAACTGGTTGGCAGACAGGAAGCAGAGAGTTGGAATAAATGGGTCCTTTCCAGAGTAGGAGGCAATGATGAGTGGGGTCTGTTCACAATATACATTAACAATTTGGTTGAAGGAATTGAATGCAACGTCTCCAAATTTGCAGACAACACTAAGCTGGGTGGCAGTGTGTGCTGTGAGGAGGATGCTAAGAGGCTGCAGGGTGATTTGGACAGGATGGCTGAGTGGGCAAATACTTGGCAAATGCAATATGATGTTGATCAATGTGAGATTATCCACTTTGGTGGCAAAAACAGGAAGGCAAATTATCTGAATGGTGGTAGTTAGGAAAAGGTGAGGTGCAATGAGACCTGGATGTCATGGTGGATATCGCTGAAGGTTGGCATGCAGGTTCAACAGGCGGTGAGGAAAGCTGGTCTTAATAGGGAGAGGATTTGAATATAGGAATAGGGATGCCTTGCTGCAGCTATTCAGGGCCTTGGTAAGGCCAAACCTTGAGTACTGCGTGCAGTTTTGGTCTCTTAAACTGAGGAAGGACATTCTTGCTATTGAGGGAGTTCGGCAAATCTTCACCAGACTGATCCCCAGGATGGAAGAACTGACATATAAAGAAAGATTGAATTGTGACTGGGTTTTTGCTCCCTGGAACTTAGAAGAATGAGGGGGCATCTCATAGAAATACACAAAATCCTGATGGGACTGGACAGGCTAGATGCAGGAATAATGTTCCTGATGTTGGGAAAACCTAGAACTAAGAATCACTGTCTAAGAATAAGGGGTAAACCATTCAGGACTGAGATGAGGAAGAATTTCTTCACTCAGAGAGTTGTGAACCTGTGGAATTCTCTGCCACAGAAAGCTATTTGGGTCAGTTCATTAGATATATTCAAGAAGGAGTAGGACATTTTCTTCTGTGGATAAAGGGATCGAGTGATAAGGAGAGAAAGCAGGAGTGGGGTATTGAAATTGCATGATCAGCCATGATTATACTGAATGGTTGTACAGGCTCAAAGAACCAAATGTCCTACTCCCGCACCCATTCTGTACGTTTCTGTGTTTCTATACAAATGTTTAATATTGGAACATACATCTGACGAAAGTTGCCACATTTGCCACATAATAAAGAAGAATCCCAAAGCATCTGACTGAAATCAGAAATTGAATTACAATGAAAGTAAGTCATGCATATCAAGCAACTTTTATCAAACCTTGCAGTAATGCAGACAGGAGGTTTCATTGGTCTATTGGAGCATCCTATGTTGCACAGGTTGCTCTCTAAGGATCAGACTGGCAGTCAAGAAGTTGGTTTATTAAAGCAAACTTCCTTCCCAAACTTCCTTCCCAAACTTACTTCTTTCCAGAGCAAGCACAGTCCCATTGTAGAGCTTAAGTTTCTCAAGCAGAAAAAGGCAACTTTTATCATTTTCTCATCTGATATTTTCTCACTGGCATTTGTGACCTTGCATTAAGTTTCTGTTTGCAATTAGATTGTGTGAAGACTCTTAGTCATAATAGAACCACAAAGAGTCACAATTAACAGTTACAATTATGTTCAAAAACTGAGTTACTGACAAGTTTAACAACAAATATTTAACTTCAAAAGTCATCCTAAACTCTTGCATTTAGACTAGATTCCCTACAGTGTGGGAACAGGCCCTTCGACCCAACAAGTCCACACCGACGAGTAACCCACCCAGACCCATTTTCCCTCTGACTAATGCACCTAACACTATGGCAATTTAACATGGCCAATTCACCTGATCTGCACATTTTGGACTGTGGGAGGAAACCCACCTGGACATGGGGAGAACACAGACAGTAGCCAAAGGCTGGAATCGAACCTGGGACCCTGGTGCTGTGAGGCTGCAGTGCTAACCACAGAGCCACTGTGCCACCCCTTGCCACCCTTACTGGCTTCCAATACTTTAGAGCTGAACAGGGTTCAAAGATCATAATCAGCATAAATGGTGGTGATTTTCAAATACTTGACACAGATTATTACTTTCATACTGGCAGTGGTATGAAGGGCTCTTATGGTGCAGTGGTAATATCCCTACGTCTGGAGCAGAAGACCAAGTCCGACCTGCTCCAGAGTCGTGTCATGACACATATGAACAGGTTGATTGGAAATATCTACGTTGTTCTTTTCCAAACGTGAACTAGATTTAAACAGAAGTAAAGTCCATACTTCTGTGAGATCTTGATTTAATTAGCCAACACTTGATCGAACTCTCACCTGACTGATCACTAGCTCCCCATATTTATGCAACCATTTCAAACCCAATTGACTCAATTAATATATGCATTTTCTATTCCCTGATTCAATGACATCTCAGGTATTCCTTCAAAACACATAAGAAAATATCTACAGCACTGTTGACTGCAAACAAACTCATTCACATACTAGAACAAACTTGGAAATTCAGCTAATGTGTGAGCTCACAACACCAGAATTTGTGATTAATTGCTTTACAGGTAGACAAGTTGGTTGCCAACATAAAATTATCTACAATCTGTCTGGGAACCCCAATTTTGCACATAACTAAAAAGGAGGAAAGCCTAGAGAGACACCACTAGGTATGAGCAAATTCAAGTGTCAAATCATAAATTCATACCATTGAAATTCTCCCCATATGTGAGGTCAGAAAGCAAACTAGTGACATCAAAGTCTCCAACCACTAAACTTTTAAAGCGAGAAAAGCTACATTTCTTCAATCAGAATTCCCATTAAAAATTTACATAGATAAATCAACTCTTAATGTTCCAACCAATTGAAACAGCACTTAAAAGTCAATAAGGTGAAGGTGATGGGAAATAAAGTATTTATCACCTCAGCAAAATAGTGCTGGAGTCCCACATGGAACTTTCAAATGAAGAGCCATCATGGTCAGCTGTTGAACCCCACTTTAGAGTGACCAGTGCTCTGCAGTAAGATGTCCTGTCAGCTTGAGCCAAATTGAATTTCCTGTGAACTGTTGGTCCTTCTCATTAGCTTATTTTGAACATTTGCTTCATGTGAACTTGTGATATGGAGAGGAATCTCCAATGTCCTTCAGAAGTGGAGTACAGACTCATGCTGACATTAAGACACAAAGGCAAAAATGAAGTGTTGATTATCTATTCATTCAAAGTTGTGAGATTGGGGAAATCTTTGATTGTTGTAGATAATGGTGCAGAGCAATATTTCTTAATTCTGATCCTAAATTAACTAACCTACAATCCTATCAAATGTTCAGTTGCCTTCCAACTATACAGATCAGGGCATCAGGAAAGGAAAAATATTCAGAAATTGATGACACCAGTGAAACTAATACCAACATAACGATGGTAAAGAGAAATCTTTTAAAATGACTGAGAAACACAACAATCATGCGACAGTAATTTTAGACCAAAAATATTCTCAGCGGGTATGGAATTAGCTAAGTGGAGGGAGCAGAATAGTTAACTAGGTACATAGCAGCTAATTTCCAATTTAATCCAAAATCAAAACCAGTAATTCAGATCACACATCTGAATTACTGCAAATCATGGGGTTAAATGCTATTTTTCTCCAAGTATCAACATTGATGGTTATTCTAATTAAGGATCATAAATCATTGCCGCTCCCATGTCATTTGATTAGGCAATGTCTCTTTTTAACAAATAATTCACAATGAACAAATTAGAACTTAAGATATTAGTTTCCCAACTTGAGAACTTAAAACAAAAAATTCCTAAACCACAAGGTAGAACAAAACTTGCACAGGTGGAAATAGAAGGTATGCTCAGAACACAAGGTTCCCTGAGATGTAGGTAGGAAAAGGGATGGGGATTTAAGGCAGAAATTCAGGGAACTAGGGTGGAAGCTTCGTGCTAGAACAAACAGAGTTGTTATCTCTGGAGCCTACATCCTAAGATTTTTAAAAAATTGAAAATAAAATGGCATTTTGGGGAAAAGATAGCTAAAGATCAACACAGATCTATTTCAGAAGAAAGTAAACAGGCATTTTGTTGAATGGTTTTCTATTCAAAATAATTTAGTACAAAATTCTATTAGTGTTATAATACCACAACCATCAAATCCCTAATGACTGTTTAAGCAATATTATAGGTTCAGTGTTAAACTGCAACCAAGTTTCCTGTGCTGATATGAATTATTGTTCATTTTAAATCTGGACAATGCCCCATAAAACAATAATTTTTTTCCGAGCAAAGTTAACTTTATTCATGTCAGGTAATTTTGATTGAATGTTGGAACCCACAAGACCATAAGTCGTAGGGGCTGAAGTAGACCATTAAGTATGTCCAACCATTCAATGAGCTCTTGGTTGATTTAGTTAAAAATCACACAACACCAGTTTATAGTCCAGCCAGTTTAATTGGAAGCACACTAGCTTTCGGAGCAACGCTCCTTCATCAGGTGATAGTGGAGGGCTCGATCGTAACAAACCCTGTCACGGTGGACGCTGTAAGACGTGTCAGATTGTGGACATAGATACCACTATTACACGTGGGAACACCTCCCACCTTGTACATGGCAGGTACTCATGTGACTCAGCCAACGTTGTCTATCTTATACGCTGCAGGAAAGGATGCCCGGAGGCATGGTACAATGGGGAAACCAAGCAAAGGCTACGACAACGGATGAATGGGCACCGCACAACAATCAACAGGCAGGAGGGTTCCCTCCCAGTTGGGGAACACTTCAGTGGTCCAGGACATTCAGCCTCGGACCTTCGGGTGACCATCCTCCAAGGTGGACTTCAAGGCAGGCAGCAAAGGAAAGTGGCCAAGCAGAGGCTGATAGCTAAGTTCAGTACCCATAGGGAGGGCCTCAATCGGGACCTTGGGTTGATGTCACATTACAGGTAATCATCATTGCACTACACACACACACACAGATATTCCTACACACACACACTCTCACATACACATGACACAGGTACACACAGACGCACACACAGACACCCACACACACCCTTATAGACATACACACTCCCACACTCACACATGCATCCCCTCACAGACTTAAGACACTCTGCACTCACTACACACACACACTTTCTTACACTCACAACCCCCACCCCAGACAGACAGACAGACACACACACACTTTCTCACACTCACAACCCCCACCCCAGACAGACAGACAGACACACACTTTCTCACACTCACAACCCCCACCCCAGACAGACAGAAAGACACACACACACACTTTCTCACACTCACAACCCCCACCTCAGACAGACACACAGACAGACAAAGACCCACATGCACACATATATTTTGTGGGGTGAATTTGTACTTGCAGAGTTACATTGCACTTTGCTCAAAAAACTGCATACATTCATGTAGAACTCTGAGCTCAAAAACTGCATGAATTTATGTAACACTCTGTTATCTCACTTTTTAGATTAGAATCAATCTAAACATCAGGTCATAGACAGAGAACACAGGGGGCTAACACCTTCAACATATTGTCTAGCTATCACCATTGTTAACAGCGAACCCGAGAATGCAACTTTTAAAAGAATGGTTTTGTGATTTACACATGAAAGAAGTGAAACTATCACTGTATTCTAACAGATGAAAGGCTGAACAGACAATCAATTTTTCAATGTATAATTTCAGTTACATCACACTGCAAATTTGTGCTATAAATTCTGTGTTACGATCGAGCCCTCCACTATCACCTGATGAAGGAGCGTCGCTCCGAAGGCTAGTGTGCTTCCAATTAAACCAGTTGGACTATAACCTGGTGTTGTGTGATTTTTAACTTTGTACACCCCAGTCCAACACCGGCATCTCCAAATCTTGGTTGATTTACTAATCCTCAACTTCACTTTTCCTCATAATCTGTCTGTGCTGTAACTTTCAAAGGTCTTTCCTCATTTAATAATATTCAGCTCCTGTATTGTTTCTGCCAAAGTGCATTACCTCATATTTTCTCATACCCTATGCTATCTGCCAAGTCTTTGTCCATCCATTTAAACTGCCCCCATATCTCTCTGCAATCTCTTTGTGCCATCCTCACCACTTGTCTGCCCATATATTTTTTGTGTTATTCACAGTCTTGGCTATAGTTCATTAACTTTTCTCATCCAAGTTATTAATATAATTGTCAATAACTGTGACCCTAGCACTGATTTCTTTGGCATTCCACAAGTTACACATTGCTTTCCTGAAAATGCTCTTCTTCTTACAACTCTGTTTTCTATTCATTAGTCAGTCCTGTATCCATATTGACGTAGTATGTCCAATGCCATCGGCCCTTAACTTACTAAGTAGCCTAATACCTGGTGCCTTATTGGAAATCCTAAAATATTATATCTACTGGTTCCTTTTTATCTATCCTGCTTCTTGTCTCCACAAAGAATTCTAATAAATTTGTCAAGTTTGATTTCCGTTCCATGAAGCTATGCTGACTCTGTTCAGTTACATTCTGCATTCCTAAATGGCCTGCATTGTTTCTCAATAAGCTCAACGCATTCTTTGCTCATATTGAATAGAAGAGCAGTGAAATGATGTCACCTCATCCCAGGTGCACATTGTATCCACAGTCACCATTCAGATGTCAGATCAGCCTTCTTGAGAGTGAGACCAATGGAAAGCAACTGGCCTGGATCCCTGGCTATGCAGTTAGATTCTGTGCAGACCAGCTGGCGGGAGTATTCACCGACATCTTTAACCTCTTTAACCTTACTCCAATCTGAGATTCCCACCTGCTTTAGGAAGACCACCATCATCCCGTTGTCAAAAAAAATCATCCTTAATGACTACTGCCTGGTGGTTCTGATATCCATCATTATGAAGTGCTTCATGAGGTTAGTAAGTGGCACCCATCAACTCCAGCCTCCCAGACTACCTCGATCCATGGCAATTTTTCAATAGGTTCACAGCAGACACCTTATCTCTGGCCCTACACTCAACCCTCAGACATCTGGATAACAAGGACACCTATATCAGATCCTATTCATTAAATTTAGCTCTGCCTTCAACACCGTTATTCCAAAGAAACTCCCAGACCTCAGACACACTCTCCCCTCTGCAACTGGATCCCCAACTTCCTGACACGCAGACAGCAATCAGTAAGGATAGGTGATAACACATCCTCCAAGATAGTCCTCAACACTGGTGCCCTGCAAGGCTGCATACTCAGTCCCTTACTATATGTGGCCAAATTTTGCTCTAACTCCATTTACATATTTGCTGATGAGATCACTAAAGTTGATCAAATCTCAAACAATGATGAGATATAATACAGGAAAGAGATAGACAGCTTAGCAGTATAAAGACAACAATTTCTCCCTCAATGTTAGCAAAATGAAGGATCTGATTATTGACTTCAGGAAGTGGAGTGGAGAACATGCCCCTGTCTGTATCAATGGTGCTGAGATGGAGATGGCTCAAGAGCTTCAAGTTCCAAATATCACCAACAATCTGTCCTGGTCCATCCACATCGACATTATAGTCAAGAAAGTATACCAACACCTCTACTTCCTCAGAAGGCTAAAAGAAATTTGGCACATCCACAATGACTCTTACCAATTTTTATATCAAAGCACCATAGAAAATATCACAGCTTGGTATGGCAACTGCTCTGACCAAGACTGTAAGAAATTACAGAGATTTGTGAATGCAGCCCTGTCCATCAGACAAATCAGTCTTGCATTAATTGACTCCGTCTGTCCTTTCTGCTGCCTTGGGAAAGCAGCCAACATGATGCCTTCCACCCTGGTTATACTCTCTTCCAACCACTTCTGTTGGGCAGAAGATACAAAGATTTGAAAATATGTACCAACAGATTCAAGAACAGTTGTTATCAGACTTTTGAATGGACCTCTGATATATTAAAGTCAATATTTCTCTTCACCTTCGATGTAGCTGTAACACTGTATTCTGCATTTTGTTGTATTATCCTGATATACTTATGTAAGGTATGATTTGTTTGGATATCACACAAATCAATACTGTTCACTTTATCTTGGGACAATAATAATTCAAATCAAATGAAATGTCCTTTCTCATGTTCATTAAATGCGTTTTGGCTAAAGCTGAACTCAGTGTAGCAAACTAGTTGAGAGTTACTGGAAGCGCATCAAAGAGAACAGCAGAACTTCTTTGAGCTGGGTATACTGACAACTGAAGAGGCTCTTTATAGTGGACATTGAGAGTTGGCATGTTTAGAACATAGAATAGAGAACATTACAGCGCAGTACAGGCCCTTTGGTCCTTGATTTTGTGCCGACCTGTGAAACCAATCTGAAGACCATCTAATCTATACTATTCCATTCTTGTCCATGTGCCTATCCAATGACCATTGAAATGACCCTAAATTTGGCAAGGAAACATCTGTTGCAGGCAGTGCATTCCACACCCCTACTATTCTTTGAGTAAAGAAACTACCTC
Organism: Chiloscyllium punctatum; assembly: GCF_047496795.1. NCBI lineage: Eukaryota > Metazoa > Chordata > Chondrichthyes > Orectolobiformes > Hemiscylliidae > Chiloscyllium > Chiloscyllium punctatum. Next base: position 21,109,164 of record NC_092748.1, read on the forward strand.
TGACATCTATCTTATATCTATCATCCCTTAATTTGAAGATATGCCCCTTCATGCTACCCATCACCATCCTAGGAAAAAGTCTCTCACTGTCCACCCTATCTAATCTTCTGATTATCCTATATGTCTCAATTAAGTCACCTCTCAACCTTCTTCTAACGAAAACAGCCTCAAATCCCTCAATCTTTCCTCATCAGACCTTCCTTCCATACCAGGCAACATCCTAGTAAAGCTCCTCTGAACCCTTTCAAAAGCTTCCACATCCTTCCTATGACCAGAACTGCACGCAGTAATCCAAGTCTGGCCGCATCAGAGTTTTGTACAGCTGCAACATGTCCTCATGGTTCCCAAACTCGATCCCTCTATTAATAAAAGCTAACACAGCATACGCCTTCTTAACAGCCCCATCAACCTGGATGGTAACTTTCAGGGATATATGCACATGGACACCGAGATCTCTCTGCTCATATACACGAATCTTACCTTTATAGAAGAATCTTACTTTTAAAGCATATTTTAATACATAAGTCAGATTACATCACTATCCAGATCAAAGCACATTTCCAGTATTGGATTTTCTCAAATTCTAGGGATTCTTTGGTGCCTAAAGTGCCCTCAATGGTCTTACTAGTTGGATGCCATCTTTAGTTCCCCTCATTGGTTCTCCAGACACCAACAGAGACCTGAGTCAGTCCACTTGCTCCTGCCCCTTTCCTCACACTTCAGCTTACTGCTTGCAGTGTCTGGCACCATCCCCATAAGCTTGCAAAGAACATTGATTCATCTGCCAAAAGGATTCACAAGGGATGGACAACTTCCCTACTTGGAGTCTCCATCACGCTATCACTACATGCCAGTGGGGACCTGGCCAACAATTGCTTTGGCATCAGTAGTGCCTGGTGTAAGGCGTGAACTCCCATTTATGTGCCTTATCCCAGCCTTGAATATACTCAGCGATGGAATATCCACAAACCTCTGCAGCCTACAAATTCCAAAGAGTCACAAAGCACCATGTGAAGAATTTTCTCCTCATCTCGCTCCTAAATATTGAATCCTTATCCTGAGAAGCCTTTGCATTCTAGATTCTGCAGTCATAAGAATCAACAAATCAAGACTCTTCATAATCATGAATGTTTTAATGAGATTCATTTTATTGTCAGAGAATATAAACCCAGTATACTCAGCATCTCTTATGACTGTACAATTCCCCTTACATCCCAGAAATCAGTACTTTCATATTTTAAACAAAGGGGTTTTTTTTCAGGTGAAATAGTCATTTGAATTCTTAAATGCTGCAGTTCGTCCTGTTAATGATAGAGTAGAATCTCCCACCTACTTATTATATTTTACATAATACAGCTGAATGCATGCTCTTCCTAGTATGAAGGTGTCATAATTAAAATGTATAAAGAATTGTGAGACCAAACTGCTAAATCAGATGGGATATAAGCAATTGAAGCTGATAGGTTGTCAGAATTGCACATGATGAGTTACATGGAAACAGCAAGAATCCATTCAGACGCTCAAGCCTGTTCTGCTATGAAATTAGATCATGTCTGAAACCTCAAGACCATGTACGCTCTATGGTTCTAAATTCTACTATATTGAATTGAATTGAATTGATTGTCACGCGTACCAAGGCACAGTGAAAAGCTTTGTCTTGCGAGTAATACAAGTAGATCACATAGTACTGTATAGGTACGCCAACGTATTTGTCAGAGGTGTGTCAGATTTGCGGCATGGAGTCAGGAGCTCACCATTGCATTGAAACCACCAGAATTGGGAAAAGTGTTTCAGTGTGGAACTTGTGATTTTCTGAATAAAATGTGATTAATGTGCCTGTAAACACCTTTAGAAAGAAAAACATAATGACATGATTGTCACAAGAGGTTGAATGCAGCTAAATAAGAAATTGTTTGCATTTCTAAAGCTCATCGTCAGGTTGCGAGACTGAACTGTTCATGCATCATGAGCAAAGCTCGCAATAAATCCTATTCACCTGTCACCGCGGTGTTCATTGACTTAAACTGTCTCCCAGTCAAAATCACAATCTTTAAAATTCTAACCTCTCAATTTGAACCAAATCCTTGATTTCTAATCTCTCCATAGCTTTGGTCCTAATTATTTGTGTTCTTTCTCCAGACTGACAATCCTCAATGACTCTGCACTCCTTTAATCTTGAACTTTAGTACCTCTCCTAACTTGGATTCTCCATCACTGATAAGCTGAAAATATGTTGCTGGAAAAGTGCAGCAGGTCAGGCAGCATCCAAGGAGCAGGAGAATCGATGTTTTGGGCATGAGCCCTTCTTCAGGAATCTGCCGTTTACTCACTTCACTCAATCTTGTGGTAGAAAATGTCACAATGCCTGTTTGAGGCAGAGACAAGAGGAGTCACCGAATCAGAAAGAGAGCTGCTCTTTTAAACGGATGAAACAGCTGTCAGGGGAAAAAAAATCTAATCTCGCCATGGGCGATGGTTAGGCTTTTTGCACAACGTTGGTGTCAGGTTACTGACAGTCTTCAGGACAGGTAGAATTGGCGAAGACCTGCTTCTCCAATCAGATGCTTCTCTTCAGTGCTTGCTGCCAATAGGCTGACTAGAAAATGCAGGAGATAAACAGCCAGAGGAAGAGCAGTGAGCAGTTGGGAAAGGAAGTGGAGGCAATGAAGGAATCATGGAGGATGTAGGAGGTGAGGTTTAGTAGAGCTGCCTTTTGTGAGAGGCCAGGTCTTTTGCCGCAGTTGAAGGAAGGCAGCAACGTGGTGAGATATAGAGATGGAAACTGCATGGTTGTGAAAACAGTTTTAAACATGTCATCAAAGAAAACTTGAAATCACAGATGTATTGAATTAACATAAACAGGGGTAGATCATTCAGCCTTTTGAGACTTTCTACATTCAATAGGTAATAGCTGATCATCTAACTCAGTATACTTTTCCAGCTTTCTCTCCATACTGCTTGACCCTTTTAGTCCCATGAACTATATCCAGCGCCTTCTTGAAAACATTCAATGTTTACCATCAACAGTTTTCTGTGATAGAGAATTCTGCAGGCTCACTCCTCTGTGGGTGAAGAAATTTCTCCTCATTTCATTCCTACCCTGTAACCTTAGATTGTGATGCCTGGCTCTGGACTCCCCAGTCAGCAGGAACACTTTCCTGCATATACCCTGGCTAGTCCTGTTAGAATTTTATAGATTTCTGTGAGATTCTCTCTCATTTCCCATGACTATGGTCCTAGCTGATCCAGGCTCTCTTTATGCATCATTCCTGCCATCTTGGGAATTAGTCTGATAAACCTTTTGATTCCTTTAGAATCCAAAGTATTTCTGTTAAACTATAGGCAGGAAGAAGTATCACTATTTCCCATAGCATTTGATGTCGGCTTTCAAGTGGAGAAATTCCTTGGTGGCTCTGATGAACTGGAGCAGGCCTACATTCAGGAAGAGACAGGAGGAAATGTATTGAAGTTTAGGTGCAGGCAACTGGCATTCAATCAGAATCAAACTTTAAACTGGAAGCTGAAGCAACTGTGATTCAAATTCCTCACACTAATTGGTGCACTGATAATCAATTTGATGAGCAAAATGATCTGGTGGATTTGGATAAAGTAAAAGAATCAAAAAGTTTAAATGCTGCTGTTTCAAAAACAATGGGTGTACACAACACAGTAAAACAGTTAGACACTCAGCCTCCAAAAATAGATTTTGAATTGGATGTGATGGTTCAAAACAGTAGATGGTCCAGTAAAGTACTATTGTTTAACACAAATACTGATCAGCTCCTTGCAGCAATCTGGTTTCTCTTGCAATCTATGGAAGTGAACATTTGACAATAGACAATAGACAATAAGTGCAGGAGTAGGCCATTCTTCCCTTCGAGCCAGCACCACCATTCATTATGATCATGGCTGATCATCCTCAATCAGTATCCTGTTCCTGCCTTATCCCCATAACCCTCGATTCCACTATGCTTAAGAGCTATATCCAACTCTTTTTTGAAAGTATCCAGAGACTTGGCCTCAACAGCCCTCTGGGGCAGAGCATTCCATACACCCACCACTCTCTGGGTGAAGAAGTTTCTCCTCAACTCTATTCTAAGTGACCTACCCCTTATTTTTAAACTGTGTCCTCTGGTTCGGCACTCACCCATCAGCGGAAACATGTTTCCTGCCTCCAGACTGTCCAATCCTTTAATTATCTTATACATTTCAATCAGATCCCCTCTCAGTCTTCTAAACTCAAGGGTATACAAGCCCTGTCACTCCAATCTTTCAGCGTAAGATAGTCCCGCCATTCCGGGAATTGACCTCGTGAACCTACGCTGCACTCCCTCAATAGGCAAAATGTCTTTCCTCAAATTTGGAGACCAAACTGAGCACAATATTCCAGGTGTGGTCTCACCAGGGCCCTGTACAGCTGCAGAAGGACCTCTTTGCTTCTATACTCAATTCCTCTTGTTATGAAGGCCAGCATGTTATTAGCTTTCTTCACTGCCTACTGTACTGCATGCTTGCTTTCATTCACTGATGTACAAGAACACCTAGATCTCTCTATACTGCCCCTTTACCTAACTTGACTCCATTTAGGTAGTAATCTGCCTTCCTGTTCTTGCCACCAAAGTGGATAACCACACATTTATCCACATTAAACTACATCTGCCATGCATCTGTCCACTCACCTAGCCTGTCCAGGTCACTCTGTATTCTCCTAACATTTCACCCTGCCACCCAGCTTTGTGTCATCAGCAAATTTGCTAATATTACTTTTAATATCTTCACCTATATCATTAATATACATTGTAAAAAGCTGTGGTCCCATCACTGATCCCTGCGGCACACCAGTGGTCACCGTCTGCCATTCCGAAAGGGAGCTGTTTATCACTACTCTTTGTTTCCTATCAGCCAAGCAACTTTCAATCCTTGTCAGTATTTTGCCCCCAATACCATGCGCCCTAATTTTGCTCACTAACCTCCTATGTGGGACTTTATCAAAGGCTTTCTGAAAGTCCAGGTATACTACATCCACTGGATCTCCCTTGTCCATCTTTAGAGTTACATCCTCAAAAAATTCCAGAAGATTAGTCAGGCATGACTCTTCATAATTCCATGCTGACTCTGACCTATCCTGTTACTGCTATCCAGATGTGTCATAATTTCGTCCTTTATAACTGACTCCAGCATTTTTCCCACCACTGAGGTCAGACTAACTGGTCTATAATTCTCTGTTTTCTCTCTCCCTCCTTTCTTAAAAAGTGGGACAATATTAGCCATCCTCCAATCTGCAGGAACTGATCCTGAATCTATAGAACATTGGAAAATGATCACCAATGCATCCACGATTTCTAGAGCCACCTCCTTCAGTACCCTGGTATGCAGACCATCAGGTCCCAGGGACTTATCAGCCTTCAGACCTAACAGTCTCTCCAACACCATTTCCTGCCTAATATAAATTCCCTTCAGTTCAGGTCCTTCAGCCACTATTACAACTGGGAGATTGCTCGTGTCTTCCTCAGTGAAGACAGATCTAAAGTACCAATTCAACTCTTCTGCCATTTCTTTGTTCCCCATAATAAATTCACCTGTTTCTGTCTTCAAGGGCCCAATTTTAGTCTTAACCATTTTTTTTTCTTTTCACATACCTAAAAAAGCCTTTACTATCCTCCTTTATATTTTTGTCCAGTTTACCTTTGTACCTTATTTTTTCTTTGCGTGTTTCCTTTTTCGTTATCCTCTGTTGTTCTTTAAAAGCTTCCCAGTGCTCCGATTTCCCACTCATCTTTGCTATATTATACTTTTTCCCTTTTATCTTTATCTGGTCCTTAACTTCCCTCATCAGCCACAGCCACCCTTCCTCCCCTTAGGATCTTTCTTCCTTTTTGGAATGAACTGATCCTGCACCTTCTGCATTATACCCAGGAATACCTGCCATTGTTGTTCCACTGCCAACCCTGCTAGGGTATTGCACCATTGAACTTTGGCCAGCTCCTCCCTCATAGCTCCATTGTTCCCCTTATTCAACTGAAATATTGTCACTTCCGATTCTACCCTCTCCCTTTCAAACTGCAGATTAAACCTTATTGTGTTGTGGTCACTACCTCCTAATGGCTCCTTTACTTCGAGGTCCCTGATCAAATCCGGTCCATTGCACAACACCAGATCCAGAATTGCTTTCTCCCTGGTAGGCTCCACCACAAGCTGTTCTAAGAAGCCATCTCAAAGGCACTCCACAAACTCCCTTTCTTGGGGTCCAGTACCACCCTGATTCTCCCAGTCTACCTGCATGTTGAAATCCCCCATAACAACTGTAGTAATATCTTTGCGACAGGCCAATTTCAACTCCTTATTCAACTTACACACTACATCCAGGCTAATGTTTGGGGACCTGTCGGTAACTCCCATTAGGAGCAACTGTGACAGAGCAAACAATTGCTGTTGAAAGAAGGGAAATAGATCTGGAGGCAGAAGTATGGGAGCAATTTTCTCATTCATGCCTTAAGGATGACTTTATCAAAGCAGGAATGCTACATTATTAATTTGAGTTAGAATTGCGGAACAAATCCAATGATACTAATGCAAGAACACTAAACTTGGAACGAGGTTAAATAAGTATAATTTTTGACAAATGCACAGAAATTTACTGTGGAACCAGTGAATATTTCTCCTTCTGTTTCAGGTGAAGATTTAAATACAGTTAGAATCTATTGACTCATCCATTCAATGTAAAGATTTTGAACATTGCTAGTAAAGATAAAAATAATGCAATACTAGATGCCTTGCCCAAATGTAAAATAATGAAATTGGAAGGGAGTGGGGAAGAGGGATAAGGATGATTAGATGTAAGTCTTGTGTTTTGTTGTCTGTCACATATCTTGTGATGAAACACATTTTGAAATAACATTTCATCTCTCCTAAGGAGGTAAGCATGTAAAGACATTGTCAATCCCTTTATTTTTGGACTGCAGACTAATAAAGGAAGGTATTGCTTTAAACCAAGAAGACTGTGTAAAGTGATGCAGCAGTTTTTTAAAAAAATGTGTTTATTGGAACATATTGTGAGTTGTACACAATGTTGACTTTTTTGTGAAACAGTGAGTGCAAAAGCAGACAACATGGAGCCGGTAGGTTCTGAACTATGGGGCAACTGCTGAGAAAAGAGACCTTGGAGTGCAGGTTGATAGTTCCTTGAAAGCAGAGTCTCAGGTAGATAGGAGAGTGAAGTAGACTTCAAATATGATTTCTTTTATTGGTCAGAGCATTGAGTATAGGAGTTGGGATGTCATGATGCAGCTCTATAGAGCCTTGGTTAGACTACACTTGGAATATTGTGTTCAGTTCTGGTTGCCTCATTATAGGAAGGATGTGGAAGCTTTAGAGAGGATACAGAGGAGATTTACCAGGATGCTGCCTGGACTGGAGGATCTCTTATGAAGAAAGGTTGAGGGAGCTAGGCCTTTTCTCATGGAGCAAAGAAGGATGTGAGGTGACTTGATAATGATGTAAAAGCTGATGAGATGTAAAGATAGAGTGGATAGCTGGAGACTTTTTCCCAGGATGGAAATGGCTATCACAAGGGGCCATAATTTTAAGGTGATTGAGGAAGGTTTAGGGGAGATGTCAAAGATTGGTTCTTTATATAGAGAGTGGTGGGTGAATGGAATACACTGTCAGAAGTGGTAATAGAGTCAGATACATTAGGGACATTTAAACGAGTCTTGGATAGCCACATGAATGATAGTAAAATGAAGGGTATGTAGGTTAGTTTGATCTTAGAGAAGGGTAAAAGGTTGGCACAACATTGAGGGCTGAAGGGCCTGTACTGTGCTGTACTGTTCTATGTTCTGACCTCCCTCCTTTAGGAAGGATGTTGTGAAACATGAAAGGATTCAGAAAAACTTTACAAGGCTGTTGCCAGGGTTTGGAGGGTTTGAGCTAGAAAGAGTGGCTGAATAGGCTGGGGCTGTTTTACCTGGAGCATTGGAGCCTGACAGGTGACATTATAAAGGTTTATTAAATCATGAGGGGCATGGATAGGATAAACAGACAAGGTCTTTTACCTGGGGTGGAGGAGTCCACAACTAGAGGACTCCTAAGGTGAGAGGGGAAAGACTTAAAAGTGCAGAATGAAGGTCAAGGAATGGTCAAGGTTTGAGCTAATCATGGCTGGGCAAAATAGCTGATGGGGAGTAGGGAAATGATGCATAATTGTAACAGGAGTCAAGGATAAGAGACAAGGTCCCATGCAAGATAAAAGTAAAAATGAAAAAGGAAGGTAGAAGTAGTCACTTGACTTCAGATTTTAAAACATGTTGCAAATAATCACAGAAGTTAGAATACTGCATCCGATTTACTCGTGGTGGGAAAAATGTCACTCTTGAAAGGATGCAGACTACCTTCACAAGATTTGATCACACATTGGATCAAAGAGTAATGTTTCCATACTTTAGAGAAGAATAGATCTGATTTTGTGTTAATGAAGTAATGAAAGAACTTAACTGTGTTGATGTGGACCAGTTATTTCAATTAGATAATAAAAAAAGACTGTGAGTGCTGGAAAACTGAAAAACAGCAATTGCTGGAAAGATTCAGCTCGACTGGCAGCATCCATCGAGAGAAAGTAGAGGTAATGTTTTGAGTCCAGTGATCCTTCTTCAGAACAGAGTTGTGCTGAGTTTCTCCAGCAAGTTCTGTTTTAATTTTAACTGGATAAGTTAGGGAGGTTCAAAGATTCATGCTTATAAATTGTGAAAGGGCAGTATGAGGCAATTGTTTTTCCAAAGAATAGGAAAACAAGTTTCCAGATTACGCAATAAATAGCAATTCAGTCATTTCCTTCAAAGGAAAGTTGGACCCATTTTTGCCTTGTGAGGAGATCAGCTTGACCAAGAGGTGAATGTCTAAATTATATATTGGGGTCAAGGCTACCATCACACTAGGTTTAAAAGATGTTTGGTATTTGTTTTAAAGAAAACAAATGGAAATACAATCAGATTGGCTGGGAGTCTCTGAGACAAGTCATCCATCCAAGTTGAAGGGCAGAGTTCCCAAATACAGCCAGGCAATGCTATATGGAGGCTCTGAGACTTTGGGCATTGATAGAATTGAATTTCCTGACTACTGTTCAAGTGCAGGGGCAGGAAACCCTGCCATCTGAAAAATCCTGGTTTCTCAACATATCTTTTAGAAGTTTCCAATAATAAATAGCTTTGAACAAATGCTACTACATCATGTTGGAGAAAGAGTTGTTTACATTTTCTGATTTATTGTTAAGAGTCATACATGCTTCAATAAGTGACATTATAAAAACTTGATTCACACTTTTTAAAAAAATAATTGCAGCTTGAATAGGTGCAAATAGATTGCTATATTTAAATGCTACAATGAAAAGCCTATACTTTTGTCATCAGACAGAGCAGTTGGCAAACTTTGAGATTTCATTTTAAGTTTTACTGACCTGCAAAATTCATTCAAAGGTGTAATTTTAATCCCGAGAAACCAAAGTGATCTGACGTTCTAATATGTTTAATCGATACTATTACTTAAATGGACCACAATCAGAATATTAAATGGCATGCTGTTAAATGGCAGATCTCTTATCACAGGCATTTAATGTTTTGAACAATTTCTCAAATAATCTAGTCAGTTCATTTAAAATTTATATAAATTTACCAGTTTTCATAGGGCAGCACGATTGCAACATTTCATCCTACTACAGGAATCTACTGGGATTTGACTATTATTATGCAGAGTTCTGCTTTCTCCCCCTTACACCAGACACTTAAAGTCTTGCTGCACGCTTAGTGGGCATATTTGCTGCCACTCTGCTGGATATCTTTCAGCCAAAGACTTGCACATCTTGGCAACTATCCCATGATGTACAGCTGTGTTTGGTTAAGAAAGATTTCACAGGAGAAATCAAAAGCAGTTGAGAGAAATGTGTTAAAAATTTTATTGAAGGTTATACACTTGAAAAATCTAGGTTGTTTACCTGAATTCTGATTTCTTTTCAATAAAGTTTTCACTCTGTTTAAAATGGAACAGAAGTGTTTATGATCAATGGCTGTATTGAATGCTATTAGCTGACAGGCATGGTAGGATCACCTGTAGGAAGCAATTTATATGCATTGGCTAGTGAACATTACATGGCAAATTCATATTCTGGAGTCTTATTACCTTTATAATATTACATCCTTCTGGGATGTAATATATTATTTCAGTCATGCTTTGATTTTTTTTGGTAATCCTTCAATCCTCCAATCCTTTATTGACACCAAAACATAATCTCTCAAGATTTTTAAAAAGGACCTACCTGAAAGGTGGTTACAATGTTAATAGGAGTAGGTTCCCACAAAGACTGGAAAAAGAGCAGTTTGTTAGCATCTCTCAATATTCGAGAAAGACTTGACATTATGTTTTGCATTCCTGACAATCTGTGAGCAGAGGGGGATAAAGCATGAAAATACAGACACAGAAGATGCTAGAGGGCTTTAAAACAAAATGTTGCCAAGCAATAAGGTTCAGTAAAGGCCAAGATTAAGAATTTAGAAATGTTGGATGACAGTTGGCGGTGAGCTGGGTTTGAAGTCTAATAAAAAGATTCATTGAAATTGCAAGTCCAAACTGTTTATTATGTTGTCATATTCTGTAAAGCTGGTGTGGAAAGATTGAATTAACTGTGTCCAATCATATCTAAATGTTATGTATGTTTATTTCATGGTGAGATAAAGCAATATATCCATTTACATTTGGTCACATCTCATCAATTATTTGTTTGGTCCATCTGTGCATAAACACAAAAGAGAACGTTATTCAGTTCAGATCATCAGGAGATGCTCCTATTTTATATCATTATACAAGTAAATATGGAACAAAATGATTCAACTCCACAAGTGAGTTGTTAGTTCTTCACATCTCTCTATTATTTGTGAAGGGTATAAAATACAAAATAAGACCAGATCTATTCAAACAGCATATCATGACTTAATATTGAAATGGTTTTTCCCCCAACTCCATTTTCCCTAAGTCTCCATAGTACTAAGATATAAAATATAACTAATATTGGCACAACTTTTTAATTAGTTACCACAGTGGTTATTCAAAGTTTCATTCTCGACTTTATTCTCTTCATGTCTTTAGTTCTGATGTTGTCGTTTTTAGATTGTAGGGCTGCTTATTTATATTTTAAGTTTCAAAAAATGCTGAGCCAAAATGTTGTGAAGAAACTGATCTATAAGAAAACTTGATTTGAAAGCATTAGTACAGAAATATATCAGAATTAATAACCACCCAATTAACCTCATCCGTGATAATAGAATCATGGTAAAATCGTTAATAAGCAAGTCTTGTTTTTCATCCCAGAACCTAATAAACAGAAAGTTAAGAATGCATCAATTGCAATTTTGGCAGAGGAACAGTCAATAGGGGTTGGTTTCAGGTCAGGAATCTGTCTCTGGTGGGTGACTGCTGAAAGACGCTAACTTTCACAGGAGTGAGCTTCTTTGAATCACCAAAACATGTCCAATTGTAGCTTGTGGAAAAGGAACTGAGGTCAACTGAAGTAGGGGACTTTCAACAGCAGCCATTTCTGAGGCTTCTGACAGTCCAGAGGGAGAGATCTGCAGATTACGCCAAAGCTTTCCACAACATGTAAGTCTGTGAAATAAGTTAGGAGGGCCAGAATCCTGGCATGTAGGACATGTTTGTTCCTTGCTTCATTGATATTGGCTTTGATCTAATATCAGACAGTGTCAGAGAGAGGAAAGAGGTTCCTTCCCAGAGGTTGAGAGGAAAAAGCTTCCAATCAAGTGGCAGACATCGAGTCATAGAGTCATAGAGATGTACAGCATGGAAACAGACCCTTCAGTCCAACCCGTCTATGCCGACCAGACATCCCAACCCAATCTAGTCCCACCTGCCAGCACCCGGCCTATATCCCTCCAGACCCTTCCTATTTATATACCCATCTAAATGTCTCTTACATGTTGCAATTGTACCAGCCTCCACCATATCCTCTGGCAGCTCATTCCATACACGTACCACCCTCTGTGTGAAAAAGTTGCCCCTTAGGGCTCTTTTATATCTTTCCCCTCTCACCCTAAACCTATGCCCTCTAGTTCGGGACTCCCCAACCCCAGGGAAAAGACTTTGTCTATTTACCACATACATGCCCCTCGTAATTTTGTAAACCTTTATAAGATCACCCCTCATCCTCCGATGCTCCAGGGAAAACAGCCCCAGCCTGTTCAGCCTCTCCCTGTAGCTCAGATCCTCTAACCCTGGCAACATCCTTGTAAATCTTTTCTGAACCCTTTCAAGTTTCACAACATCTTTCCGATAGGAAGGAGACCAGAAAGCATGCAATATTCCAAAAGTGTCCTAACCAATGTCCTGTACAGCCACAACATGACCTCCCAACTCCTGTACTCAATACTCTGACCAATAAAGGAAAGTATACCAAACGCCTTCTTCACTATCCTATCTACCTGCGAATCCACTTTCAAGGAGTTATGAACCTGCACTCCAAGGTCTCTTTGTTCAGCAACACTCCCTAGGACCTTACCATTAAGTGTATACATCCTGCTAAGAATTGCTTTTCCAAAACGCAGCATCTCGCATTTATCTGAATTAAACTCCATATGCCACTTCTCAGCCCATTGGCCCATCTGGTCAAGATCCTGTTGTAATCAGAGGTTACCTTCTTCGCTGTCCACTACACCTCCAATTTTGGTGTCATCTGCAAACTTACTAACTATACCTCTTATGCTCACATTCAAATCATTTATGTAAATAACAAAAAGTAGAGGACCCAGCACCGATCCTTGCGGCACTCCACTGGTCACAGATCTCCAGTCTGAAAAACAACCCTCTGTCTTCTACCTTTGAGCCAGTTCTGTATCCAAATGGCTAGTTCTCCCTATATTCCAGGAGATCTAATCTTGCTAATCAGTCTCCCACGGGGAACCTTGTTGAACACCTTACTGAAGTCCATATAGATCACATTTACCACTCTGCCCTCATCAATCTTCTTTGTTACTACTTCAAAACACTCAATCAAGTTTGTGAGACATGACTTCCCAATCATGTTGACCATCCCCAACCTTTCCAAATACATGTACATCCTGTCCCTCAGGATTCCCTCCAACAACTTGCCCACCACCGACGTCAGGCTCACTGGACTATAGTTCCCTGGCTTGCCCTTACCACCCTTCTTAAACAATGGCGCCATGTTAGCCAACCTCCAGTCTTCTGGCACCTCACCTGTGACTATCGATGACACAAATATCTCAGCAAGAGGCCCAGCAATCACTTCTATAGCTTCCCACAGAGCTCTCAGGTACACCTGATCAGGTCCTGGGGATTTATCCACCTTTATGCATTTCAAGACATCCAGCACTTCCTGTGTCATATGGACATTTTGCAAGATGTCACCATCTATTTCCCTACAGTCTATATCTTCCATATCCTTTACCACAGTAAATACTGATGCAAAATACTTGTTTAGTATCTCCCCCATTTTCTACGGCTCCACACAATGAAATCAGAACAACTTGGATACAACCCATGAAAGATTCAATGGCCTCACAATGAGAGTATCACCCCTAACATACTGGAAAGGCATGTGTTTGCATTAGTCAGCTGACACATTATCTGAAGAACATTAGAACACAGGTCAAATAATCTCAAGTTACATTGGTTGGAGAGGACCTAAGTATTATTCACTTTTTGTCCTTGAAGGAGACATGGAAACAGAGGGTCCAGCTAGGAGTGAGGGTGTTATTCATGTTCAGAATTATCTTAAGGAGCAGACAACAATAGGTTTTGTTCAAAGATCAAATACATTGTAAACCATTTCCTGATGAGAGAAAGAGAGGAATGAAATTAAGTTGTGAGGGGAAACAAATAATGTGCAAAGGAAAATGGATAGATTTAATGAAAAGCAAAATAAATGGCAGATGGAATATAATTTGAAATAATGTGAGATTGTCTGCTTTGGTAGGAAAAATAGACAAGCAGCATGTTATTTGACTGGAAAGCAACTGCAGAATGTTGCAATACAAGTTGGGGGTGGTGGTGTCAGTATATTTGTACATGATTCACAAAATGTTAACATGTAGGTACAGCAGGTAATTAGAATGACAAATGAAATGTTGATCTTTATTGAAAAGAGGTTGCAATACAAAAGTAAAGAAGTCTTGACACAATTGTAAAGGGCACTGCTTAAGCTATACACAGAATGCTACAGTCTTGGTATCCTTATTTAAGGAGCAACGTATTCAACAAAATTTCACTGGATCCATTCTTGGGATGAAAGCCTTGCCTTATGAAGAAAGGTTAAACAGCTCAGACATTAGACAGATGCTCTTTAAGCAATCTGATGTTCCAGACCATGCCTTCCACATATATCTTAGCAATGGCATCTCAGAACCCCCTCCGTGCCAGACCTCTTAACATGGATTAAAGGAGCTCAATTAAAACGATCTTGAATAACAGATCTATGAAATCCATGGTATTGTCATGAACCCTACAGGTCTTCAGCCTTGCCTTACGATCTCAACTTGCAACTAGGATCCTCTCTTTGGCATTATCTCCCCCTGCCTCCATTTCTTCTTTCTCTCCTGCTCTTACTCTTTCCCTATTGAGTAGTGTCCTTTCAGGGCATCATCATCCTAAAGATCCACATGTCCCTGATGAACCATGTTTGGATCACACAATAGACAGTTAGAATGACTGAGAGCCTTGCAGTCCAGACAAGTCCAAGCACCAGAAGCACAATATTTGTTTAGTGGTTGCCCTAGTGAACAGCTGACTTTGGTTGTATCACTTTTGTCCCTGTGTCTGAGGCTCCTATTAGAAAGCTGACCAGCCTTGTCTTCAATGTATATACCTTCAAGGGATATACTCCGGATATGTCAGGCAAGTGGGCACATATATAGAGAAATCTCTTGTGGTCACAGACCAGTCGGACATTGAAGAAGTGGAAACCCTTCCAGCTGATGAATCTGACTGGATATTGCTGGTGTTTCGATAGTCACATAGGTAAAATCGAGAATGCTATGCTCCTGGGGATTGTCAATACAGTTGAAACCTAATGCATTTTTTTCTTTCTTGAATTGAGTGTATAACTCAGCTCTGACAAAGAAGGCATTAGTAACATGCAAGATGCAGTGATGTAATGAGATTTGGGAGATGCCACTAAGATGTATATAGTGATCCTTGAAAGAAGCCTGAAGCAATGAAGTTGAAGGCCACGGTGATATTGATGGCTGCTGATAAGGCACAGCAATAGGATGGATTCTGGGTAATCCAAAATGGAGGACGGGAAAAATTTCTGGCTGTAAGAGCTGCTCCTTTTTTTTGAGGTATTTTAGGCATTGGAGGTGATTTCCTCGAATTCCAGGAGCAGCAATTACTGTTTTATATGCTTTTGCATTGTTTTGGAACTTTGGGGAAAAAAAAGTCAAAACAACAGCAGTTTAAAAGGGAGAAGAGCAGACAAAGGAAGCACATGGTGAGGACAGTGCAGGAGAGAGAGAACCTGCACAGTTACTGCCTTTGCTGTTTGAATTCGTGTATCGCTGGACATCGGAGTGCATCTGGGAAAATTAACAAACAGTGAAATTCACAACTAATCTTGGAGGAACTGTTGGGCGAAGTTCACAGCACAGAATCAGATAAGTTAATTGTTGTTTTAAGTCTGTCTAAGAGAAAGGCTGCAGTAGTGAGTATAGTGGATTCTTTCTTGATTATATGTTTTTCGAGATAAGTCTCTTGATTAAACTTAAAATATAAACCATAGCTATTAATTTAACATGGGGCAGTGTTTGTAGAGGAATAAGACGGTGTTATTTTCTGGGTCTGTAGATTGTGAAGGAGCAAAAATGGCCTTTGCAGTGATATGTACTTCTTGTCAGATGTGGGAGTTTAAAGAGAGTTTAAGGGTTACTGCGGATTATATCTGCCATAAATGCTGTTGGATGCGAATCTTATCAGATCGAGTGGATCGGCTGGAGAGACAGATAGAAGCGATGAGGAATTTGCTACGGCAACAGTATGTGATGGACGGCAGTTATAGAAAGGGGGGAAAGTCTCAGATACAGTCACATAAATGGGTTAACTCCAGGAAGGGTAAGAGAGGTAGGCAACTAGAGCAGGAGTCTTTTTGTGGATATACCCATTTCAAACAGTTATGCTGGTTTGGAAAATGTAGGGGGTGATGGATTTTCAGGGGAACGTAGCACAAACAGCCAAGTTTCTGGTATTGAGACGTGCTGTAATGCAACGAGGGGTACGTCGGCTTCCAAGAGATCAATTGTGTTAGGGGATTCTGTAGTCAGAGGTACAGACAGACGTTTCTGTGGCCAGCAGAGAAAAAGCAGAATGGTGTGTTGTTTCCCTGGTGCCAGGATCAAGGATGTCTCAGAGAGGGTGCAGAATGTTCTCACGGGGAAGAGGGGCCAGCAGGAGGTCACTGTCCACATTGGAACCAACGACGTTGGAAGGGAAAAGGTTGAGTCTCTGAAGGGAGATTACAGAGAGTTAGGTAGAAATTTAAATAGGAGGGCCTCGAGAGTAGTAATATCGGGATTACTCCCAGCGCTACGAGCTATTGAGGACAGGAATAGGAGGATAGACCAGATGAATGCATGGCTGAGGAGCTGGTGTATGGGAGAAGGATTCACATTTTTGGATCATTGGAATCTCTTTTGGGGTAGAAGTAACCTGTACAAGAAGGACGGATTGCACCTAAATTGGAAGGGGATTAATGTACTGGCAAGGAAATTTGCGAGAACTGCTTGGGAGGATTTAAACTAGTAAGGTGGGGGGGGTGGGACCCAGGGAGATAGTGAGGAAAGAGATCGATCTGAGACGGGTACAGCTGAGAACAGACGTGAGTCAAACAGTCAAGGCAGGCAGGGACAAGGTAGGATGAATAAATTAAATTGCATTTATTTCAATGCAAGGGGCCTAACAGGGAAGGCAGATGAACTCAGGGCATGGTTAGGAACATGGGACTGGGATATCATAGCAATTACGGAAACATGGCTCAGGGATGGGCAGGACTGGCAGCTGAATGTTCCAGGATACAAATGCTGCAGCAAGGATAGAAAGGGAGGCAAAAGAGAAGGGGGAGTGGCATTTTTGATAAGGGATAGCATTACAGCTGTGCTGAGGGAGGATATTCCTGGAAATACATCGAGGGAAGTTATTTGGGTGGAATTGAGAAATAAGAAAGGGATGATCACCTTATTGGGATTGTATTATAGACCCCCCAATAGTCAGAGGGAAATTGAGAAACAAACTTGTAAGGAGATCTCAGCTATCTGTAAGAATAAAAGGGTAGTTATGGTAGGGGATTTTAACTTTCCAAACATCGACTGGGACTGCCATAGTGTTAAAGGTTTAGATGGAGAGGAATTTCTTAAGTGTGTACAAGACAATTTTCTGATTCAGTATGTGGATGTACCTACGAGAGAAGGTGCAAAACTTGACCTACTTTTGGAAATAAGGCAGGGCAGGTGACTGAGGTGTCAGTGGGGGGAGCACTTTGGGGCCAGCGACCATAATTCTATTCGTTTTAAAATAGTGATGGAAAAGGATAGACCAGATCTAAAAGTTGAAGTTCTAAAGTGGAGAAAGGCCAATTTTGACGGTATTAGGCAAGAACTTTCGAAACCTGATTGGAGGCAGATGTTCGCAGGTAAAGGGACGACTGGAAAATGGGAAGCCTTCAGAAATGAGATAGCAAGAATCCAGAGAAAGTATATTCCTGTCAGGGTGAAAGGGAAAGCTGCTAGCTATAGGGAATGCTGGATGACTAAAGAAATTGAGGGTTTGGTTAAGAAAAAGAAGGAAGCATATGTCAGGTACAGACAGGATAGATCGAGTGAATCCTTAGAAGAGTATAAAGAAAATAGGAGTATACTTAAGAAGGAAATCAGGAGGGCAAAACGGGGACATGAGATAGCTTTGGCAAATAGAATTAAGGAGAATCCAAAGGAGTTTTACAAATATATTAAGGACAAAAGGGTAACTAGGGAGAGAATAGGGCCCCTCAAAGATCAGCAAGGCAGCTTTTGTGTGGAGCCACAGAAAATGGGAGGGATACTAGTTGAGTATTTTACATCAGTTTTTACTATGGAAAAGGATATGGAAGATATAGACTGTAGGGAAATAGATGGTGACACCTTGCAAAATGTCCAGTTTACAGAGGAGGAAGTTCTGGATGTCTTGAAATGCATAAAGGTGGATAAATCCCCAGGACTTGATCAGGTGTACCCTAGAATTTTGTGGGAATCTAGAGAAGTGATAGCTGGGCCTCTTGCTGAGATATTTGTATCATCGATAGTCACAGGTGAGGTGCCAGAAGACTGGAGATTGACTAACGTGGTGCCACTGTTTAAGAAGGGTGGTAAGGACAAGCCAGGGAACCATAGACCAGTGAGCCTGACGTCAGTGGAGGGCAAGTTGTTGGAGGGAATCCTGAGGGACAGGATGTACATGTATTTGGAAAGGCAAGGACTGATTCGGGATCGTTAACATGGCTTTGTGCGTGGGAAATCATGTCTCACAAACTTGATTGAGTTTTTTGATGAAGTAACAAAGAAGATTGATGAGGGCAGAGCAGTAGATGTGATCTATATGGACTTCAGTAAGGCATTCGACAAGGTTCCCCATGGGAGACTGATTAGCAAGGTTAGATCTCATGGAATGCAGGGAGAACTAGCCATTTGGATATAGAACTGGCTCAAAGGTAGAAGACAGAGGATGGTGGTGGAGAGTTGTTTTTCAGACTGAACGCCTGTGACCAGTGGTGTGCCACAAGGATCGGTGCTGGGCCCTCTACTTTTTTTACATATCATTTACATTTACATAAATGATTTGGATGCGAGCATAAGAGGTACAGTTAGTAAGTATGCAGATGACACCAAATTGGAGGCGTAGTGGACAGTAAAGAGGGTTACCTCAGATTACAACAGGATCTGGGCCAGACGGGCCAATGGGCTGAGAAGTGGCAGATGGAGTTTAATTCAGATAAATGCGAGGTGCTGTGTTTTGGGAAAGCAAATCTTAGCACGACTTCTACACTTAATGGTAAGGTCCTAGGCAGTGTTGCTGTACAAAGGGACCTTGGAGTGCAGGCTCATAGCTCCTTGAAAATGGAGTTGCAGATAGATAGGATAGTGAAGAAGGTGTTTGTTATGCTTTCCTTTATTGGTCAGAGTAAAGAGTACAGGAGTTGGGAGGTCATGTTGCGGCTGTACAGGATATTGGTTAGGCCACTTTTGGAATATTGTGTTCAATTCTGGTCTCCTTCCTATCGGAAATATGTTGTGAAACTTGAAAGGGTTCAGATAAGATTTACAAGGATGTTGCCAGGGTTGGAGGATCTGAGCTACAGGGAGAGGCTGAACAGGCTGGGGCTGTTTTCCCTGGAGCATCGGAGGCTGAGGGGTGACCTTATAGAGGTTTACAAAATTATGAGGGGCATGGATCGGATAAATAGGCAAAGTCTTTTCCCTGGGGTCGGGGAGTCCAGAACTAAAGGGCATAGGTTTGGGATGAGAGGGGAAAGATATAAAAGAGACCTAAGGGGCAACATTTTCACACAGAGGGTGGTACGTGTATGGAATGAGCTGCCAGAGGATGTGGTGAAGGCTGGTACAATTGCAACATTTAAGAGGCATTTGGATATGAATAGGAAGGGTTTGGAGGGATATGGGCTGGGTACTGGCAGGTGGGACTAGATTGGGTTGGGATATCTGGTCGGCATGGACGGTTGGACTGAAGGGTCTTTTTCCATGCTGTACATCTCTGTGACTCTATGACTCTAACCAGTGTTGTGAGGCGCAAGGTATTTTGGCAATGAATTCTTATGGATAAAAGGTGAGTTTTCTAACAAATCTCTCATCTTATTTTAATCACCTTGCCACAAAGAGATTGTTATTTGGTTCTCCTTTCTTTGAAAATAGTGTGGGACATATGTCCTCAGTGCTTCTGTTTGTGAACTCTGACTTTGTAAGGAGAGTAACAATGCTGTAATAAAGTTAAATCAGAAGTAGGGTTTACTTCACACACTGTTACATACATTGCAGAGGAGGAGAATCTCACAACGCACACACACACACACACACACACACACACATTCACAAACAAGGAGATATGGAAATGCAACTGATGAGATTATTCGATAAGTAATTTAACTGCTATGGAATTGAGAGACACCAATTTATCAATGTCCTTGCTTTTTGTAAAAGCTCAAAGTTGCAGTTAGCCATCTTGAATTCCTTTGTGGGACTGGAATGTAGCAATTTCTTCCCTTTAAAAATCCCTTTGAAAGTCTTTTCTGATTACATTTTTCTCAAAAGTGACATCTGCTCAGTCCTTTGATAAAAGGAGATTTTTATTGCAGGGAGCACAAAACATGGGTTGCTGGTTGTTACTTACAGGCCTGAAGCATTTCCTTTTTAGCCCAGAGTTAGGGGTGTTGATTATTGTCAGTAGATGTTGCATGGAACAGTGTTGACCCTTTAACTGTTTGCTAGTTCAGAACTGTAAAATTAAATAGGCAGTTGGATTTAACAATATGAGAGTTATGCTGCATTAAGACAAAGGTTTTCATAGATTAAGTGGAAAGCTATGAATGAAATAACTCAATAGAGGCTGGTAACCCCTCACCAAGTCACCCTTAATTTACACTTGGCAAGTCCTTGATACTGATTCCGCTTCCTGAGAGCCAGCTTTCAGAGTGACAGAACCTCTGAAACTCTTGAATATATCTTTCAGCTATGGGTGCCTGAATGGACCAGATTAACAGCCCCAATCAGAAAATTCATATTCTATGAGGTCCACCTGGATGAACTCGCTACAACCACTACAATTAATACATCTTAAAATAGGTACACTTGGAATTCTATTCTATAGATAATCTATACATCTTATAACAAAATAATGTAGCATTCCATTCCGGGAAGCAAATCATGAGTTAGTTGGCTGATGTGATGTTTGGGAAACTTCCTGATATTTCTGATCAACCTGTTTGGAGATGTCACTACAGTCTCTGGAGCAAGTGGGACGTGGACCTGGGCCTCTTGACTCCTGATGACTATGTTCTTCTTGAGAAGCTTCCAAAAGGTTACTGCAAATTCCAACCATGGTTATAACAGCCACCTTTGTGGGGGCTGCTTAACATGTTTCTAAATAATTGCTTCGCACTCTGGGACAGAGTGCACAAATATTTGTGAGCATCTTCCTGAAAAATTGCAGTATTCTTCAACACTAGGTCTCAGTCATCTCCAAGTATTTTTGTCTTCAACGATGAATCTTGAGGTGATATTGTCTTCTTGTCTTACCTGCCACTCTTCTTCTCTCTTACCCACTTGTTACTGGAATATTGTCCTTTCTGGGAAGTATATTGCTCCCCAAATGCACAGGACCCAAAATCTTGACAGTCATGTCTCAACTGCCAACAGTAGCCTTTCTTGTGGACATGTGGCACCTTCTTACCATTGGCAAAGCCCCACCCTCTTCTGTCTCCATGATGTCAGAAAGTTGATACAAGCACTAAATTCCTCTTGCTTGCACAATGACACTTCCTTTTCAAATGCTGAAGGCAACCTGCAGCCCACCCCACACCTCCCCTCACCCCCTAACCTTTTCCCATTGAATCTCTTACGGACCAGGCTAATTCCCTGAGGCAGCTCTGAGTAGTTCTTCTGCAGCCAAGTCCTTTCAGCTGATCAATAATGAACAGTGTGTGAAACCCATACGTGCCTATAAAGATTTCAACCTCTACCTCAAACACGCTACCTAAAAACTCGAACATGCTTCAGTCAACAGAGAGTGGAAATAAATCTCTACCCTGCCCTCCTTATGCCCTGATGAACACTCCCAGCACCTGGGATGGCATCTCAATACAGACCTGGTCACCAAAAGTATTTTCGTGTGCTACCACTGCTTCCATTCCAGATCACAGGGAGGTCCAAAACCTCAGCCCACTCTCTCCAACAGAACATTTAGAAACATTCTTATTCCGATCTACAACATGTACATTTTCCTAAATTTCTTCTTGTTCATTTTTATTCTGCTTTGTGACATGAATAAAAACCTTTCAGCCTTCACTTGTTGATGTTGATGGTGATTGAGTTAAATGATACCAGAAATACCCTATTTTAAAATACAGCCCGACCTTTATTTCACATACAACTGTGATACTGAATTTATCAAGCTCTGTTAAGTGTCTGCATTACAGATTAAAAAGACTATTTCCATGTTCTCTAATTTTTATGTGTGTAACATCTAAAAAAGTGGCAATTGATTATAATATGCTTTACCGAGTGATTACATTACTTAGCAGATTCAAAAGAATCAGTTGTCATTCACTTGGCAAAATACACATCAAACGAGAAGTTTGATATGCAGAATTCACTTAAGGGCTAACTTAAGAGGCTTTAGCTATAATAGCATGTTGGGTGTTAGTGTACCTCTCGATTATTATCTGTGTTACAGTAAGAATGCAGAAAGATATAGTGGAAAGATATGATTTCTGAGACACTGAAATGATGTTGAAACATTCAGAGCACCACTCTCTGGAAAGGCTGGTGCACTGCTCACATCTGCCCTCTGTTGCTCAAATTGATATCAGACATAATTAGGAGCAATGAGATTCTGCTTCTGCAGCTCAGGGCATATTCCAAGCTCCAACTATTAGGCAGGGCAGGGCTGGGACCAAAATGGCAGACAAAAAGGAATTGTTAGAGACAAAACAAATTGCAGATGTTGGAATCTAAGGTATTCAAGCAGGAGGCTGGAAGAATTCAGCAGGCCAGGCAGCATCAGGAGGTGCAGAAGTCAAATTCTTGGGTAAAACCCTTCTTCAGCATTCTTTATGTCCTGAAGAAGGGTTATACCTGAAACATTGACTGCTCCACCTTTTGACACTGCCTGGCTTGCTGTGTTCTTCTAGCCTCCTGTTTGTCTAAAAAGGAAGTGTTGGCTTAGTGTTGTGTACATACCCAATTCAGGTACCCAGAGCTCACACTAGAAACAGACCAAGTCGTTTGAGTGGGATCAGGTCTAATATCATTTAAGGAGAATATTGCTCTGAAGAAGTTGATATGGCTTATGTTAACTTAACATTTTTTTTGATTTGGAGATGCTGGTGTTGGACTGGGGTGTACAAAGTTAAAAATCACACAACACCAGGTTATAGACTATAGTGAAAACTAAACTTTTGCTGCTTGGATAAACTGATGAAAGTTTGTGTCAGTTCTATTTAGTTTATCAAGGTGTGGAGGTGCTGGTGTTGGACTGTGGTGGGCAAAGTTAAAAATCACACAACCCAGATTATAGTCCAACAGGTTTATTTGGAAATACAAGCTTTCAGAGCGCTGCTTCTTTGTCAGGTAGTTAGTGGAGTAGGACCATAGGACACAGAATGTATAAGAAAAGGTCATAGTGTCATACACTGATGCAATATATTGAACAAACCTAGATTGCTGTTAAGTGTTTCATCTTTTAGAATGGGCTGCAGATTTCAATTCATTAATATGTGCCTGAAAAATTGGGCTTCAGCTCTTCTTTTCCAAAATGGCAGCAGAGTAGGACTCCTGAGCGGAAGCACATCTGCTTCATCTATTTCTTAACTTTTTTTCTCTTTCACTTTTTTTTCTGTCTCTTTTTTACCTCCCATCCTCGGACAGCATCAGCGGTGTCTGGAATGAAGACCAGCGCAGACTCCCAGCTTCAGTGTGGACTTAGACTCTCGTCCTCAGCATTTTCCCTGTTGCATTTTTTGCTTGAAGGACAGCAAAGGGATATTCTCTTGTAGGCTTTTTATAACTTTCTCACACTTCTGAGTGATCTATGATACTAAGCTGACATGGTTTATACAGATATTTAAATTTGTTCACTTAAAATTACAATGTGTGCATATTGCACATGATTTGGATTTGGACTTTTAACGTCAACATGGACTCAGATTCCCAGCCTCAAAACTGTTCTGAGGAAGGGCCACGTGACTAGAAATGTTAACTCTGATTTCTCTCCACAGATGCTGCCCGACCTGTTGAGCTTTTCTAGCAGTTTCTCCTTTTGTAGAACATTACTTGCAACTGTTGCAAAATAGTTAAGGCAATCCATGAATTCTATAAGTTGCAAGCTGAGAAATGGGCACTGAAATCCAGAATTTCTGTCCCCAATTCCAGCATCAGCAATTTACAGACAAAATCTAGAGCTAACACAACATGCAAGGACATAGGAATGATGCTAAGAGGACTTCCTTTGCAATTTTCGGTGAACAACTTCAGACTGAACACAGTATTCCAGAAGAGGCCTCACCTATGTCCCTGGACAACCTCAACATGACTTTCCAGCTCCCAATGCTCAATGTACTGAGAAATGAGGAGAAGTGTGCTAAATGACACAGTTATAGGAAACATACTATTAAGGTTGAAGAGGGTTCAGAAGAAACTTACCAGGATGTTGCCAGGTATGGAAGATTTGAGTTATAAATAAAGGCTGGATAGACTGGGACTTTTTCCACTGGAGCATAGGAGGTTGAGAGGAGACCTGATAGAATTTTATAAAACAATGAGAGGTATAGATAGTTAATGGTTGCTGTCTTTTTCCTAGAATAGGGAATTTCAAGATTAGGGGGCACATTTGTAAGGTGAGAGGAGAGAGATTAAAAAAGACATGAGGGGCAAATTTACTTATACAGAGGATGGTTTGCATGGGGAATGAACTTGCTGAGGAAATGGTGGATATGGGTACAATAACAACTTTTATAAGACATTTGGACAAATACATGAATAGGAAAGGTATGGGGGGATATGGGTCAGGAGCAGGCAGGTGGGATTAGTTTATTTTTGGATTATGTTCAGCATGGACTGGTTGGACCAAACTGGTTGTTTCCGTGCTGTATGACTCTATGATTCTATGTATGTATAAAGCATGTCAGCTCAGCACAGGAGATCACTGAGAAGCATGAGAAAGTTGTGAAAAGTGTACAAGTGAAGATACTTTTGCTGTGTTTCAAGCAAAAAATGCATCAGGGAAGACGCTGGAGTTACAATAGGGAAGGGTAGAGGGACAATTAGGACTTACCAGAAATCTGTCACCACAATGTTATAATAAGAGGCACTATACCTTTTCAGGCACTATACCTTTCAGGCAGCCAGATATCACTATATCAAGGAAGTAGTTCAGAGAAAGGGTCACCAGAGCAAAACATTAACTTTAATTTCTCTTCATTACTTTAAAAGTAGAAACAACACAAAAATTGTAAAAATAATACAAAAGAGTGTAAACATCAACCTCTAAAACAGCAACAATTAAGAGAGAAGATAATTAAAGAGAGAATGCATTGGAGGTAAAGATAAGAGAACTTTTTCAGAGTAACACTGATTGAATTGTGGCACATGTAATATAGCAATACAGTACTCATGGTTGAATGATGGATTAACTATGGGGGAGAAAAAAGAGAGTTGTACAAAATAATGGTTCTGAAGGTGTTCATATTCATGTTGCAGTGGCTGCTAGAGATCTCCTCTAGCATTTGGAGGGACCAAGTTTATCTGTACCAGCTTCATAAGTCACTAACAATTATGCCTAACCAAATGTTGCTATCATATATGCATTTCATAAATACATTTCTTCACTTGAGCATGATCAAGGCAAAGGAGGATTGCTGGCAGTGAACTACTTTAGTACCGTATACTGGGAAAGGTGGCAGATACTACGAGGTACTGGATTAGTGGTGCTGGAAGAGCACAGCAGTTCAGGCAGCATCCAACGAGCAGCAAAATCGACGTTTCGGGCAAAAGCCCTTCATCAGGAATAAAGGCAGTGAGCCTGAAGCGTGGAGAGATCAAACATCTGTGGACATCTGAAAGAAAACCACAGGAGCCAACGCATATTTATCTATAATGCAATTAAAGGGCATGGATTAATCATGCAATCCTTCTGCAATCCTTATATCCATTTTCAGGATAGGAGTAGTTTATCTCTGAAACATTATTTAGTGCATATCTAGACATTTGATGATCTTAAAAATGCATGTGAGAAAGCTAGCTTCTGTGTGGAACAAATGAAGAATTAGTTACTTGTAAGATAAACCAGTCTATCATTAATCTATTTTTATGCAGTCTTTTTTGTTTCCATCCTCTCCAATGCGAACTACCTAATGAGTTCATATGGCAACTGGAAACTTGCGCAATTTCATCAGGATGATAGACTCAACTTCTGGAATATTTGGGAAGTCCCTTTATCCAGTTGCTCGGATCCTGAGGCCTGCCAAGAACAACAGCTTGATGGATAATTGTTTAAAGATATGATCGCAAATCTTTGTAAAATAACACCATGCAATATACATTGACTTGTTCAATGTAAAGAAATTGAATAAAGTCACTATTTCACGATCTGTAAGCAGCCAAAGAACCAAGCATGGAGACATGGAGAATGAAAGGGTGGAGTTTCCTACCCAACCAAATGACAACATGTGAGAGGATCAGGAGTGAAGGATATTTGTGATTGTACTACAGGGGTATGTGGTTCAAGAAAGGTTAAAGTCTTCTTGAATGTGGTCTGGATGAGCAACCTTTAGCCATCAGAATTCCTGAAAAGTTATATTAAACTTACCACACGGACCCCTGGGCCCGACCAGGTTTTGCCTAATGGTGAGCTGGCGGTCCCAGGCCTGTGGTTATAATTTCAAAATCATATTTATAATTATCATATTTCAAAACTGATCCCTGCATCCTTCCTGCGATGAGCTGCTTGCTATTCAACAATGCAGAGGTCTTTTTCATTTATCCAGATGATGTGGACATTGCTGCCTAGGCCAACATTTATTGCCTGTCCCTAACTGCTCTTCAGAAGGTAGTGGTGAGTTGCTTTCTTGAACCTCTGGAGATCTTGAAGGGTTGGTATACCCACGGGGCTGTTAGGAACGAGTACCAGGATTTTAGCTTCTCTCATTCCCCCAAGCCCAGACCTGACAATGTCTTGCCTTCTCTTTGTGACAGTGGCCATGAGCTCCAAACTACAAATAGTAAACGGCCATATTTCTGCAGTTGCCAACTATGGCCTCCTGCTGTTTGTTCATTCTCTTGACTTTTGGCCAGGCTATCAAGTGGTCAGATGGGAGACCCCAGCCATTTATTTAAATGAGGGCCTCCTGTGCCTCCAGTAACATAGCCTTGCTGGATTCTTCCGTCAATGGAAAAGGGAATACAGTGTTAGTCAAGATTCTTACACCTGATTGAAATTCAGTGAACCATTACCGTACACACATTTAAGAACTGTATAAAATATTGACAGCTTCCAACCCTTTACATAATCATAAATCAAAGGTGTTAACGTTTTCAGGTTAGAAGAGGATAATGGGATGATCTTAAATCTGCATCAATAGGCTGCCTCATAACATTTGCTAATATTTTATAATTCAGCCTTCTAAAACAAATAACTATATAACTTCTAAATGGAAGTATTCTCATTCTTAACTGCTATTTAATGTCTGAGCTTTGCATTTAAAGGATTTCCGTCACATTCATGATGTGTTAGTCTAAGATGGAAATCCAGAGGTGTTCAGTATAATTCACTGCAAGTCCCTGCTTTAGTATTACAGCGTGTCACCGACAATTGTTAAAAATTAACTTTGTTTAAACATTAAAGGAGCTCTTCTGACACAATGGTAGCTTCCCTGCCTCTGAGCTAGAACTTCTAAATTCATGATAACCAATGAAAATTTATTCATATGTAGCCAGACAGATTCAGTATTATTTTAAAAATGTTTCCAACATATGCCTCTGGGGACTATATCATGCATTTAGAAGTGCAGGTTGTCATAACCCCTTGAGGACCCATTGCTGGGCAGACAGTGTAGATCAGATTGGTACCTAGAGGTTCATCTCTACTCCTGTTGGAATGATTCAGGACCTGATTCCTTGGAGACCATGGTGCTCTGGATCGGACCTAGCCTTGGTCAGAAAGCTCGAAGAAATATGTTCTGAAATTGATTAATTTGCACTTCTTAGTTCTGTTTCTTCAGCTGTATCCCTTCATCTGAATAACTTGTTGGTTGGAAAGGTTGGCATCCAGTCCTGTAGCAATCAGGCAGTGGCAGTCAGAAGAGGTCAGTCAAGTTAGAAAGCTATGCTCAAAATATTTGCCCAGCTTTTGATTTGATAATGACGGCAAACTGTCAGCATTCTCCATTGTACTCCAGTAAAAATGACAGCAACACCACGAGTTTGGATTAATGCAAAATTTTGCAAAAATCCAGATACTGCTGTAAATAAGATTACGCTCCTGCATAGGATGTTTCTGAGGTTCTCACAATTGCCACATCCTTTACAGTCGTGAGTCTAAGACTATTGGTCTTATTGTAACAACCCTGGGAAAAAAAATCTTATTCAATGAAGGGTAATGGGGTATTAACAGTAGGCTTACTTCATAACTATTGTTAAAAGTCCTGACAAGGTCCTCAAAACTGAACTTTATCATCGAGGAATGTAAATTTACCACTATGATTAAAAATGTCACATTTTAAATACAAATTATATTCTTTTTATCTTTGTCTGCTTTTCTTTATTTGAGCTTCTATCTTGATGCAGTTGTTCATTTACTTCACTTATCTGAAAATTAAATTTAAATGTTTTTAATCTCTGGATTTGCTGTGTGTAAACACGTCAATTTAATTGGTCGCCTATCTGCTTGCTGACATCATTGTTGCTACACACCAAAGAATCGCCTTGATTTCACAGTTTAAGAGGACCTAAAATGCTGTTAAGAAATAGGGAACTTTCCAGCAAATATTGCGATATCTTTGCGGGCAGCTTTCTTTGAGTTCAAAGTCCAGGTCATCAATTTCCAGAACACTTCAATCTGTTTACCATAATATTTGGTTATTTTAATCAATCTGTCAATTCGTTAAAAAGTAAAAATCTTCCAAAGGTACAGATTGACTTTGCCTTGTTATTGCCAATGTTTCTGCTCTGTGATAAACCATTAAAAAAAAACAGACTTGCCAACATCAGATTTGTGAGTCTGTAGGGAATGACTGGCCTTTATAATGGTTGACCTATCTCGATGAAGCATTCAGCTGTGTTTGCTGGCATGGGTTCCTTGTGCTGCAAGCAGCATGCGTCTCATTGTTACACATTTTGTGATCCTTGTTATAGAAATGTAATTCCTTCTTGTATGATAAATAAAGATAAGTAATTGAGCAAACAAATGAGGGTTGGTGTAAATCTCCCTGAATTGCCTTTCCCTATTTCCAGTCACAGACTGATTCAAAAAGGAGCAGCAAAGATGTCACTAAGGTCTGTGCCATTCCTGCCTGCACACAACGACTACTGCATTACTCTTTACACATGGAGTCAAAACAGACAAAAGCAAGGAAGAACAGGAGAGTGGTCAAAACAGAAAATAAATCACAACCAAACTTTTTAAATTGAAAGATCCTTCATAACATCCAAGATGTTTCTTCTCTCAGACAGTAATCTATAAAATATTGAGTATTATAGGGACTGTCAAGAAAATAGAGTTAAACCCACAGTCAGATTAGCCGCCATCTTGTTGAATAGTGCAGCAGGGCCAAATGGACTAATCTATTCCTTTTTTCCAAGTTTTATGAGATGATGTGAATTAGAATTGATGTTGAGAAAAGGTCAATAAAAACTGAAAGAACTGTGGATGCTGAAAAGCTAAAATTCATTGTTGTGTAGGCGTTCACATTTAATTAGTGGAGATAGCAATTTTGAAATGAGTGATTATTGTTTTGTAGTGGCAATGTGATTACTAATTCTGTCACCAAAAAATCTGCAAGATCTCCATCACTCCATTGCCAATGGCAACACAACTGATCTTGTAACCCTCCTCCTCACTTAATTGTCACTTTGGTCTTCTGTCTCTCAAGGAGTTCTCTGCTTTCTTGTCTTGGAAAAGGTGGAGAATTGTGAATGTAAAAATAGATTATGATGTCATGGCAGAGTGACAACGTTTGTGGGAGGATCACTGTAAGAGATGGGTTAGGAATGACACTAAGATATGGATTGGGAGTCAGTGTTGGTTGTTCAAGAAGGATCTAAATACATGTCTGATGAGAGAGAAATGCATCACTTTGCATTGCCCTATGAAGAAACTGTACAAGAAAATCCTGGAGAATTAATTGTGTGGAGTTAACACTGTTCCTTCCTAAAGAGATCATTGAGCTTCTTGCAGTACTGAAACCAGGTTCCTATCACTGACTAATGTAAAACAAAGAACTGTGGAAATAAGAAATATTAAACAAAAACACATTTCTGGAGAAACTCAGCAGATCTGCCAGTATTTGCAGAAGAAAGCAGAATTAATGTTTCAGGTCCAGTGACTCTTCATCAGCACCTGTTCTGAAGGCTCTGAAACCAATGCAGAATATAACCACTTATGTGGGTCCTTTTATCTATGAAACTCATCCACATCCGCAAGTTGTGATCATTAATTGATTAGTGTCGAAGAGTGTGGTGTGCTTGAAAAGCACAGCTGGTCAGGCAGCATCCAAGGAGCAGGAGAGTTGACATTTCGAGCATAAGCTCTTCATCAAGAATGAGGGGGTGGCCCAATGTGACTGAAAGATAAATGGGGAGGGGGAGGGTGGGGTTTGGGGGAAGGTAGCTGAGAGTGCAATAGGTAGATGGAGGTGGGAGTGATGATAGGCTGGAGAGGAGGGTGGAGGGGATAGGTAGGAAGGAAGATGGACAGGTAGGACAATTCAAGAGGGCAGTGCCAACTTGGAAGGTTGGTTCTGGGATAAGGTAGGGGAAGGGGAAGTGAAAAAACTGTTGAAATCCACATTGTTCCCAAGGCTGAAGATGAGGCATTCTTCCTCCAGGTATCGGATGGTTAGGATTTGGCGGTGGAGGAGGCCCAATACTTGCCTACCCTTGGCGGAGTGGGAGGGGGAGTTAAAGTGTTAAATCACAGGGCAGTGGGGTTGTTTAGTGCATGTGGCCCGGAGATGCTCTCTGAAATGCTCCACAAGTTGACGTCCTGTCTCCCCAATACACAGGAGACCACATCAAGAGTAACGGACACAGTAGATGATGTGTGTAGCACCACCCACATCCACCAACTCCTCCATGACTTTTGTTTCCCCGGACCCCAACATCTCATCTTCACCATGGACATCCAGTCCCTGTACACATCCATCCACCATGAAGAAGGCTTCCAAGCCCTCCATTTCTTCCTGTCCTGCTAACCCAACCAGTACCCTTCCACTGACACACTCATTCAATTGGCTGAACTGATCCTCACCCTCAACAATGTCTTTGAATCCTCCAAATTCCTCCAGACAAAAGGGGTAGCCATGAGCCCCAGCTATGCCTGCCTCTTCGTCAGGTATAATTCCTGATGAAGGGCTTTTGCCCGAAATGTCGATTTCGCTGCTCATTGGATGCTGCCTGAACTGCTGTGCTCTTCCAGCACCCCTAATCCAGAATCTTTGTCAGGTATATGGAACTGTCCATCTTCCACAGCTACACCGGCACCATTCCCCACCTTTTCCTCCGCTATATCGATAACTGTATCGGTGCCACCTCATGCTCCCACGAGGAGGTTGAACAGTTCATCAACTTCACGAACGCCTGCCACCCTGACCTCAAGTTCACCTGGACCATCTCGGACACCTCCATCCCATTCCTGGATCTCTCCAGCTTCATTTCCAGCAACCGACTCAACACAGACATCTACTACAAACCTGTTGACTCCCACAGCTACCTGGACTACACCTCCTCCACCCCGCCTCCTGTAAAAACACTATTCCTTATTCCCAATTCTTCTGCCTTCGCTGCACCTGCTATTTTCATATGTTTTTATGTTGAAGCTATACCAAAGAGCCAAACTGAAAAAGAAAACACACTTAACAAAAGCAACCAAAATTCTAGGTTTTCTGGGCAGTACAAGGGTGCCATTGTCAAAGACAC
Organism: Chiloscyllium punctatum; assembly: GCF_047496795.1. Taxonomy (NCBI): domain Eukaryota; kingdom Metazoa; phylum Chordata; class Chondrichthyes; order Orectolobiformes; family Hemiscylliidae; genus Chiloscyllium; species Chiloscyllium punctatum. The sequence goes on from NC_092748.1 coordinate 21,141,122, forward strand.
AGTATTGAAGGGTGCAATTTTGATCTCCTATCCTCCTAAGTTTCAGATGTGGCCAATGTTAGACAGTGAGGTGGTACACAGCAAGGATATGTATCTTAACTTAGGCATTTGAAATTATATAAAGATTCAATAGGGTGTGCATGAACACATGAAACAACTCAATAGAGTTGAGATAGAAACACTATTTCTGCTACTGTGAGAATCCTGAGCAAGAGATCTTAACCTTAAAATTAAAGTTAGGCTTTTGGGAGTCATGCAAGAAAGTACTATTCATACAAAAGTCTGTGGAACTTTGAAACTCGTTCCCTCAGAAAGCTGGTGTCACTGGACAAAAAAAAAGTTGAAGTATATGTTTGGATTAACATACAGTCATGTCTTTTCTGGTCTGCTGTAGTAAAGTGACATCGACCATAAGGTACTCACACACTGGAACTGACCATTTTATTGGGAATTCAATAAAAACACAGCATGGAAGAGTTGCTGTCTTGGCAAGCACAGAAAAACTTGATCTGCCATGATCTGATTGAATGATGTAGCAAGCTTCAGTGGCTCACTAGTAAACCCCTACTCCCATGTTACTTAGATAACATAATATACTTTCAGAGATTGTCTCCAAGGGGAAAACAATATTTAAGTGAAGATTCAACACTTACAGTAACAATATGTCCATGAACTCATATAGTTGAATTCGATCCTTCACAGTGTATGTCTTTTTCCAATGCTTGATTCTATGCATGAGTTTTTCTGGAGCTACCACACGAGAACACATCTGAAATGAGAAGATTGATGATATTTAGCTCCCACAGTGAATATCAAAAAGACTTCAGATCTACTATAGAGACAAGTATGTCTGATTCATTTATGACTATTCCAATATTCTGTTCATAGCACTCAGATCTTGTAAATGTTTATCTTCACTCCAGTTACAGAAAGGAATTCATTCTGTAGTTAAATTGGCATTAATGACTCAACTTATTACTTTTATGTCTGTGTCCTAAATTATGAATCAGTCAATTTCTAGGCACTTGGCCAGATTCTAAAGAAATATCAATAAGCTATAAAATAACTTATAAAAACAGATTTCAGATACCCTTTCTAGTTCTGTTATAACTTGTTTGATTAGCGTAATGCTGAAATAAAATGTGTACCTGTAACAATGAGATTAATCTTGACTCAAAATGTGAAAGCTTGTTGCAAGATCATTTTACATTGTTCCTGATTATTATTTCCATTTATTTTACACGACTTCTACTAGTATACAGGGTTGAAATCCATCCCAAGGAATTAAAGGACAATTTGAGGGACACCAGGTCAAGCAGGAATGATATGAGCATGGTGTAGAAATTGTTGAAGGGCACTTACCACATTGTCCCTGTTACCCTACAGAGAGCCAACATATAATCACATATCATTTCTTGGGCAACAATGGTGCCTACCACGCACAGTATCAATTGTAAACCAGAGTCTTTTCCAGGTCTCATTGCCAAATTATAATGTGAAATTGTGGCATTTCCATTGAACATAACCCAGTAGTAAATCTAAGTAGGATTGGTTTCTCCGAACAATTGGAAGCACCAAAGAAATCGGACAATAGGCAAACACATGAGAGGGAACTGTCAGCTGCTTGGATTGCAAAGAGTTTCCACAGTCAAGACTGTTTCTCTCTGACATTGTCTTGTTGAAGAAACATATTTATATTTAAGGATTATGTAAGCACTTAAAAGAACCTCCAGAGCCAATGGCCTCAACAGCCAAGTAGGCTCCTTCCATTCCAGCTGCAAAACTAGGGAGTGCACTGAAAGGGAGGAGGAGGGTGAGAAAGAAGAAAACCTAATAAGGCACTTTAGTAGCATGGATAAAGAAGGCTTTTTTGTAAATATCACTTTATCCACATTGTGCACTTTTGAATTCCAGCATGGTGGAAGATGACAGCGAGCACTCCTGTTCCAGTAACTTCCAGCACTGACATGGCTGTGTCAGTGAGCCCTGAGTATTCATATCCCTTTCCTACTAGCACATCTTGTTAACCCCATAGGCTTTATATTTCCCAAATCTCCACCCAACCCATCCAAATGTGCCCACACCTTCTTATCCTTCCAATCCAGACCCTGGTACATTGAGGTGGCAATGCCTGGTGTTGTCATACAGTAACATCCCCCCATTCTCACTGCCCCGTGGCTGAATACTTTAACTCCCCCTCCCACTCCGCCAAGGACATGCAGGTGCAGGAGGTACCTCCTCCATCTCCAAACCCTAGCCACACAACACCTGGAGGAAGAACACCTCATCTTCTGCCTTGGGACCCTCCAACCACATGGGATTAATATGGATTTCACCAGTTTCCTCATTTCCCCTTCCCCCACCTTATCCCAGATCCAACCTTCCAACTCGGCACCGCTCTCTTGACTTGCCCATCTTCCTTCCCACCTATTCATTCCACCCTTCTCTCTGACCTATCACCATTACCCCAACCTTCATCTGCCTATCGCACTCTCAGCTACCTTCCCCCCACCCCCCCCAGCCCCAACCCCCCTCCCATTGATCTCTCTACCCCCTTGGCTCACAAGCCTCATTCCTGACGAAGGGTTTATGACCAAAATGTTAATTGTCCTGCTCCTCGGATGCTGCCTGACCTGCTGTGCTTTTCCAGCGTCACACTGTTGCTTCTAGTTGTCAGTTTTTGGTTCTGATGGTCATTGTTGGTTGTTGACGTTCTTGCTGTCAGTGTTCTCGGTTCAGAAAAGCCAATGTTCAGCAACTCTTGTTCAGAAATTGGTTCAGCCTGCTTTTTGCGGATTTCTTGGTTAGCTTCCCCCCTCTTGGTTTGACTTGCCAATTCAGCATCTCTGTTCGGTCTCTTGATTCGGCTTCTCTTGGGTCTTGGTTCAGAAGATGCTCAGTTGAGATTGGGAATGACAGATATATTGACTATGATTCCCCTTATCTCCACTCCAAATCTGAAGTCTCATTGTTCAGTTGATGTTCTCTTTGAAGTTAATTGGCTTTCCAATGGTTAGACAAGGTGTAAGTGATCTTTAATTGATATTGGATGCCGAGGCTTTTCACAGTACCTCTCTAGGTTCCATACTCTCTCAATTTATATCCAGTTAAAGCATTGTTGAATGTTCTGGGAAAATAATCCTAGTTTAAAAGAAATAGGTGAATATTGCTTGGGGCATGCTGGAAGCTGTTTGCATTGACTGTGACTTCAGAATTCAAGCAAGACAGAATCCCAGTTTTCTGTAATTCAGTGCATCATCCGTTAAAAACTGGTACTCATTGTTCAAGCAGTTATTGAACTGGCAAATTATAATACTTTCCTAACTTATCCCCTAGCTAATCAGCCATATTTTTTGTAGCTCAGCAATGAAGGTATCCTGAATTGACATGCACAGGAGATAGCTAGCATTACTCAATATTAGGACTCTGGGGGAGTGTAGACACATTTCTGTTAAAAGATGATGAGATCTTTTAGACAGGACCTTCATAACCACAAGTGAAGTATTAATATATGACACATATCCTTCTCAGAATTCAGGAGAATTGCCATTTTTTCTTTTATTAAGACTGTGCCTTTTCAGGCTTTATAAAATTGTAGACTGAAATGAGAAAGAACTGTTTTAAGATCAATGTTTTAAAGGATTGTTGTGTGTCATGGAAAACAAGTTATGTAACACTGATGACAAGCATTGTTTAAACAGCTGCTTGAACAAGCCGTAACTGATGTGGTGCAGATTAACTGGAGCTGACAGGTTTTACATTCAGTTAGAGCTTAGGCTGGTAACAAGTTGTTAATTGGTCTATGGACGAGTGACTAATTATTGCTAATAAAGGCCTTTTGCCTGACCCATTCATGTACAGAGGAGCCTCGATTATCTGAATAAGATGGGTGAGCACTATTTCATTCGGATAATTGATTATTCGGCTAATCAATTCAATGCCTCTCCTCTGGGGCTCGGAGTTTTCTGAACTTTCTATTTTCCTATCTTTGCCTGTCTTGCTCCCTCTCTCTGTCTCAGGGTTTGTTTCTGAGCAGACGCACCCCAATCAGTTCAATGGGATTGACACTGGGAGCACTTGCTAAGTCCGTTCCCCATTCAGGAAACTAGGCATCAGTAAAGCATGCGCAAGCCCCCGCACCCCCATCCATTCCCCTTACCCCGTCCAACCTCCGCTCCCATCGGCCTCCACTCCCGCCCCCCCCCGTGCAATCCCCAACCCCGTCCACCCTGCCCCCGTCCGACCCCATCCTGCCCACACACCCCAGTTCACCCCCACCCCCAACCCCGTCCACCCCTGCTCCCCCGTCTGCCCCAACCCACCATCTGCACCACCTCGTCTGTCCAGCCCCAACCACGCCTGATTCCACCTCCTGTTCACCCCCACCCACATTCTGCTCCGCCACCCCCCTGCACTCACGCCACCCCATTCTCCCCCCCCCCCCTCTCTCCGGGACAGCTGGACTAGACACCAACAGTAAGACTGCTGCTACCTTTGGGGGGCGGGGGGGGCAGGGGGGGGGGGGTGAGTCTCCAAATAGCACGCGCGCACACATGCACACACACACACACAAAATTTTTACTGCAACTTTTTGTCAAGTTCCACTTTTGCCCTGTACAGGACAATGTTAGAGAGATTATCTGGGGAAGGGGGTTCAGAGTACATGTCTATGTAGAACTCCAGGGCAAGTGTGGGGAGAGAAAAAGAGAGGGCAGTCAGTCAGTCATTTGGAGACGGTGCCAGGGCTCCCATCAATGTCTGGACTATTCTCTGCAGCATTTCAGTAAGCCGAGTTCATTTTTAATCATTGTAAACAAAAGATACGATCAGTGTTGGAAACACATCTTTGATGTAAAGTTTCTATGGGACCTCGAGATCTCAATATTCGGATAATTGATATTCGGATAACCGAGGTTCCTCTGTAATTGGCTCTTAGGTAGCTGAACAGCTTAGGGCTGGTACTGGATGGAGTGAAGTGATAAGATATTCACCAGCTCAAAAACTGTCTCTCTGTTCACTGCAGTCAAATCCTACTTTAACCCTTAAGAAACTTTATTTAGCTTTCCTTCAGCAGCTGCTGTAAGTTATGGATTTTTAAATGATATACCACATACATTTTTTCATAAGTGATCCAGTCATCCTATGCATCTTGCAAACCAATGGAAGTATTTGGAAAAGGAAAGCTGAGAAGAAACCTTCTGATCAGTAAGAACCAATTCAAAAGATCTAGTGAACAAAGACAACTGAACTGATTTCCCAGTTCTCCTTCCATCCGTTTTTTTTGTTTCCCCTGTTTATATCTTCATGTGTATGTATGTGAGGGGAGTTTATAAGGGGAATTAGAGTTTTAATTTGTAGAGTTAATTGCCAATGGTTTATAACTGTTTACCTATACCTAGAGATGAATTACTTGTAATAAACAACTGGAATTCCCTCCCTAACTGCATTGTATGTCTGCCTATGGTATGTGGACTGCAGCAGTTCAAGAAGGGAGCTCACCACCACCTCCTCAAGGGCAACTATAAATGGGCAGTAAATGCTGGCCAGCCAGTGAAACCTGTGTCCCACAAGGGATTAAAAAAAATGAGTAATGCTTGTTAAGTCCAGAGGCCTGGCCAGTGTTTTCTGTCAATCTGGGTCTGTCAGTCTGTTATATTGGGGAATTTTGTGTACTTTTATAAAATCTTTAACCTTTGTGATGACTCTGGGAATAGTGGGGCTTGCATTCCAGTGTGCTACCCCAGTGAGTCCTGACACTTTCTGCTTTGCTGGATCTATGTGGAAATAAAGAAACTCAGAAGTTTGCCTGAACAGTACTCTCATGACCTGAAAAATGTTTTCCTGGCTGTTACTTACGTTGTTGTCATGTTCTCAACCACAGATAAGACATCATTCTGATGTCAGTTTCTAACAGCTGGCAGATCTTTTCATGGTGTCAAGAGGGAAATAAAGCCTCTTCAGACATTGCCTTTTCTGACACAATCTGGGTCAGAGTGTTTGTTGCTGATCCAAAGCAGACAAAATCATTGGCCATTTACATAGCCAGGAGTTTTCTGGACAGACATCCAATGCATGATATATCGCAACATACACAATGCAGCAAATTAAGTAGGAGCATTGGAGATTGAACTTTCCTCCATTATTTGTCAAGGGTTGTATTGTGGCTATAACGCTGTAAAACAACCAAGGTGTTTTTCAGAAATGTGTCAAATATAATATAAGCGAATAAGTGACCAAAAGTTTGGTGAAACAGATAGATTTTAAGAATTGTCTTCATGGAGGTCAGTGAGATATATAGACAGAAAGGCTCAGGCAAGGAATCGATGAACTTCAATTCCAGTGTAGCATTTAAAATCCGAAAGATGAAAGAGGCTAGAAATGAATGGACACAGATATCCTGGTGTAGGATATATAGGAGTTTAAAGAATTAAGCGGGGTGAAGTCACAAAAGGTTTTGAAAGTAAGGATGAACATTTTAAAATGAATGTCCTGCCGCATTAGGTGCCAAGGTAAGTCAAGAACAATAGAGATGGTGGGTATATGTTGGGATAAGGGTGCAGAGGTTTGGAATAATTCGGGTATGTAGTGGTGGGTAAACCAGGAAGTCATTGCAATATCTAAAAGCATGGATGAAGATTTGAGTGGCAGCAGATGCCCATCTTTTCTAACAAGGCCTCTGACACATATGCAATTCATGATAATGTTTCCAATTAGTTTTTAAAAATTTCTTAACAAGTCTAGAATAAGGAAATCCTAGCTCCTGGTCTTAATATACATTCAGAATGTCATGTGCCAAATGCTGATGTATTGGAAATGTATATAATTCAGCTTTCATCTCTTATTGAGGAAGTTGGCATCTCATTGAATGTAACTTGGATCAGATCGCAGTTCCACCATACATGCTGATGTAATTCTGTAATTGCCAAACCTGAACAACAAATTAGATTTCAAATCACAAACGAACAAATTTTTCTGAAGAAACAAAACAGAAAATGCACGCAGCAAGTAAGAAACCTACACTAACTTGTCTATTCAGCACATTTAGTTTTATTGCTCTTATCCAGTAGTTATTTAGACCTGTCCTTTCAAAAATCAATACTAATTGAAGAGAGATATTTAGTTTGCTACACTTTTGCTGACATATAATAATGCATTTCATTACAGGTGTGTCAGCATTACTGGTGATTTCTGATACCAATATTTTCACCCTGTTATAAAAAAGGCTTTAACTGTAAAGACATTTTAGGGTAGACCTTAGGCCCGATTACAGTGGTTGCACAGATACATTATGCAGAATATGGCAATAAACAGGTGAGCATATTTAATGCTCAATTTCCTCTTCCTACCGTTTTAGCTAGTTGCTTTTTTTTGTGTAGTCTTTGCAGGGAAAATCATGGGGTAAGGATTACATTATTCATGTGATGAAAGTAAAAAGGGGATAACTTCATGCAGCAGAATATAGGGAGCTAGGAAATAAACTAAAAGGTAGAACCTCATTGAATTGAATTAGCTTTTTTGTCACATGAATTCAAATTAGTTCAGTGAAGCAATTAAAAGTCTCCACTTACAGCATGACTTTGGGTACAGGTCCCAAGGTACAATCCTTAGTGAAAAACAAAGTTACATTACAGCTATACACAGTATAACCAGAGCAATGTTAAAAAGGACAATGCTCTGATGCACATGCCCTGACCACCGGCCACCACCGTACTAAGCTGTTGGTTGCCGGCATCCCCGCTTCGGACCACTGGTCACTGGTATCCCCACTCCGGCTGCTGGCTTCTCCATTCCGACCACTGGTGTCTCCGCCAACCCTGCTTCGGAAGCAGTGAGTCGGAGGATGCGGTTGGGTGTCTGAGGCCGAGAAAAGGGAGAGAGATGGAGAAAAGAAAGAGATAAAGAACAGGTGGAGCAGAGGAGCTCTGGCTGGAACGTCCTACTCTGCTGACAGGCACCAACCTCAGGATCACTCCCATGCTAAAGAGATCAGGAATAAAATAACATACTCATTGAACGCAAGGCTAGAGAAATGGTGTAGAAGGATTAATTTGAAATGTTGAGGCACTGGAATCGATTGTGGGGAGATAAAATCTAAACAAGCTTGTCAGGTTGTGCCCCAGCAGGAACTGGGACCAATATTCTCAAAGGGGCGTTCTCTCATACCGTGACAATGGATTTAAACTAGAGTAGCAGGGAACCTGTGCAAGCAGACAAAATTAAGAGAAGCAAAGATGGAAATGAAAGATAGAAAAACAGAAAGCAAAAGTGGAAGGCAGAGGAAGCAAGGGCTAACAGCAAATAGGACCATTGTACAAATAAAAATGTCAAAAATGCCAAGTCTAAAGGTACAAAATTTCATTAAAAATCTAAGTAATTGATATCCATTGCAAATGCTGAGATTTCAGAACATATCTTGGTGACACTATACTAGCTAAAGCTTGCCAACCAGAAAGGGAGGCCAGGCAGCATCCGAGGAGTAGGAGAATCTACGTTTCGGGCATAAGGGCTCTCCATCAGGAGGGCTTGTGCCTGAAATGTCAATTCTCCTACTCCTCGGATGCTGCCTGACCTGCTGTGCTTTTCCAGCACCACACTCTAGACCCTGATCTCCAGAATCTGCAGTCCTCACTTTCTCCAAACAGAAAGAGATCCATTTATCACTACTCCATTATCACTACTCCAAATCCTTTGCCTATGCTAATATGTTAGCCCTTACACAAGGAACTTTTATAGTACTAACCTTTATTGTGACACTTCATCAAATGTCTTTTGGAAATGAAGTACTCCACAACTACATGATTTCTTTATCCACCTTGCTTGTTAATTTCTCAAAAAAACTCTAATAAGTTAGTTCAACATAACTTCCCTTTCAGAAAAAAATGTCATGCTGATTCTGCTTAATTATATCAGTCCTTTCTGTCAATCTGGGTCAGAATGATCCAAAGCAGACAAAAACATTGGTCATTTACATTGCCAGAAGTTTTCTGGACAGACATTCAATGCATTGTATCACAACAGATACAATACAGCAAATTACGTAGGAGCATTGGAGAAACATGACCAAAATACAACCCTTTTTACGGTAATAGCTACTCTATTCCAGTGAGTAAAATGTTTAAATATCCCAAAGCCAGTTTGACATCCACTAAGAAAAGGTAAGTGTGTAAGCTATGTCAGAGAGGGAGGAGGGAGACAAGTGGTTGGGAAATAAGGGTGGGGGAGAAAGGTAAGAAAGAAACCAGGCAGGTGAGGGAGTTAGGTTTGCATGTAGGTAGTGAGATACAGTGTCATGATGATGAGAGAGTAGAATGCTAGATGAATAAGAATATAGATTGCAAGGTGGTTGAGAGGAAAGATTGTCAGGTACATGGATAAGTGGCATGTTGGTTAGGATTTAGGATGCCAGTGGATCAGTGGGATATAAGACCATAGGGTGCCATGTGGGTAAGGGGATAAGATACTATGGGTAAAGGGATAGGGTGCCAGGTGGGTAAGGGGATAGGATACTGTGGGTAAAGGAGTAGGGTACAAGGTGGGTAAGGGGATAGGATGCAGTGGGTAAAGGGGTAGGGTGCCAGGTGGGTAGGGGGATAGGATGTTGTTGGTAAAGGGGTAGGGTACTAAGTGGTAGGATAGCAGGTTTGAGTGGGTAAATGATAGAAAGGTAGGTGATGAAGAAGGGTTAGAGGAAACACTCAAAGTGTATTGGGATGGTGGGCAAATCCCACTCACAGACTCCCTAAATCAAATAGAAAAGACTACTCATGGAGATGACCAATTAAGGAAAAGTTACCCCATGAATGGGATGTAAGAAAATGGTGTGGAATTAATCCTTCAATAGTCCAGTAAATCATACATCAGTGGCAGAGAAATTATTGAGGAAGATCCTTAGGGACAGGAATTACTCATATTTGGAGAAGCCCTTTCGGCATCTGGGATGAGAGGGTGTCCATGGGGAGGGTTGAAAGGATTCTGGTTGGTTGTTGAGGACGGGAATCAGGTTAAGCGAATACGGTGAGAAAAATTGTTCAATATCTCCACTACTTCTTTGGTTTCTATTGTCAATTCCCTACACTCAGTCACCAGACATCCAACATTAGCTTAAGTTATTCTGTTCTTATTTAATAACACCATTTGCCTAGATCCCTTTATATACAATTAAGTCGTCATCTCACATTTTAGTAGTTGAAATGTCTATTTATTCACCCATTAAAAGATATAATGATCTCTGGCTCAACTAATTTTTCTGCCAAGGTATTCCATGTTCAGGGAATCAGACAGCATAGAATGATACTCTCCAACTATTATGCCCATACTGGCTTTTTGAGAGAGCCTTGCAATTCGTACACCAGCATTAATTTTCCTCATAATTTTGCATATTTTATCCTTTTTCTGTTTATCAATCCTCTTACTTTTAAAATTTATTAATGAATCTGTTCTCACCATCATTTTAGGTAGTGCCTTCCAGATCATAAATTTCAACAATTTTCCACTAAAAGAAACTCTCTTTGCTCTCAATGACAATTTAGTGGTCACCGACTCCACAACCAGATCAAAACCCTTGAACAATTATGAAACCTCAATTAACTTTTATTTGCTTCAGTGCAAATGGATCAGATGTTGATCCATGCAGCTACTTGCATACCCATAAATCACTGAATCACAGAATTCTTACAAGATAGCAGACCATTAAGCCCATCATGTCAAATGGGCAATGAACCCAGTGCCATTTCTACACATTGTCCTTGTAAACTTCCACATTTTTCCTTTTACATAATTAATTGATTCCCTCTTGAACACCTCAGATGAACCTGAGTCCATGCTTGGGCAATGCATTCTAGAATTTTGTCTCTCACTGTATATAAATATTTCTACTCATGTCACTATTTCTGCTTTTGTGAATTATCTTAAATCTGTGCCTTCTCGTTCTCAATCCTTCCACCAGAGGGAACACCTTTTCAACACCCCAAACAATCATGATATTGAACAACAAATCTATCAATTTTTTCTTGCTTCTCTAAGAAAAATACTCCCAACTTTTTCAATTTATTTCCGTAACTGTGTAAGTTCTTGTGAATCTTTTATGCACTCTCTCTGATGTGTCCACACATAGAGTCTTGGAGATGTACAGCATGGAAACAGACCCTTCAGTCCAACTCGTCCATGCCAACCAGATATCCCAAACCTCCAGCTGAGGCCAAACCATTTCACAGTCACTCCTCACATTGCAGATCCTCTGGGAGGTTAGCCCTAGACTCCAGTTTTTTCTGGCTTCATTGATGAGCCCTATTGTGGGTTCTTCATGATAGGTAGGGAATTTGCATTATTTTGATATCTATGGTTTTCTGTTATCTGCGGGATGTATATGTCCCTATCCCAAGCAAATAAAACGGAATTTGTGTATTTCTACAAATTTAACATAACCTTGTTATTCTGGATATCTATGCCTTATTAATAATGTCTCAGATATTGTATGCTTTATTAAGCATACTCTCAACCTGTTCTGTCCTTATATATGTCCAGGTCCCTCTGCTCCTGCATTCCTTTAGAATTGCACATTTCATTTTCTAATGTACCTTTGTGTTCGTCCAATGGAAATGAATCACTTCACTGAATTTCACCTGCTAATTGCCCATACATTCGACAAACCTCTCTTTGTCCTTCTACCTTACAAATCATAATTCCTGCTAGCAAGCTCTTAAGAATTGTCAGGTTGCAAAAACATTATTTGAAACCAGTTCTTTATGTCACTTGTACCTATCTTAAGCAAAGCTTTGTCATACCATATTGCAACAGAATTCACAATTAGTGCAGTATATGGTAAAACCTAATGATGTATTATTGCATTAAATTAAAATGTCATTTAACAATTGTCAGTTAATAGAAAATATTGAATTTTAAAGCTATTGTTTTTAAGTCTACTAATTAAGAGTTTTGCATCTAGCTCACATTTTTAGGCAAAATCAACACGACACTGGCACAAAATAAAACATAATTGGATCAAAATGTGTCTTTTTTTTAAAAGGTGTCATGGACTATCAGATTTCCAGTATCCGCTGTATTTTGCTTTTATATTTTGGCTCATTGATTGTCTGTAAATTACTTAATTTAATTCTGTCAGTTACACCAGGTGGCTGCTGAAGTTTGGTAACTTATCTGACCATAGTTGGCAAGATCATGCAGATGGCTTTGAATCAAAAGTAATGAAGAATATGTGACACTCATTAGGTACAATTCTTGGCTTCGGATCACTGACTGTCATAGTCCCTCTTCCTGAATATTCATGTACAGAACTTTCAACATTACAGAAAGAATTGAGAAACTGCTGCTCCATAGGTCAGGTCCATTGAAGCCAGTAATACCGAAGTGCAATTAAATATTGGAAAAACAAGGCTTGAATCAGCAAACAAAAGACACATAAGTTGCTAAATCTTCAGAAATTAATGGAACAATGAAGGCTTCCAGAAACGAACATGCAAAAGGCTGCCAGTAAATTAAGGAGAAAAATATTCCTTACATTTTATTACCATGCGACAAATAAACAATCCTGACCATATTACTGGTCAATACCAGCAGTTTTAAAAGTGGTTCTTATGGGCCATAATAATAAAGACAATCCTCTCACTTTGAACTGTGCATATTCACTAATATGTTCTGAAATGCAATGCTGCCTTGCTGGGGTGATGTGGGAGGTGGAGGTGGGGGAACAAGGTTTCAGTACTGTTACCACACTTAAAATCTCCATGCATAGCATGGCTTAAAAGGACCACAATGTGAAAGATCCTTGTAGAGACTTCCCATGGCCCTCCTCTTCAGAGATCTCTGCTACACCGTCATTGACACTCACATCAAGAAGAATCTGCTGTATTTCTGGCATTTCTGACATAGAATCATTGGAGGTTTTTGCTGCAGCCACAGTACTATGAAGGCGCAGAGAAATGGAGGAGGAACAGATGTGTCAGCAAGCCCAGGACCAGCAGCAAACTCCAATGGCTGCTGAATGTGAAGATTTTGCAACTAAAGGCCCATTCAAGACATGGAGGAGATAACACACCTGGAGTCTATCATTCTCCATGCCATTTCTTTCTGATGAGTGCAGCTCTTTTGGCTTGCATTGCCACAGTGGACTGAAAAAGTCTCAAGACACTGTCACAGAAGAAGCTAACTGCTGGAGCTGAACTTGTAACTTGAAAGGGTGGGTGACTATTCGATCCTGCTCGCTGCCATGGTGACAGTTGCACGAAATTCTTACACACCTGGCTCAAAAATCCATTCAGGGCCTGTGTGGGATCCCTCAATGCTTAACTTTAAATGTATCAAGGCAGGTCATGGATGTAATTTGTGACTGGTCACATCACCACATCTTGTTTCCCCATGATGAGGTCAGTGTTGCAGCCTGGTTAGTAGGCTTTGCTGATGTACTCCCCCAGGCTGTACACAAGTTGAATTTGGAGTGCCATATCATCAATAGAAATGTGTTCCATTTCATCAACATACAGGTCATGTGTGATTATCAACACATATTGGGAATCTGTGCCCAGTACCCTGGAACTAAAGCATTTACACAACCCCTGACTGAGGCTGAGTTTAGATACAATCCATTCTTCCACAAGGACTATGGTAAAGCATTCTTCGGAAGTTGAGGTTCCCACGCTTGGATTCATCTGGAGGTACCTTGCAGTACAATCCAAACTGAATGTGCTGCATAATCCTAGCATGCTGCACAACTGGAGCAGACACAAAGGAGATGTGGTGGATACTGTGGGCTAGGAGAGTGGCAGCAGGCTTCCAAAGAAAAGAGTGAGGACATTACACAGAAGAAAACATCACCTTAAGTATGATAGAGCAGTGCAAAGTCACATGAAACAAGCTAGAAATGACTTAGTAGACAGACAGGAGCTGAAAGAACACAGCAAGCCAGGAAGCATCAGGAGTTGGAGAAGTTGATGTTTCGGGTATAACCCTTCTTCAGGACTGGGGGTATGTGTGGGGGAGCTGCAGATAAAGGGGTGGTGCGTGCCACCATGCCCCACCACCCTCTTTACCCGCAGCTCCCCCACACATACCCCCAGTCCTGAAGAAGGGTTACACCCGATACATCGTCTTCTCCACCTCCTGATGCTGTTTGGCTTGCTATGTTCTGCCAGCCTCCTGCTTATCTATTTTGGATTCCAGCATCTGTAGTCTTTTTGGCTCTAACCAAGAGATGACTTAGTGACAGCTAGTTCCAATAAATGTGAGCTGGGCGCAGTAGTTGATTGTAAATCTATTGTTTCTTTTATGACAAATGACCCCTGTTTGCTCCTAGAAGCAAATGAAGCTCTTTTGTTTTTTTTTCTTCACTTTTGCTGTTGTTACATAAAAGTTATTTTTTTGCAACCATTTAAAGCCATCCAGCATTTGATACCCATTCATTGAAAAATGACAAGATGTTATGGATAGCTGAGGATTAGGAAAAGTGTATATATTCCATTAAAACAAAATCATATGTGTTCATTTGGAGACATTCAGGGAGAAAAGGGGAAAGGAATGGCATCTAAAGCTGGAGCTCCCTAAAGATTAAAGATACAATGATTAAAATGAGACAGAGAGAGGAGACCTATGATAATTTTCAGTTCATGCTACCATTCCAAACATAGAAAGTGCAAAGGAGAACAAACAAAGGAAATATAAGGGGCAAAGACAGAATATGACAATAGACTAGCAACCAACAAAAAAAACCTTTTGATAAACATATAAGTAATAAAATGGTAGGTAGATGGATAATGGGACTGATTAGAGACCAAAAGAGAGATTTTCACAAGGAAATGAAAGGCATAGTTGAGATACTAAATATGTCCTTTGCATTTGTCCATGAAAGAAGAGAAAACACACATGTAGCATTAAAGGAGAAAGCTGTGAAAGGGATTCAAGTAAAAATAAAGAAGAGGGCTTAAAAATTTGTAATTTGCAAAGTGAAATACTCAATCTAGTGTACTAAAGGAAATTAAATAGGCCCTGGTCACAATCTTCAAATCATTGTCCATAGGAGGTGTGTTATGGGAGAACTCTAAATATGCAACTCTGCTCAGAAAAAGGGAAGCAGGATAAACCCAGCACATGATCATGGTGGGAAAACCTTTAGAGAAATAATCATGGGTAAAATCAACTTGCATTTAAAATATTACAAGTCAACCAATAAAAGTCAGCAAGGATATCCTAAAAGGAAATCATATTCGAATAATTTGATTGACTTTTTGCATAAACAGAGAAAGTGACAAGGCATGCAGCTAATGCTGTGTATACGCACTTTCAGGAGAGATTCAACAAAATAGTATGTAATGCAAAGTTAAAGCTTATGGTATTAAATTAGAGACAAAAATCTGCAGATGCTGGAATCCAAGGTGTACAAGCAGGAGGCTTGAAGAACACAGCAAGCCAGGCAGCATTAGGTGGTGAAGTCAACAGTGTAATCCATCTTCAGGACTGGTGGTGGGTGTAAGAGGAGCTGTAGATAAAGTGGTGGTAGTGGGGTTGGGAGTGTGGGGCGAGGACAGGGTGCTAAGGTAGGGATAGGTGAACACAGGTAGAGGGTATGACCTGGTTGGTCACTGGGAGGAATGAATCCGGTTGGTAGCTAGAAAGAAGGGTTGATCAGAGGAATGGAAGGGAAGGGAGTTAGGGGTTTAGAATGAAGGTTTTTGAAATTGGAGAACTCAATGTTGAGTCCTCCGTGTTGTAGGTTACCCAGGTGGAAGATGAGGTGTTGTTTCTCCAATTTACAGTCTGATTTGCTGTGACAATGGAGAAGGCTAAGGATGGTAATGTCAGTACGGGAGTGGGAAGGGGAATTAAAATGGGCGGTGACTGGGAGGTTGGTTGGCCCTTGCAGGCACAGCTGAGATGTTTGGCGAAACGTTCCCTGAGCTTATATTTGGTCTTCCTAATGTAGGGAAGACTACACCGGGAACACCAGATATACTAAACTAGTTTGGAGAAAAGGCAGGTGAACTTCTGTCTCACCAGGAAGGTCTGTTTAGGGCCCTGGATGAAGGTGAGGGGGGTGGTGTGCCGGCAGGTTTTGCAACTACTACCGTTGCAGGGGAAGGTACCTGGGGGTTTGGTGGAGGGAGGGATGTTGGTGAGGAGAGTGGCGTGAACCAAGCATTGGCGAAGGCAGCAGTCCTTGTGGAAGACAGAGAGGGGTTTCACAACTCCCCCAGGGAGGGGAAAATGTTCTTGCTGGTGGGATCTAATTGTAGTTGGTAAAAGTGTTTAAGGATGATACAGTGGATGTGGCAACTGGTGGGATGGTGGGTGAGGACAAGGGGGACCCTGTCTCTATTGCATTTAGGGGGTCATTTAGAGCCATGGAAGAGGGAATGGAGGAGTTGCACTGGAGGGCTGTCTGGATGACAGAGGGGGAAAAAGCATGTTGTTCAAAGTAGGTGGTCATCTGGGATGCTTGGAAGTGGAATGTCTCCTCACGGCAGCACGATGGTTAGCACTGCTGTCTCACAGACCTGGGTTCAATTCCCGCCTCAGGCAACTGACTGTGTGGAGTTTGCCCATTCTCCCCATGTCTGCATGGGTTTCCTTCGGGTGCTCTGGTTTCCTCCCACAGTCCAAAAATATGCAGGTTAGGTGAATTGGCCATGCTAAAATTGCCCATAGTGTTAGATGTAGGGGAATGGGTCTGGGTGGGTGCGCTTCGGCGGGTTGGTGTGGACTTGTTGGGCCAAAGGGCCTGTTTCCACACTGTACGTAATCTAATCTAATTTAATCTGAGGAGATGCAGTTGAGGCAGAGGAATTAGGAGAAAGGGATGGGAATTCTCTAAGATACTGGGTGGGAGGAGTTGTAGTCCAGGTAGTTATGGGAATCTGTGGGTTCATAGTAAACATTTGTATGGAGACTGTCGCTGGGGGTGGAAATGGAAAGGTCAACAAAGAGGAGGGAGGTGTCCAAGATGGACTAAGTGAATTTGAGGGCAGAGTGAAAGTTGTGGGCAAAGTCAATGAACTGCTCCAGTTCAGCCTGGTTGCAGGATTGATGTAACGGTGGAAGAGTTGGGGCTCAGTGCCTGTGTAGTTACTGAAGAGGGACTGTTTGATGTAGCCAGCAAAGAAGCAGGTGTAGCGAGGGCCCATTTGAGTGCCAATGTTCCCCTGGATTTGGAGGAAATGGGAACTATTGTAGGAGAAGTTATTAATGTGAGGACTAGTTTGATGAGGCGGAGGACAGTATTGGTGGAGGGGGGTGCTGGATGGGTCTGTAGGCGAGGAAGAAGCTGAGTTTCCAATAGAAAACTGGCTAAGAAACAAAGGCAGAAAGTGGTGGTGAGTAAGACCATAAGACCATAAGACATAGGAGTGGAAGTAAGGCCATTCGGCCCATCGAGTCCACTCCGCCATTCAATCATGGCTGATGCGCATTTCAGCTCCACTTGCCAGCGTTCTCCCCGTAGCCCTTAATTCCTCTAGACAACAAGAACCTATCAATCTCGGCCTTGAAGACATTTAGCGTCCCGGCTTCCACTGCACTCCGTGGCAATGAATTCCACAGGCCCACCACTCTCTGGCTGAAGAAATGTCTCCGCATTTCCGTTCTGAAATGACCCCCTCTAATTCTAAGGCTGTGTCCACGGGTCCTAGTCTCCTCGCCTAACAGAAACAATTTTCTAGCATCCACCTTTTCAAAGCCATGTATTATTTTGTACGTCTCTATTAGATCTCCCCTTAATCTTCTAAACTCCAACGAATACAATCCCAGTATCCTCAGCCGTTCCTCATATGCTAGACCTGTCATTCCAGGGATCATCCGTGTGAATCTCCGCTGGACACGTTCCAGTGCCAGTATGTCCTTCCTGAGGTGTGGGGACCAAAACTGGACACAGTACTCCAAATGGGGCCTAACCAGAGCTTTATAAAGTCTTAGTAGTACATCTCTGCTTTTATATTCCAACCCTCTTGAGTAGTTAGTTTATCAGAAATATTGGAAGTATTTCAGAAATTTGGATGTATTCGGTTGTGTTCCATGGGGCTGGTATTTGGACCATTGCTCTTTTCCACACATGTTAATCATAGCAATCTGGTAGTCCAGAATTTGTGAACAGGGTACTGTTTGGTTGGTAAGTTGACTCCAATTGGTCAAGGCATTGCCTAACTACTGTCCACCACTCCTGCTTCCACCATCAAAACTCTTGTTTAAATCAAAGCTTTCTAATATACTTTGGAAAAAAAAACAATGCTTGGAAATATTTCTTTTTCCTACAAAGATCAATTCCCTGCATGTAAAGATATGTAACAATATACATGGGCAAAATGTCCCAACAACCAGTGGAACACACTTGAAAATATGTCTCTTTGACTGTTCTCAAAAGGCAGACTACAACTGTACTCAACCAGCCCATTCTTGCAAAGCTCACAACATAATGTCTACTGTTAGATAGAATTTTATAATTGTACAGTCTGAGTGTGCTAAGAATTACATCAACAATCGGCATGGTCATGAATTACATGGGATAGACATGAAAAGCCCCAGTAATTCAAGATTGGGAATCATGTGGTACTGTTGGCAGCAGCAGTAGAATTATACTCCAACCCAAAATGCAACCTCACATCCCACCACTTACCCCACTCTACCATAACCATCAATCCAGTGGATCAACTCTGTTTAATGAACAGTGCTGAAGGGCATAGCAGGAGCAGCAGCAGGCATACCTACAAATGAGATGTCCACACAGTGAAGCTGTAAAACAAGACTCACTATCTGTGTGCCAAACTGTGTAAGTATTAAGTACTAGCGAGGGCTAAGCAATTCCACAACTAATGGATCAAATCCAGGCTCCGCAGTTCTGCCACATCCCATCATGAATTGTGGTGAACAATTTAACAATGCATTGGAGGAGAAGGATCCACAAATATCTCCAGCTTCTATGCTGGGGAAACCCAGATAAGGCTGAAACATTCACAACAGTCTTCAGCCAGGCGTGTCAAGTGATGATCCATCTTGGCCTCTTCCACTGGTCTTCAGCATCAAAATGTCAATACTCAGCCATCACTCCATGTGATAACAAGAAACAGCTGGAGACACTGGATATTGCAAAGTTTATGGGTCCTGACAACATTTGGCAATAGTATTGAAGACCTGGCTCTTGTAGCCACAGTATCTATATAGGTAGTCCTCATCAGTTTCTTGTCAGTGGAAACTAACAGGATGTTTCTAGTGGGGAATGCAATTGAATGTCAAATTCTTTCTTGTGGATGATGGTCATTGCCTGAAATTTGTGTGTTGTGAATGTTACTTAACAGGCCAAACCTGGATATTGGCTGAGATGGGTCTTGTTGCACTAGACATGGACTGCTTCAGTATCTGAGCAGCTGTGAGCGCTACTGAACATTGTGCGATCTTCAGTGAAAATCCCAAATTCTGACCTTAAGATAGGGGAAAGATCATTGGTGAAGCAGCTGAAGATGGTTGGGCCTAATACACTACCGTGAGAAACTCCTGCAGAGATGTCTTAAGAGCTGAGATAACTGATCTCCAAGAACTACAACCAGTCCAGTTTAAAACTGAAGGGAAAGCTTGGCAGTGAGCTCTCCATCATTATTAACTGGTGCATTCTACACTGCAATACTTCTACCAAGCAGAGTCTACTTGCTAACCAATCAGGACTCCTCATTCATGCAGGATAAATGTAGTCTTCTTTTTGGTTTGTTATTTCTTGAATTGTCCTGGTGAGCGCAAGATGAAAAGATCCAATAAAATGTACCTTCTTTTTCAGATACTCAATCATTAATGTTCCTGACATTGTTTGATTTAGTAAAAAGGGCACATATCATCAGGCACAATTTAAGTATTGGCAAATTAGGAATACAGAGGGAAGTCTTGCAAAATATTTTCAGTCAAAGTCTAATAATGTTATTAATAAGGCAGGAAGATCAGCATACTCTTACCAGACTATAGGCTGCTCTCATTAGAGAGAGAGAGAGAGAGAGAGAGAACTGATGGTGTTTTAACCTGAGGGTCACCACGTCTTGGATAAGTGGAGAAATTGAGAAGGAGAGTCCTTCATGGTAACCTCATCTGGTGCAGGAAAAGAACCTATACTGTTAGCATCACTGTGCATCACAAAACAGCCATCTAGCCAATTGATCTAACCAGTTATGGAATATGACCTCAAGAAAGACCACTGAACTGAATGTGAAATCAAAGGAAATCAGATATGTTTAAAAAGACGAGTAGAAATGAGGGATAATGTGTGAAAATAGGTAGATAGGATTGATCCATCTGGAAGAGTTGAGAACTGGGCTAATCATCATATCCTGTGATGGAAAATTCCCTGCTGTTATCAGACTTATGAATAGACCTTCTCTGCATCTTCTCTGTAGCTGTCACACTATGATCTGCATCATGTTCTATTACCCCGATGTATTTATGTAAGGGATGATTTGTCTGACTAGCATTCACAACAATACTTTTTACTGTATTTCACTACGTGACACCAATAAATTACATCAAACCATCTTCCTTTTAAGTCAAGTAAGGGAAGAAATATGTTTCCGAAATTCTATCAATCCAAGATTTGTGCCTTTTGATTTTAAAATTACATTTGTAACACTATTATTTAACAAGTGTGAAATATACCAAATACCAGATTGTTGCATATTGAAATATGTAATTCGGTACAGTGTGTCTGAGCATTTCTAGAAATTTGAGCTGATAGATTCAGTGCAGCTTTTTTTTGTGTGAAGATGGACTCAAGTGGTAGACTGTGAAATGCCAATGGATGTAGTTTGAGGATTTCCAGAAAACATGAGAATGTTGCCCCTCCTGGACAATCTAGAAGTGGGACATAGTTTTAAAAGAAGGGGTTTACTCATTTTAAATGAAGATATAGAGGAATTTCTTCTCTAATGAGACAGCAATGGAGGCTGGATCATTTATTGAAAGCAGAGTTGGACAGCTTTTTGATCTGCAAGAATGTCAACTGTTGTGGAGGTAGGCAGGAATTCTATGTTTATGTCAACATCAGATCAGCCGTAATCTTACTGAATGGTGGGGCAGGCTCAAGCAGCAAATTGATCCATTCCCATTTTTATCTTTTACATTCTAATTGGGTAAAGCTACACATAAGACACAGTTTGCTGTAAATTGAAACTTATGGAATTTAAACTGAATTATTAACCTGGTTAAGAGACTTGTTAGTACATAGAAGAGAGTGAATAGGAAAAAAGAACACCTTAAAATGAAAGAAAGTGACATGTAGTGTTCCACAAGGATTTGTGCTGAGACCTCAACTAGTCGGTACTATTTATTTATTAATGACTTAGAAAACACAATAGAGAGCCATATAACTAATTTGTCAATGACATAAAATTTCATGGTATACTAATTGGTATACACATGAGATGAAATTGAAAAGATATTGATAGATTATGTGAATAGACAGAATGTGGCAAAAGGATACAGTGCAGACAAATGTGGTTCTAATTCTTATTGGACAAAGGAAAACATTCAAGCATTATCTAAAAGGAGGGACATTAGGATCCTTGAGTCCATCAATAATTAATGTGAAGAAGCATCTACTTAATCAGTGCCTTGCAGCCAAAATGGGAGGGAGACAAAAATCAAGTAACAATAGGCCAGTTAGCTTAATATCTGTCATCGAGAAAATGTCAGAATCTATGTCAAAGGATGTAACAACAAAGCATTTAGAAATGAATAAAAATATCAAGCAGAATCACTGTGGCTTTTAAGGAAAAAACTGCCTGACAAGTTCATTAAAGTTCTTTGAGAAAGTAACAAGCAGAATAAATAAAGGGGAACCAGTAGAAGTAATATATTTGGATTACCAAATGGCATTTGATAAAGTACCACACATAAGATTTCTTGATAAGATGAGAGCCAATTGTGTTGGGTAGTATAGTAGCATAGATGGAGGACTGGCTAACTAATAAAAGACAGAGTTCAGATAAAGGGGTATTTCAGGATGGCAACCTATAACTAGTGCCATTGACACAATTATTTACAATACATATGAATTACCTGGATGACAGAAGTAAATGTACTATAGCTAAGTTTGTGGATGACTTGAAAGAAGGTGGAAAGGCAACTGGTAAAGATAACACAGCTTACAGAAGGGTATAAAAAGTTTAAATGAATGGGCAAGAGCTTGTCAGATCGAATATAATGTGGGAAACTGTGAGCTTACGCACTTTTGTAGGAGAATAAATGAGCTGAACATTATTTGATTAGGGAAAGAGTGCAGAGACTGTAGCACAGAGGAATTCGGTAGTCCTTGTGCATGAATCAGAAAAAAAAGTTAGCATTCAATTTCAGCTGGTAATAGGGAAGGTTTGTGGACTGTTGGTCTTTAATTCAAAGAGAATGGAATATAAAAATTGACATCTTGCTAATACTATACAAAATATTAGTCATACCACATCTGGAATACTGTTAACAGTTTTGGTCCCTTTATCTCAGGAAAGCTATACTGGCATCAGATACAAGAGAAAGGCTGATATAGGTTATAAACGGATTGTCTTATGATGAGAGGTTGAATAAGTTGGACTTGTACTTATTGGAGTTTAGACGAATGACAGGAGACCCTTATTGAAACACAAAATTGTTCTGGAGCTTGAAAGGGTAGATTTGGAGAGGCTGTTTACTCTTGAGAAAGAGTGTAAGACGAGAAGGCATAATCTCAGAGTTATACAGTGCCCATTTAAGACAGAGTTGAGGAGAATTAGAGGTCAGTTAATCTGTGGATTTCTTTACTGCAGAAGGTTGCACAATGACATGCAAAGCTTCTCTACAATATGAGCAGCAAATTATATAACATGTTACACCTTCATTCCAAAAAACAAGACCACCCCAACGGTACAGTTAGTAGATCACACATTCTTGCGCGTACACTCTAAAGTTAAAGCACCATCAATGCATTCACAGAGACATTTGAGATAATGGAACTTAAGCTAAATATGTGGATAAATTATCCACAGTGGAAAACTGACCCTGAACAATCAAGATGCACAGCAAGGCATTGTGTCATATGAATCTTTTTTCATACTTTGAGAGTTTTCTGTCAGTGATGGCAAACATCAACAATGAAGTTTAGCATCACCTCCAGAATGCTAGCTCAGCCTTTGGCCAGTTGAGGAACACAGTGTTTGATGACAAAGATCTCAAATTCAACACTAGACTCAGACCCTACTGGAATGTAGTGCCACTTTTCCTTCTGTATCCATCAGAGATTTGGACAATGTACAGCAGATACCTCAAAGTCCTGTTGAAATATCACCAGTGATGATAGCATAGGTTTTCTAATATCAATGTTCTGTCTTAGGCCAGTAGCGAGACTTGATTCTGATCAATCAGCTGCATTGGGTAGGCCATACCATCTATATACTTGGTGCAAGACTTCCATAAAAAGCTCTCTCTTCCAAGATTTATCAAAACTAGTACTCAGGAGTGTAGATAAAGGCTTCAAGGGCATCTTCAAAGTCTCTTTTTCCATTGACCTATGTGAATCCCTTGCTCAAGGCTACACAAACTAGATAGAAGTATTCATGAAAGTGCCAACAATTTCAAATATTTCTGGCATGATCAGGTGACAGACAGACACAAATAATGAAAGTAGCATATGAAAAAATTCCACCTATCTGTTTCAGCAAACACCATCTACCATTCCTTTAGCATGGTTTGCAGATCCAGGATTGGGCTGCTCAATCACCCCCAGGGCCCACAACTCCAGACTGAAATAACATTGTTCTCATTCATGAAGGAATGCTTAAAAAAGAAGAAAAACGAAGAATGGTGGAGGTCCCAGATCCATGTACGCAAGTTGCTAATATGCAGTCACATACAATAAAACCAAAAAGCTAGTAAAATTGTAACCTTTATGATTAAAGGGTTAGAATATGAAAGATTTATGAAATCTGTGTATAGCCTTAGTTAGAATACATCTGACGCAATGAGTGCAGTTCTGAATGCTAGCTATATTGGATTTGAAAGGTGTGTAGCACAGTCTTACTAAGATGTCACCAGTATTGTGAAGGGAATATCATGAGAAGATTTGCCTACAATAGGCTTGTATTCCCTGGAATACAAAAGGGGGGATTTGATTGAGATGAAATAATAGGCTGAAAGAGGCTTGTCTCTTAGACCCTATTCTGTTTGTCTCAACATGTGGAAACTCCTCAACCTTTCAAGATAAAGACAAGACAAAGTAGGCATATTCTGATCAAAGAAGGTCTGAATGCTGATGATGCTGGACTAATTGTCCAGATAAAGACTTGTAACAGTGTTCAGAAAACCACAGGTCTAGAGCAGGCTGTTCGGATTCTACTTTTATTCACATGCACCAATGCACTGTAAATATTGACAAAGCAGTCAGTAAATTCTGCTCCTTTGGACATACAGTGACAGTCTGTCTCTTGAAGAGCTCAACGCACACATTGGAAAGGCACTACCAACTTTGGCCGACAAACACAACTGGCTTACGAAAACAACAAACTGACCCACAGAACCAAGACACTTATTCTTAAGGCTTGTATGACAATGAAGCATTGACACTTATGCCTAATGAGAAAATAGGATTAATAACTTTCATCTTCATTACCTGTGACAAATCCTTGGCATCACATGAGAAAATAATGTTACAAATGAAGCAGTCTTATTGCAGACAAACATGTAAAGTGCATTAGTGTTAAGTAAGTCAAGATATTTTCGCTGGCTTGAGCATGTGTGCACGTGGGAAGAATGCTGCATCTCTGGGGATATGCCATACAAGATAGAGCCCATGCCAAGAGACTAGCAGAGTATTCAAAGTTCCAATTCAAGGATGCTGTTAGAAAAGATATGAAAGCCCCAAAAATCAATCATGATGCATTGGAAGCTCTCATAGATAATTGTGCAAATGACAAGACCAATTATGGGCATGGTGTTTCTCGCAATGATGACGTGTGCTTTTAGAAGCTCAAAGCAGAAGCTGCCCTACAAACAATGCTTCAGCAGATATCATCCACCCTTCCAGAAATGAACAATTTTACCAACTTTATGTGTGGTATTGTGGCAGACTGTGCATTTGCAGAATTAGCTTGTTGGCAGAAATGCAACAACAATCTCATTTGACCTCACCAAAGTTCTGAGGCTCCTGTATTCACATCGTGTATTGCAGATGGAATCATGCAAATCAATCACCTTGTTCTTAACTCACACTTCCTTGCACATGCAGCAACAAAATGGTAGGGTACAAAATGCTAAAGATCTGTAAGAAAATCATGACTGGTAGAATGTAGTCATTGTGTAATAAGCTTAATCGTAGAGGTCCATAGAACTGAAAAATGTTCTGTCACCCATTGAGTCTGTGCTGACCAAAAACAGCCACCTAACTATTCCATTCCCATTTTCCAGAACTTGGCCCATAGCTTTGTATGCCTTGGCAATGAAAATGCATATCTAAATGCTTCTAAAATACTCTGAGGGTTTTTACTGTCTACCATCCTTACAGACAGCGAGTTCCAGATTCTGACCACCTTCTGGGTGAAAAAAACTTTTGTCATATCTCCTTTAAGCCTTACCTTACATCTGTGTTCCTAATCATTGATGCCTCTGTCAAGGGAAAAAGTTCCTTCCTGTCTACCCTATCTGTGCCCTTCATAATTCTAAACAACAGTAGCTCAGTGGTTAGCACTGCTGCCTCACAGCGCCAGGAACCAGGGCTTGATTCCAGCCTTGGGTAACTGTTCGTGTGGAGTTCGCACATTCTCCCCGTGTCTGCATGGGTTTCCTCCAGGTGCTCCAGTTTCTTCCCACAATCCAAAGATGTGTAAGTTAGGTGGATTGGCCAAACTAAATTGCCTGTAATTTTCAGAGGTGTACTGTCTTGAATTAGTCACGGGAAATGCAGGGTTACAGGGTGGGTTTGGGTGGAATGCTCTTTGGAGGGTTTTGTGTGGACTCAATGGACCAAACAGCCTGTTTCCACACTGTAAGGATTCTCTGATGTCCCCTCTCAATATCTTCTGCTGTAAGAAAAACAACCCCAGACTATGCAATCTCTCTTCATTATTAAAACTCTCCAGCCCAAGCAACATTTCCTCTGCACCTTCTCCAATGCCATCACATTCCTCGTATAATTTGGATTACAGACTGCACACAGTACTCTAGCTTTGGAATGACCAACTTTTTTAACCAACAGTTCCAAGTTTGAATGAAACACGTGTCATTTTATTAGTAATAACCCAAGGAATAGTGGTCTTTCTGCTTAAGAGATCTTCAATGCTGGTGCAGTGCAGAAAGTGTATTATGAAAATGATAACATTTAGAAGTGAATCAGTAAGTAGCCATGTAGTAGACTATCAAGACAGGTCATTGTTGTCAAGTTTGGCAGGGGGAGGTTCACCTGGTATCACAGAAGAGTTATTTGAGGTTGGAACTCCAGAAAATGCATAGCCTCAAACTTCCAAAGTGGAGTAATGTAAATTTTACGGAAAATAATAAAATGATGAAATTAGCATAACTTGAAATTAGAAAAAGATATCATGGATTAATTGCTATCGGGGCTATAGTGAATAGACAGGAGGGAGATAGGAAGCACATCTGAAAACCAGAGCTATTTTTTGTGCAAAGGCAGCCAAAATGAAAAAGATAAGGCAACTGCATAGATGTAATTAACTGTATTCTTGTAGACAATAGGCTCTTCAATGAAAATTACATCACATGACAACTTTAATATCATTTAAGAGATCGTTGCTATGGATATTGAAATATGATGGAGAAAGCACTAATCACTCAAGAAGTGGCTTAACTACTAAGGGTTTGTGAAGTGCAAAAGCATTTGCAAATGTAATAAACTAATCAAGCCACAAAGCGCATGTATGGAGAAGAGATTATCTGTGTGACTGCATGTATGTTTGTGAATAAACCTTATGTATTTAACTATATAAGTAGTAGAACACAGTGGGGAACTAAAAATCCAGTTTTGTTGAGACTGAGGGAATCAGAGGTCAGTTCACAAGCCACAACTTTGTTTGTGATTCTAATTAATGTCAATCTTGTTGTGTCAGGTTCACATTAATGCATTTATTAATAAAGGTTGGTTTAGCTCAATTGGCTGGTTTACAATGCAATACAATGCCAACAGCAGGGGTTCAACTCCTGCACCAACTAAAGGTTGCCATGAAGCACTTTCCTTCTCAACCTCATCCCTCACCTGAGGCATGGTGACCCTCAGGATAAACACCGCTAATTGTCTCTCTCCAGTGACAGCAGTCCTAAAGTCTGGTAAGACAATGACAACTTTTATTAGTAACTAATTTCTGGTGATAAGGTTTGAAGGTAATGAATCATAGAATTGCTACAGCATGGAAGCAGGCCATTGCACCATATTGAGTCCATACCGACCCTCGAAAGAGCATCCCACTCAGATCCATCCCATGGCGAATCCACCAAGCCTACACACCCTTGGACACTATGGGTAATTTAGTGTGGCCAATCCACCTAACCTGCACATTTTGGACTGTGGGAGGAAATCAAAGCACCCAAAGGAAACCCACACTAACCATTCAGCCACTGTGCTTCCCTGGGGCTGAATTTTCTTTTAGCTAAATGCAAATTGTGTTGAGTTTATCAGATGGTTTCTCACCTCGAGGCCAAGCAAGTTCCCTTGCCCATATCTTACAAAACGTACTGCATTAATTACCCACCCCATCACTCTGATATTTTTCACATCCAATTCCGGACCCATCTTACCACATTCTGTTCCCAAAACAGCTCGCTACTCAATGGATATCCCAGAACTCACCAGCTAATCATGCGTCCATGCCAATCCTGTTGTGCTCCCAGACAAAGCACTGTGAGTCTGGAGCTGCCCTGCATGATTGTTGGCATTTTGTCATCAAAATGGCAAACTGGAGAAAAATTGGCAACCCACTTTTCGGGGGACCTGGAAGCCCTGCTGGGTGTAAGGTTTCCTTT
Organism: Chiloscyllium punctatum; assembly: GCF_047496795.1. Taxonomy (NCBI): domain Eukaryota; kingdom Metazoa; phylum Chordata; class Chondrichthyes; order Orectolobiformes; family Hemiscylliidae; genus Chiloscyllium; species Chiloscyllium punctatum. The sequence continues at coordinate 21,169,085 of NC_092748.1, forward strand.
TCCCTCGGACCAGCAGTGAAGGCCACAACAACAGCCTGGTTGGAGGTTGCCACCCAAGTCAGTGCAGTCTCAGCTGTCTGGCAAAATGCACAGCACCGTATGAAGCGGGTCAATGACCTTCTCCGCTCTGCGTTAAGTGTCACCATCTTCTCGATGACACCTCACATTCCCTTTATACCTGCTACTGCACCCCCTCCGCCCGCCTCCCACCAAAGGTCATGCTCCACCAGTCTAACTAATGGCGAGGACATTTTCCCTCACACAGTGTCACCCACTCCAACCCCCAATACTCTAACCCTGCGTGCCGTCAATGCCAACTCATCACTTGCTTGGGGCACATCTCCACCTGCAGCAACAGTAACTGTTGTAACACACTTTCATCGACTATCAATACCTATCTCTCTCATTCATTCCAGGAGGAAAGCAGCAACAATGGGGTAGAAAGACTCAAGACAGGTGTTAGGCTGCCCGACATTATCCCTTATGTAAAGAACATACTGCCTCTGACCAACCAGACTGGCTGACTGTTTCCAAACGTAACTTTGGCTTCCCAAAATGTTCTGGTCCCCAAGCTCCTTCTCCTTGGAGTCTTTTACAAAAGAGGCACATGGCGATTAGTGCTTAATTGTAAATCTGGAATGTTATCCCTGCTTTCACCATGTATGCTACCTGATCTACTGGTTATTTCCAGTATTTTCTTTTTTTTAAATTACCATATAAGGTACAGTAAGATATTTCTTTCCTTACCACAACAGATTCTGCAAATACCTATGCTTTAGAAGTGTGAAAGAAAGAATATTAAACATCGAGGTTACCGGTTAAAGGCAACAGTTTACAGCAATTGGTGGGAGAAAATAACTAAAATTCTCTAGGTTTCAGTTATGTTAACTGCAGAGAAATAGAGATACAGAACCTGCTCCTACAGCAACCCAGAGGCTTCTCTCCCCCTACTGCAAACACCCAAGCTGTTCACCTGCCTAGGACCCAGTCTGACAGCTGTAACCAGGCTGATGATTCTGACATCCACAAGTGGTCATACTTACACAAATGAATCAGCAATCTGTCGCTGAATGAATCTCACTCAATACAAACACACTGCTTATAAAGCAAAAGTGCAAACGAAACACACAAAATAAAGAAAAATAAAAGATGTGGTTTTTATAATTGAGATATATAATCTATATACCTAGCATCACATTGGCAATAAAATTCAAATACCATATTCCTCATTTGTGTCATAGGAAGAACATCTTTTTGGCTTGATGGCAGCATCCTGTTAATAGAGAATACCACTCATGTTGCTCCTGCACAGAAGCATTATAAAACATTTACTCACCTATTAACTCAATTCTTTGAGACATTTTACCTTTCTTGGGTAATCTGAGGTAGACTGAGGCACTTTCCATGCCCAAATATGGCATCCTTGGGCCGAGTCATGAATTTGCATGACATATAATGAACTGATCAGTGTAGCCATTATCTTATAGGATACCCATAGGATATCTGCACCCTATCTTTTGTATGTATAATCTTGGTAATTATTTCATTTTGTGGTAATTTTGGTTTAGTTCTCAAACTGGGATCACAACAATAGCCACTTAGCCTTTAGGGCCTACCATGACTCATTCACATGGCACACATAGGACTGTACTGCAGCAAAAGATAGTAAAAGATTAGCAACAGGAGTATGTTGCTCGGCCTATCAACCTCAGTTAAATCACAACTGGCCTAAATTTTATCTCCATTAACACCCCCCACTCAGTTACATATTATTTAACATATATGCGAAACAGAAGTTTTATCAGTCTCAGATTGAAGCTTTTTTTTGACCGTCAGCCTAAATAGATTTTTGGGAAAGTTAGTCCAGACTGCCTTTGTGTGACGAACTGCATTTTTTTGGCAGCACTCATGAAATGCACAGTTCTAAATTTTCCTATATTCTTGACTCCCCAACCAGAGGAAATCATTCCCCACTACTAGGGTAAATATGTTTAGAAGCATTCTCGTAAATTAATTGCAACTGTACTCGAATCAATGTATAAATAAATTGAATACTGTTATATAACCAACAGGAGCTACAAATCAATATAAAAAAACTTACCAAGCTACAGTCTTTACCGCATGATGCTATAACATAGAAAAGAAATCTATGTCTACTAAATTAAAGTTACTGCCTAATGGATGCAGGTATTGGATATCAATTACCTGCCTGCCAAGTTCATTTACACCTTTCAGGTTAAATCAAGTTCCATAGCCAGAGAACGAGGAAGGAAAAAAATGGATAATGCTGACACAAAACCTAGGGCTCACAATCTGCACTTGTTTTCAATGCTCTTGCTGTGGGGGCACATTTAATAAAGCAACCTACATACATAATGGCAGTCACATCAACATAGTACAACACAGAATGTACACCACAGGAATAAGCCATTTGGCTCAACTGGTCCAAGTCCATATGTTTCACTCAGGTCTCCTCTCACCCTCCCTCTCATTTTTCCTCTCATCCAAACCCATTAGCTAAACCTTATCCTTTTTTCTGTGATTAAACATTTTTGCCTAAAATGCATCTCTGCCACGCATCTCAACTACTCATTGTAGTGAGTTCTACATTTTAAGTATTCCCTGGAGAAGAAAGTTTTGACTAACCTCTCTTTCAGGTTTATTAGTGACTACCTTAAATTTATGGTGGTGCAAGTGTGAGACTTTATCGGATAGTTGTGTTTTAAATATTTTCTTTAAGGTAAAACATCGTCCTGAAGAGAGGAATGTAATCATCCTGAATGCTGCCTGGAGATTTATTGCATTTATATGGTAGCTGTACATCATTCTGTCATTCTCACCTCCAATAGATATATCTTTTGTTATTTTATTTGTCCCATTCCCACTCCCTTGACCTTAATCCACCAAATCTTTTGTTATTCAATCTCACCACAATCCACCCTATCACAGACCTTGTTTTATCCTTTTTTTCACACTTCCTGCCTTTACTTGCTTAAAACTTCATCCTTTCTACCTCGTCCGAGCACTGGTTAAACACAGTCAATCTGGAATGTTATCCCTGCTTTCACCATGCATGCTACTTGATCTACTGATTATTTCCAGTATGTTCTGTTTTATTTATCGATACTGTATAAGATATTTCTTAAATAAAATTAATGCTTTCCTTAGCATAACAGACTCTGCAAATACCTATTCTTTAGAAGACTGAGAGCAAGACTATTAAACTAATAGTCTTTCCTTTATGGTGGCAAGAGAACCTACACCCATGTTTCATGTACAGGCATTAGAGAGTGACTTCATGGTGTAGACATGTTGTTTTGTTGAGACAGAAATATGTGTGTCCAAATTCCATGCAGCTCACTAATGCTAGGTATAAGCTCAGAGAGGCTGTTAGTTTGTGTTATATCAAATTTAATTGTTCCAATTAGGTGAGAGATATTAAGTTTGAAACTAAATTGCAAAGTTGAATAGAAAACAAATTAGCTTTATTGCCACATGTACTCAAATGTGTACAGTGAAAAGTTAACAAGGTGTCACTTACTGTGCCATCTTAGGTATAAAGTAGGAGCAAATTACTGCAGATGCTGAAATCTGTACTGAAAACAACAACTACTGGAGATCAATGCAGGTGAGGCAGCATCCATGGACAGAGAGCAAGCTATCAGCTTGAGTCAAGGTGACTCTTCCTCAGAGCTGACATGAAGTATGGAGGGGACAGCTGGGGGTATAGTTAGGGGGAGGGTAGAATATAGAGTGCTGGGGGAGAAAGGATGTTAATAGTTCAGCTTCTCACAGTCCAATCACTTAATCTGAAATATCAACATCCTTTCTCCTCCAGCACCCTAACCCCAGTCCCCCCTCCCACTATTGTACAAATGCTGCGCCCTCCACACTTCACGTCAGCTCTGATTAAGAGCCATCTAGACTCAAAATGTGAGCTTGCTCTGTCTCTCTCTCTCTCTCCATGGATGATGCCTGACCTGCTCTGATCTCCAGCATTTGTTATTTTTAGGTATAAAGTACCTAGATACAGATTCTCAGTACCTGTTCTTAGGAAAAGAAATCAGAAGGATAAAGAAATAAGCAGTCCAATGTTGCAGATCATAGGAATAAATCAGAAAATAGAGAAATAAAACAATTCAGAATAACAGTCCATGCAACCCAGTCCATGCTGGCACCTAGCCTCTACACCAAGCCTTGACTCCAACTGCACTGGGCTTCACTTCTGGAGGCTGGGAGCCCTCTCTGGAATCACCTCGAGGCCAGATGTCCACTTCAGCCTGAGAGACTGTCACATGCCTCTGAGAGACCGCGAAGTGTGTTCAGGTGACCATCACACCAGGCCGGGAGACGGCCACACCAGGCCAAGCGGTGCTTTGCTGGATCTGCACTGATGCTGGGAGTTCAGGCTGTCACCAAGAAGAAAGACAGTAGAGAGAAAAAGAAATGAATGAAGCAGATGAACTCTGGCTGAAGCATCCATGTATAAACTCAGCAATGATCCTTTTGAATGGCAAAGCAGTCTTGAGGTGCCTTAATGCTTTCTTGCTTTTATATTGAGCTGAAACTGGATAAGCTTGACCCTTTTTGTTGGGAACATATATAAGTAGCCTACCTAGTGTGAGCACTTGATTTACAATAGAGTGTAGGAATTAAGCAGCTGAAGAAAGGAGAGAGATGGCTGGTTGATCTTGCCTAAGAAAATCGGCGGATTGGTTAGGATTTCTTGCTTTGAAATTGAAAGTAAGATCTTCAGTTTGTGTTCATGTCATTTTATGAAAAAATGCTTGCTAGGTATAGTGATATTAGCATGTTAAAAAAGAGAAATGATACAATAAAGTGTAGAGTGGGGATTCTTGAAATGAAAAGAGCAGGGATAGAGACAACAGGTCAGATGATATGTTGCTGCAAATTCATCCATAGAGAACACATCTGCAGCAAATGTTAACAGATCAAGAAAATTAGGATTCCAATTGAGGGTTTGGAGTCTGAGCTGTAGACATTACATCACATCAGTGAGATAGAAATTAACTGGGCACGTTGCTCCAGAAGGCAGTCATACCTCTTAGATTACTTAACTCAAACTTAGTCTGATATCAAGGACAGGAGAGTGTGATTGAAGGTGTTTGTGTGCAGGAAACTTTAGTGAATAAGACAAAGGCAGAGTGAGCATACTGTTAGAAGTTTCATTCAAAGTGGGAATAAAACTAGTATATGCTTTCCAAGTTCAGTTTTAGAGTTAATGTCACATTCAGACAATAGCCTTTAAGTAAATTTTATAGGAAAAGCCTAACTAAAGGATGCAGTTGCCTGATTTGGCATTAGCATTCAAGTACCTGAATTGCTTTGTCTAATGAGTTATTGATCACTGTAGCCAAAATGTGTCTCTGAGTAAATCAATTTGAACCACAGTCAGTTTGGAATATTGTCAGTGTGAAGGAGTCCTTAGCTGATTGGGATGAAGGCAGAGTGAGTATACTTTCGTAAATTTTGTTCATTGAGGAAATTTGATGCAGAGGGGCTCAAAGGTGCTTTAATTAAGGCTAAATGCAAGACATAAACTCTCCAGAGTGAAAGGTAAGCAGGAGAGGAGAAAAGGCATGAATCGAGAGGCTGACCTGCAGTGAAATCAGCTGCTGAGTGATGTCACAAACCATAAGTGTGTCTGAAGTGCAGAGAAAAATGACAATTTTTGAATGTTTCTACACTTTGTATATAGGTCTCTCGTGTCTTTTTTCTCTTTCTTCTTTATTTAAAACTAGCTGCTTAAGGAGAAGATTGATACTTTTTTTATATATGTAAAATAGCATTAATGTCTTAACAGCAGGGTATCTAGAGCAATGATTTCATAAATTAAATCAATGCAATAATGATGGCAGGATGGGTGATATACTGCTGTTGAACTATGAATCTCATGTGAAAACTGCCGGACTCCAATGCAATCCAGACCAAACACACCTGTAGCAAGCGTTTGCAGTTTAAAGACCTATGAATCCAGATTAAGGAATATAAGCATGTACAATTAGTTATATCACAGAAGGGTTACATCACAAAGAATTAGAATCACAGAATTCCTACAGTGCAGAAAGAGGCTATTCAGTCCATCAAGTCACACCAATCCTCTGTAGAGCATCTCACCCAGGCCCCCAACCTCTCCAACCAACCCCACATTTCCCATGCCTAATCTACCTACCCTACATATCCCTGGACACAATAGGGCAATTTAGCATGCATATCTTTGGACAATGGGAAGAAACTGGAGCACCTGGAGGAAACCCACACAGGTACAGGGAAACTGTGCAGAAGTTCACACAATCACCTGAGGCTGTGATAAACCTGGGATCCTGGTGCTGTGAGACAAAAAAACTGCAGATGCTGGAATCCAAAATAGACAGGCAGAAGGCTGGAAGAACGTAGCAATCCAGGCAGCATCAAGAGGTGGAGAAGTTGACATTTTGGGTGTAACCCTTCTTCAGGACTGGGGGTGGGTGTAGGAGGAGCTACAGATTGGGCAGGGACAGGATGGAAAAGTCTGCAGCTCCTGCCACACCCAGCCCCCAGTCCTGAAGAAGGATAAACCCGAAACATCGATCTCTCCACCTCCTGATGCTACCTGGCTTGCTGTGATCTTCCAGCCTCCTGCCTGTCCCTGGTGCTGTGAGACAGCAGTGCTAACCACTGTGCCAGTGTGCCACTCTCAGTTCCACACACGCTTCCCTCCAGAAAGCAGTCACAGAGGTAAAATTCAAAATTGGCCTGTAATGAGAAACAAGAGAGTATGGCTGTAGGTGTGAGATATGAGCAACTGGTGGTTAAAATTGAACAGCCTCAGTCTCTGCAATTACCAAACAGTTACAAGATTCTTGAAAACTGTGTGGGTGAGAGTGGGGACTACAGGGAGGATGAGTGAATTGGTGCCAGGGTTAAGCACACTTTCTTTAGTATGGAGAGGAATGTGAAGTGATAGGGGAGGGATTCATTTGTTGTCATCCATGTAGTACTAACAACATTGATGGACTGAAAAGAAGGTTCTGCTGAAAGAATTTGAACACTTGCAAGCTAAACTAAAATGCAGAACGTTGAAGATTATAATCACAGGATTACTAGCTGAAAATAAAGTGAAGGAGTTAAACGTGTGGCTTATAGATTAGTGTGGCAGGAATGCATTTCAGTTCATGGGGCACTGGCACCAGTGCTGGCCTTAGAAGGGAGCTGTTATGATTTGAATAGGTTTCACTTGTATAGTGCTGGAAACAGTGTTCTAATTGGATGGGGGCAGGGTTTGGAGGAGGAGAGAAGTAGGCACACAAAGCAAAAGGAAGAGCCAAATATTGTGGATCCAACCAGGGATCAGACTATTTTTGATCTATTAATGTGTGATAGGTAGGAAAGTTTCATAAATGACCTCCGTAAAAGATCCCCTTGGAAAGGGTGATCATAAGAATTTAGCATTTAGTTTGAGAGTGAAAAACTTGGGTCAGAAACAACTGTGCTAAACCTAAATAAGTGTAATTGCATTGGAATGAGGGCTGAATTGACTGAAATGGACTGAGAAAAGCATTTAGCAGAAACAGTAATTGAGGAACAATGGAAGATGTTTCAGATAATGGTTCATGACTCAGCAAAGATATGCCCCAGTGATGAGAAAGGTTCTAGGAAGGGAATAAACAAACAATGGTATACCAGGAAATTAAGGACGCCATCAAATTAAAAGAAAAAAATGATACTGTCAAATTAAAAGAAAAAAAACACATAATGTGACAAAGATTAGTAGTAACAATTGGAAAAATATTTAAAAAGCCACAGTTCTTTAAGAAGGTAACTGATAGGTTAGCTAAAGGGGAACCAGTAGATGTAATATACTTGGATTTCTATGATAAGGCACCACAGAAGTCTACTTAAGATACAATCCATACTATCCAGGTAAGAAAACTAAATAAGGTTAAACGCACATTGTTGTGAGTTATATATTAGCATGCAGGGGGTCGTTTAGCTCAATTGGCTAGACAGCTGGTTTGCAAGACAGAGTGATATCAACAACACAGGTTCAACTTCCACTTCCAACTGAGGTTATCATGAAGGTCCAATCTTCTCAACCTTGCCCTTCATCTGAGGTGTGGTGACCCTCAGGTTAAACCATCAGCAATTGTCTTGCACTCTCTCTAATCTGGAATTGTGGCAATTTTACCCTGTATCATCATGGATAGATGGTTGCCTAATTATTGCAAAAAAGAAGTTAAAAGTGCATTTTCAGGATGGAAATTGTAACTAGTGGAATGCCACAGAGATCAGTGCTGGAGCTACCATTATTTACAATATATATTAATGACTTGAATAAGGAAAGTGAATGGACTATCATTAAGTTTGCACATGACCTAAAAATAGGTGGGAAAGACGTAGTGAGGCAGAGGTAAGGAATCTCCAGAAGGATATTTATCCAAATTCAGGTCAAGTGAGTGGACAAAAATTTGGCAGATGAATTATAATGTGGGAAAACGTGACTTGGGCAGAGGAATAGAAAAGGTTAATGTTACTTAACTGGAGAAAGACTGCGGAAAACTACAGCTCAGGGACTTGGTAGTCCTAGTGCATGAATTCTTTGAAAAAAACTAGCATCCAAGTTCACCAGCTAATAGGGAAAGCAATCAGAATATCAGCCTTTATATCTAAGGGAATTGGGTATAAAAGTAAGGAAATATCTTAAAACTAGATAAGTCACTAGTCAGACCACAGCTGGAATACTATGAACAGTTTTGGTGCCCTTACCCAAGGAACATAGTATCAGAGGAAATACAGACAAGGTCACTGGGTATGGATTTAGTGGGATTTTTCATGAAGAGGTTGTGTAGGTTGATACTAATTGAGAGGAGGCCTTTTTGAAACCTAATAGGTGTTTAGGGAGCTTGACATGCTAGATGCTGAAAGTCTTTTTCCCATTGGGAAAAAGTCCAATGGGCAGAATTGTAGAGTAAGGGGTCATCCATTAAGACAGAAGAAGGACATTTTTCTTTCAATGGAGAGTGAACCTGTGGAATTCTGCACTGCAGAGAGCGATCACGGCTGAGTCATTAAGAATATTCAAGGCTGAAAGAGACAGATTTCCAGTTGTTAAGTGAATTAAGGATGATGAGATCAGGTGGCCAAGTGAAGATGAAGATTATCAGATCAGCCATGATCTCATGGAATGGCAGAGCCAGCTAAGGGGCTGAATGGCCTCCTTCTGAACTACGTCTGATTATCTTGATCAGAGCACTGATTGGAACAATGATAGTTACTATTTCTGATATAGTGGTATTTGTTAAAGCAAAGGTCTGCCAATCACTCTGTAATAGGAAATTCTATATGTTATGGGAAATTTACTATGATACGTTACAGACATGAGTTGCAGGCATGTATCCCTTCTATTTTATGTGAATCCTATGCATTGAAACCATCTCTAATACTTCCTCAATCATTGTTCTTCTGAAAAAAACCTCTTCTGCAATCTTGTTGCCTAGGCTTTTCCAGACAATAATTTCTCTATTTTATTATGGGGAAATGTCATATCTTCTCTTTTTCCAATTTCAGTTCTCATTTCTTCATCTCTCCACATGCAGAAATAGTGAATCTTTACCTCAGTATTACTATCCCCCCTGCAAGTCAGGCAGAGCAATTTCAAACCCCTCTGCAATTTTGGCAAATGGAGACTTATATGTCCATTTTTGAAATTTAGACTGAGATTCCGAAAGAACATCACAACTTTAGCAGAATCTTCCACTCCTAAAGGAATCAGACAGAAAGGCAGATGGTGGAACCAACGTCAGAATCTCAATGGTAATATTAGCTTTTGAAATTAAGTTCTCTGAGCTTAGAAGGTTCGTTGATCTTCCCAAAGGAAAGAGGGTGAAGCCTATTGCGTCCACTTGCATCTCATTAAAAGTCCAGCTCACTAGAATTCAGTGAAACTTCTCAACTAAGTTCTCCTCAGTCGAGGAATATGTACATTCAGGTACCTGACTACACGTGAGAGTTCTTTCAGGACTTCAAAGTAGTTATTGTTACATGCTTCTAGCAAAACAACTTATAACTCACATATCTACTGACCACCCCTCTTCTACCCCCAATTCAGTGAGACCTAGAAGCCTGCTCCTGGTGAACTATCCCTCACTTCATGTTGGTATGGCACCATCAATCGTGTCTGTTGAGGATTGGATGCAGTCCCAGCAGAATTCACTATTTAAGTGGTCCTACAGGGCCCAGAGAACTGCCAGTCAGATAGAGACAGAACACCTGGCCTAGGCCAATTAATGTTGGGGTGGGGAAACTTTGCTCCTGACAGGAGCATAAAATTCACCATATCTCTTTCTTTCTTTATGTAGAGTTCAAAGTATTTGCTTGCTTTTCATTTTCACAAGACAAGTCACTTCCACTATGCATCAAGACCCATGTCCTTTTATAATTTCATAGAATCCAGCAAATAGCTGATTCAATAATTATATTGAAACAATACTGGGAGGACTTCAGAACTTAAAGAAATATGAGCAGGAATGGAACATTTGACCCATCAAGACTGCCCTGCTATTCATTAGAATCACAGCTGATTTTCTACCTCAACTTCACCTTTCTGCACTATTCCATTGAGGTCAAGTAGCCAAGGGCCCAAAATTTTACAGTCATAAGCTGGAAGAATCGGGCCTGACAAGAAATCAGCCAAACTAAATTTAAAAGCTGCCAGCAGCTATCAGCTACAAAAACAGTGGAAACCAAGGTCAGAGGTCATAAATGTTTAGGGGGATCTAGTTATAACCAGAGTTGTGTATTGGCTAAGTATCAATCAGACTTTCTGGCTACCTGACCTTAGCTAGTGACTGATGACATGCACTTTACGCTTCTCTGGCATGGCAACAGTAAGGGGTTTTAGTGTAGCTCACCAGATGCTTTGAACCCCATTCATGACCGCATTCGCCAAAGGACACAGAATGTTTGATAAGGTGGAAGCAAAGGGGATAAAAATACACATCTGGAAGCCATCCCCTCAAAGAAGACTCACTGCCATGACTCGTGATGAACGATCATGCAGCAGCTCAAGGAGACCTAAGAAAAAATCTATCCAGATCTGCGAGATCCAACTTTACGGAAGAGGGCAAGCCCTCTGCCAGAGAGGGAAGACATTTCAATGGGCCAGTTCAAACATGTGGATCATCGTGAGTAATTTCCTTTCTCAGATGGATAGAGCTAGATAGAGATTAAATCTTGTGGGAATTTGGGAAATGATTACATGATGATTTTATGGGCGGCACGGTGGCACAGTGGTTAGCACTGCTACCTCACAGCGCCAGAGACCTGGGTTCAATTCCCACCTCAGGCGACTCTCTGTATGGAGTTTGCACATTCTCCCCGTGACTGCGTGGGTTTCCTCCGGGTGCTCCAGTTTCTTCCCACAATCCAAAAATGTGCAGGTTAGGTGGATTGGCCAAGCTAAATTGCCCATTGTGTTAGGTGAAGGGGTAAATGTAGGGGAATGGGTCGGTGTGGACTTGTTGGGCCAAAGGGCCTGTTTCCACACTATAATCTAATCTAAAAAAAAACAAGGAGTGCTTTGTTAATAAAATCAAGTTGATCCTCAAACCAAATTGTGTCCATTTGTCTGTCTCACCAATGAACATTTAGGTAAAGTATTTTTAATATCTAAACCCTTAATACCCTTAAGTCCTTGATTCATGTTAGTGTCCAAAAATCAATCAATCATTACCCTCAACATATTCAATGACTGAGTATCTAAGACTGCTGGGAAAGACAACAATCCAAGGACATACTCTCAGAGTGAAGAAAGGATAACTGAGATGAGAGGAATTTCTTCAGCCAGAGGGTGGTAAATCTGTGGAACTTTTTGCCACAGATGACTGTGGAGGCCAAGTCACTGGGCATCTTTTAGAGAGAAATAGATAACTTCTTGACTGATAAGGGGATCAAGGGTTATGGGGAGAAACCAGGAGAATGGGGTTGATAACTATTTCAGTCATGATCAAATAGTAGAGCAGACTCAATGGGCCAACTGTCCTCATTCAAATTTTACATCTTATGGTGTTATGACCTTATATGATGAGCATTAAGAACTTTTAATTTAGATGCCATTTGAATATTTTAGTTTTAATTTCTTAAAGATCACGGCTTTGAATGTCAGCCAATAGCAAAATTCTCAAAGTACTGAAGCTGTTTAGGATTGCACACAAATATAAATCCATAACTATAAATAATTCATGGTATACTCTGTAGAGAATGAAGTAGAATTTTATTTGATTTTCGCTGAGCAAAGTATTTAACTGACCAAATTTTTCTACACTGGAGAAATTGCTTTTCGTAAACTTTAAGATATTGACTTTTCAAAGACCCATTTCACATATACATTGCAATGTAAGAAAACCAGTGGAATGTGGAGACTCCACCACTGACAATTTTAACAGTAGCCTGCAGCGATTGGCATTCACGCTGGGAAACAAATCAATAACTGAGATAACAGCAAAGACCTAAAAATCCCTCATAATTCATACTTGATACATTAATTTGTATTGTGTGCCCCATCCTGTGCACAATAAGATATGGCAAAGCAGGTGGCAACTTGTTAACAATTACCTGCAGAATGGTCAGTGAAGGCAATAACCATTGAAAGATTATTGGGCAATTTGGTGTGGCCAATACACCAAACCTATACATCTTTAGACTGCGGGAATTTGGAAACTCCGCGCAGTCACCCAAGGCTGGAATCAAACCTGGGTCCCTGGCACTGTGAGGGAGCAGTGCTGACCTCTGAGCTATTGTGTCACCCTACACTGAATATGGTAGTCGATGTGTCAAACACTCAGTACACTAGTCACTCTAAAGGGAATTTAGTGAAATAGTTAGTCACCAGAATGTAACTGTGTCCTTGAATACAATTGCAATCTTGCATCAAGGCTCCAATAGACTCTTATGTGGAAAAAGGAAGAAATCCAAAGATGTGCAGGTTAGATGAATTGGCCACGCTAAACTGTCCATAGCGTTCCAGGATGTGTAGGTTAAGTAGATTAGTCAGGGGAAATGTGAAGTAATAGGGTAGGGGAATGGGTCTGAGTGGTTTACTCATCATCAGAAGGTCAGTGTGGACTTGTTGGGCCACATGGCCTGTTTCCATATTGTAGGGATTCTATGAAGGTGTTCTTGATTTGTTGACTTAATTAGTTGATTTATGTCCTTACTGATGCTGGGAAAATAGAAGCAAGTACTAATCTCATGATTTTTCTGCATTTATGTAACATATGGTCCAGCATACTTTGTCATACAGCTTATCGAGTGATCACTTATTTGCTTTTAAATATTACGTCCATGGAGAATCTCTTTACTCAAGACCAGAAAGAATGTTCTTGCTCAATGATCTGTTGAATATGTGCTGGCCAAGCACTGATGATCTTTTTGAGCTTTTGCAGCTGGTCATCATCTGGTGCAGTTTGCTGGATCTGTCCTGTTTGGCTGTGGCCAAAATGTATGAGATCAATATTCATAGAATCTTCGAATTCCTACAGAGTGGAAACAGGCCATTTGGTCCAACAAGTCCACACTAACCCTCTGAAGAGTATCCCACCTAGATCCATTTTCCTATTACGTCACATTTCCCCTGACTAATCCACCTAACCATCTTTGGACTTTGGAGGGAAACCAGAACACACAGAAGAAACCCACATGGACATGGGGAGAAAGTGCAAACTCCACACAGTCGCCTGAGGCTGGATTCGAACCCGGGTCCCTGGTACTGTGAGGCTGCAGTGCTAAATAAACATTCAAACTGTCTTTTTTAATTCAAAGTCAAAAGTATCCACTTTATTTTCAGCAGAATTTTCAAGTTGATTTTGAAGCATCAGAAGTGGTCACTTGGCAACCTGGTTTCCATTAAACCATTAAAATGTACCCTTGGACCTTCATAAGTAGTCATTGGAGTCATGGAGATGCATTTGTGAGTGGCTTCTGACATATAATGTCCAAAGGTTTATTTTGATATGACAATTGGAATGCTTGTTGAAAAGCTTTACATGGAACTAGAGTCTGAGTTTCCATTTCAGTAATGCAATAGATTACCACAGCTGTCACAGCTGATCCAAATACAATCATCCTGTATCAGATACTCTGATGGATCTGCATACTAGAGAACCAATGTAGGTCAATAACAAGTGGATCAACTGTTTCAACCATTTAAAAGATTTCAGGCACCGACTCTAAGAAATCATCATTACATTTAAAACAGATATGACAGTATGAGATATTAGATCGATTGTGAATAGTTGGCTTATGTGTGGATTGCACCAGATCTGCCGATTTCCTGAGTACAGCTCATAAAATATGCACAAAGCTATGACATTTGCCCTGGCAACAGTTTTGGATCAATTTTGGAATAAAGTGCGTATTATCCATTCCTATTGAGGTAAAAGCTTCATCTTTCAGAGGTCTATGTGGAATGTCAAATTGACCACATGCACTGACGAACTTCGCTGTAACATTGTAGATACCCTTTGGACATTATTGTGATACTTCTGTGCAATGGATGAAATTTTGGAAACATCCTTAATATTGTTGTTTTAGTTGACTCCTCATCACGTGCAGTGGTGGAGCATTTGGTGGCATTTTGAGTTTCTCTTAGCCCTTGAATGTTATACACATTTTTGTCCAATGTCTTCTTTGTAGAATATACAACTGGCAAAAGTCATGAAATGCTGGACACTGTTTTGGTGGCTGAAACATGCCAGATTTCATCCCAGATTTGGATTTTCTTTTAATAAGCAAAATGACGAATGTAATAGATCTTTCAGAAGAGGAAAGTCTAGTAGTATTATCACTGGACTACCACCAGAAACACAAGTAATTTTTCCAGGGACCCACAGCAGATGTTGGAATTTGAATTAATAAAAAATCTGGAACTGAAAATCTAATGATGATCATGAAACCATTGTCATTTGTCACAAAAAAAACTCATCTGGTTCACTGGTTTGCACTGCTGCCTCACAGCACCAGGGACCCGGGTGACTGTCTGTATAGAGTTTGCACAATCTCCCCGTGTCTGTGTGGGTTTCCTCCAGGTGCTCCAGTTTACTCCCATGGTCCAAAGATGTGCAGGTTAGGTGAATTGGCCAAGCTAAATTGCCCATATTGTTCAGGGATGTATAGGTTGGTGCATTAGTCAGGGGAAATGTAGAGTAATAGGGGAATGGATCTGGGTGGGATAGTCTTCAAAGGCTCGATGTGGACTTGTTTGGCCAAATGGCAGTTTCCAAACTGTAGGGATTCTGTAATGTCCTTTAGGGAAAGAAACTGCCATCCTTAATGGTCCTTCCTTCATGCGACACCCAGAAAATAGCAATGTGATGGAATCTCAACAGCTTTCTGAAGAGGCCTATCAAGTCATTCAGTGCTTATTCTACACTTACGTGAGGAATAAGAGAATGATCAGAGAGAGGATAGAGGTGGGAACTTGTGCTTGGAGTCTGAAGAGGTAGGGGAGGCCCTGAATGAATTTTTTTTGCTTCAATATTCATAAGAGAGAGGGTCTGTGTTGATGGTGAGAACACCATTGACCAAGTTAATAGGCTTGAACAGATTGATATTAAGACAGTGAATGTGCTAGAAATTCAGGGAAGCATCAAGATAATTAAGTCCCTTGGACCAGATATATCGAAGGTTACTATGGGAAGCGAAGAATGAGATTGCTGGGCCTCTGGGGATTATCTTTGCATCCTCACTCTCCATTGGAGTAGTACCGACTAATTGAAGAGCAGCGAATGTTGTTCAAGAAAGAGAATAGGGAAATCCCTGGGAATACAGACCAGTCAGTCTTATGTCTGTGGTGAGCAAGGTACTGGAAAGGATTCTGAGTGATATGACTATTTGGAAAAACATTGTCAGCATGGCTTTGTGAGGGACACATCATGCCTCACAAGCCTTATTGAGTTCTTTGAGGATGTGATGAGACAAATTGATGAAGGTTGAGCAGTGAATGTGGCATATATCGATTTTAGTAACGCATTTGATAAGATTTCCCAAGGTAGGCTCATTCAGAAAGTTAGGAGATATGGGATACAGGGAAATTTGGCTGTCTGGTAACAGAATTGGCTGGCCGAAAGAAGACAGCAAGTGGTAGTGGATGGAAAGTATTCCGCCTGGAGGTCGAAGACCAGTGGTGTCCCACGGGGTTCTGTCCTTGGGCCTCTGCTCTTTCTGGTTTTTATAAATGACTTGGATGAAGAAGTAAAAAGGTGGGTTAGTAAGTTTGCTAATGACACTAAGGTCAGTGGTGGTGTAGATAGTGTCGAGGGATGTTTCAGACTATAACAGGACATTGACAGGATGCAGAGCTGGGCAGACAAGTGGCAGATGGATAAATGCATTCACTTTTGAAGGTTGAATTTGAATGCTGAATACATGGTTAAAGGCAGGA
The DNA here is from genome assembly GCF_047496795.1 of Chiloscyllium punctatum. Taxonomy (NCBI): domain Eukaryota; kingdom Metazoa; phylum Chordata; class Chondrichthyes; order Orectolobiformes; family Hemiscylliidae; genus Chiloscyllium; species Chiloscyllium punctatum. Next base: position 21,185,523 of record NC_092748.1, read on the forward strand.
TTCTTGGCAGTGTGGAAGAACAGCGGGATCATGGGGTCCATTTAAATAGATCCCTCAAAGTTGCCACCCAAGTTGAGGTGTATGGTGTTTTGGCTTTCATTAACAGGGGGATTGAGTTTTAGAGCTGCAAGGTATTGCTGCAGCTCTATAAAACCCTGGTTAGACCACACTTGGAATATTGTGTCCAGTTCTGGTTGCCTTATTATAGAAAGGATGTAGATGCTTTAGAGAGGGTGCACATTAAGATAAATGCTCAGCACAATATTGTGGGCCAAAAGGCCTGTACTGTCCTGAAATAAAACCAGACAAATCAGATAGCATCGACTTAAGGCACTGTGACAAAGATAACTCAGCCCTGACGACTGTATAAAGTCGTCTGGCGTAAGTGACTAAACCAGGAGAACTGTCTCACAGGCCAGTTAAGTAACAGTTGAACACAGTCATACTCATTGGAATCACATCTCCCACAATGTCCCAAACAACATCATGCCCAAAATGGTGTTGGTGATATCCTGTCTTGCCAGCAGGTGGTGGCAAGATTGAAGACATACAGAAGGGAGATACCCAATGAGTTCTCAGCATTGACTCCCATGAAGTCACATGCCATCAGGTCAAACAAAGGCAAAGAAAACTCCTGCTGTTTACCATAATGTGATGAATCATTAATTCTCCATGCTGAATGACACTTGGAGGTACTGAGTGTGGCAGAGAAGATATACATTTGGTGAGGAACTTTGAAGTTCATCATCAAGAGTGTGTTGGCAGCACTACTACTAACTAAGCTAGTCGAATCCTAATGGACAATGCCACTAGACTTTGTGTGTTCAGGGAACCAATGAGATGTCATCTTCACCAAGCCGCCTACTTTAGATGCATTTGTTCATGTCCATATCTGTAATAGTGACAGCTGCACAGTCCTCCATGGAGATGAATTCCCATTTTTGCATTGAGAATACCTTCCATCATGTTGTATTGTGTTATCAGTGTGCTAAACGGAAGAGACTTTGAACAGATTTAACATCTCAAGACTGGGCACCCATGAGGCAGCCATCAGCAGCAACAGAATTGTACTCCAACAGAACCTGCAATTTCATAATATGACATTTTCCCCACTCTACCATTACCATCAAGCTAGGGGATCAATGAAGTGTCCAGGATGGCATGATAGGAGCAAACCAGATATACTAAAAAATGTCAATCTGAAAACATTAAACAGACTACTTGCACATCGAACAGCATTAGCAACAGTGATAAACAGCGATTCTTCAATTAACAGATCAAAGCCAAGATCTGCAGTCCTACCACATCCAGTTGTGAATGGAGGTGAACAATCAAAACTTGCTGGAGAAGGAGGCTCATTAAATGCCCCATCATCAATGGGCCAGTTCAACACATGATTGCAAAAGATAAGACTGAAGTATTCAAAATACTCTTCAACCAAATGGGCAATCCATTTCAGCATCCTCTGAAGATTCCCAGCATTCCAGATTCTGATCTTCACACTGTTTGATACACTCCAATGATACAGAGAGATACCTGGAGGCAGTGAATACTGCAAAGACTTGGTACCTAACTATATTCTGGTAATCTGAGTGAAGACTTGTGCTCCAGAACCTGCCTCACCAATAGCTAGGTTTTTCCTGTACAGCTACAACATTGGCATCGACCCAAAAATGTGGAAAATTGCCCAGTCATTACAAATAACAGCAGGACAAATACAACCCAATCAATTACCATTCCATCAGTTTACCTTAGATTATTAACAATAATAATGGAAGGGGTCATCAACTGTGCTATCAAGCAGCACTTGTTTAGCAATAACTTGCTTACTCATGTGGGCTCTCATTATAAATCCTGGCATTTTTTTTAGATTACTTACAGTGTGGAAACAGGCCCTTCGGCCCAACAAGTCCACACCGCCCCGCCAAAGCGCAACCCACCCATACCCCTACATCTACCCCTTACCTAACACTACGGGCAATTTAGCATGGCCAATTCACCTGCACAGCTTTGGAGTGTGGGAGGAAACCGGAGCACCCGGAGGAAACCCACGCAGACACGGGGAGAATGTGCAAACTCCACACAGAGAGTCGCCTGAGGCGGGAATTGAACCCGGGTCTCTGGCGCTGTGAGGCAGCAGTGCTAACCACTGTGCCACCGTGCCGCCCACATCATCACAGCCTTTTACAAAGATGGGCAAAAAAGCTGAATTCCAGAAGTGAGGGGGAGGAACTGCCCTTGACAGCAAGGCAGCATTTGACATAGTGTGGCATCAAGCCCTAACAAAACTGGAGACAATGGGAATTGGGAAGCCAAACAGCTTCAGCTGACTCAATGACCTTGTATCATAATGTCAGAAGTTGAGATGTTTGCTGATGATTGCAAAGTGTTCAGCAATTTCACAACTGCTCAGATACTTAAGGAGATAACGTCCTAATGCAGCAAGAACTATGTGGGCGGCACGGTGGCACAATGTTAGCACTGCTGCCTCTCGACTTTATCTTTAATGTGCTGGTGCAAAAAGAGCTGTGTTGCAATGTAATGTGTTTGTTTTTCTGACTTCTCTTTTCTTTCCTTTATTTTTTGCTGCTTATAAAAGTAGCAGTGGTATCTAGTGATTTGCTTTGAAAAAGTTATCAAAGTAAATCTTAAAATTCCTACAGCAAATCAAGTCTGCACTGACCCTCACAGCATCCCACCCAGACCCAGCAGCCCCCACATTTACAATGGCTAACCCATCTAGCCTCCACATTCCCAGACACTACAGCATGGCCCATTCACCTAACGTGCACATTTTTGGATTGTGGGAGGAAACTAGAGCACCCAGTGAAAACCTACACAGACAGGGGGGGAATATGCAAATTCCACACAGTCACCCAAGGCTGGAATTGAACCTGAGCCCGTAGTGCTAAGTAATGCTAACCACTGGGCCACCGTGCCACCCCTTAATAACTGCTCCATCTGTTTACTTCATATGAAGGCTGTTTTAAGGAATTCATCAGTGTAGGTTAAGATATTTTCTTATCAACCTTTTCAAAGATATTATGACACACTTCTAGAGTAGGTGGGACTTGAATCTGAGCTTCCAGGCTCAGAGATAGGGACACAAACACTACATCACAAAAGACTCCCTCCAAAGTGGAAAATGTGGTCAATGATCTCACTACCCCTCATCATGCTGCTTTCACACTGGTTTAAAAAAACAAGCTGGAGAAATTGACCAATGTTTGAACACAAGGAAGGCCTTAATAAATGTTTTGCTTGAGAATCATTTCAGTAGATTGGAGTTGCTCACACAACTTGACAAACTCTTGGATTTTTTTTCCAATTAGATCAACTGTGGCCTCTTGTTTTTTATTAAAGAGAGGGATTATTTACAAATTTCTTTTCTCTATGGAGATTACTATATTCAAAATGGATTGGAGTACAGTCATTTCTTCTATAGCACGTTAGTCGCATTCCTGTGTGATGCCACGCTGTTCAAGAATTGCGCAATACAAATAACACTTAAAGTGTTGGCAATGCAATCACGTTACTGCCAACATATGTTTTAAAAGTTTGCACTTTAGAAACAACGTCTCCTATTCATCAATCGAGTTACAGCGAATTTGTGTTGATGAAAAACACGTTATAACAAAACGAGCTGTACTTTGGTCTTGTTATCGTTTTCAATGTTAAAGTTTGCATTCATGTAGATGAGTCGCAATACTTATGAAAAAGGATTTCACATCCGCCACTGATGCAGTCACCTTTTGTACCAACTAGCTGTCACTAATGCTTAGTACCCACTAGCTGCCAATCACTTCTACCATGATGTATTTTCATAGGTCAAATACCACTGCCAGTATGATCTGCTGTGAGTGTTTCCCTATACGTTTTCTAATTGAACATTCACAGGGCGATTGTTGGCATAGAAGTCTTGCGGTGTATCACAACTGTATTCACGTATCAAACAATGTCACTGTAACAATGCACAAGGCCAATTGCGAATTCTGAAGGTGAGGTGAGAACTATTATAAAACATCACATGACCTGATGTCATCTAACTGTCTTAAAGGTACTCCTCCTTTCTGAGCTCTATGCAATTATATAAAAGTCAAAGAGTTCAGAAAGAAAGAAAGTAGGTAAGCATTATGGAGATTTGGCACAAGAAGACCATGGTGTAGCTGTAATCTCATAGACTATTAATCCAAAACCTCTGGCTGGGGACATGTATTTGAATCCTACATGGAAGATAGTGATATTTGAATTCAATAAAATTCTGTAATACAAAGTTCACCTAATGTTGATTGTGTCCTTAGGAAAGAAAATCTACCATACCTTCCTGATCTGGACTCAAAATCAACAGCAACGTGGTTGACCTTAAATGCCTCTGAGGAATTAGGGAGTGGCAAGAATTAGTCATGCAAGAATACCCACATCCCCTGAATGAATCATTTTTTAAAAATATTAGAGGAACAGATGGGCAGGTTTCCTAAAGTGTGGACACCTGCAGTATTGAATACTAGCCAAGATTCAAGAATAACAACTGTGTTACTTACTTGTATTTTCAATATCATTTATTGTCAGTTGCTTCTTAATGATTAACTTCTACATATTTCTGTAGGCATGGTAATTTAAAAAAAACTTTTGAGGCCTAGTTTTCGAATTAATGGGTTTTTGTACACCACTAACAGATTTTTGTTTCCTTTATTTTGATTTGTGATCCAGCAAAGTAAATAATGGAGCCTTAAGATTTGTCAGTGATCTTTGGATTTGTTTTCTGTCAGGGTTAAACACCCATAGCTTAGTGGGCTTTCTTTTGTATTAGTTTTAGTTTTGGGCTATCCTGTGAAATCCTTGGTTGAAAATGGCTATACTAGTCAGTGCTCCTGAGAAGGGAAGGATATAGAATATAGCTCCTCGGATGCTGCCTGGCCTGCTGTGTTTTTCCAGCATAACATTTTTCAACTCTGGTACTCCAGCATCTGCAGTCCTCACGTTCTCCTATAGAATATAGTGAACAAGGTTATCTTGGAGTAAAGAGTTGGTGTTATTCCCAAACCAGAAGTGTTGGAAGAAAACCCTGAAGAAGTAACTTAAAGCTGAGTTCATTTAGATTAGATTCCCTACAGTGTGGAAACAGGCCCTTCAGCCCAACAAGTCCACACCGACCCTCCGAAGAGTAGCCCACCTAGACCCATTTTCCCTCTGACTAATGCACCTAACAACTATAGACAATTTCCCATGGCCAATTCGCCTGACCTGTACATCGTTGGATTGTGAGAGGAAACCAGAGCACCTGGAAGAAACCCATGCAGACATGGGGAGAATGTGCAAACGCCACACAGTCATCCACAGCTGGAATTGAACCTGAGACCCTGACACTGTGAGGCAGCAGTGCTAACCACTGAGCTTCCAACTCAGGTGTCTAAAAGCTCCAGGAAGAAGCTATCTGCAGTTCCAGTCTATAAGTTAAAGACAGAAGTGGCTTAAACCACCTTCGTTAGAATCAGGGACTGGGTGTGAGTACTAAATGAGTACTATGCAAAGTGTCAGAAGTCACATGACACCAGGTTATAGACAACAGGTTTATTAGCAATCACAAGCTTTTGGAGCACTGCTCCTTCATCAGGTGAAGTCTGCAGTGCTCTGAAAACTTGTGATTTTAAATAAATCTGTTGGGTTATAAGCTGGTGTCATGTAACTTCTGACTTTGTATTTTACGTGGAGGTGCTTGATTTGGACTGGGGTGGACAAAGAGTATCTTGAGTTCCATACAAATGCTATCTTTTTCCTTTGGGATTATACTTTTACTGTTTGCTTAAAATCTGAAATGTGTTAAAATTGGTCATTTGGATTATTATCTTTTATTTCCATTTCTTCAGTTAAAAACACTTACTTTAGTGATTGGAACAAGGTTGGTGATGTGGATCCTTTGTGGGAATTTTAAGCAAACAGTAAACAGCTTCTCGTGGTTGGATAATTACTCAATCCCTTGCACACAGGACTTCTACGCAAAACTGGTGGAGCGGAGGGGCTGTCCTCCACAAAGCTGGACAGAGCTATGCATGCCTGCAATTGCAATTAGATGAGGAGTCCCAGAAGTATGCCACAATTAATACCTATTAGAATTTGGACCAATATACAAGACCTCCATTTGGGGTATCATCAGCCTGCATCCTTTTCCAGCAGACGATGGAAAACATTTTACAGGGTTTACCCCAGGTTACCATTTATCTGGATGATGTGCTAATAACCCAGGTGGGTGTACACCATAGAGAAAAATGTGTGTTCCAGGCACCCCAAGTGACCTAATTGGGCTACAAAACTGGCTTACACCTGTTGGAAGATAAAGTGAGGGCGATCAATGGTTATCTTGGAGTCAAGAGTTGGTGTTATTCCCAAACCATGTCTGTACCACAGCATAGGTCTTTCCTTGGACTAGTGAATTATTATGGAAAATTCATACATAACCTGGCCCAATAGAAAGGAACGCCCAATAGCACGTGTTTCATGGACTTTGGCTTATGCCGAATGCAAATACGCCCAGATGGAGAAGGAAAGTTTGGTGGTCATCTTTGGTGTGAGAAAGTTCCACTAATACATTTATGGACGTAAATTTGTAATAATAATGGACTATAAACCCCTGCTAAGGCAGCTTAAAGAAGACAAAGCCATGCTGTCCAGTGCTTCTAGTCGAATTCAGCGACGGCCTTTTATTCTGAGTGCCTATAGTGGCAAGTTGGAACATTGTCCAGGATGCCTTGAGCTGCCTCCCACTGGCAGATACAACACTGGTGCTTACCTCCCCTGAACAGTCAGTTTTAAACTTTCTGGACACCCTTCCGGTCACCATTGACAATATCAGACTGTGGACGCAAAGATCATGTCCAGGCAAAACTAAAACAGCTGGTGATGATGGAGGAAACAAAAGGGCCATCACAACCAGAACTGAAACCTTTCTGGACCTAGCAAGACTAGATCACCGTTGAGGATATTATTATGGGGAGCATATTATTATGGGGAGCAAGAGTGACTGGGAGAAAGTAGATGCTGGAAATCAGAGTCGAGAGTGGAGTGCTGGAAATGCACAGCAAGTCAGGCAGCACCCGAGGAGCAGGACAATTGACATTTTGGGCATAAGCCCTTCATCACAAATGAGCCTCATTCCTCATAAAGAGCTTATGCCCAAAACGTCGATTCTCCTGTTCCTTGGATGCTGCCTGACCTGCTGTGCATTTCCAGCACCACACTCTTGAGCAAGAGTGACTGGCCTGATAGATTGCTGCCAGAAACTTTGGCTGAACTCCATTAGGGTTATCCAGAGATTTCCAAAATTAAGATGTCTAGTGGGCATGACTGGATGCCAACATCGCCACGGTAGTGGAGCAGTGCCCAGAGTGCCAACAAGGATGAAAGTTACAGCCAGCAGCTCCCCATATTCATGAGAATAGCTTGGTAAACCCTGGACTCGATTGCACATCAACAATGCTGTTCCTTTCAAGGACTCAATGTTCTTTTTCATTGTGGATGCCCATTCACAGTTGTTGAATGTGGCACAGAGTCCATTCACCAAACTCAGTTTTTCAAATGTCATCCCTATGTGCATCATTTGTGATACACAGACTCCTGGAAGTACTGGTCACGGACAATGGGATGTCACTTACCAGCAGGGATTTCAAGTATTTCCTAAAGTCGAGTGGCATTTGGCATGTTCACATAGCTCCATACCATCCATCATCCAATGGTTTGGTGGAAAGAGCAGTCCAAATGCTGAAGGTAGACTTAAAGAAATGGCCCACAGCTGCACTTGATACCAAACTGCTCCAGTTCCTGTTTAATTATAGAACCACCCCCCTGGCAACTAGAAGGGTAAGTCCAGCAGAGTTGCTGATGAGGAAAAGGCTCTGCACCAGCTTAAACCTGATGTTTCCAGACGTGGAGGGAGTAGGGTGAAATGACATCAGGAACATCAAGGCCAGCCAAATGCTTCCCCCAAGTGAAAGAGACAGTTTACTTTGGGGTACGAAGCTTGATGCCAAAACCATGGAAATGGCCCTGCATGGGTACGAGGCAAGGTCAATTCCCACGACCTACAAAGTTTTGGTAGGGTATGCAGTCCTGAACAAACATGTAGATCCCATGAAAGCTGCTACCTCATAAATGGGGTGGGAGCCAAACATACTTGGCCCCTCAGAACAGCCAGAAAGGCTGTCAGAACCATGGGTTCTCCCCCTTTGTCTAGCGTCAAAAAACCTCAGCATTCGAGATGAATGCAGCCTTGATACCATTACCACCTCAAGAAGCATGGTGGATGTGGATACAATTACAACCTTTAAAAGACATTTAATAGATTAATGAATAGGAAAGATTGGAGGGATATGGGCCAGAAGCAGGCAGGTGGGACTTGTTTAGTTTGAAATTATGTTTGGCATGGACTGGTTGGACAGAAGGATCTGTTTCCGTCCTGTATGACTCAATGACTCTTTAAGGGGAGGAATTTCTCCTGAGACACTGCAGGCACAAGAGACGATCTACGGTCCAATACAGGCTGTCTGTGTCAAAGTCAGAGGAACTGGATCTGCGGCAAAAATGTCCTAGAAGAAGCTATCAGAAAAAGAGCAGGCCTATATCACTTTACTTAAAGTGAGAGGGATGTAGTGATTGGAATGAGGTTAGCCAGTTGTGTCTCGTTGAATACGAGATCCCTGATTAGGCTGTTAACCTGGGTCAATCAGGGAACTTTGGCTGACACATTTAAACAAGTCTTAGAGTCCCCTTATTCTAGGGACCAGCTCTGAGCTAACTGTCAGAGTTCATGTACTACGCACATGTGAAGTCTTTGGCTGAAAATGGGTAACTAGCTTCTGTGCAGTTATTTCACTTCTGTTTGATTGTTAAAACAGAATTTGCATTATTACACACTTATGTTTCAGTAAGAGACTACTGCATGAAAACCAAAATAAAATATGATTTAATCAGCCAAGTTTTGGTTTGCGATCTGACTTGTCCAGTACTAAAATCAACATAACAATACAGGTGGATAAGAAAACAATTATTAAAAGGGATTATATAGTCAGAAGATAGACAATCATTTCTACAGCCTTGAACATGTGTGCTGAATGATGCACTGCATACCCTGGTAGCTGGGTAAAGTATATAAAAGAAGGGCTATGGGACATTGTGTGAGGATAAAGGGAACAGCCAAATCTCCTGATACATGTTGGAATCAATAAGATAGGTAGAAAAAGTCCCATGGGCAGGTTTACAGGAGCTCAAAGATTTTAGAGAACAGGATTCCAAAGATTGTCATCTATGGAGTGCTCCCTGTATCACATGCTACTGACGATAGAAAGAGGAAGCTATGGTAGATAGATGTATGGAGAAGTGGTGCAGGAGGGAAGGCATCCTAGATATTCTGGGGGTGGGGGTGGGGGTGGGTGTGGGGTGGCTGTACAAGATGGATGGATTGCTCATGAACTTGGGCTAAGACAAACCATCTTCTGCAAAGATTAAGTTTCCTGAGGGAAGGTTCAAAACTAATTTGGAAAGCACTATGAGGATGTAGTAGCTGACAGCAGACTGGGTGTATAGAAAAGTAGGTGGAGAAAACAGCAACAGAACAAACATAAACATAAAGATAAGGATTTAAATGGAGGACTAAAATGGCATTGGAAGTTATGGAGGAATGTTACAAACTAGTTTTGACAAATTACAACTGGAAATAACCATGATGTGACATAATTTAGTTTCTGAAATTGGCTTGAACAGAGAACAATATTTTTAATCACAAAATAGATGGAGAAAATATAGGGGGCATATTAATAAAGGATAATTTTACAATTCTGCAGAGAGGTAATATAGTAGAGGATTCAAAGATTGGTTAGAGCTTAGGAGAAAGAAAGGGACTGTTACATTGCTTGATGTTTACTATAAATCCCCAACATTTTATCAAGAAGATAGAGAAGCAAATCTCCAGCAACCTTCAGAAAAAGTAACAATTAAAATGTTGGGATTAGGTTTTATTGTCACATGTACTCAAGTACAGGAGTACAGTGAAAAGTGCACAATATCGCCATTTCCAGTAACATCTTAGGTGCAAGGTTCCTTGGTACAAAATCTTAGGTAAGAAGTAGGAAAATAAAAAGTTAAAACTTCAACATTACGGTTCTTATCAACAGAAAGTAGTGAATAAGAAATAAATTACAAATTACAGTCCTTCTTTAGCTGTGAGTCTGCAGTTGCTCCACACTTGGGTTTTCTCCAATGGCGTGATAAAGCTCCCATGCTGGGCTCTATCTCCGTGCAGCTGCCTTGCTGATGGCCACCATCTGGGCTCATTAGCCGCCTCGCCAGAGTCCCTCTCTGGTGCCACTCTGGACATCCAGCCAATCTACTCGAGCTGTCTTCAGAAAATGTGCTTTCCTTGATACTTGTTGAATGGGTGATTCATGCATGAGGAATCCCAAATCCTACTGTTATATAGCTTTCTGCAGCCTTTCTCTATTTATCTAAAATTCAGCACCATTATTCTTCCTGCCAAAGTGCATAGCCTCATGCTTCTCCATATTATACCCTATTTATCAATTCATTGCCCACTTGTTTATCATGTTTATATCACTCTGCAGACTGTCATCCTCACCATTTGCCTTCCCGCTTATTTTTGTGACAACTTATTACTTGATTATACAGTCGGTTCTGATATAATGTGATAGGTCCGTTCTTATGCGAACACGCGTCAAGAAAATCACGCATTAGCCACACCATTTAAGCTAATGAAGCCGGAATTGGGTTATAACCAATACAGATAAGGAAAGTTCGTGTTCTACAAATAACTGTTTAAATTCTTCAATCATGTTAAGCTAATTCACGTTGAAAAAACATGCATTATAGTGGACAGACTAGTACATTTACCTTCCTAATCCAAATAGTTAATACATATTGTAAGTAATTATGAGTCCACCACTGATTCCTGTGGCACACCAGTACTTACAGGTTGCCATCCTAAAAATGCCTCCCTTATCCTAAATTACTGTCTCTATTAGTTAGCCAAACCTCTATCCATTACTGTTTTATTGAAGCAGCAATGTGCTAAAAATCAAGACAAAGCAAGGCAGAGATGTGGTAAGTGTCCAAGTAAATGCAAAGTGATGGAGCACTAAGAAAACTTTGTCACTTCATTCAGAAATTAGTTGGTTCACTATCTTTTGGCTTTTATTGCCATATAATACATTGCGGCTTCATCAACAACTTACAGGCTCACAGCATCCCTGCCTTGTGAGGCCTTGAAGTACACTGCCACTTCATTGTGAAGTTACATGTTTGCACCATCTCTACCTTGACTTGCTTCTTGTTGCATACAGAAGGCTAGTCTAGTTTTTTCTCAGCACTGAACACGCAAGGGTGCGGACGTGTTATTGTATGACATCATGCTACATCAGTACTATACCTACAGCATGTGTCAGCAGCTTGCACAGTAAACACAATGCATGTTCTTCAAGCAGGTTACCTTGATTGAAAATCTAAGGGAAATAGTCCTTGGTGGAGTGAAACAGAACTATGGTCAATCAGGGCAGGCCACCACATTAAGTCATTGGCATTATCCAATCTCAGATCAAGGCACTGGTCAGTCAGATGCTTGATATGATCAAGGTTTGGGTCCTTCCAGTTCAGGTCTTTCTCAATACTTAACACACTTAGAATCGTCGCAAATGCAGTTAAAGGAAGATTATACCTCTTCATCTTTCTCAGTTATTAAAAAGGTCAGTACTATAACCCAGTCAGTGAGATTTTACAACATTGTTGATTTCCTCCAGGTGTAAGATGCTCTAGACAGTACACATATCGCGTTAAGAGAGCCATATTATAATGTTGCTGAATTGATTAACAGGATCAATGTCCAACTCATCTGTGGTTATCACTGCCACATCTTAGAGATTTGCTGCAGACATCCTTCAAGCTGCCAAGCAGTTCATATTCTTGATAACTCTCATGTTCCCACATCGTTGGAAGGGTCGTTACCATCTGTAACCTTATAGAACTGGTTGACTAAGACAACACAGTTACAAACGCAGCTAACTCTGCCATTGTGAAACAGATGATGGGACTCCTCAAAATGAGGTTCTGATGATTGAATTGCTCTGGATGGCCTTGCAGTACACTCCAGAGAGAGCACGCCACATAACCTTGGCATGTTGCGCTCTGCCCAACTGCAGCACGCAAAAAACGAATGTTATGGATACTGGGGAGGTGGGAGAGCTGCAGCACTCTTCCAAGATGAAGATATTTGCCAGGAAGATCATCATTTTCAGCATGATAGAGTGATGCATCACTGAGTGTCACAAGCCAGACTGAAATTAATTGATATCAGCTTCCAAGAAATATAAATTGTGTGGTGACATCATTCAAGTTCATTCTTTTTTGCTGTTGTTGCAAAGGCAAACAATCCCCGTTTAGTGGCAAAAGCAAAATCAGTTTCCTTGTTTGGCATCTTTTTCACAGAAAACCAGACATGCGCATAAATGGAACCAGCACAGCACTGATAATGTGGCGGCTTATCAAATTTTTGATTCAGTTTACCAAGTGTCTCTGAGTCATATGCTTGCTGCTGCTGTGATTGTTTATGCGTTTGCATGAAGTTACTAATAGCCAACACCATTGGTTCTTCTCCTGCGTGGCCCTGTGAAGCACCCATGTATTCTCCAGGAGGTGCTCCTGAATTTAATCTAGAAAGGGAACCCGATAACTTGAAAGGCTCTGAGCATGTGGAGGGTACAGGAGAAAGCTTTGCTTGTGCATCCACTGAGAGATCTGCAGTTTCTTTCTCAAAAAACAAGGAGTTGATGGGATGAATGCCTGGACTCTTCAGTGTGAAGGCTGCATGCATGTTGCTGGTCCCTACATGAGAAAATAAGGAACATTAGTTATGTGAAATGGGTAGAAGCTTGAGCATATTAAGAGTAACATTCACAGTGGTGCTTATAGGAGAATTGCACAGCACAGAACATTTAAGCTTACTTGATTGCTTTGATGTAGAGGTCTCAATATCACGACCTGAACAGTTTTGGTCCTTTCCTGCTCTTTCAAAGATCTTTTCCTCATAGCTGGTGAGCACATGAATGCTGGTCATCCACTGCATGACTTTGCCCTCTCTGTGTGTTGTGCAACATTTTATTTTGCAATGGATACAAAAAGAAGGATTGAATGAGATGAAATGGAAGATATTTTAGTCATGGTTCAAGAACAGGAGATGTAGGAGGTGTCCCTGTGAGTAGGATGCACAAAGAGCAAGAAGGATTAGTAATTTGGAAGGACAAGGTGGGTGAGAGCTGTTGAGCATAGATACTATTTGCAATGGAGTTATATTTGCAAGAGTGGTAGAACTTGTGCCTTAGTAGGAAGTGTGTGCAGTGGTAGAGTTAGAGTGTGAGGTAGCAGAAAGAAAATGATGGCACCTATCATTGCAGGCTGCAGAAGATTATTAACCCTTTTGCAGCATTTCTGGGCATTTCTTTCCACCAAGTACACTACACTGAGCTAGGTGACTATCATTGTCCAGGCTGGCTGCATTTGGTGGCATGGCTTCCTGTGAGAAAGAGCATTCTCCTGTCAATCCACCAGGACCTCCAGGTTCCTGTCAGAGAAACAGAGTGCCAGCAGGCCTCTTTAGCCATGTCCTTAACAAAGGTTGGTGAGAATCACAGTGGAAAGGGCAGTTCCTGATTTGCAGCATTTGATGTGGCATGCAGCTGGGATTAAAATATGGCTACCGTGGTGTGACTACTAAAAGATTCTGGTAGTGACGAGCATTCCTGCCTCTGATACTGCACGAATGATGAAAAAAGGTGCCTTTGAGCCCACCTGAATAGATTGTCAATGAGGTAAGATTGTAAGGAAATATTGGCATAGGCCATTGCAGGAAATACTCCATAAAATACCCCAAAAAGAACACAACCAAAATATTCCCATAAGAGTGAAAGATGGGACATCCAAAGCTAGATCTCCATGAATGGCAGAGTAACAAATTAAAATAAAACAGGATGATTCAAGAAAAGTAAAAGCATATTTTAAAAAGATGCTAGAGTTTTTCAGTAATAAAATGAAATCTTTTCCAAAATAATTAACTAATGCATGAACCATCAGAGCTGATATGGTGGAAAATTGCATAATCTCAACCATCTGAGACAGAACTCCAGCTTTTCCTTGAATAGTGTCATGGGATCTTTTATTCCACACAAGAGGGAAGATGGGGCCTTAAACATCCCATCCAAAAAAAGTCACCCCAAAGATACAATGAAGTGTTACCCTGGCTACGTGTGAAAGTCTGGAAGTAGGTTTGAACAGACAATCTGACTCAGAAGCTACAGGGACATCACTATGACTAGATTAATATCTTGGGGGCTTTATTACCATATATGTTGCCAATTGCTTTGTTAACTTATTAACTGTACAACTCCAAATAACTCTCTCCCTTTGGTTTAAATTTTAATCTGCAAATATGTGTGCATTTGGAAGTGGTGAAACGTTTAAAATCAGTGAAATTAACAGTGTATCAGGAAATTTGATATTGCCTGCTACTTACATGATGGGCACCAATGCATCAACTTGCCTGCGCTTAATTGCGCCCTTTATCATATTCCTGACACAGACAGAACATCAACTTCTGTTCAATTATACTAATGATCAATTACAGTGATGTTGCCACACCAGACATAATGGGCCAGAGGGCCTTTATCTGGGCTGTAGATCTAACTCCATGAAATATATTGAATGATGGTGCACACTCAAAGTTTCATTGTGTAATCTTCCTCCTACTAGTTAGATTTATATGATCTTATTCACATCCAGTTTCTTAGCCACTTAGAAGAAAGGAAAAGTACCTAGAGATGAGACTAGAGTGATTTTGATTAATAACTTTATGAAATATGATGGAGATGGCAGGTCAGATGATGTGTTATAGCTTGCAGTATGTAGGAATTGCTGAACACCAAGGCGATCCACAGTGAAGACATCCTTGCAAAAATTTACAGCTCAAGTAACTTCAGATCCAGGTTAAGAATCTAGAGTCTGAGCTATAGACTAAAAAGGTTAGATGGATACTTTGACCCAGGATGAAACCACACACTTTAATTAGGTAACTCAAACTTCCACTATGACCAAGGACAGGAGGGATGTGACTGTAGGTGAGGCAGGTATGGAGACCCAAGGGGCAGCTCTAATGAAGCCTCAATCCTACAATAGTGGGTGGGGTTCCACAACCTGCAGGGATGAGAGTGGTGGCTGTCAGGAGGATAAGCAACCAACCTCGACTGTTGACTGACCAGACCTCTGCTTTATATCAATGCAACTTCCTGACTGACTTAATGCAATTCTTCAAACTGGTTGAACTGGACCTTTAGGACTGACAATGGCCCACTTCCCAGACTTTAGAGGTACAGGCTGACCGCTGTGTCCGCGAGTCCAGTATCCGCAGTTTCTGTGGTTTACCGTGGCCTGAACATATTACAGGGAACATAATTAGCAGGCAAGAAGTACTGTGAGCCTTGAGCCCTAGATGAGTGGGTTAAGTGCAAAAAGGCAAGGCAGGGATGCTGTGATCATCCAAGTAGATGCAAAGTGAATGAGCACCAACAGACCAAGGGATCCTGAGATGCACCATGAGGCCTGACCCTGTGCACAATTGAAAGTTCCAGTGTGGCCCAAAGTGCACTATTGATGTGGAGAACTGTATTATAAATGGGAGGGAGATGTGTCATGAGGACATGGAGAGGCTAGTGTGTGTCTGCTGCCAACCTCCACAGATAGAAATGATCGTTGGTCCTTTAAACACGCCTGTGAAGTTGGGATGCTGTCACAGCAGGAGGCTGGAGGCATAATTAGCAAACTGCAATCACAAATTACCTGCTGACTTTCATATACGAACTTATTGCTGTGTAATTTCTATCCAGCATGTGGGAGAATAGGAAAATGCATATCAATAAGACAAGATTAGGCACTAATAGCATGCTGACGCATAAGCCTCTCACCACTTGCTAGCAAGATTCTGGTCTTGCCATTCAAACCATATAGAATCTGACTTTTTTCCTGAATGTTGGGAGTCTCATCTCTGCCAGTCTCTTACGATTTTCCCAACTGACTCCCAATGCCTATTTCATTCAGGGCTGTGAAGACAACAGAGTATTTATTGATACTGCCATTATGGCCAGTTTGATAAACCAGTAGGTTTCAGCCTTGAAATTTGTAGGTGATGCAAAAACTGGAACAGACAATCTGCCTTTGGTATTTAATATATGAAGTAACCATAACACAGAGACCTCCTGGTGCTTTGGTAATGCTTTAGAAGCTCTAATGTCCACCTAAAAAAAATAAAGAATATGATAAGGTTTTAGTTTCACATTTCAATTGGAGGGCTGAACATCTGATAATGCAGTACTTCTTCAGTATAGTGTTGCCAAGTGTCAACCTGGATAAAGTGCTCAAATCCTATTACAACAACCTTATAAAGCATTCAAGCAGCTTTCATGATGATTTTGTTCACCCTAGACACATGAATCTTTGGAACATAGCCCAGACTTTCAACCACAAGCAATTTAAATTTAATATACTTCATTAAATAAACCAGACTTCAATCTTTAATCACTACCTAGCTTGACTAATTAAAACTAGCTTCCCCTGAGAGTTGACATGTAAGCTGATGATAGTTCTAGCTACTCATTTGCTGTTTAGATTACACAAATTAGAGAATTCCTGTTATACAGCCTGAACATAATTCACATTGCAAACTAATCATGTTGTTTATCACTAAACTTTGTTGATACTGTTTTCAATGTACAAGAGACTGGTGGTGGGGTGGGGGAACGTTCTTACCTTTTTGCGGGAGAATGTTTCTGTGACTGGCAAGAAGGTAGAAGTGGTGGAACACTCCAAAATGTGATGAGTTATTAAGGTGAGTTGGTGCTCTTGTCAGCATTTCATCACCAGACCTTGTCCTCCTCACATTAATATCTTTGGAGTGGGTGCCTCAATACATGGATGATCTTGAAGGAAGTGGAGTTGCTGAACTCCAGAGCCAAGCGGGCAGGGCCTGGTAAATGGGTGGAGTCAGGGTGTAAATGTGAGGCAGTCATTGTTGTTGCCCAGGTGGTGATATAGCACTGCCAGGAGGGCTCATCTGTGGGTTGTCAAGTGCTTATAAAGCAACAGAATCCACTTGAAGGCTGCCAGGTTTAATCCAGTGATTTCTCCAGATCAGAACGATGTCCTAGTAATGTTATCATTAGGGTGGCATGGTGGCTCAATGGTTAGCACTGCTGCCTCACAGCACCAGGGACTTGGGTTTGATTCCAGCCTCGGGCGACTGTGTGTGGTGTTTGCATGTTTTCCCGTGTCTGCGTGGGTTTCCTCTGGGTACACCATTTTCCTCTCACAATCCAAAGATGTGCAGGTTAGGTGAATTGGCTGTGCTAAAAATTGTCTAGTGTTCAGGCACGTGTAGGTTGGATCCATTAATCAGGGGTTGAATGTAGCGGAATGGGTTACTCTTTGGAGGGTCGGTGGGGACTTGTTATACCAAAGGGCCTGTTTCCATACTATAGGGATTCTATAAAAACAAATTATCACTAGATTCTGGGGACACTCTGGTTCAAATCCTGCCATGACAAATTGTGGAATTTGAATTCAATTTAAAAAGAAAATCTGGAACTAAATTTCTAAAGATGACCATGAAGTCATTGTCAATTGTCATAAAATCCAATTTGGTTCACTAAGCTCCTTTTGGATAGAAAATTGCTATCTCGACTTGGTCCGATTTACATGTGATTCCAGATGACCCACAGCCATGGACACTGACCTGGTCACTGGCACCCACATCCTGTGAATTAATAAAAAAAAAGTATCCATACTGTACTAGGAAAAATGCCATGTAGCAGAATTTGGTGCTTAATTGGTCATGTAACTGACTCAATTGGTCTTCAAGTAAACAGCTGATTTATCAACTCAACTACCACTGGTGAAATGGCATGATTAATGGAAGACATTAGGCATTTTCCTCAGTGATTTGCCATGGTATTTTGCTAGTTTTCCACCTCCAAAAGTGTTGGTAAACTCCTAGCCTTTATTCAAAACCTTCTTTTGGAAAAGTCCAAGCTGCTGGGAATATAACTAACTTTGAAAAACATTTAATCCACCCATTCCAGTGTTTAACTCACACTTTCAATGGCAACCCGAACAGCCATTGAGTGATTCAAAGTCAGGGTATAATCAACAGCAAATATCATGTTAGCTTAAACCTGAGAGGGTGTAAAATGTCAGAAAACTGAAAAGGGAAATTACAATTCCATTTTATAATTTATTGAGTAAAATTAAACCTTCTGCCATTTTAAATGAAGCTTTTGTTGAGAATGCATTTTATTTACTCATGTGATAATGGCTGAATTTTGCTGAGTGACATGTTGCCTGCACGCTCAACTAAAAAGTCAGTCAGTCAGGAGCCCATTCCGAAAAAAGCTGATTAATTTATGCTTAGCTTATGCCCGACCTTCACATTAAGAGGATGGTTCACTTTAGAAAGCTGTAAATTAATCTGATTGGCTAGTAGCTCCGTGGTCCTACGGTGTCTAGGCTAGAATAGTAGCCAGTTGAAGAAGGGTGGTTTTGGAAGCTGGACTGAAGTTAAGTCTGGTATATTGACAGGATTTGATTAGTGGGACACCAAGGTAAGGAAGGTGGGGGTTTGAGGGACTGGGAGCAGGTTGTGAACTTGATGGCGGAAAGGGCTCCAGTGGGTACAGAGGATCTCTTCTGTGCCAGTAAAATCTGCCAGGCTGCCCAGATAGTGTGGGCCTGAAAAATGAAGCATTTCCTTCTCACTAAATCAGACTGAGCATTTCTAGTTAAGATATAAACTTGGGTTAGATGCAAATGTAAAGCATTGTCTTAAAGAATTCCTTCAAGCATCATCAGGTTAGACACAGTAGACAAAGGGTAAAGCTTCCTGCGCACACTTGGCTTCCGAAGATGAGCGAGCAGCCATTTTGCCCACAACTGACAAAATGGTATATTGGCAAGAAAATAATGGAAAGTCATGTACCTGCCTCTAGCACAATTCTGCTCACCTTGCTGTTTCACACTCCATTCCTAAAAGGGCTCTTAGAATTCAGGCCTATGGGTAGTTGAGATGTACATTTGACCAAGATCCCAGGTTTAATTCCTGGTTTTCGTTGGGATGATGACGATGATGATGATGATGATGATGATGATGACGATGATGACGATGATGACGATGACGATGATGATGATGATGATGATGACGATGATGACGATGATGATGATGACGATGATGACGATGATGATGACGATGATGACGATGATGATGACGATGATGATGGTGGAGGAGAAGAACAATGATGAAGATGTCAGGGTTAGCCAAGTAGCCTTCAGTGTTATTGGATAAGGAACGAAAAATAGTTATTGTGGTTATCCCTGGAGGTTGAGGATGATGGTCTTCATTCTGTTAATCTATTTATGGGTTTTTGCAAGGTTTGTGAAGGTTCGTAGCTCAGGTTGAGGTTTAGGGTGTAGGTTTGCAATCCAGATGTTTCATTACTTGGCTAGGTAACATCATCAGTGGCAACCTCCAAGTGAAGCAAAGCTGTTGTCTCCTGCTTTCTATTTATATGTTTGTCCTGGATGGGGTTCCTGGGGTTTGTGATGATGTCATTTCCTGTTCGTTTTCTGAGGGGTTGATGGTATCTAGATACCATCTGTGTTTGTTTATGGCATTGTGGTTGGAGTGCCAGGCCTCTCGGAATGCATATCTTATCTATCCTGGGACAGGCTAAGCAGTGTTGTCCCAGTCAAAATGGTGGGGTTTTTTTCATCCATATGTAGGGCTGCGAGGGAGAGAGGGTCATGTCTTTATGTGGCTAGCTGGTGTTCGTATATCCTGGTGGCTAACTTTCTTCCTGTTTGTCCTATGTAGTGTTTGTGGCAGTCCTTGCATGGAATTTTGTAGATGACGTTGATTTTGTCCATGGGTTGTACTGGGTCTTTTAAGTTTGTTAGTTTTTGTTTGAGTACTGTCATTTCAGAAATGATAGCCAGACTACTAAGACCCCTAGGAATCCTAGTAGCACACAAATCCACCAGTACTCAAACAAAAACTAACAAACATAAAAGACCCAGTAAAACCCATGGACAAAACCAACGTCATCTACAAAATTCCATGCAAGGATTGCCACAAACACTACGTAGGACAAAACAGGAAGAAAGTTAGCCACCAGGATACACGAACACCAGCTAGCCACAAAAAGACATGACCCTCTCTCCCTCGTAGCCCTACATACGGATGAAAAAAACCCCACCATTTTGACTGGGACAACACTGCTTAGCCTGTCCCAGGATAGATAAGACATGCCAGAGAATTCCGAGAGGCCTGGCACTCCAACCACAATACCATAAACAAACACAGATGGTATCTAGATACGATCAACCCCTCAGAAAACGAACAGGAAATGACATCACCACAAACCCCAGGAACCCCATCCAGGACAAACATATAAATAGAAAGCAGGAGACAACAGTTTTGCTTCACTTGGAGGTTGCCACTGATGATGTTACCTAGCCAGGTAATGAAACGTCTGGATATCAAACCTACAGCTCAGCGAGCAAACCTACACCCTATTTATGGGTTCTCAGGTGCCTTAAGAGTCCAATCCTGGTTTTGAAAAAGTTCTTCCACGTTCAAGACAAGTAGTTCCAGATGGCAGATCAGGCTTTGGTTGTTGCTGCCTCACTTTCCATTTTCTTTTCTTTTCTTCTGCTGATGTCGAAAGTTGCTGTTCCTTTTTGGAGTTTCCTGTCCTTGGCATTTGCTTCCCAATTATTGATGTCTATGTTACTTTTCTTCATGTTGGCTTTTAAAATATCCTTGAACCTCTTCTACTCCCAACATAAAAGAGGCAGACAACAGAAGATTGGTTTTGTTTCGGCAGATGTTCCATCTTATTTGGTTCTTGATGACGTAGGCTTCAATGCTGGTTGTTTTTGCTTCATTCAGCATGCTAACGTTGGTTCTTCTATCTCACAGCTGATATTCAAGATGTTTCGAAGGCAGCATTGATTGAACTTTATAAGTGCCTTCAGATGTCGTCGGTATTTTGTCAAAGTGTTTGATGCATACAGGACTGTTGGGATCACCATTGCTTTGTACACTACCAGTTTGGTGTCTGTCCAGATGTCACAAATCATGAAACACTCCTGTTTGGAGACATTCAAAAGCTGTTCCAGTGCATTTAAGACTATGTTGGATCTCGTCATTAAGGTTGGTCCACATTTTCCAGGATTGTTTCGCCAAGTTGATTTGATGGTTCTATCCAATTTGTCTCAGTTGGTGATAGTTGATAGATGGGGAGTCTTCTTGAGTCCAAGTTTTGTGTATTCATGTTGAAGGCAGTCAGAAACTGTTGATGGTTTTCTGAGAGAGCTCCAACACTGTTATCATCTGCATATTGGAACTCAAAGGGGAACTCATAAGATGTCTCGTTCTTGGATTTAATACGGGCAAGATTGAAAACTCTGCCATCTGTTCTGTAGACAATTTTGATTCCTGGGGGTAGGTCGTCCATGATGATGTGGATGATTATCACAGTAAAGATGGTGAACAAAGTTGGGGCAATCATGCATTCCGGTTTTACTCCTGATCTGACTTGAAAAGGCTCACCGTTACTGCTGCTGACCAGAACTGTGGCAAGCATGCCATCCTGGAGTAGTCTCAGGATATAAATGCACTTTTCAGGTCATCCATAGGTGGACAGGACATCCCAGAAGAGTTCCCTTGATACCGTGTCAAAGGCTTTGGTGAGGTCGATGAATGCCATATACAAAATTGAAGAAGTTGTTCATGACATTTTTCTTGTAGCTGTTGCAAAAAGTGAAGATCATGTCGATTGCTCCACATGATGATCTAAAACCGGCCTGTGTCTCCGGAAGGATCTTCTCGGCTAAAGAATTGAGCCGGTTGTTCAGGACATGGATGAGGAGCTTTCCTGCTGTTGCTATAGGGAAATTCCATGATAGTTTCCACATTTAGATCGATAGCCTTTCCTTTTGTAGATGGTAATGATTGTTGAGTCTCTCAAGTCTGCTGGTACATCTTAAGTTATTCAGATCTTGATGAGAAGTTGATGCAATTGGTAATGAAGCAGGATACCTCCAATTTTGTAGACCTCAAAGTGCTTCCTCAATCTAGAATTGATGTCAGCATGACACTTCAGGATGGTTGAACCATCTTTGCTTTTGAGAGGATGGGCCAAAAATAGCTTTAAATTGTGTTGAAGAAGCCTTGAGGCTTGGTGTCTGCTAGTTGTTGGATTTCCTGAGCTTTCTTCCTGGTTTTTCAGATTTTGGGTGCGCTTTTGGACTGCAGCTTTGCATTCCTGGTAATGTTTCCTTTTGGTAGCTCAATGTTGGTCATTTTTAAAAGGTGGTGATGAAGGCTTTTCTCTTTTCGTTGATAAGTTGTTGGAGTAGTTTGTCGTTATCAATGAACCAATCCAGACGTTTTTTCATCTTGAACCCAATTGTTTCTTTGCAGGTGGTGATGACAGCATTCTTCAATTGATTCCAGTATTCTTCAATGGATGGTGGATTGTTGAGGCAGTTGTTCTTGAAGATTTTGTTGGAACTTCTGTCCAAGGTTAATGTTTTGGAGGATGTCAACATTGAATTTCTTGATCGTGTTCGGATTTTGATGCTTCCTTTTGGTCGAATCTTCATTCTCGTGGTGGACGAGATGAGTCAATGGTTTGCCCAGCACTCGTCAGCATCAGTAACAGCTCTTGTTATCAGTACATCTTGTTGGTCCCAAGATCATACGATGATGTAGTCAATGAGGTGCCAGTGTTTGGAGTGTGGATGCTGCCAGGAGACTTTATGCTTTTCTAGTGAAAAAAAAGAGTGTGTTTGTAATCACCAGATCGTGTTCAATACATTTGGTGAGGAGGTGTGTTCCACTGGCGTTGACCTTGCCAACTCCTTCCTTGCCTATTATTCTAGTCCGGAGCATGCGATCTTTCCCGACTCTCACATTGAAGTCTACCAAGAGAATGATCTTGTCGTTGTTGGAAACAGAGGAAAGGACATCATCAAATTGGATGTAGAAGTTCACCGTCACTTTATCTTCAGCATCCAGAGTTGGAGCATAGGTGCTGATGATGGTGGCGGCATGTTGATTCTTGATGAGCTGGATTCACAGAGTAATGAGACATTCGTTGATTCCCAGTGGTTGCTCTGTCAGCTTCTGAAGTAGGCTGTTTCGGATGGCAAAACCTACTCCACAGATCCTCAGTTGTTCAGGATAAAGTCCTTTCCAGAAAAAAAAGGTGTATTGATCTTGCTCTTCCTTTAGTTGCCCTTCTCCAGCTCAGAGAGTCTCACTCGGAGCAACAACGTTAAAGTTGAATTTTTGGAGGTCCCGGGCAACAAAGGCAGTTCTCCTCTCTGGCCAGTCTGAGTTGGTGTTTTCCATCAGAGTTTGTATATTCCAGGTTCCAATTAATAGTTTCACTTCTCGATGTTTTTCGATTGCATAATGGCAATCCCTCTGGATGGAGCTTTCCAGACAGGATGGGGTGAAACAGACTAATTTTTTTAGGGCACCTTTCTTAGCCCCCTTCTAATTCAGGGAGAGCAGAGTGGATTCTAAATAGTGCTGCTCAGACATGAATACTGCTACCAAACAACTTTCCTGCTTCTGTCCAAATGTTGAGTGACTGAATCAAGCATTCACCACTTCCTTGCCGGTCCTGAACTAGGAGCTTCCGGCCATCACATTGCCTACTCCCATTGCCCTCCCCCAGTCACCAACAGAATTGAAGAAGTAGCCCACAGGACGATATCTGTGCATGTATACGTTAAACAAATACTTGATATTGCAATCCAAGAAGCACACGATACTTCACAAACTGATTTCAGTGGCATGGAGACCACTGATGGACTAATGCAACCTTCATCCACCTTCACAGCTGTTGAGTTCAAAGTAACTTCATCTGCCTGTTCCACCATTAAGGTCTTGATTGGATTGTCCTTTGTCAGGGGCCTCACCCTCGACCTTACCGCTTTGGGTGACCCTACCAGGAAAATAGCTCCAGATGGCATTGCTCACAAGATCTCAGGATCAGACAAGCTTCTCCACCACGTCAAGGTAACAACCCACAGAGGAGGAAACAAAAATAATACTCAGGCTTTGTATACTTGATCACTATCCAATGCTGGAAAAAGTACATGTGTGGACGTGATAGTCTCACTTAAGATCACTGCCCCTACCCCAATAACAGGTAAGCATATGGGGACACACATATGTAGAATAATCAAATGGACTCAATGATGTGGACAGGATCTTGCAATTGAATCCTAACAAAATCATTAAGATTTATGCAGGTGGAAAAGAAAAACAAAATCAGTATGAGAAGTATTTCACTTCTGACATGTCTTTATTGACACTCATCACTCACATGGACCTTCATAAGAACACAAGAAATGGGAGGAATAGATAATATGCCCCTCACATGCTCCAGCAGTTAATATGACCATTGCTGATATGCTGCCCCAAAATCTACTTTCACAAACCCGAACAGACCAAAAATGTGTTCATCTCAGCCGTAAAAATACTCAACAATAGTGCATCTACAACCATGTTTGATAAATTTATTAGAGAGTTTTGAAGAAATAACAAGCAGACTTGATAAAGGGGAATTTTCAGAAAGAATGTCATAATGTAGCTCATAAAATGTTATTCCACAAGATAGGAGCTTATGGTATTGGAGTTTTATTAATGGATTGTCAATTGATTAATCCTATAAAACATGTTTTTCAGGTCAGAAAGATATAACTAGTGGCATGTCATAAAGATCACTCTTTATTTGCTCCCTATATGGAGTTGGAGAAGTGAACACAATGCAATGTATTCAAATTTTCTGACAACGTAAAAATACATAGGAAGCATGCTGGGATGAAGATATAAAGAATATACGAGGGTGTATAGATAAGTTTTTGGTCTCCCACTAAGCCTGTCAGATGGAGCTTAATGTGGGAAATGTGAGGTCATACACTTTGATAGGAAGAATCAAAAGCAGACTATTATTTAATAGAAGAGAGATTCTAAAGGTCTGAGATCTTGGTGTTTTTGTACATGAAAAACAAAGTTAGTAGCATATGCAGCATGTAACTAAGAAGGCAAATAGAATTTTGATCTTTATTACTAGAGGTTTATAATTTAAAAGCTTGGAACCCTTGTTACATAGTGTTTGTGATGCTGCACCTGGGAGTAAAATCTCCAGTTTTAGTCCACCTTTTAAACAAGAATAGAATGATGTGGGAGGCTGTTCAAAAGAGCTTTACCAGGTAGATTCCCAAGTTGAAGGGTAGACTTATCAAGAACGATTAAACAGATTAGATCTTTATTCAGAATTTAGAAGAATGAGGGGTGGTCTTATGGAAGCACACAAGATCTGAGTTTCCATAAGTGGGAGAGTCTTGTACAGGAAGACATAGTTACAGAATAAGGGGAGACTCATTTGAAACCGGGGGGCAAAGGAATTTCTTCTCCCAGAAGGGAGTGAGTGTCTGGAATTCTCTGCTCAAAAGACTTGTGAAGGCTATAATCACTGAAAGTATTTAAAAAGGAGGTAACTAGATTTTTGAAATTTCAGGGAGATGATGGCTACCATAGAGAAGAGTTGAGATCTGGTGCAGATCAACAATGATCTGAACAGCGAGGCAGAGACTTGAAGGGTCAAATGGCTTCCTCCTCCTATTTCTTATGTCCTTATCTGAGAAACTGGAGGACACCAGTTCCCACTATGAAAGTCAGAGCGGTTACCTGACACCATAGTTCATGCTTGTTCCTCTAGGCCTTCAACCAGCTCAATTGTCACCATTTCCCTGCATGCTCATGGACATAGTCCTCTTCCACTCTTCTTGCACATAACTGGGCATTGCCAAATCATCATTCTCATCGCATTATCATGGCTGCTTTCAAAACAACTCACATGCCTGTACAGGTCTTTAGAACCTCACTTTGGAGCTCAAGGTTACTTGTGCCTTGCATGCTTCTGCCAGGGCACTTTAAATACATGGTAACATATGTATCTCACAAATCTCCATCAGATGCCTCTTAGCCTGCTTTGTTAATGCTCACTTACTGACTTTGAGGCTGCCAGCTCTGCACCAAACACAAATGCAAATGAGGACACATAATGGCTGCTATTGCATGCAGAGTGAATAGTATAAGTTGCTGTTCTCTTATGGGGCACAGTGTATGATTTACACATGATGCAATTGTCAGGAACAATTATATTTATTATATACACTCTGATTCTACAATGTCCCACATCTGCCATCAAATTAGATTCCACTGAAAGGTAATCCTTTTAGCAAACGTGAACTTAACAAATTACAGCCTCAAGCAATCACAAAAGCTATGCACATTGCATCAAGTGATCCCTATATAGTGTTAGATATACAATTTCTTCATTGCTTTTTATACATGACACTGGAACACAACACTTCATAGCTGTATTCCGCACCTACAAGCAACTATACAGTGACATGTTCTGTAATGTTCAAGGTGACTCTTTATTGGAGAGGGTACTATCACAGAGTGAAGATATACCTGCATTTAACTCACTCAATGCAGCATGTGTACTTTGATTCTGCAAAATCCATCTGCATAGCTCAGAGGTCCTTATTTGGGCAGGATTTCGGCCTCCTTGCACAGGTGAAACCTTCACCTCAGTTTGTGAGGTCATAACATGCTGTTTCATTGTGATTGCTGTGAGGGATCAGGAGTACAATTACTGATACAAACACAAAGTGCTGGAGAGCTTCAGCAGATCTGACAACATCTGTGGAGAGAGAAAGAGAGTCAATGTTTCAAATGTGGTATCATTCTTCAGGAAAACCAACATATCATTATTGGTATGTTGTTCTATTTCTAATATTCCCCACAGATTATCGGATCACTCACCTGAGACAGGACCATCATTTGGAGGATTCCTTGTTGCACCTTTCTTGCATGGAGTTTGTTCCTCTGTACCTCTCTCTCTGACTAACTCATTAAAATAGACTGATACTTGAACTTCTTTTGGTGACCTACTGAAATCCTCACAAGCTCCCTTCCCCCAGCTTTTCCTAAGTAGGATTGAATTAAGCAATTATTTGAAGTTGAATCAAATAACTACCAGCACTACCTTGTTCCCTAAATGTTACAATATTCACAATATTGCTGAATGGTACACTACAAATTGAAACAAAAAAGATTGTTTTTCATTGTACATCACAAAAGAATGTACAATTCGATATCAGGAAAAGTCAAATAGGGAAAGGAGAAATCCCATGATCTTAGGAAAATTGAGTGTTCATTGCAGTGACAGATGTTGACATCCTGATATTTGTATTTAATGAAAGTTATCAGCTACCAACTGAAAATATTTGAACAATGGGCACATTTCCCTTCTCTGACTCAGGATATTCTGACAATGAAGACAGTTAACAGTTAAAACCAACTACAGACCTTTCTGTTCCCTTCACTGCTCTTGACAGTTAAGGCCCTGTGAGTATTCCACCTGTAGTACAGTATTGTGGCCTGCATAATTGAATAGGTTTTAAGTACAAAAATAATTTATTTTAACTGCAGCAAAATCCATAAATCTGATTGAATGTAACAGAATAAACATGCATAAGTATTTTGTTCAGCTAATCATAATTTTCCACATACTTTTTCAGCAAGGGTAAAGGTGAATATTGCTGAACTTTTTTTTATATTCAATTTGTATTCTAATTTTCAATTAATTGCATTGTGCCAAATAGTGCTAGAGCGTTGTATCTATTTTGCCTCTATAGCTTCTTCATTATTGGTTCATTACTTTACATTTAGTCAGATTACCCTGTGCAACACAACTAAATTGTTCTGGGAGGCTTTCTTCACCAAGTGTATAAATGTGGAAACAGGACCACAATAAATCATTTTATAGAGAATAGACTTCTCACAAAAAAACATTGCAGGTTTGAACTATTCATTTCTTATCTGCTGAAGAACATTTTCCTAGCCACAATATCAAATAGATTGCTCAGATTAAGTTGTTCCTGAGTTAATATAGATTAGTAGAGACATTTGTGTTTTATTTTGTCAAAATTATAGGGGCAATTTCATAGATAGAAGTTGCTTCAAATGTCTTCGATAATTTCACCACAAGGACCGAAAGAACAAAAACTTAAGAACTAAGAGCAGTAAGCAATTTAGTACCTCAAGCCTGCTCCACCATTTATTATGATCATGATTGTCCCAACTTGGCCTCAATTCCACTTTCCTGGCTGCTGTCTGAAACCCTTCAGCCAATACCAGTAAAAATCTGTCTACCTCTTCTTTAAATTTAACTCAATGTTGCGGCATCCACGGCACACTGGGGCAGTGAATTGCATAGATTCACAATCCTTTGAGAGAAGTCATTTCTTCTAATCTCGGTTTTAAATCTGAAATCCCATATCTTAAAAGTATGACCTCTCATTCTAGATTGTCCAACAAAAGGAAATACCGTTCTACATCTACTTTATCACTACATTTCCTTTAACACCTTATATACCTCAATTGGCTCTCCTTCCATTATAGACAGTTTAGGCCTAATCTGCACAATAATCCCTCCATAAAACAAACCTCTCAGCTCGGAAATAAATCTGGTAAACCTCTGAACTGCCTCCAATGGAAGTGCATGCCTCCTCAAGTAGGGGACTAAAACTGTATGCAGGTGTGGTTTCACTAAAGACATTGTACATTTGCAATAACATTTTCCAGCCTTTCTACTGTATTCCTTTTGCAATGAATGCCTAAATTCCATTTCCTTAATACCTGCTTTAGCTGCACACTAGCGGTCAGCAATTCATGCCTGTGTACACCCAGACCCCTTACACTGAAGCACTCTGAAATTTCTCTCCATTTTAGATAATAAGTTGCTTTTCTATTCTTTCAACCAAAATGAACGATCTTGCACACATCTGCATAGTTTTTGCCCATTCACCTAATCTATCCATGTCCATTTTTAAATTTGTTATTTCTTCATTGCAACTTTCTTCCCCACCGATTTTAATGCCATCTGTAAATTTGGCATTCAAGAAATTTTTGTAGGTTGTCAATCATTGAGGACCGAGGACCAAACCTTAGACCACTAGTTGCATCTTACCAAATCAGCAAAAGACATATTTATCCCAATTCTCTGCTTTGGTTGGTTCACCAATCCTCTGTCCAAGTTAATGAATTACACCGAACCCCATATGATCTTACTTTGTGTATTAAGCTTGTGTTATCATATGCCTTTTGAAAATCCAATTACCCTATATCTCCAGGTTCCTTATTATTCACTTTGCCTTTTATGTCTTAGAAGAACTCTAGCAAATTTGTCAAATACAGTTGACCTTTCATAAAACTATGCTGACTCTGGCTTTAAATGAAAAGGTAAATAGTGACTAATTTGCTAGAGTGTAAAATAATGCAAAACGAAAGAGTGATGATTGGAGTTGTGGATGCAGTCCCATTGATGTAGCTTGGCAACCAGAATTTTGATTAACAATAGTGAAGCAATAACAATATAGTTCTAAGTCAGAGGATGGTGCGTGGTTTAAAGGTGTCCACATTTGTTTGCTGCATTTGTTCTTCCAGGTGACAGAGATCGTGAATTTGGAACTACTTTCAAAGGAACTGTGGTAAGTTTATGCAGTGCATCGTCTAAATGGCACACATTGCTGCTGCTGTGCACCACGTGTGGAGGGAATGATCATTCAACATGATGGACGTGGTGTTGATCTAGCAAGCTGCTCTGTCCAAAATTAAGTCAAGTTTCGTGGAGCTGCATTGAGACAAGTAGAGAGTAACCTATCATATTTCTGACTTGTGCCTTCTATTTTGGCAAGTTAATAAGTGCAAACTTCTCAGCCTCTGATGTGCTCTTGTAGCCACAGTACTTTTCTATCTGGTCCAATTATGTATCTGGTCAATGATGGTCTCCTGATGCAAAAGGTATTGAACAATGACAATGTCATTGAATATCATTAAGAGTTGGTTAGATTTACTCTTGTTGGAGGTGGTCATTGCCTGACACTTGAATATTGCCTGCCAACTAACATAGAACATTACAGCGGATTACAGGCCCTTGAGCCCTCAATGTTGCACTGACCTGTGAAACCAATCTGAAGCCCATCCAACCTAAACTATTCCATTTTCATCCATATGTTTATTCAATGACCATTTAAATGCCGTTAAATGTTGGCGAGTCTACTGCTGTTGCAGGCACGGCATTCCACATCAACCTGGGTGGCAACTTTCAGGGATTTATCTACCTGGATACTGAGATCTCTCTGCTCATCTACACTACTAAAAATCTTACCATTAGCCCAGTACTCTTTATTCCTGTTGCTCCCTCCAAAGTGAATCACCTCACACTTTTCTGCAATAAATTCCATTTGCCACCTCTCAGCCCAGCTCTGCAGCTTATCTATGTCACTCTGTAACCTGCAACATCTTTCGGTACTATCCACAACTCCACTGATGTTAGTGTCATCCGCAAATTTACTAACACACCTTTCTACGCCCTCATCCAGGTCATTTATAAAAATGACAAGCAGCAGTGACCCCAAAACAGATCCTTGCGGTACACCACTAGTAACTGAACTCCAGGATAAACACTTCCCATCAACCATCACCCTCTGACTTGTTGTGGTTCTGTTTGCCGAGCTGGGAATTTATGTTGCAGATGTTTCGTCCCCTGTCTCGGTGACATCCTCAATGCTTGGGAGCCTCCTGTGAAGCGCTTCTGTGATGTTTCCTCCAGCATTTATAGTGGTTCGAATCTGCTGCTTCTGGTTGTCAGTTCCAGCTGTCCGTTGCAGTGGTCGGTATATTGGGTCCAGGCCGATGTGCTTATTGATTGAATCTGTGGATGAGTGCCATGCCTCTAGGAATTCCCTGGCTGTCCTGTTTGGCTTGTCCTATAATAGTAGGACACATCTATATTATGTGTGCAATATAATCGGGTTGTCTCACAACAACTCACTAGAACGAAGAACCCGACACCCAACGTGAGCAAAACCAATGTAGTGTACAAAATCCCATGAAAGGACTGCACAAAAACACTACATAGGACAACCAGGAAGACAGCTAATGATCTGCAACCATGAACACCAACTAGCCACGAAACGACACGACCAGCTATGCTTAGTAGCCACACACACACAGATGACAAACAACATGAATTCGACTTGGACAACACTACTATTATAGGACAAGCCAAACAGGACAGCCAGGGAATTCCGAGAGGCATGACACTCATCCACAGATTCAAATCAATAAGCACATCGACCTGGACCCAATATACCGACCACTACAACGGACAGCTGGAACTGACAACCGGAAGCGGCAGATTCAAACCACTATAAATGCTGGAGGAAACATCACAGAAGCACTTCACAGGAGGTTCCCAAGCACTGAGGATGTCACCGAGACAGGGGACAAAACGTCTGCTACATAAATTCCCAGCTCGGCAAACAGAACCACAACAACGAGCACCCGAGCTACAAATCTTCTCACAAACTTTGAACCCTCTATCTTCTTTCAGCTAGCCAATTTCTGATCCAAACCGCTAAATCACCCTCAATCCCATGCCTCTGTATTTTGTGCAATAGCCGACTGTGGGGAACCTTATCAAACGCCTTACTGAAATCTATATACATCACATCAACCGCTTTATCCACCTGTTTGGTAACTTTCTCAAAAGAACTCAATAAAGTTCGTGAGGCATGACCTACCTTCACAAAACTGTGTTGACTACCCCTAATCAACTTACTCCTTCTAGATGATTATAAATCCTATCTTTTATAACCTTTTCTAACACTTCACCCACAACCAAAATAAGGCTGACAGGTCAATAATTACTAGGGTTGTCTCTACTCCCCTTCTTCAACAAGGGGACAATATTT
This sequence comes from Chiloscyllium punctatum, assembly GCF_047496795.1. NCBI lineage: Eukaryota > Metazoa > Chordata > Chondrichthyes > Orectolobiformes > Hemiscylliidae > Chiloscyllium > Chiloscyllium punctatum. The sequence continues at coordinate 21,217,524 of NC_092748.1, forward strand.
GCTATCCTCCAGTCTTCTGGCACTGTTCCTGTATTCCTATCAGCCCAAGCTTGAGTGGTACCTATGTTTTCCTTAATGTATGTTTCGATACTGCCACAGTATCTGAGAAATTGAAATGGTACTGAGCTCTATGGAATGAACAGCCATATCCCCACTTCTGGACTGATACTGGAGGAAATTTCATAGATAAAAGATGAAATGAGTGGAATACTATTTGAAGAACTCCTGTACCGATGTCCTAGGCCAATGACCACAATCATCTTCCTATGTGCTTGGTATGACTCCAAACAGTGAGCCTTTTGTTCTACCCAATTCCCATTGACTCTAATTTTCCTTAGACTCCTTCATGCTAAATGTAGTCCAAAGTTGCCTTAATGTCACAGGAAGATGCTCTCGCCTGTTCATGCCATGAAGGTGGTGGTGGCATAATAGTGGTGTCATTAGATTAGCAATGAAAAACCCAAGGTTAATGTTTTAGGGACATCATTTTGAAGTACACCATGGCAGATGATGCTATTTGAACTCACTCAAGATTTGGGATAAAAAGCTAGCCGAATGGTGACCATTTAATCACAGTTAATTGTCATTAAAAGATCTGGTTCACAAACATCCCTTAGGTAAGGAAATCCATCCTTACCTGGCCTGACCTACATGTGACTCCAGACCCATAGTAATATGTTTCACTCTTAACTGCCCTCTGGGCAATAAAGCAACATTCATATCACACGAACAAAAGAAAAACTCACCTTTGGAATTCAGCTCTTTCATGTATTTTTAGACTAAAGCTGTAATTAGGTCCGGAGTGGAGTGGTCCTGACAGAATCCAAACTAAAACATCCATGACTAGGTTATTGTTGAGTAAGTGCCATTTATTAAGCATTGTAAATGACATCTTTCACCACTTTGCTGATGATTGAGAGTAGACTAATAGTACATCCACTCAATTTTCCACACTGACAGCAATGTTGTAGCTGTACTTAAACAGCTTGACTGGGACATGGTTAGTTCTGATATCCAAATTCTTTTCGGTATCCAGTGTCTTCAACCATTTCTTGATGTCACAAGATACGAATTGAATTTCTTGAGCACTGCTTTTGATGATGTTGGAGATCTCAAATGTGCAGACTAAGATCAGACACAGGTCAGATAGGCCAATTGTTGCATCAACTCATCAGTCCCATTCTTTCTCCTCAATACTTACTTATACGTCTATTTGTTATTAGATGTGATGGTATGAATCATAGCTAAGTTTCTGAATATCTTAGAAAATTCTTTATTGTCACGAGTACGCAAGTACAAGAGTAGAGTGAAAAGTTTACAATGTTACTTCTTATGCACCATCTTAGGCACAAAGTACCTTGGTACAAATCTTCGATATAAAAAGAAGTCGCATTACCTTACAGTGATTTATAGTATAAGTTAGAAGTAAGACATAGTTAAAAGGATAAACATTACAGTCAGATAAACAAATTATAGATATATATTACATTGCAGTAACTCAGAGCAGGAGCTTCCACATGTGGTCTGACCGGCCTCACAAGCTGCTGTCCGCCCCTGCCAGACCCAATCCAACAACCATTCTCCATCCAATGCCTTCAGCCTACTCCATTCCGGCTTTCAGCTGCTCCTCACCACTCCAGGCCTCCAGCCCACTCTGCTCCAGCTCTCAGCCACTTCATGCCTCCAGCCCACCTCACTCTGACTCTCGGCTGTTCCAAGGTAAGTTTAATCAAATGTTTACAAAACCTGTTAGTCCACCTCCAGCCCCATTCTTACAGAACGAAAGTTCATTTCAGCTACTCTGAATTTGGAGAAGCCAAATAACATTTAAAGTATCATCTCTTATTTAACTTTCCAGTTATGAATATTAACAAATTTAAATAAATGAAAATCTGATTCATTGGAGTCTATAATTTTAGATTAATGGTGCTGGTGTCAGCAAATGCAGCCATGTGCTGCTTTAATTTGTGCATGTATATATAAACAGTTTTGCTCTGAACACAGCCTAGGACTGAGAGAGGGGACACCCAGGACCAGACTTTGTGGAGGGGTTTGGCAGGTGGGAGTTGGGGGAAGTGGGGAGAAAAACCAGAAGGTGAGGTGAGGGAGAGAGGGTGGGGGCAGGGGAACATGAAGGAGGCCTCCTGGGTTCCATGTCTTCGTGCCCCAAATAACCCCAGTCCTCACTCCCCACCACTGAACCTTGTTTCAAAATCACGCATGCTTTCTCCTTTGCATATGATGTCACATGTAAATTTTACATGATAATGTACTGGGTCTGGTGTCGTGCACGTGTATTTCCACATTAGTGCGCAGGCATGGTTGCCCACTACCGCCTTTATTAATAACATTAAAAACACTGACACATACAACATCACTAGTTGGATATTAAACTACTAACAGTGGCTCATTTGGTTATAGCTACCTGATTTTTCTCTATTTAGTCATGGAATATATTTACAGGCTCAAATAAAAAGGAAAATAGTCTGTTGATTGTCATTGTGCAACTTTGAAATTTCCATGAACTGGAGATTGCCATTTGGAATAGACCATGCATGCATCCAATTTTGAAACAGCCAGGTCCAACAGATGAAGTTAACTTTCATAAATCGAGGACCAGGAGTGGTTTTAGTCTCCACAACCCCATTAAAATTTTGTCACTATTGTCACTTCTATCATGACCGACACTGCTGACAGTACTGATACTTCAAAATCTATAAGAATGAAAATTTCATACAACGACAATTTGGAGTGAAAATTCAGTGAATTGAAGTCCCAGAGCTGTTTGACACATTTCAGTGCATTCACAGTCTGGCTGCTTAGATATAATAGTGTTCTATCCAAGAAGTGGTGGGACAAACCTACACTAGAATTCACTGCGGTTTAATCAAGCAATAGTCACAAGTACTTTTGTGCCTCTTTTATATCTGTGCCCTAGGTACCCTTTACACATCTGGACAGAAGTGTAATAATAGTATCTAAAGGCCAAAATAAATCCAAATGCCTGCCAATGTTATTTACATTACATAAATAAATTGTTTTTCAGAAATTTGGAATTTTATCTCAAGCAAAATCACGAAAAGTGGAAGAAAGTACAATTATATGTCTTTTCCTTGGAGAGTCTATATGTATAGGTCTCAAAGAATTAACGAACTTTAGAATTTGAGCAAACATGTTTTAAAGTTAAATTAAAACCAATATTACATACTAAACCAAAATCTGAGTTGCTGAGCTCTGAACACACAAAAAGCATGCTTTCACTTTGAGTCTGTTTATAAGATTACAGTTTTTCGTTAATAGTATTGCACACACCTGATAATGTGAAACTGAATTTCATATATAATAAAATAGCTCATTAACTACAAGAAATTAAAATAACTACTATTCAAATGTTCATCTCCGAAAGATTGCATCCCTCATGAATTCTTTGTTTCCTTCCAAATTTTTTGTCCAGTTTCATATTCTGTTCGATTCCTGTGCCTTTAGGAACATACAAGCTAAAATATATAAGGACATTAAAAAGTAGAATAGTTTGATGTCTCCAACATCCATTAAAATATGGCTGATTTGCACCTCAACCCATTTATCTATTGCTCTGTGGAGTGACGGGTTAAACACATCAGCACTGAAGAATAGTTACTGAGCATTGTGTAAGAAGCTAAGGCATCTGACATTACATTGGTTGGAACTGGGGGTTAGTTCCAAATTTTCACTATTATTTGCATGAAAAACTATTGCGCCTCAAAAGGTTAAGCTTTAATTATAAGAACTTAACGACAGATTTTGAATTCCCCTTGCAGAGATCATCATTTCTCCATATCTACCTTATCAAATGTTTTTAATATCTGCACAGAGTTGAGTCATAGAATCACGCAGCACTTAAATAGATCCTTCGATCCAACTCGTCCATGCAAACCAAGTTTCCCAAACTAAAAATATGTAAATATCCAAAAGTCAACTTGTTTAGAAATGCAATAACACCCCTCAGGAGCAGTTGGGGCTTGAATCCGGGCCACCTAGATCAGAGGTAGCAACACTACCACTGTAACATTAGAGGGGGACCATTCCCAAAAAGGTACTGTGATACCTTGTTGATGCAGAGTGAGAATTGAATTCTCCCATTTTGTCTCCCTACTGCAAAAATCAATTTAATATATGGTCCCCAGATAACGGATATATCAGATGTTAAACCGATAAGAACAGAACCTGTAATTATACTTTTTTCTGTACTCATCTGCCTTTATATTCTATGTTTTGGCTTATTTTTCTGTGTTTTAAGACGAAGCTGGAGAGTAGTGACACTATACAACACTGTTCACTGTTTTTTATAACACGTGACAATCAATAAACAAATTTTTTTTTTTTAAAAATCACTCAGTCCCAAGTTGCAAACAGGTTCATTCATCTTGGTCAGATCATACTCTCATCAGGAATCAAAGGAATATAAGCCACAATTGTGAAAGTTGTCTCCATGATATAACTTGCTAAACCCTGACATGATTTTGGTGAGCCTGCATCATATCCCCTCTAAAGTCAATGAGACGTTTCCATGGCACGGTTAACAAAACTAGACAGACAGACTGTTGGCATCTAACAAATATTCTACATAACTGAGGCATAACTCTCATCAGTTTGAATTCCAATCCTCAAGAGTTAGGTCAACAATTCATTAGCTCATTTGAACAGGTCTGTGGATTTTTAATGATTAGTGTATTTAAACTCCCAAACCTCTTTGCTACTCCAAGCTTCTCACCCTTTGGAAATATGGATAAAAGGCTACTTTCTAAAGTGTATGATTGTACATTTGTCCATATTCAATTCCATGTGAAGAATCTTCTGCACTCTCTGGTGACTGTCTGAAGGCAGGGGGGGAATTTAATCAGGCAGGAGCCGATGAGTGAGCACCTCGAATGGTCCCAACTACACCTTGATTATACTACTTCCTGAGCAAGAAGGTTCATGGTCAGTCATCCCATCTCATTACTAGTTGAAGCCTTAAGTTGACAATTAATGACAACTTAAAGGCATCATCCCACCGCTGCAGATAATGAAACCAACTGCACGTGTCACATGGAGACCACAATAGGTAAACCTATGTGAGCTGCTGGTCAGCTACTGTGGTGGAGTTGAGGTGTAGGGGAATCTACTACAAAGGCAATCATTGATCCTGGGAAAGGCATGCCCATGCCCTCTCAAATTTCTGATTGAACCACAAACCAAGAGGCCTCCCCAAAAACTGGCAAAGCAAGGTTTTCATTAGCTCTTCAACAAGCAGGTGAGATCCCAAACCCCTCTGTATGGCTCCACCAAATGTTGCAGTCACTATCAAAATATTAAGCAATAGTCAACAACACAAATGGCAAAGTTATAATAGATACTAGCTAATACGGTCATGGCAAATTTTACGTACACCTTATGGAAAATTGTCATCATCCCACAGAACCATAGATCTGCTCTCTCATTATAGAGAAACACTGTTGGTGAGTTGAATCTGAAGGTCACCACACCTCAAGTGAGGCATTGAGTTTGAGGACGACCTTCATTGCGACATCATGGTGCAAAGAAGGCATTGTGGAAAGACAACAATCTCTCCATCAACGTCAGTAAAACAAAGGAATCATTAGTCATTGACTTCAGGAAGTGGAGGGCATGCCCTTGTCTTCATCAGTGGTGCTGAGGTGGAGATAGTCAAGAGCGTAAAGTTCCTTGGAGTGATGATTACCAACAACCTGTCTTAGATTAGATTAGGTTCCCTACAGTATGGAAACAGACCCTTCAGCCCAACAAGTCCACACCGACCCTCCGAACAGAACCCACCCAGACCCATTCCCCGATCCCATATTTACCCCTGACTAATGTGCACCTAACATGCTGTGCAATTTAACATGGCCAATTCACCTGACCTGCACATCTTTGGAATGTGGGAGGAATCTGCATCACATGGAGGAAACCCACACAGACACGGGGAGAATGTGCAAACTCCATACAGTCAGTTGCCCGAGGTGGGAATCAAACTCGGGACATTGCTGCCTCACAGCAACACTGCTAACCACTGAGTCACCTTGTCTTGGCCCACCCATGCAATGGTCAAGAATACACAACAACATTTCTATTCGATATGTCCACAAGAACTCTTACAAACTTTTGTAGATGCACTATAAAAAGGTATCCTATTTGAATGCATCACAGCATGGTATGGCAACTGCTCTTCCCAAGACCGCAAGAAACTACAGAGAGTTGTGAACACAGCCCAGTACATCATACAAACCAGCCTTCCATCCATTGACTCCATCTATACTTTGTGCTGCCTGAGGAATGCAACCAATATAATTAAAGACCCCTCCCACCCCAGTTATACTCTGTTCCACATTCTCCTGTTGGGTAGAAGATTTAAACATAAATCTTGAATACATATATGAACAGATTCAAGAACCGCTTCTTCCCTGCTGTCATCAGACTTTTGAATGGACCCCACAAAATATTAATTCTGATCTCTCTCTCTGCACCTCTTCTGTGGCTACAATACTGTAATTCCCATTCTGTTCTGCTAGTCTAATGCACTTTGTATGGTATAGTCTGCCTGTTTAGCACACAAAACAATATTTTTCACAGTATCTTAGTACATGACAATAACCTTCTGGTTTACTTATGTTCATCTGAAGGCATGATAAAAACCTTCTTGGACATTACTTGCTTAAGAGATACAAGCTTGAGTCTATCAAAGAATTAAGGTGCTGTGGTTAATGTCATGCTACCTCTGAAATATGCTTACACTAGATAGACGATGCAGGGTTGATATTCCTTCTGAAGAAGGGAGGTTCCTAGAGAAAAGGGATACAGGTTTGACCATTTAGGATTAAGAGGAGGAGAAATTTAAAATCTGAGTATCACTCAGAGTAGTCACTCCCTATAATTCTCTATCACATAAGGTGAAGAAAGCCACATCGTTGAATATATTTAAGAAAGAAATAGATAGACTTCTAGAATTAAAGGCCTCAAGGGATTCGAAGAAATAATAGGTATATGACATTGAAATAGAGGATCAGCCATAATTATATTAAATAGCACAGCAGATTCACTGGGCCAAAAGGTCTACTCTTGCTCTTATTTTCTATATTTCAAATCAGTATGTTTTCCTTATGCAGACTAGAGGAAGAAGCATTTTCATCAGATTTCCAACCTTTATGCTGTTTATGAGTGGCACCATTAGCACTGGCAGTTCATCTGCTGTATTTAAATGAAGCATATCCTCAATAATAAATTAGATGTCCAATCAACGTCTTCAGTCACCTTGCCCATTATCCATCCAGGAAAATCAATGCCATGGTAATATTTTACCAGAAATCTCCAAACAATGGAATCAAAGATCAGTAAAGTGTAGCAATTTTTATCTAACTCATTCTAAAAATTACTTCCCAAACAGTTTTCCCTTAGGACATCGGTAAAATAGATGTAATGTAAGCAGGCCAACAGCTGCCAGAACTTAATGCATTTGACAGTCTTGATATCATGACAGGGATAAGACTTTAAGTTCTTTACTGCGACTCTAAAAAGGTGAAATCTAATAATTTTTAAAATAAAAAAAAATACACATTTTAAATAATTCAGCACAGAGTACCGTGGATGAAATAACTAAAAAAAAAACTGCCTACATTATAACTTCAAGATGCTGACTAGCATTTAAGTTGCTTGGACTACCATAAATCATGGTGTACAAGTCAACCTGATCTTTAACAGCCCTTTTATCTGGACCCAAAAATTATGGTTCTGCATATTTTTGGTATATAAGTCAACATCATCTTTCTGCTTTCAGCTATGCTATGCATTCCTCACATTAGTAGTCAGTCTCAATTTGTCAGTCCACTAATGTATGTTTTACTCACAACTATCAACTGAACGCAAGTTATTAATCTGTGTTGCGAAAATGCACACAAGTTTTCTTGCATCAGATGCTGATACCACTAACGCCAATGGTTCACTTTTATACTTAGCATACATTTTAATCAGATATGAAGGATTTATCAAGGCTTTAAAGAATGACTTAAAGACAACATCTAATTAAATTAATGAGATAATGAAATCATAAGATGCCCTCAATAATTTTATACTGGACTTTTCAAGAGCTTTTGAGCTTATATATCAAACGTTTCTGACACCAAAGCACCCCAAGACAGGTGGACAAAATAATACGACAGCCAAGAATTTTTCCCAGATACAGTCGGTGCAATGTCATCTGCCAAACTACTTCTGCTGATTTGATTCACCAAATCTATGTGACGATTAATATTTCCCATGACCACTGTTGTAGCTTTCATGCAAGCAGCCCTCAGTATTCCTCGATTTATATTTTGCCCTATTTTGCCACTGTCAGAAAGCCTAAAAACTACTCTCACCAATGACTTTGTTCATTTTCTATTTCTTGTTTCCACAGTGTCGGATTCTCATTTTGGTCCTCTGAATTAAGATCATTTCTAAATACTGTACAGTAGTCATCCTTTATAAACAGAGCTACCATGCATATTTTTTGTTTCTTTCTGTCCTTATGAAATGTCAAATATCCTATAATATTCAGGTGTGGTCAATTTGTTTCAATGGGACTGCACAGCTAACATGTCATTTTAATCTATTTCTGTTGACACTACTAATTAGAGTTACAGAGCTTTACAGCACAGAAACAGACTCTTCAGACCAACTCCCCCTTGCCGATCAGATATTCTAAATTAACCTAGTCCCATTTGCCAGCACTTGGCCCATTTCCCTCTAGACTCTTCTTATTCATGTACCCATCTCAATGTTTTTTAAATGTTGTAATTGTACCAGCCTCTACCAGTTCCTCTGAGGATCCAAGATAGAAAGGAGTGAAAGCATATCTTGTTATGAATACTACACACAGATAAAGAACATATGATTGTGCCTTTTTTGACAATTTTGCCTCAGTCTGATGTAATTTGCTGGTGAGTTATGTTTTACTGTTCTGTCTCTTCTTGCTACACTGGGGCATAATGTTACATATCCTGCGGGCATGCTTGTAGGCAGGGATCCTATAAATTTATCCAAATGGCCATCAGTTTGCATATCTGCTTACTCTGAACTATTTGCAACTTTTCAGTGGGACAGTTGATGCCTAGTCCAGCTCACCTACGGTCCTTATATGGGCCATTGATGATGACTTAAGTGTTGTTTCCTCTTCAAACTTAATCTTGGAGCTAGAGGTTAATCCACTCAGGCCTCAGGCAGGAAAGGCAGTTGGAGGAAGGGTGGGTCTTGAGGGTGGTGTTGGGTGACTGGAAAATTACAAACATGTCCTATTGTTCAAAAAAATGTTTATAAAGATAAGCCTAGCCATTGTAGGTCAGATAGTTCAACTTCAGTGACGAGACAACTACGAGAAACAACTATTTGAGATAAAATTAGTAATCATATGGCAAAATGTGAATTAATTCAGAAGTGCCAGCAAAGATTTGTCAAGGGAAAATCATGTCTAGCTAACTTGCTGGGCTATTTGAGGAGGTAATGGGAGGGTTGATGAGGGCAATGCAACTGATGCGGTGGTGAGCATGGATTTTGAGAAGACGTTTGATACAGTGGACACAATTGACTTGTGAGAAAGGATAGAGTTTGTGGAATAAAACAACTCAGTAGTAACATGGATACAAAATTTGCTGAGGGATAGGACAGAGACAGTTCTGGTAAATGGGCATTTTTTGGGTTGACAGGTTTACATGGACTTGCCCAGAGTACAATATTGGGACCCTTGGTAAACTGAGGAGGGCAGAATAGAACTCTAAAGGGATGTAGACAAGTTGGTGAATAAGAAGATACATGGTCAATGTGGAAAAGTGTGAGGTGATATGTTTTGTTAGAAGGTGTGGCGTTGGAAAAGCACAGCAGCTGAGGCAGCATCTTAAGAGCAGGAGAGTCAACATTTCGGGTGAAAGCCCTTCTTCAGATTCCCAAGAAAGGGCTTATGCCCAAAACATTGACTCTCCTGCTCCTCGGATGTGCTCTTCCATTGCCAGACTTTTCGACTTTGATCTCCAGCATCTGCAGTCCTCACCCTCCCCTGGTTGGAAGAAAGACCATGAGAGACAATGTAAAATAATGGAAGCTATTCCAAAAGGTATTTTGAAGCAGAGAGGGCTGGGCGTACATGTGGATAAGTCATTAAAAATGGTAGGATGGATAGAGAGCATGGGCTTTATTGACAGGATTTATAGTACGAGGTAAAAATAATGACTGCAGATGCTGGAAACCAGATTCTGGATTAGTGGTGCTGGAAGAGCACAGCAGTTCAGGCAGCATCCAAGTAGCTTCGAAATCGACGTTTCGGGCAAAAGCCCTTCATCAGGAATCTGGGCTTTTGCCCAAAACGGCGATTTCAAAGGATGCTGCCTGAAAGGATTTATAGTACATTTTATAGTACAATATAAACAATAGGCCAAAGCTGGAGTATGATGTACAGTTCAGGGAATCCCATCTATGAAAGACATGAATGCAATGGAAAGCAAACAGATGTTTACAGAATGACTCCAAGGAGAAGAAACTTCAATTATAAAAGGCAGATGACTACATTAACCACCCAGACACCAGTTAATGGATATGATTTTACCACCATTACAGAGCAGTGGTTACAAGAACATCAAAGCTGGGATCTAAATATTCAGAAGCATGTCATTGTTCCAAAGGACAGACAGGAAGTCAAGGATGGTGGGATTTCATTGTTGGTACGGACAGAATACGTGCAATAGCAAGAAATGATCTTGAATTCTAAGTTGAAGAATCCATATGGGGGGCGGGGGGCGGGGGGGGGAAGATAGGAAACAAAATGGGCAAGACACTCTATTGGCCTCTTAAATAGTACCTATATGGTGGGATAGAAAATACATCAGGAGACAATGAGGGCATGTAACAAAGGCAGCACAATCAGGAAACCATGAAGAAAAATTCAGAGTGTGTTTTTGGAAACTATTCCCAAATACAATGTGGTCTGGATCCAACCAGGGATCAGACTATTTTGGATCTGATGGCATGTAATGAGGCAGGTATAATAAATGATGTCAGAATAAAACAAAATCCCTCAGACACAGTGGCCATAACATGGTAGAATTTAGCATTCAGTTTTCGTAGTAGGAACTTGGGCAAAAAACAACTATGCTAAGCTTAAATAAGAGTAATTACAAAAGAGTAAGAGCAGCACTGGCTGGAGTGGACTGAGAAAGGAATTAGTAGCAAAAACAGTTGAGGATGATTAGAAAATATTTAAGAAGATAGTTCATGCCTCGCAGCAAAGGCATATTCCAGTAAGGAAGAAGTATTCTAAAAGGCTTAAGTTTTTTTTAAAAATGAAGAGAGAAACTAAAGAAGCTAAATAGACACCTTAGTGAATAAGGAGACAGTGAGGTCTGCAGATGCTGGAGATCAGAGTTGAGAATGTGTTGCTGGAGAAGCACAGCAGGTCAGGCAGCATCCAGGGAAATAATAATGGTAACCAGAAATGGCTGAGGAGGTGAATAAATACTTTGCATCATTTTCACAATAGAAGACACAAATAAAATTACTAAATAGTCAAGGGGCAAAAAAGGGGAGAGGAAATAGAATAACCATCATGAGAGAAAATAGTAGGAAACCAAGTGGGGCCAAAGGCAGATAAATCCCCGAATGCATCTAAGGATGTTAAAGGAAATAGCTACAGAAATAGTGGATGTATTGGCAGTAATCTACCATGAATCTTTAGATTCTGAAAAAGTCCCAGAGGATTGGAAAACTGCCAATGTAATATCATTATTTAAAAAGGAAAGGAGACAAGAACAAAAACAAGTAACCATAGGCTTGTTAGCTTAACATTTCTTATGGGGACAAAATTGGGAAGACAAATGGAATGTTGTCCTTTATTCCAAAGGGAATAGAATATAAAAGTAGGGCGATATTGTTAAAACTGAACAAGGCACTAGTCAGATCACAGCTGGAATATTAAGGACAGTTTTGAGCCTTTTATCTAAGGTAAGATATACTGCCAGTAAAGGCAGACCAAAGAACATTCACTCGGCTCATACCAGGTATGAAGGGACTGTCTTTTGAAGACAGATGGAGTAGATTTGGCAAGAATGAGAGATACCCTTATTGAAACATACAATATTCTTAGAGGACTTCACAGGGTAGATGATAAAAGGTTGATTAATTTTGTGGGGGTGTCCAAGACCAGAGGGCATAATCTCAGAATAAGGAGTTGCATAGTTAAGACAAAGAGGAGGAAGAATTTCTTCTCATTGAGGGTTGTGAATCTGTGTAATTCTTTACTACAGAGGGCTGTTGCAGCTATCGTTCATTCAGCATATTCAAGGCAGAGGTGGCCAGAATTTTATATCAGTAAGAAAACAAGAGAGTTATGAGGAAAAGGCAAGGAAATGAGATTGAGGGTTATCAGTAGTGTTGGGCTTAACAAAAAGATATGTTCAAACCAGATCATTAAGGGTTAATTGAACATGACAGTGAGCAATTGAAGAAAATGAAAGATTATATGGGAAGGAGGCCTGGAGCAGGGCTTATGCCCGAAACGTTGATTCTCCTGTTCCTTGGATGCTGCCTGACTGCTGCGCTTTTCCAGCAACACATTTTCAGCTCTGGTGCAAAAGTAGCCTGTTTTGTCTGTAAGTAACTGCACGACCTTGGCTGGATGGCAAACTGAATATTGTGCATGATTTGGAGATGCCGGTATTGGACTGGAGCGTACAAAGTTTAAAAAAAAATCACACAACACCAGGTTATAGTTCAACAGGTTTATTTGGAAGCACACTAGCTTGCGGAGCGCTGCTCCTTCAATCAGATGGTTGATGAAGGAGCGGCGCACCGAAAACTAGTGCTTCCAAATAAACCTGTTGGACTATAACCTGGTGTTGTGTGATTTTTAACTTTGAATATTGTGGAGTTAACATGGGGCCACCTGGAAATGTTTCTCAACTTATTTCCTATTACAATGCCTGGGAAAATATTAAAAGGTACTACAAAATAGTGATATAGTATGTAACATAAAATTTGGGCACAGTATTAGCATTGGGGACTTTACCCTACTCATTGGATTTTCATCATTGGGCTGGGGATCACAAAATCAGGGCCAATGGCTTCACCATTGGACCAGGTTTGAGTTAGCTGCCATGGTAATTGAGTTCAAGCTCACTTGTTGAATATGTATAAAATGGCTTAAGACAATAGACTTGCTCATTTGTTTGTTATACGTATCGAGTATGTTAAGCTAATAAATTTGCCATGAATTCAACTGTACGTGTTTTCTTGTAATTATTTTGATCAGATCTCAGAGAACCCATTAGGTACTTTCAGCCTAACAATTCACTAGATCAGCCATGATTTTACTGAATGATGGGGCTGAATGACCTATTTCTGCATCTATGTCTATGGTCTTTTGGATTGGAGAAGTTTAAACTATTTTCTTTGGAGAATAAAAAGCTTATAGGAGATATGATAGAAGTCTGGACAAACTTGATAGGAAAAATCTGTATCTGCCAGCAAACCAACTGAAAAATCCGTTGGTTCCGCTTTAAATTGCTTTGTAAAAGAAGCAAGTGCATGGTGAGATTTTTTTTTGTTTTTACACAGCAAGGAGGTGATTATTCGATCAGTTCAGTGATGGAAAGGATCATCAACAGTGCTATCAAGTAGCACTTGCTTTGCAATAATCTGCTCAATGATGCCTCGTTTGGGTTCCACCAGGGCCACTTAGCTCTTGACCTCATTACGACCTTGGTTCAAAGATGGACAAAAGAGCTGAATTCTGGAGGTGAGGCAAGAGTGACTGCCGTTGATATTGATGCCATATTTAATCCAGTGTAGCATCAAGGAGCTTAAGGAAACTGGAATAACTGGGAATCAGGAGGAAAACTGCTAAAAGCAGTGCCTGCTTTACAGTAACCTGCTCACTGATGCTCAATTTGGGTGCCATCAGAATTATTCAGCTCTTACCCTTATTACATCCCTGGCTCAAACAAAAGAGCTGAATTCCAGAATGTAAGTTAGAGTGACTGCCCTTGACATCAAGGTTGCAATTGACTTTCTGCTGGTTGAAGTCATATCTAGCACAAAGGAAGATGGTTTTGCTTGAAGATCAGTCATCTCAGCTTCAGGACATCTCAGCGTTTCAGTTCAGTGTCTTCCCTCCATCACAAGGTCAGAAGTGGGGATGTACACGGATGATTGCACCATTCTAAACACCTCAGATAGAACTGCAGTCCGTGTCCAAATGCAGCCAGACTGGACAATGTTCGGACTGGAGCAGATAAGTCACAAGTGACACTTGCACCTTACAAATAGGACAATGATCATAGCTAAAAATGTGTTGCTGAAAAAGCGCAGCCGGTCAGGCAATATCCAAGGAGCAAGAGAATCGATGTTTCGGGCATGAGCCCTTCTTTCCTGAAGGGCTCATGCCCGAAACATCGATTCTCCTGCTCCTTGGATGCTGCCTGACCTGCTGTGCTTTTCCAGCAACACATTTTCAGCTCTGATCTCCAGCATCTGCAGTCCTCATTTTCTCCTCAATGATCATATCCAACAAGAGAGAATATAACCAATTGTCCCTGGACAGTCAAAAGGCATGACCATCGCTGAATCACCCATCATCAATTTTCTGGGGGTTAACATTGACCAGAAACTGAACTGGACTAGCCATATAAATACTCTGATTACAAGAGCAAGTTAGAGCTTGAAATCCTGCAGTGCATAACTTCCCAAGGCCTATCCACCTTCCAAAAGGCACCCTTGTCTAGATGCATGCTTCTTGAATGTTGTTGGAGCTGCACTCATTCAGGCAAATAGGGTGTAACCCATCACAGTCCTGACTTGTGCCTTGTTGATGTGGACAAGCTTTGGGGAGTCAGGAGGTGAGCTACTCACTGAAAGATTCCTCACCTCTGATCTGCTTTTGAAGGCACTGAATTTATATTGCAAGTCAGTTTCTGATCAATGGTAACTCCCAGGATGTTGATAGAGGATTCGGTGGTGGTACTGCCATAGAATATCAAGAGGCGATGGCTAGTTTTTCAATTAATGGAGATGGTTATCATCTGGTACTCTGAGGCACAAATGTTACTTGTTACTTGGCAACCCAAACCTCAATACAGTCCAGGTCTTGCTGCATTGGGACATTCAGTAATCACAGGAATCACAAATGTTGCTGAACATTAAATAATTATCCCTACTTTTGACCCTTATAAAAAGGGTCATTGATGAAGCAGCTGAAGCTAATTTGGCTCTCTCTTTTCAGTTGAGTTCAGCTTTGTCAGATTTACTAAATAAAATATTTGGTAGATGCAAGGCACCCCATTTTGCAGAAGTAACAAAGGAGGAGGAATGACAATAGACCCTACTTGAATTAGATTAGATTAGATTACTTACAGTGTGGAAACAGGCCCTTCGGCCCAACAAGTCCACACCGACCCGCCGAAGCGCAACCACCCATACCCCTACATCTACCCCTTACCTAACACTAGGGGCAATTTAGCATGGCCAATTCACCTGACCTGCACATCTTTGGACTGTGGGAGGAAACCGGAGCACCCGGAGGAAACCCACGCAGACACGGAGAGAATGTGCAAACTCCACACAGTCAGTCGCCTGAGGTGGGAATCGAACCCAGGTCTCTGGCGCTGTGAGGCAGCAGTGCTAACCACTGTGCCACCGTACCGCCCTAAATTACATGGTCTGTCTGGTCAATGGTTGCCATAATGTTGGCAGAGAAAAAAAAAGATGGTGGCTTTGACTGTTCTCATCTATTGTCAGCAAACCCATGGACCAAACAACCTGCAACAGCAGAAGTTACAGAATGAAGAAAGATATTTGTTTATTTATTGATTTCTTTGAATGTAAGAATTTTTTGGTGTTTGTTTGTGACTGATCAAATAACTGACTAATTCACAGGCCACACTTCTTTTTATTTCCCGTCCTGTTTTAATTCATCATATCCAGAGCTCTATCATTACCACAAAAGCAAGGTAAGAGTATTGAGGCAAAGTAGACACTTCTTTGGTCTTGAAACAAAAACACCAAAAGAAAGATGGAATATCCACTACTTATGAAGTTCAGAAAGGGAACTTGAGCTGTGTAAAACTATGAGGGGTATATATAGGATAGAAAGGAAGGATTTTTTCCTCCTTGATGGAGGGATCAATGACAAGGAGGCATAGATTGAAGGGACGAATTTTTAGAGAGGATGTGAGGAAAAGCGTTTTCACCCAGGAGGTGTTGGAAATTTGGAACTCAATGCTTGTAAGGTTAGTAGAGGCAGAAACTCTCATAACACTTAAAATAGTTAGTTCATGTGCAATGCCAAGACATACAAGACTAATTTGTCAAGTGTTGGAAAATGGGATTAGAATACTTATGTGGCTGTTTTTGACTGGTGTGTATGTAATGTGGGTGAAGGGCCCTTTTCTGTGCTGTAAATCTCTATGACTATATGACACTAAGTCTGTTTCAGTCCACTATGGAGCCAATAAAACAAAATGTCCACTTGCTCACTATCAATGAAATCAATATGGTAATTGTTATTTTGTTACTAAATTAATATTGTTAAAAATAGTTGATTTGTAATTTTTTTGTTTGAAATGATCTTTTAAAAGTTTACACAAATTTATGCAATCTTTTATTTCATTCCTCTTTCTGGCATTCATTGATTTTGTGTCAAGTATAGTCACACTATTTGACCTGACATGACTGGCAATACTATGGTAACATCACGCATTTTAGACAAATCTATGAAGTATACACAGTGTGTGCAATCTTTAAAAATTTCATTAGTCACGTCCTACAAAATAGAAAGAAATGGTCCATATATCTTCATAGTGTACAGTTAATCAGTCCACAGTATATTCCATCGGTGAACTACAGTATTACCAGCTATTATCTTTTATTCATTAAAATTAATATGGAATAGGGAGAGGATATTTTCCTTGCTTTGTAATTATTTTCATAATGGATTAAATTTTTAACCAAAATGTTTCAATATGACCTTACAAGATCATTCACCATTAATTGAAGAATATCCATTGTTAAATTATTACAATATACATTTCAGTTAAAGTAGAAATATCTAGTTATGTCACATATCATTTCAACATATTGCTTTCTTACCTTGCTTTTCTAAAATTTTCCACTCCTTCCATGAAAGCTTTGGTTCATAAACAGGCAAATTTCTACAAGTGTAGGATGTTCTTGGGTCTTCGAAATGGTAATTCTCCATGTATGATCCTAAATAGTGAGTACCAACAGGCTGCAGAGTTGCTGGAAGATGGGATCACAAAATGCAGTCATTCATCTGGACGTCTAGAGGCAGGATGTTGCTTCAGAATCCTTCACACATGTGAAGGTCTCGGGAAGCACTCATGATCCCAGCATATTTTGACCTTGAGGTGCCAGTGCTCTTTTAACAGACTCATTCATTGATGGGTTTTTGGGATCAACTCACTGAAGATATCCCTCCTCACATCCTGAGGAACCTGTGTATAGAGTTGTTGGGATGGTTTGTAGCTCAGGTTGTAGATGAAATTGTGGATTCGTGAACCTGTATATTCCAGTACAGGAGAGGTCGAATACCTACCACCTAACTAAGAAAGCAGACCATTGAGCTGTTTAAGTGAAGATACAGGCGGATATAGATCCAGTAGTGCCTTTCAGTATGCCTCAGAGAGAGTCATGTGGATTATGATGGTTCACTGTGCTTATTACAATATAGCACTGTAGAGTAGGAAAACATTAAACATTGAGGAGGTCACTATCCCACAATTTGGCAGATGCTGCTGTGTAATTAGCAGAGGACAATGAACTTCTTGTATAAGGAAATGAACAACGCAAAGGAGGCACAAGTCAAACTCTCACACATATTTTCTTTTGAGCCTGATTTTCTTTCTCCCCATAACCTATGCAAGAGTCTCACCTTCAGCAGACTTGCTATTGGCCCTTTCATCTCACTCTCCATTGCCAGGTTCACAGGCACACTGACAACATTGAGCAGCTGAACAGACATAGCCTACTCCAACATGAGCAGCCCATTGGGAAGCAAGGCAGTCAATGAAATCCAACCAGACAGCTAGAAGGGAATAGGTGACCATTAGCAGTGTGTGTAACATTTATTTTGTAATCCAACTCAAATCACATGTAAAGTCTAAACACCCATGAACCCCAAGTGTATCTAGGAGCTCTTTTTTAACTCATTTACATGCACTTCCTGCAAAGTGCTAACTCTGTTTGCAACGGAGGTGGAAACAGATACGGATTGTATTTCCCAGTGATCTGGAATAACCTTGGTGGACATCTTCTGATTGTTGAGGTGTGGAGGGATTCAGCATATCGAGGAACTCCTGAACAGGTACGTGACAGCTCTCTGACATTGTTTCTGTCTCAGTTTCTCTCAGCAGAAAGGGTAAAGAACCATTGTCCACACTCAAACAAGGAGCCCTGCATACAAAAGGCGGTCACTCCTGTGCCTTTGCAAGACACATTTGCACGTCCCTGCTCAATTGAACAGCAACAGCACCTAGTAAAGACTTTCTCCTTGTCCTTGCAGCCTGCAGAGAGACATTGACCTGGTGACAGATGGTTCAGCTCGTTCTGGGTCTTCTATAGATCAGGCAAGCATTTCAATAAGCTAACGTTGTATGCAGAGCTACCGGCCCTTCAAATATATTACCACCACTCTGAGATAACTAAAGCCACTGGTTGCTATTATGTGCCTCAGTTCTTTAACTGGATAAGTCCTCAACTGCCATGAAATAATAGGCAGGCCACCACATCAACACGTACGAAGCAGTGCCCACTTCCTTGTTGTGGCCTTCAGATAAAGTTAACAGAATCATCGGAGAAGAATCACAATTGTTACAGTGCAGTTAAAGGCCATTTAGCCCTTCAAGTCTATACCAGTTCTGAGCATTTTAACTTCATGTAGAATCTCTGCTTTTTCCCCTTGAACCTACAGATTGTTTCTATTTAAAATGTTCATCCAATGCCTTCATAAATGCCTCAATTGAACAAGCCTTGATCACACTTTCAGGCAGTAAGTTTCATACCTTAACTACTTGCTGTTCAGGGAGGTTTTTCTCCTCACCTCATATTTGCAACTTTTACAACACTATTTAAAACTGTAAACAGATTGAGAACCAGAGTAAAGATTAGAGTGTTGCTGGAAATGCACAGCAGGTCAGGCAGCATCCGAGGAGCAGGAATATTTCCCTGCTCCTCGGATGCTGCCTGACCTGCTGTGCATTTCCAGCAACACTCTAATCTCCAGCATCTGCAGTGCTCACTTTTGTCTAGTTGACGAGAACCAGAGTGCACAAGTGAAAACAATTTCTCTCTATCCACTTTATCCAGAACACTCATAATTTTGAAGACTCTATTAAATTTCTCCTTCACCTTCTCTCTGCCAAGGAAGATGATCCCAATTTTTCTAATCAGATTTCATAACTAGTTTATCTCATTCCTGGAACATTTCCTGCAAACCTCTCTTCTCCAATGCATTCACATCCTTCCTAAAGTATGGCTAGTTATAATACTCCTATCAGAGACATAATCTAAAGCCTGCAAATTTATGTTCCATAGCACTCAACTACACAATTCTTTAATCTACAAACTAGTACAAAAAACAAATTATTGAAGAGTAAATAATAACACCCAAACTATAAATCACTTACTTGTACATTCAAATGTTAGATTAGTATGTTTTCTAATCCCACCAATGGTGGCACTGTCACAGGTATTGGAGCAAAGAAAATTAAACCCATCAACAAAGCACAGGAGTTAAGAATTACTGCTAAATTGTGCTAGTTTATTTCAGTGCATTCCAGTGAAATTGCCTGAACCAATAAGAAAGATCAAAGAATTTTAAACAGATCTCTTGTTCAGCTTGAAGTGGAGGTGCAGGTGTTGGACAAAGTTAAAAATCACACAACAACAAATTATAGTCCAACAGGTTTATTTGAAAGCACTAGCTTTAAGTGCTGTGCAGCTACTTGATGAAGGAGTAGTACTTTCAAATAAACCTGTTGGACTATAACCTGATGTTGTGTGA
Source organism: Chiloscyllium punctatum (assembly GCF_047496795.1). NCBI lineage: Eukaryota > Metazoa > Chordata > Chondrichthyes > Orectolobiformes > Hemiscylliidae > Chiloscyllium > Chiloscyllium punctatum. The sequence goes on from NC_092748.1 coordinate 21,237,595, forward strand.
TTTTTAATTTTGTTAACCTTAAGTTCAGTCTCCGTAATTGTTCGTGCTGCTGTGATCGATCATTTACACTTGAAGCTGGCCTTATCCACAAATCTGACCTTGCTCCAGGTAAAAATAATGATGGCAAGCTTTTGCTAATAGAGGTTTTTTAGGATGATTCAAAGAAGGACTTAAAAGTTAAATTTTCTTTTTGGAAGTATTCATTGAAAATTTTAAAAGTTTTTATATCTGAAAAAAAAAACATACTTTTAGTAAAAAATAGAAACCGAATAACATACACCAATTAAATTGTCCACTACGTTTTTGGGGTTATTTTTCAGCATTTAAAATTGGTTTACTCACAGGTAGAAAGTTCAACAACTCATTAAAATACACATTTTTTTGTGATAACTCCATTTTCAGCTGTGCTAACAAAAATGCACACTCCTAAATAAATCAATTAATACCTTATGGCAAACAAAAACAATTACATTATCTTACACTGACAAATGCATTCACTCATGAAAGATTTTTTGTGATTATGCAACAATGTTTTAGTGGAAACTTCAACTGTAACCTAAATAACACAATTTCAAATGCAATTTACTCTCAATTTTTTGGTGATGTCCAAACTGGAAATTTACCTTACATTAATTCCTGATACAAACTGAAAGATATTGTTGAAATCACCTGTTGCTATCCAAGGGTGAGTAACACTGATAGGCACAGATAATTTTCTTCCAGGCTTTATAAGAATAGGTGCACCAGTAAGAATAGCACCGAAATTCGTTTTCAAAGTATGAATACATACACATATTAATGAGATGCATCTACAAGGTTTGATTATTCATAGCAAGATGACAAATGTAATAAAAAGTGAAGCGTGTGTTATCTTTGGTTCATTTCTACGTTTTCAGAAAACTGAAAATTAGGACCAAAATCCTAAATAGGTGTTGAACAGTTTTAGATGCACTTGGTAGCACCATTTTTAAAATATATTATCAGGTTATTTAATCCAGGTTCGAGGCAAGAGAGATTTAGAACAGAAAGAGATCACAGTACTTGTCAGTAGAAGTGGTGACTCCCTCCGAGATGCCGTTTGGTCTCCACATATTCTTTCTCTTTGCTATATTGTTTTTCTATTGTATGGCTGTTGCAACACCATATTATAAATTACAGTAAAGCAAGACAAAAGCAAAATACTATACATATTGGATATCTGAAATATAAACACATTGGAATAACACAATAGGTCAGGCAGCATTTGCGATGAAAAAGAAAACTGGACTTTGTAAAGATGGGTGATCAAGTACAATGTTTACTTTAAGACAAAATGCGACAAAAGGATACATTTGGTTTTATTATTGTCTTCAAAAGATTATGAAGGCTTTATGCTTATCTGTATCAAATATTTCTTCATTACAAGCGTTAGTTTGTTGCACATTTATGTACCCCTACTCCTGCACCACCCCTCCACTCTCACAAAACCCCAGTAGATGTGATCACTAACTCTGAGGTGCCTTTTGATTTCCACATTTTGTTTCAGGCAGAAAACCACATAAACAGCACATCTGCCAACTGAGTATCGTAAGTGGAAAATAGCGCACTTGAGTTACTAATACTTGGTAGAGGATTAGGCAGTTAATGTTCATGCAGTAGCATTACAACTTAATTATGGATTTGTGGGGGAGGATCTCTTGTTCATATGCATTCAGTTCTTGATCGAGGTACAATGCATCAGTAAGGGATTGTTTGCCTCAAGCCTGCTTCTGTTGTTGCTGTCGAACAGCAGCCCCTATCCCCCTCCATTCCACCACAACTATCACTCTCCTCCACCCATGACTCACTTGTGGTTGTATCCTTCCTTGATGTGATATAAACACGTTGGAATTACCCAATGGTCAAGGCCTCAGTGATTTTAGTACTAGCAGCAGCCACTGCCTCCTAGTGTTGTATTTGAGAACAGAAGTGCTACCACTCAATGATCAGTCTGTAGCTCTGTTGGTTGGACTTCTATCTCCAGAGTCCTTAATCCTGTGGGAAAGCCTACTTCAGATCTGTTAAGTACCTCAGCGGCTCTTAATTCAACAGACCTTCCCTAGAAGAGGTAATCCAGGTGCCCGCTGAATCCACTGTCAACATTTGAAACTGCCTATCAGCTCTATTAAATCCAATTAACTGCCTTTTCAGATGAAATTACTGAAGAATGGATTGGGACCAAAAAAAAGTCATTGGGTGATTCCAGAGGTATTGCTGATAAATTGGGAGAGGAGCTATTGCAGCTGATTCTGTGGCAATGGTTCAATAGAAAAGAACAGACCTAAATAAGGGCAATTCTAATCCACAATACAATGGAGGAGAGCTGTTACAAAAAGATGATGTTAGCGAGTTTTGAGAAGATTTGTAGCTCAGGTTGAGGTTTTGGATATAGGTTTGCACGCTGAGCTAAAAGGTTCATTTCCAGACGTTTCATTACCTTATTAGGTAACATCTTCAGTGGACTTTATGCAAAGCAAGCTGAAACTTCCTGCTTTCTATTTATATGTTTGGGTTTCTTTGGGTTGGTGATATTATTTCTTGTGGTGAAGTCGCTTCCTGTTCCTTTTCTCAGGGGGTGGTAGTTGGGGTCGAACTTGATGTGTTTGTTGATAGAGTTCTGGTTGGAATGCCATGCTTCTAGGAATTCTCGTACTCATTCTTTTTGAATACACGGTATAAGTGATTTTCCTCTGCTCCGCATAGTTCCTTTGTGCTGCTGTTGTGTTGGCTTGTTGAAATAATGTTCTGATGCAGCTTTGTTTGTGGGTGTTGGGATGATTGCTTCTGTAGTTCAATATTAGGACTGTATGTGTTGTTTTTCTGTAGACGCTGGTTTGAAGTTCTCTATTGGCTGTTCTACAGCATCTACAGTATAATCAACTATATATTATGGTTAATACGTCAGTACATCTTAAGACAGATGCTCGCAATGTCATCTCTGCATCACAGCACGTGACCAGAGAGTATAAAGGTCTCAAATTCCTTCTTACCTTGGGTCATTTGGAAAAGGACATAAGGAAAACAGAAAAGAAAATACCCTTGCTCTGAACAAATAATTTAATATCAGCCCAAACACTTATTTGGGGAGGAATGTAAAATTTGTAATTAATAGTTACTTGTAAAAGTGTTTGTTCAATTCTTCAATACCATGATCTCTCATCACCAGTTTCTTATGGTTATGGGTGTGATGCAAGGCGTGTGATCTATTCCATAATATTATTTATTTGAAAAAATTGGATTTGGAACTAGTGGCATGTGGGTTTTGTTTTGTGTGTATGCATAGCTTCAATGAATAACTTTTAAGTCTTTCTGGAGCCATGATTTTTAAATCAGAATGAGAGCGAACTCATGGAGTGAATCAGAATGGTAATAGATTGGGTAAGGGGGAGATCCAAAGAGACCTGGATGTTGGTGTGTACCTGTGACTGAAACTAAGCATGCAGGTGCAGGAGACAAATGGTATGTTGACCTTCATAGCAAGATGACTCCACTACAGGAGCAGGGATGTCTTGTTGCAGTTTTACAAGGCCTGCAATACTGTTTTGGTCTCTATCTCAGGAAGGATGTTGTGGTTATGGAGAAAGTCCAATGGGCAGAGGAGTATGCTTCCTCCTTGACATCTTCAATTGCTAAGATGTCGCGATCCTGGTGAGCCACTGCTCCCCAGACCTAGAATACCTTACAGAGAAATGCCATTCTTATTATCTGCCATATGAGTTCACCTCCATACTCCTGATAGAAATCTACATACCACCCCAGGCAGGTGTGAAGAATGCCTTGGTTGAAATTTACACCACCACAAATGATCTAGACATGGAATTCTCCAAGGCTTATTCACTTTGGCCAGCAACTTCAATGGACTCTCTAACTTCAGATAACACTGATCTTGCAAATATTGATCTTGGCTTTGCACACCTCCTGTGCAGTGTAATGGGTATGCCTTGCTCTGTCTGAGCACCTTATGATCTGCACATGCATGTCTGCTAATGATCTGCCTAAACTACTTGCAAAACAAAGCCTTTCACTGTACTTAGGTACATGTGACTCCAATAAATCATATTAAATCAAATTAATTCATGGGATGGCAGGACTAACATATGAAGACAGATTGGACCATAAAGACAATATTCACTGGAATTTTGAAAAATGAGGGGTGGTACGCACAGAAACCTTAAATTCTTATAGGGCTGGACAAGTTAAATACAAGGAGGACATTCTCAATGACCAGGGAGTCAAGAACCAGTGGTCATTGCCTAAGGTTATGGGGTTGATCATTTAGAACTGAGATGAAGAGAAATTCCTTCACCCAGAAAGTGATGAGCTTGTGGAATTCTTTGTCACAGAAAGCAGTTGTGATCAAAACCTTGAATATTTTTAACAAAGAATTAGCTATAATACTTACTCATGTAAGTAAGGACCTACTCATGCTTCTATTTCTGTTTTTCTCGTGTTCGTACGGGTCAGTAAGATGAGAGGTGTCAAAACACTTTTCTGCAGCAAAGAGTAAAAGTGGTGTCTGACCAGAGCCAAGGTTTGGAACGTCTGCTCTGGATTCCAGAAGAAGCTGGAGGGGGAGGGCCTAGTCAGTATCGTCCATGTAGGTACCAAAAAGGTAGGCAGAACAAAGAAGGAATCTTTTCATAGTCAGTATGATGAAACACGTGACAAATTAACAAGCAGAACCTGAAAGGTCATAATCTAAGAAATGTGGCTCAAGCCTGAACAGGGCTGGATACTGAACATCCCAGATTATAAGGTGTTTAGTAAAAAACAGAAAGCATAGCAGTCTTGGTCAAAGTTGGTATCCTTGTCTTTGAATGAGATATATTTCCTGGATTAGAATCTATATGGTTGGAGTGAGAAACAGAAGGGTGCAGTGACCATATTGTGTATTTATTATAGAACTCCAAGGGAGGTAGGAGAAGATAACATTTTTAGGTAGAAATCTGCAGGACAAGTAGGATTGTGTTAGTTAATAATTTCAATTACCCAAGGATAGACTGAGGAAAAAGGTAGTGTGTGGAGCACAGAAGGGGAGAAATTCCTGCAATGTGGGGCAGGAACATTTTCTGGAACAGTACATTTCCAGTTCTTCCAGGGAGGGGACTAAGTTAGGTAGGCCAATGGGAAAACATCAGAATGGGGGAATATTTGGGAAAATAGTACTCATAATGCAATAAGGTTCAATGTTAAGTTGGAAAAAGATAAATATCAGTCAAGGATTATGATTCCAGACTAGAAAAGTAACAATTTTAGGGGTCTAAAAGTTGTACTGGAACAAGTTGATTGGAAACACATTTTGTGTACAAAATCATGAATGAAAAATTGGAGAATTTCAAATGAATAGAGTGCAAGCTAGGTATAGGTCCATGAGAAATAAACATCGTATCTAAAGCTAGAGTACCCTGGATGACTAAGATGCATACTGGAATAATAATAGTAATAGAAATCAGGAAAAGGATCTCAAATGCAGGACAAAGGCTAAACATGGAATAAGAAAAGCTAAAAGGAAGCATGAGGAAAGGGTGGCACGCTGCATTAAAACAAATAGCAGTATGTTTTTCAAGCACATTAAAAGATTAGTGAAAGACTGACAGTGGCCCATAAGGTACAAGCAGGGTAAGCTGCTCACTGAAGCAAAGGATAGAGCTACTAAATGAATATTTCACTTCTGTCTCTACCCAATTAGTGACAATGGCCTAGTTGAAAATGAGCAGTATAGTGACATATAAAGAAGAGTTCCGAAAAAGGCTGGCAGCACTCCAGGTAGAGCGCTGTTGATTAAGGAAGGGGCAAAAGGTAACTCAGGAAACTACAGACCTGTCAGATTGACACCAATAGTAGGCATTCTGATATAGGCCATAATGTGGGATAAGGTAAATTTACACTGCGAAAAAAATAACACCAGAAAGTTGCCATGGCTTTGTCAAGGGAAGGTCACTTAGTGCAAATCTAATTGAGTTCATTGATGAGGTGACACAGGCAGTGGATGACAGTACTGCTGTGGATGTTGTATATTTGGACTTTCAGAAAGCAATTGATACGGTGCCACATGGCAGGTTGGTCATCAAATTAGAAATGTTTGGGATTGCCTGCATGGTTTAGAAATTGGCTAAAATATAGGAATCAAAGGGGAGATATAGATGGGCAGTTCTCAGATTGAGATGAGTTGAATGTGGTGTTTCCGAGGTATTGGTGTTGGGACCCTGTTTTTTTCTGATTGATATAAATGATTTGGAGGTGGGTGTTGAGGATAAAAATCTCTGAATTAGCAGAAACTAATCTAGGGAGCATAGTGAATTGTGAGGATGATGCTGAGCAACTTCAGAGGAACATTGACAAGTTGTCCAAAAAGATAGACACCTGGCAGATGAATTTCAATGCAGTGAAACTGGAGGTATTGTATTTTGGTAGAAGAAATACAGAAAGACAATGCAAGTCAATGGTACAACTTTGAAGAGAGCACAGGAGCAGAGGGACCTCAGGATTCACGTGCACGATTTTCTGAAGGTGGCCAGGCAAGTTTCAACTTATAGGATCCTTGGGTTTATAAACAGAGGCAAGGAAGTGATGATATACATCTACAAATCATTGGTCAAACCACATTTGGAGTATTGTGTTCAATTCTAATCAACTTATTTAAGATAGGACGTTAAAGTTCACAACAGAGTTCAAAGGAGATTTACTAGAGTGGTACCAGGAATGAGGGATTTTAGATACAAGAAAAGATTAGAGAAATTAGGCTTATTCTCTTTGGAGCAGAGAAAATTAAGAGGTGACCTTAATTAAGGCGTTCAAAATTTAAAACAAGTTTGACAGGGTGAAGAAGGACATTCTGTTCCCACTAGTTGATCTGTTAGTAACTAGGGGTCATAGCTTCAAGACTGTCAGCAAGAGAGCTAAGAGTGAGATGAGAAGAAACTTCTTTACTCAGAGTTGTTAGGATTTGAATAGCGCTGCTTGGGAAACTGATGACATTAAAGTGCAGGTGTTGGACTAGGGTGGACAAAGTTTTTAAAAAATGACACAATACCTGGGTATAGTCCAACATGTTTATTTGAAAGTACTAGCTTTTTGAGCGCTGCTCCTTTGTCAAGTAGTTAATGGCGCAGGATCATAGGACACAGAATTTATAGTAAAAGATCATATTGTCAAACAACTGATGAGATGTATTGACCAAACCTAAATTGCTGTTAAGTCTTTAATCACTTAGAATGGGGATGCAGGTTTTGATTAATTCATATGTAAATCCAAGAACTTCTTTCAAGTCACACTCTTGAGATAATTTAAGGTTTTATCAGCATTAAAAAAAACTCAGCTCAGACAATGCATTAGAAGTATGAGGTTAGAGTCTGTCTGTATCCCAACCTTGAGTCAGATAGATTCTATTTTCAAAGTAGGAATTTATAAAGTGTCACCTTAACTGACTGCCAACAGATTGTGCACTTTTTGAACAAAATAGAATGTTTCTGCAAATACAAACCTGCAAATGCAAGTTCACCCCATAAACATATATGTGTGTTTCTGTGCACGTGTCTGTGTGGGTGTGGGAGAGAGTGTGAGTGTGTGCGCACTTGATAGCGTGTGTGCAAAAGTGGGACAGAATATATGGAAGAATGGTGGAAGTGGATTCTATAGGAGGTTTCAAAAGAGAGCTGGATCTAAATTTGAAAGAGGGCTATGGAAATAAGGTAGGAGAATGGGACTAGCTAGATAGCTTTTACAGGAGCCGGTACGGACATAATGGGTGGAATGGTTTCCTTCTGTACTGTTAATTTCTTTGATTTTATGATTCAAAGTACATATTGGCATAGGAAAATTTAGAAGTAAATACATGACCCAAGGACTCGTATGGAAGAAGTGAATTCTGCTTTGTGGGATACAGGCACTCATACTGGAGTAAGTAGAATCTGTACAGATGGGACAGTTTCCATATGAAACATGCTGGGGCCAGTCTTCTTCCCAGCAGCATAACTGGGGAAATACAGAGAATCAATGAATTGAATACAACTTTGTGAAGGTGTGGTATTAGCATAATCGAGAAGAATGTCCTAAATCCAGGAACTCAAGAAGTGGCAACAGCTTGTGTAGAAAAGTGAAATGATAAAGGAAAGAAGTCACTTGTGTGAGTGGTGCACTGGCCCAGACAGTAATCATATAGTCAGGAAGAAATAACGAGATCTTGTCAGAAAGACAAGGTGATACTTTTGGGAGATTTTAATCTACATATCAGCCGGAAAAGTTGGATGGACAATGGTCGCCGAGATGAGATCATTGAATGTTTGCAGAATAGTTACTTAGAACAGCAGATTCTGGAGATGAACATAGGGCAGGCTATACCAGAAATGAAACATAAACTGCTGTAAAAGTTCATCAGGTCTGGCAATACCTATAGAGAGAAATGAGAGTTATCATGACTCAAACCGAAAAGTTAAATCTGATCTTTCTCCACAGATGCTGCCAGATCTGATGAGCTTTTCCAGCAATTTCTGTTTCTGATTTACAGCATCCACAGTTCTTTCGATCTTTATTCAAGCTATATGAGACCTGCTATTGTGCAACGAGATGGGCTTAATGAATGATCTCAAACTAATGGTGTGTATAGGTAACACCAATCATAATACAACTGAATTTTACATTTAGTTCGAGGGAGTGAGAAATTCGTCCCAGACTATATTTAAAAATTTTAAAAAGAGCATTTATGAGGGCGTGAAAGCAGAGGGGCAAATTTTGATTTGATTTATTATTGTCACACGAACAGAAACACAGTGAAAAGTATTGTTTTGCATGCTAACCAGACACATCATACTTTACATAAGTACATCAGAGTAATAGAATAGAATGCAGAATACAGTGGGACAGCTAGAGAAGATGCAAAGAAAGATCAATTTGCACGAGAGGTCTATTCATAGGTCCAAGCATGTGGAGAAGAAGCTGGTCATATATCTGTTTTGTATCTTCTGCCTGATAGAAGAGAATATAACCAGGGTGGGACGGATCTTTGATTATGTTGGCTACTTTCCCAAGGCAGCAGGAAGTGCAGACAGAGTCAATGGAAGGAAGACTAGTTTTTGTGATGAACTAGGCTGCATTCACAACTCTCTGCAATTTCTTGCCGTCTTGGGCACAGCACTTGCCATACCAAATTGTGATCCACTCGGATAAGATGTTTTCTATGGTGCATTTATAAAAATTGGTAAGTCATTGTGGACATGCCAAATTTCCTTAGGCTTCTAAGAAGGTAGAGGTACTGGTGTGCTTTCTTGACTGTAGCATTGACATGGATGGACCTGGATGGATCATTGGTGACATTTATTTCTAGGAACTTGAAGCTCTCAACCAATTCCACCTCAGCACAGACAGTGGCATGTCCTCCACTCCACTTCCTGAAGTCGATGACCAGCTCCTTCATTTTGCTGAGGGAGAGACTGTTGCCTTTACACCATGCCACTAAGTTGTCTGTCTCCTTTCTGTACTCAGTTTTGTCGTTCTTTGAGACCTGACCCACTATGGTAGTATAATCAGCAAATTTGTAAAAGGAGTTAGAGCTGAATTTGGCCTCAGAGTCATGAGTGTACAAGGAGTATAGCATGGGACTGATTATGCAGCCCTATGGGGCAGCAGTGTTGGGGATTATTGTGGAGAAGATGTTGTCACCTATCCTTACTGATTGCGGTCTGCAGGTCAGGAATTTGAGATTTTCACACAGAGGGTGGTGCATCTATGGAATAAGCTGCCAGAGCAAGTGGTAGAGGCGGGTACAATTACAACATTTAAAAGGCACTTGGACAGATACACAGATCAGAAAGGTTTAGAGGGATATGGGCCAAATGCAGGCAAATGGGACCAGTTCAGTTTAGGAAACCTACTCAGCATGAATTATTTAGGCCAATGAGTCTCTTTCTGTGCTGTATGACTCTATGATTCCAAAGGCCAGTACAGATGCTGTACCAGGATTTCTACATGCAAAAAAAATCTCAGTGAACTAGAAACTAAAAGAAAAAGCATGTAATTGTGCAAAAAAAAGTGACAGGTCATAAAATTGGGCAAAATATAAAAAAGACAAGAATGACCATGAATTAATTAAAAAAGGAATGTTAGAATACCAGAGAAAGTAAGCCAATTTAAAAATGAGCATTGGTCCTATAGAAAATGAAACTGGAGAATTAATAATGCAAAATAAGGAATGGCACATGAATTGAACAGGTATTTTTCATCTGTCTTCAATGTGGAGAATAGAAGTAATAACTCAGAAGCAGAGACAAATCAGAAAATGGGAAGGGGGAACTCGGGAAAATCACTTTCACCAGAGAAGCAGTATTGAGTAAATTGTCAAAGCTGCAGGAGGACAAGTGCCCTGGTCCTGGTGGATGTCATCCTAGGGTGTTAAAAGTCATGACTGGTGATATAGTTGATAAATTGATTTTCATTTTCCAAAACTCTTTTCATTCACTGAAAGACCTATTAGCTTGAAAGATTACAGAATTAGCTCTTTTATTCAAAAAGACAGGAAACTACAGAGCAATTAGTTTAACATCTGTCACGGGGAAAAATAAGAAGCTATTAGAACATAGAACAGTAGAACACAGTACAGGCCCTTCAGCCCTTGATGTTGTGCCGACCTTTTATCCTACTCATAGATCAAACTAACCGACTTACCCTACATTTTACTATCATCCATGTGCCTATCCTAGAGTCATGTAAATGTTCCTAATGTGTCTGATTCTACTACCACTGCCAGCAGTGCATTCTACGCACCCACTACTCTCTGTGTAAAGAACCTACCTCTGATATCTGACCTAAACCTTCCTTCAATCACGTTAAAATAATGCCCCCTCATGATAGCCATTTCTGCCCTGGGAAAAAGTCTCTGGCTATCCACTCTATCTATGACTCTCATCATCTTGTACACCTCTATCAAATCACCTCTCATCCTTCTTCGCTCCAATGAGAAAACCCCTAGCTTTCTTCATAAGACATGCCCTCTATCCAGGCAGCATCCTGGTAAATCTTCTCTGCACCCACTCTAAAGCCTCCACATCCTATAATGAAACAACCAGAGCTGAACATAACATTCCAAGTGTGGTCTAACCAGGGCTTTATAGAGCTGCTGCATAACCTCACAGCTCTTAAACTCAATCCCACTGCTAATGAAAGCCAACACTCTATACACCTTAACAACCCTCAGTTTAGGTGGCAACTTTGAGGAAACAATGGACATGGACCCCAAGATCCCTCTGTACCTCCACATTTCCAAGAATCCTGCCTTTAATCCTGTAATCTGTATACAAATTCAACTTTCTAAAATAAATAACTTCACATTTTTCCAGTTTGAACTCCATCTGTCACTTCTCAGCCCAGCTCTGCATCCTGTCAATGTCCTGTTGCAAAGCACAACAGCCCTCCACGCTATCCATAAATCCACCAACCTTTCTGTCTTCGGCAAAATTACTAACCCACCCTTCCACTTCCTCATCCAAGTCATTTATAAAAATCACAAAGAACAGAGGTCCCAGAACAGATCCCTATGGAACACCGCTGGTCACCGAGCTCCACGCTGAATACTGTCCATCTACCACCCTGTGTCTTCTAATGGGGCCGGCCAATTCTGTATCCAGACAGTCAAATTTTCTTGTATCTCATGCCTTTTTACTTTCTGAATGAGTCTATCATGGGGAACCTATTATTAAAGATTACAAGAGTATTTGGATAAGTTCAAAGTAATCAAGCAGAGACAAAATGATGTGAGATAGAAATCATATTTGACCAATCTATTGGAGTTCGTTGAGGAGGAAATATGTGCTGTGGATAATGAGGAGCCAGTGGGTGTATAATACTTAGATATCCAGAAGGCATTTGCCACATGAAAGGTTGCTGCAGAAAATAAAATCTTATGGTTTGGGAGTGCAGTGTTGAGAGATTATATTTTGGCATCGATAGAAGGTTAGCTGGCTAAAAATTAGCAAGTAGGTCTAAAAGGGTCTTTTTCAGACTTTTAAGGCTGATAACATGCCACAGGTTAAGTCCAAAAGGATGTGAAGTGCCTAATTGGAAAATAAAGTGATGTTTCTCTAGCTTGTATTATGACTCACTGGAATGCTGCAGCAGGTTTAAGATAGAAATGTAAGCAATACCAAGAAGGTGTATTGAAATGGAAAGCATCTGAAAGTTGGGTTCATACACTGGGATCCTGATGGAGCCGTTCCATAAAATAACCACCAATCTGCATTTGGTCTCCCCACCGTAAAGGAAGTTACAGTAAGAGCAGCAGATACAGTAACTAGTTTGAAAGAAGTATATATACATCATTGTATCACTGGAAAAAAGTTTTGGGGGCCTAGAACTGTAACAAAGGAGGAGATAGAAAGACCAATATTAATCCTCCAGCAAGATTTTGTGGGCTCTCTGCAGAACATTGGAGAAGAAGTGCAATGGGACCTTGATCCAATGGGCCAAGAAGTGGTAGATGGAGTTTAATTTAGATGAGGTGTTGCATTTTGATAAGGCAAATCACGACAGGATTCATACACTTAATGGTAGAGTCCTCGGGAGTGTTGCCGAACAAAGAGACCTTTGGGTGCAAGATCATAGTTCCTTGAAGATGGAATCATAGATGGACAAGGTAGTGAAGAATACTGGATTAGTGGTGCTGGAAGAGCACAGCAGCATCCAATGAGCAGCGAAATCGACGTTTCGGGCAAAAGCCTTATCTCTCCACGCTTCAGGCTCACTGCCTTTATTCCTGATGAAGGGCTTTTGCCCGAAACGTCGATTTCGCTGCTCGTTGGATGCTGCCTGAACTGCTGTGCTCTTCCAGCACCACTAATCCAGTATTTGGTTTTCAGCATCTGCAGTCATTGTTTTTACCAAGGTAGTGAAGAAGGCATTTGTTACACTGGTCTTTATTGGTTAGTGCATTGCATAGGTATTGGGAGGTCATGTTGTGATTGGACAGCACATTGATCAGGCCACTTTTGGAATACTGCGTTCAATTCTGATTTCCCTTCTATAGGAAAGATGTTTTAACCTGAAAGTGTAGAGGATAGGTTTACAAGGATGTTGCTGGGGCTGGAGAGTTTGAGTTATCAGGAGAGGCTGAGTAGGCTGGGGCTATCTTTCCTGGAGCATCAGAGACTGAGGGCAAACCCTTATAAAGGTCTATAAAATTATTAGGAGCAAGGATAGGGCGAATTTCCATGGTCTTTTCTCCAAGGTGGGGGAGTCCAAAACTAGACAGCTTAGATTTAAGATGACAGGAAGATACAAAGGGGATCTAAGGGGCAATTTTTTCACGCAGAGGATGGTGTGTGTATGGAATGTGCTGCCAGGAAGTGACGTGGCTGTTACATTTACAACATTTAAAAGGCATCTGGATTGGTACATGAACAAGAAGGATTTGAACAGATATGGGCCAAATGCTGGCAAATGGAAGAAGACTAATTTACAATATTTGGATGGCATGGACTGAAGGGTCTGTTTCCAATCTGTACAACTCTATGACTGTACAAAAAGCGCTTTGGCTTTGCCTGTGTTATTCACAATGAGCTGAAGGGCATCTTCAAAGCACCTTTAAAATATATCATTGCTTGCATTTCCATTTTCCATGCTTGAAAGGGAGTATTGGAAGATCTATAAAACACTGACATGAGTTTTGGGGGGCTAAAATGATTACTTCAACATCATTATGGTTCCCTGAATTTCTTTAGTTTATTAAGTTCAATTACTTATTTTACCAGCAGTTTGACATTCCAAAATTGTAACCAAAAACATTGCATTACTTCCATTTTTTCTCTTTTTGCTGTTTCTCACATGATTGGAACATAAATATTAAGTGCCAGCAGTGTGCATAAAAATGTTATTTAGCAGCGTAGGCAGCTTTTCCTAAGTGAAACCTGTCACCAACTGACAGTACTGCATCTTTATGAGACCTATTAAAGAATCTCCTTTTCAAATTGAGGTTATGCATTGTTGCTAGGAGATTTCACATTTGAGGGTGTTTCATCCATTGGAGAGATGAGTGACTGCCAATTAACACCTATCAATAGCATAGGGTTGCCTCCCTGCATGTTCCTCTTCAGCCTATCGGGGAAAGGCAAACAGTGAGGTTTGGAATGAGGAGAAATGAATGATACACAGGATAGATGCAATGAAAGTGAGACACTTAACCTTTCCATTACAGTTCATCACCATCCAAAACTAGGCCACAGACACAGGAAGAACTTGTTGGACTCACCTTCTGGAGACTAAGACGACAATCCTCTGGAGGATGCACTCTCATCAGTTTCATCACACACCTCTACCAGCAGCTACACATTCTTAGACTGTGGAAAGGTTGCAAATAGATTTGGGAGCACAATCTAGTATATCCTAGCAGAAGGAGGAGGATGCCATAGCCAGATTCCTCCGGGTGCTCCGGTTTCCTCCCACAGTCCAAAGATGTGCAGGCCAGGTGAATTGGCCATGCTAAATTGCCCATAGTGTTAGGTAAGGGGTAAATGTAGATGTAGGGGTACGGGTGGGTTACGCTTCGGCGGGTTACGCTTCGGCGGGGCGGTGTGGACTTGCTGGGCCGAAGGGCCTGTTTCCACACTGTAAGTAATCTAATCTAATGTCACAAGATCAGGGGACTGGGGGTGGGGGAGGGATGGTATCAAGCCTCTGATGAATACCATACTGATGATGGTGGTAATATTGCAAACGCTGAGCTAATTGAGTGTAGATGTGTGCATGCTTCAGGTATGATTGAGAGCTGATGTTACTCAAGCGCATAAAAACTGTTTTTCACCAAGAAGAAGGAATTTACCTGTAAAAGAGAATGACCACCTGCATTTACATTTGATTGGCAAGTGTGAATAAATGTACATGGAAGGCAGGATGACTCTTGCAACCTTTATTACTGGATAAGTGTCTACTAGATTAACAGAAGGGACTCTAGTCAAAACAAAAATAAGCCTGCCTGAACACACAGCCAAGGCTAGGGCAAAAAATGGCAGTGATTCTAATATTATGTCGAGCTTTCATAAGCTGTAGAGTTCACTCCAGCCCCTAAGAAACCCTGTAAGAGTGTGCCATATCACATGCAGTGAGGGGGTAGCTCATGCCAGCTACTCAAGGCCCTTCGTCATTGGAGAACTCCAGGATTAGAGGTGGCTGCCTTCAACAATTAACTCTATTAGCTCCAGTAGGCATGGCCAAGGGGCAACTCTCCATATTCCCTACCTGCACCAAAGCAGGAAGCCACCAGTAAGCTGGAGTCCTCAAAGCAATATGCTTTCAGAAGACACCATCATATTCATCCAAAGCAACTGGGCATGGGCAACAGAGTATGACATTAAGCATACTGTCTCCCTCTCATAGAACTCAACTGCTATTACGGCAACACCTAGTCATGGTGTTGGAGAAAGAAAATTGGAAAACATAGCGCATTCAGATGGCTCAGGTTATTTTTCCAAGTCTTTCTCACTTGTTAAAATATGTATAATATAATTTGTTTCCTATAATCATTCACAATTCTTGAGATGTGATGGCACCTGTCATAGTATCAGAAATGATACTCCATGTGTCTCATAATATGTCGGCTAGAGGAGAGGTAGTGACATAGGTGTTATTGGAAAAGCACAGCAGGTCAGGCAGCATCTGAGGAGCAGGAACATCAATGTTTCAGGCAAAAGCCCTTCATCAGGATTCCTGATGAAGGGATTTTGCCCGAAACATCAATTTTTTCCTGCTCCTCGGATGCTGCCAGACCTGCTGTGCTTTTCCAGCACCACACTCTTGACTCTAATCTCCAGCATCTGCAGTACTCACTTTCACCTACACAGGTGTTATTGCTGAATGGGATCTGCTGCTTTTTCATGCATTCTTTATTGAATGTGCTTGTGAAGTGTTAGTTCTGCAATGGCCATTCTGTGAAACGAGGCTTAAAATGAAGGCACAGCATGTCCTCCAGATCGCTCCACAGGATGCATGAGCTGACTCCGTGCTCCACTGACCTACTTGCATCATCAGCTATGTACTCAGGGGACAGGCTTTGCCACTGAGGATCTATGCAGCAACTTGGACTCTGTTGCATAGGACAGTTAGTACGTGAAGTGACTAACTGACATCACATGTTAAGCTTCACCCATCAGGATATTAAAAACTGTTCCTGGCAGAAGCAAGCTCGAACTGGTAGCTGGTTAACAAGTTCATAACAAGTTCAATGCTAAATTTTGTCCAGCTAAACAGAAAACTGTACTTGCTTGCTCTTATGTGTAGCATGAGGTCTCATAATAAATCCTCATGTAATTAACTAGGTATTAAGTACTATATAATAAACGTGCTTTATTTATAAAGATGAAGCCTCTCTTCTCTCAAAGACAGTGAATTGAATTGAATTGAGTCATTTATTATAACTTGTATTCAATATAAAATACAGTGAAAAGTGTGCACCATTGCTATGCATAAGAGCCATTCACATTATCTTTTTTCAAATTTTAAGTTAAAGAAAATTTTGCTTCTCCGCTGCTACACCAGCCAACTCTGGGCTATACCAGCCCACACCACGCTGCCACCAGAGTCCCATTCCGGGCCTTCCAACCCATGCCATACCACCACCAGAGTTGTTACGCACTTAGTGTCAATAACTTTCACGAATACAAAGAGGAAAGATTTGTGGCAGTGGATTTATTTTTTCCATTTGTGGGTAGTGGGCATTGCTGACTGGCCAGCATTTATTTCCCATCCCAAGTTGCCTTGAAAAGGTGGTGGTGAGCTGCCTTCTTAAACTGCTGCAGTCCACCTGCTGTGGGTTGATGCATAATGCCATCAGGGAGGGAATTCCAGGATTTTGACCCAGCGACAGTGAAAGAAATGACACGCTATTCCCAAAGCAGGATGGTGACTTGGTGGGGAACTTTAAGGTGATGGTTTTGACATGCATTTGACTCTCTAGATGGAAGTGGCTGTGAGTTTGGAAGTGCGATCTGAGGATCTTCGCAGAATTTCTGCAAAGCATCTTGTAGATCATACATACTGCCTCTACTAAGTGGTGGTGGTGAAGGGAATGGATGTTTGTGGATGTGGTGCCAGTAAAGTGCGTTGCTTGATCTTGGATGGCGTGATGCTCCTTGAGTGTTCTTGAAGCTGCACCCATTCAGGCAAGTAGGGAGCGTTCCATCACACTCCTGACCTGCGCCTTATAGACGATGGACAGGCTTTGGTAGTCAGAAGATGACTTACTCCCTGAGCATTCCTAGCGTCTGACCTGCTCTTTTAATCACGGTATTTATATAGGGAGTCCAGTTGCATTTCTGATTAATGGTAACAACTAGGATGTTGATAGTTGGGGATTCAGTGACACCATTGAATATCAAAGGGAAGTTGTCAGATTGCATATTATTAGAGATAGTCTTTGCCTGGCATTTGCGTGGTGCAAATGCTACTTTCCACTTGTCAGCCCAAACCTAAAAATTCTCTGAATTTTGACGTTTGAACATGAGTTACTTCAGTATTTAGGAGTTATGAATGGTGCTGAACATTCTATAATCATCCCCACCTCTCACCTTATAATGGAGAGAATGTCATTGATGAAGCACTTGAAGATGGTTGAGTAGATCCCATCTACCCATGATTCGGAGATGCCGGTGTTGGACTGGGGAGTACAAAGTTAAAAATCACACAACACTAGGTTATAGTCCAACACTGGTGTTTCCAATTAAACCTGTTGGACTATAATCTGGTGTTGTGTGATTTTTAACCATCTACCCATGGTGTCTTGGATATTATCGGAGGTCACAAACATAGCATATAACAGGTTGAGACTTCAAACAGTTTATTAGAAACAGTACATGCATTACGACAGCGCCCTGGGAAATGAACACAGACTTGCATAATTCATATTTTGTGGTTCAACACTAGACATACCTTCAGTGAGTAGAAAACTTTGTGATTTAAAATGCAGTTGACTATTTCTGTGGAGGTCTATGGCCACACAAATGCAGTTGATGAAATCAGGCTTTCGGGAAAAACAATGATGACAGCGAACAAAGCTGGCTTTTCCATCACTGGTAGATGGACAGGACACCCTCAGATATCACTGTTGTCATCTCTCTTACATCTGGAGATAACTTGTTCTCGTTCTCTGGATGCATCGCCAGTGCCCATTTACACCAGAACTTTCCCTGGATATTTCAATCCATACCAACCTTAATCTCCAGTGCTGTGTTTTATTGGTCTTGTAACCTCTATTGTTGGATAGCAAAATTTCTCCTTTTTTAAATCTTTATTTTCAATGAACCTGTTAGAGATGCTATAACACACTTCTGGAGTAGGCAGGACTTGAACCTACACCTCTTAGTCCAGCAATAGGAACACTACCCCTGTACCACAAAAGCTTCATCATCATAGAATATCATAGAATCCCGACAGAGTGGATCAGACCATTTGGCACATCAAGTCCACACCAACCCTCCAATGAGTAACCCACCCAGACATATTCCCCTAACCTATTACCCTACATGTACCCCTAAATAATGCACCTAAACAACATATCCCTGAACACTACAGGCAATTTAGCACAGCTAATTCACCTAACCTGCACATCTTTGGATTATGGGAGGAAACCGGAGCACCCAGAGGAAACCCACACAGACACGAGGAGAATTTGCAAACTCCACACAGACAGTTGTCTGAATGTGGAATCGAACCTGAGTGCCTGGTGCTGTGAGGCAGCAGTGCTAACCACGGAGCAACAATGCTTCCCTCTTCTTCTGCTTTTGAAATTGAAGAAATATTGGGTGAATGAAACCCTTGGTTATGACAGCAATTGCACAGTATGAAGAGAGTAGATATACATATTTTGTGCTTGTCCATGATGTTAATCCGTAAAATTAATTATTAGGTAGTTCCTTTAGTGGGTCAATTGCATGCAAAGTGAAATGCATCCACTCAAAACAATCTTCCTCCCCCTCTGCTTTCCTTGCATCCAAATTTGTGTTTTCAACCAGCTACAGACAATGGTGCATGTAATCCTGTACCTTCAATGCTCCTCATGTCACCCTGATATGTTCCCCTTCCATCCTTGACCCACTCAACATAATGGTTCCTCTCCCTCTGTTATTTATGAACTTTTGCTGCTTACTCTGGACTGTATTAACATTTTCCTGCAGACTCCATCTCCCATCCTGTGATCATCCCAATATTGATTATGTTTTTGAATTCTCCACTATCATCATCCATGCTCTTGCCTCATTCCTGTGATCCAGTCCATGAGATCTTCCAATATCCAAACCTGACTGTGGACCTACCCCCATCCTGAGGATGTCCACTGACTGTCTCTGTTCCGTTCCCTATCCAGCTTCATTATTTCAGCCCTCAGGACTCCTATATTAATAGCAATGATCCCACTCCTTAGGCTCATCATTCATCTTTCAATCCCTGCCTTGTTTTAATCTCTTGAAACCTGCACCACACTCAGGATGCTAGGCCATTCCATATCTCCCTGCACACAAGCAGTTTCCTTTCAAAAACTTGTGCCTTTCAAAAACTTTCAGCATAACTGCTTGCCTCAGTGACAACTTCACAAAGCCAGCAGTGCCGCTTTAAATGATTATGAACCTGGTGTCACAAGATTCTCATGCATTGTTAACTTTATTCTAAGAGTCAGGCTTTAATGAAAACTGTTTCACGTTAATGAGTAGTCATGGCATGCATATGTTTTATGAGAAGAAACCTGCCACAAGCTGGCATAATGCAAACATGCTGCTGACTTTATCGCTGCATCTCAGCTCCCTGTCAGGAAATCAAAACTTCCCACATTTGTAAGCTCCATACCATCCCACCCCACACGGGGTATAGAAGTTATAACCTACTTTTATGAATTAACTATAATAAACTTGAGTTACTGCTAATACGCTAAAGGGAAAAGAAAACTTCCAACTTAACAGTCTCAAAGTAGGTTAAAATTCAGTTTTATTAGCTTCCTAATATTTACCAGCATTTGGAAATCACTTTATTTCCCCATTCCAGTGCAAAGCTTTTGCCATTATGAACGAAAATAGGCTAACACACTGTAAATTCCCAATCTCAGGCATATAATTGATGAAGGTGCCACAAAGGGATTGCTAAATTTAGTTGGATGAGTCTCCCACCTCCAATCACCCTATTCTATACATCTACCATTTGTCACTTGGAACAACCATTCTGAAATAATTTAGAAAGAGATCGGACTCTTCTTTATTATATATGTGATCCTAAGTGTCAATCAAACAGTTCTTGTTCTCGCCTCCAATAGTTGTATGCAAAAAACAAAATTGTCCAAAGATCTCTTTAAAAATAGCACCCTTAATTATTTATTTCCTGGATGGCTAGTTGCAGTGTGCAAGGAAATTATTTGTAAATTCTTGGAAACTGTAGGACAATCTTGAAGAATTATCAGCTGTACAAGTACACTCCAATCTAATACTCAAAAGGTTAGGATAGCGACTGGTCATTCTGTCCAGGCTGTCCTTGCATAATCATTAGTATTTTTACAAAGGAACAAGGCTAAAGCCTGGGTTCAGGTGCTGCTGAGGTAATGATGTGTGACAGGGGAAATCTGCACAGTGAAGCAAATTTTCTGTTTAAAAATAGATATGTATGAATTCAAAGAAAGTCTGACTATAGGGTTAAGACCGAACTGGAGGCATTGAGAGGTAATGAACTGTGACTTTGACCAATATGTTATCTGCTTTCTGGTACAGAATGAACACAGTAAATAATCTAAAGTAGATGGGAGTAATTACTACCTCATGCCTTCTTCAATCCTATTGTTTCATGGTCTCTCCTGATCTAACAGTTCATTTGAGAGGGGATCCTTAGCTAGTCACCAGGAACAAAGTGAAAAACAGCAGAATCCCATGAACAAGGTCAAAATGGCAGTTAGTAAACAGGAATAGGCACATGAGGAATAATAATAGATGTAAAAATCTCACAGCTTTCTGAGTATCTGGTGAGCAAATTCCTATGAGAAATAAATTTGATTATAAATCTAGAAACTATTTTTGGTGATAAAGAGATCAATGCCTTTTTATTAAGCATATTACTGCTCTCTATTTTAACACAAGCAGTAACCTACTCTACTAAAACAGCATAGGACACAAGTCATTAGTCAATATTTATTTCATAGTGGGCTCAATTGCTTGAAGTAAAAAAAATTCAAAGACTGTTGAAACATACATGCAATAATGTACATAAAAACATAACGTGATCAAGACTAAACAGATTCTATTAGGTTTCATATTAGCCTTGACCCTGTCAAACCTTGAAAACCTTCCTATCTATGAGCTGTGACATTTAATTTGTCTTTCCTTTCATGTAGGCCACTAACAGCATATTGATTTGGACCTTCCTATTCTTTAATAAACACCTTTTTAAAGATCACACATATCATGCAGAAGACGGTTCATATTTGACAGATGCCAACAAATAGCCTGCTTTCAAAAATTTATTGTGTCAAATCCTGTTACCTCTCGAATTATCTGACCACTGACAAGTTCTGCAACCCCTATTTAAGGACAAACTCACACTGAATTCTTATGTTTCTTGTGAATTTATAACACAATACAGTCACTTGTTTCTGGTGTACTTTAACTACTATTTTCTAAAGTAAAAATGTGTAAGATGCACTATATGTTTTCCACTTGGTATCATAGTTACTTCTTACTGTTGCCAGTTCCTGCCCTGAAAAAGTGCTACACAAGTAGAGTATTGGTTTTTCCTCAATCTGTTTTTATTCGTAAAATTACCGATTTTGTGAATGGTCAATGCCTTGCCCCATAATAGTCTATAACAAGAAATCTTGATGTGTTTTATGAACAAAGAAACATGGGTAGAGTTCCTGTGCTTTCCCTATAGATTTTCCAGTAGAAAAAGGCTCCATTGTTATCGAGCACATAGAAACTTAGCCCCACAAATTCCTGCCATCAAGGTTGTGGTGGTGGTGGTGGTTAGCTTGTTTAGGTTCCCTGTGTGACCAGGCGTCATATCTTATTAGTGTCAGGCAAATAGGTTCCACTGGGACTGCCATCCCAATTAAGGATTGCTACTTACCACAGGAAGTGTCAAGCAATTACAGTATAAGGAAACAGCTCAGCAGCACCACCAGGAAAAGTAGTCATTTATAAGGCGAAACAGGGAGGGTGGGATCCATCAATGGCCCTGCAACATCATAGCCAACTGGGTGTGATCTGGGTTCTATTAGTGATGTTTATCCTCAAATCAGAGTATCACTGGGAAGACCCTCTGTGGGTCAAAGACTGCTGTAAAAGGAAATTCTCCAAAGCTTACTGGGAACCTGGCAGGAGTTTAAACTGCAGTCTTGCTATACAACACTGGGGCTGCCTGTCTACCTCCCTCCCCCACTCCAACCTCTCACCCTCACAACGTGCAGTCCTCCAATCCCTCTGCTCCAATCCCAACCTCACCATCAAGCCAGCGGATAAAGGGGGCGCAGTGGTAGTCTGGCGCACTGACCTCTACACCGCTGAAGCCAAACATCAACTCGAGGACACCTCTTCCTACTGTCCCCTCGACCATGACCCCACCCCCCCCATCACCAAACCATCATCTCCCAGACCATACAGAACCTCATCACCTCAGGAGATCTCCCACCCACAGCTTCCAACCTCATAGTCCGGGAACCCCGCACTGCCCGGTTCTACCTCCTTCCCAAGATCCACAAGCCTGACCACCCTGGCCGACCCATTGTCTCAGCATGCTCCTGCCCCACTGAACTCCTCTCTACCTACCTCAACACTGTCCTATCCCCTCTAGTCCAGGAGCTCCCCACATACGTTCGAGACACCACCCACGCCCTTCACCTCCTCCAAGACTTCCGTTTCCCTGGCCCCCAACGCTTCATCTTCACCATGGATATCCAATCCCTCAACACCTTCATCCGCCATGACCAGGGCCTCCAAGCCCTCCGTTTTTTCCTCTCCAGATGTCCCCAACAGTACCCTTCCACCGACACTCTCATTCGTTTGGCCGAACTGGTCCTCACCCTTAACAATTTCTCCTTTGAATCCTCCCACTTCATCCAGACCAAAGGGGTAGCCATGGGCACGCGTATGGGCCTCAGCTATGCCTGTCTCTTTGTTCGCTACGTAGAGCAGTTGGTCTTCCATAATTACACCGGCACCACTCCCCACCTCTTCCTCCGCTACATTGATGACTGCATTGGGGCCACCTCGTGCTCCCGTGAGGAGGTTGAGCAATTCATCAACTTCACCAACACATTCCACCCTGACCTTAAACTTACCTGGACCATCTCTGACACCTCCCTCCCCTTCCTGGACCTAACAAGGACAGAACGCCCCTGGTGCTCACCTTCCACCCTACCAACTTTCGCATAAACCAAATCATCCACCAACATTTCCGCCACCTCCAAACAGATCCCACGACCAGGGATATATTTCCCTCCCCACCCCTTTCCGCCTTCCGCAAAGACCGTTCCCTCCGCGACTACCTGGTCAGGTCCACGCCCCCAAACAACCCACCCTCCAATCCTGGCACTTTCCCCTGCCACTGCAGGAACTGTAAAACCTGCGCCCACACCTCCTCCCTCACCTCTATCCAAGGCCCTAAAGGAGCCTTCCACATCCATCAAAGTTTTACTTGCACATCCAGTAATAACATTTATTGTATCCGTTGCTCCCGATGTGGTCTCCTCTACATTGGGGAGACTGGGCGCCTCCTAGCAGAGCGCTTTAGGGAACATCTCTGGGACACCCGCACCAATCAACCACACCGCCCCGTGGCCCAACATTTCAACTCCCCCTCCCACTCTGCCGAGGACATGGAGGTCCTGGGCCTCCTTCACCGCCGTTCCCTCACCACCAGACGCCTGGAGGAAGAACGCCTCATCTTCCGCCTCGGAACACTTCAACCCCAGGGCATCAATGTGGACTTCAACAGTTTCCTCATTTCCCCTTCCCCCACCTCACTCTAGTTCTAAACTTCCAGCTCAGTAACTGTCCCCATAACTTGTCCGGACTTGTCCTACCTGCCTATCTTCTTTTCCACCTATCCACTCCACCCTCTCCTCCTTGACCTATCACCTTGATCCTCTCCCCCACTCACCCATTGTACTCTATGCTACTTTCTCCCCACCCCCACCCTCCTCTAGCTTATCTCTCCACGCGTCAGGCTTTATTCCTGATGAAGGGCTTTTGCCCGAAATGTCGATTTCGAAGCTACTTGGATGCTGCCTGAACTGCTGTGCTCTTCCAGCACCACTAATCCAGATCCTGCTGGTAGGGGAGGGGTATGTGTGTGTGTGTGTGTGTGTTTGTGGGGGGAGTGGGGGTGGTTGTTGATGTGAAGAGTCCTTATTCATAACTTAATTGGCTCAGTTGGGGTTCAGGTGGATAAGCCCATTTAGAACTTCCCTCTCATTGACGAGATGGTATGGCAATGAAAAGAATACAGGCACACCACTGCCATTATCAAATAGCATCTTGCTAGCCTTACCTAACACCAGCTAATCCCCTAAGGGACAATAAAATCTAATCCTATATTTTATTTATTCCTTTTTTCCTAAACAGAAGAGAATTATAATTTGCTAACTATGGTGCAATGTACAATTCCAAGAAAACACTGGCTAAGAAATTGAGGTATCTCTTTTGAATGAAATGCAATACATGGAAAAATAACGAACCACTCAGTATATGGATTCCTGTCTATTTTGATGTTATGCTCACCACCTCTGAAACAATAAATATAAAAAGGAAAATCTTGGCTTCTTTCAGAAGGTGATGCTGGGTGACATTGAAAGTAATGTGGGAATTTAAATATAAGCAGATTGATGATCACAATACATTATTAATAATTTACAATCATTAACCAATTGCAAACCCCTGTAAATGATATCATTATACTACGGCTGGAGTATAATCTATCACGTGACATGCTTATTGACTTCAAGTTAATTCTATCTATTTAAAATCAGTGAACTATACTCACTATCCGGAATTGATTAAAACTAATCCAATTGTGCATGCACTAATCAATGTAGATCATAATCATGCATAGGTGGCTGCCCATCATTTTCAATTAGACAGACCCAGTATCAGGTGTAGTGACCTGGTCATTTTGAAGAATAACAGCAGGCAGAGATCTGACCATTTGACCATTGTATAGCTAAGAAAATGCATGGAGACTGACTCAAATGATGTTTTTCAAAGCAGTCTATTGAATAAATAAAGTTTTCTTCATAAGACATTTTCAACTCACATCCACAGTGGTTAGCACTGCTGCCTCACAGCGCCAGAGATCCGGGTTCAATTCCTGACTCAGGCGACTGACTGTGTGGAGTTTGCACATTCTCCCCGTGTCTGCGTGGGTTTCCTCCGGGTGCTCCGGTTTCCTCCCACAGTCCAAAGATGTGCAGGTCAGGTGAATTGGCTATGCTAAATTGCCCGCAGTGTTAGGTAAAAAGGGGTACATGTAGGGGTATGGGTGGGTTGCGCTTCGGCGGGTCGGTGTGGACTTGTTGGGCCGAAGGGCCTGTTTCCACACTGTAAGTAATCTAATCTAATCTAATCATTTACCTAACAATATCCCTATTCACTAAAGACTTAAGTCCCAATCATCCAGATGCTGCACTTAACCTTCATATACCCATCAAAGCTACTACACCATATACCACCAGAACCATAGAAAAACTACAGCACACAACAGAGCATTCAACCTGTGCGACTGTTCTGGCTGCATAAACTAGTCACTTATTCGAATCCTATTTTCCAACACCCAGTCCTTGTCAGCTAAATAATGTGAGGCACACATCCTGGAACCTTCTCCATGAATTGAAAAACCTTCACAAGTGCTCTCTAATCCTTCTACTAACTACCTCAAATCTGTGCCCCTTGGTTATTGGCCACTCTGCTGGGAGAAACAGCTCCTCCCTGTCCACTCTATCTGAGTCCTTCATTACTTTGTACACTTCAATTTAGTCAACACTCAATCTCCTCTCT
This sequence comes from Chiloscyllium punctatum, assembly GCF_047496795.1. NCBI lineage: Eukaryota > Metazoa > Chordata > Chondrichthyes > Orectolobiformes > Hemiscylliidae > Chiloscyllium > Chiloscyllium punctatum. Next base: position 21,263,604 of record NC_092748.1, read on the forward strand.
CCAAGAGCAAACAGCCTAACATGTCCAACCTTTCCTCATACCTCTGATACCTCAAGACCGTGCAACATTCTTGAAAATCTCCCTATAGCAATGACATCCTTTCTGGAATTAAATCTGTTGACCAGAACATCATCCATACACAATCATTATCAGTCTACGGAGATAGTCCACAAAGTAGTGTCGAACTGGAAGGGGACAAAGACTAACACCTAAGCCCTATGGAAAATATGGCTCTCTGCATCATGAAATCAGTTGTAACAGAGCCATGATATCTGGCATCATTGAGAATATTGATGACAATGGTATGCTCCTGCATTGCAGCCCTTTTGAATTCCTTACTTTCTGGCATGATAAGTGAACAAGCTACTGATCATGTGATCATGCTATTCCTTCCCACTTCCAACAAAGCAATCTTTCCATTCTAATTTTTTACTTTCAGACACCCAAAAACTGATACCTTTCCAATTACAACAGTCTAAGGTGAAAGAGAGATTAACAGCACAGAATGAATGAAAAGGACTTGTCAAATAATCTGACATTTTCAATCACCAGCTCAGATACTCTAAGACTAAAATACCATAAGATATTGGAGCAGAAATAGGCCATTCAGTCCACTTAATCTGCTCCACAATTCCATGAGATCATAGCTGATCTGATAACCCTCATCCTGTCTTTTTCCTGAAACCCTTCATTGTCCCAACTTCCATGTGCCTTTCCAAGAGTCGCTTTAATGTCCCTAATGTATATGACTCTACTATCACTGCTGGCAGTACATTCCATGCACTCACCACTCTCTGTGTAAAGAACCTACCTCTGACATTGCCCGTAAATCTTCCTCCAATTACCTTAAAATTACGCCCCCTCATGATAGCCATTTCCCCCATGGGAAAAGTCTCTAGTTACCTATTCTATCTATGCCTCTCAACATCTTGTACACTTCTCTCAAGTCACCTCTCATCCTTCTTCTCTACAATGAGAAAAGCCTCAGCTCTCTCAATCTTTCTTCATAAGACATGCTCTCCAGTCCAGGCGGCATCCTGGTAAATCTCCTCTGCACCTTCTCAAAACCTTCCACATCTTTCCAAAAATCAGGCGACCAGAACTGAACACAATTTTCCAAGTGTGGTCTAACCAGGGGTCTATAGAGCTGCAGCAAAATCTCACGTCTCTTAAACTCAATCCCCCTGCTATATGTCTCAATTAAATCACCTCTTAACCTTCTCTTTAATGAAAACAGCCTCAATTCCCTCAGCCATTCCCCATAAGACTTTCTCTCCATATCAGGCAACATCCTAGCAAATCTCCTTTGCACCATTTCCAAACCTTCCACATCCTTCCTATAATGTGGTGACCAGAACTGAAAATGCCACAGGAAGGATAGAAAGGGAGGCAAGAGAGGCGGGGGAGTGGCATTTTTGATAAGGGATAGCATTACAGCTGTGCTGAGGGGGGACATTCCCATAAATACATCCAGGGAAGTTATTTGGGTGGAACTGAGAAATAAGAAAGGGATGATCACCTTATTGGGATTGTATTATAGACCTCCCAATAGCCAAAGGGAAATTGTAAGGAGATCTCAGCTATCTGTAAGAATAATAGAGTAGTTATGGAAGGGGATTTTAACTTTCCAAACATCGACTGGTACTGCCATAATGTTAAAGGTTTACATGGAGAGGAATTTCTTAAGAGTGTACAAGACAATTTTCTGATTCAGTATGTGGATGTACGTGGTAGAGAAGCTGCAAAACTTGACCTACTCTTGGGAAATAAGGCAGGGCAGGTGACTGAGGTGTCAGTGGGGGAGCACTTTGGGGCCAGCGACCATAATTCTATTCGCTTTAAAATAGTGATGGAAAAGGATAAACTGATCTAAAAGTTGAAGTTCTAAATTGGAGAAAGGCCAATTTTGACAGTATTAGGCAAGAACTTTCGAAATCTGATTGAAGGCAGATGTTCGTAGGTAAAGGGACGGCTGGAAAATGGGAAGCCTTGGCAAATAGAATTAAGGAGAATCCAAAGGGTTTTTACAAATATATTAAGGACAAAAGAGTAACTAGGGAGAGAATAGGGCCCCTCAAAGATCAGCAAGGTGGCCTTTGTGTGGAGCCACAGAAAATGGGGGAGATATTAAATGAATATTTTGCATCAGTATTTACTGCAGAAAAGGGTATGGAAGATATAAACTGTAGGAAATAGATGGTGACATCTTGCAAAATGTCCAGATTACAGAGGAGGAAGTGCTGGATCTCTTGAAAAGGTTAAAAGTGGATAAATCCCCAGGACCTGATCAGGTGTACCCGAGAACTCTGTGGGAAGCTAGAGAAGTAATTGCTGAGCCTCTTGCTGAGATATTTATATCATTGATAGTCACAGGTGATGTGCCAGAAGACTGGAGGTTGGCAAATGTGGTGCCACTGTTTAAGAAGGGTGGTAAAGATAAGCCATGGAACCATAGACCGGTGAGCCTGACCTCAGTGGTGGGCAAGTTGTTGGAGGGAATCCTGAGGGACAGGATGTACATGTATTTGGAAAGGCAAGGACTGATTCGGGATAGTCAACATGGCTTTGTGCGTGGGAAATCATGCCTCACAAACTTGATTGAGTGTTTTAAACAAGTAACAAAGAAGATTGATATGGGTAGAGTAAAGATGTGATCTATATGGACTTCAGTAAGACGTTCGACAAAGTTCCCCATGGGAGACTAATTAGCAAGGTTAGATCTCATGGAATACAGGAGAACTAGCCATTTGGATACAGAACTGGCTCAAAGGTAGAAGACAGAAGGTGGTGGTGGAGGGTTCGTTTTCAGAGTGGAGGCCTGTGACCAGTGGAGTGCCACAAGGATCGGTGCTGGGCCCTCTACTTTTTGTCATTTACATAAATGATTTGGATGCGAGCATAAGAGATGCAGTTAGTAGGTTTGAAGATGACACCAAAATTGGAGGTGTAGTGGACAGCGAAGAGGATTACGTCAGATTAAAACAGGATCTGGACCAGATGGGCCAATGGGCTGAGAAGTGGCAGATGGAGATTAATTCAGATAAATGCAAGGTGCTGCATTTTGGGAAAGCAAATCTTAACAGGACTTATACACTTAATAGTAAGGTCCGAGGGAGTTTTGCTGAACAAAGAGACCTTGGTGTGCAGGTTCATAACTCCTTGAAAGTGGAGTCGCAGATAGATAGGATAGTGAAGAAGGCGTTTGGTATGCTTTCCTTTATTGGTCAGAGTAAAGAGTACAGGAGTTGGGAGGTCATGTTGTGGCTGTATAGGATATTGGTTAGGCCACCGTTGGAATATTGCATGCAATTCTGGTTTCCTTCCTATCGGAAAGATGTTGTGAAACTTGAAAGGATTCAGAAAAGATTTACAAAGATGTTGCCAGGGTTGGAGGATCTGAGCTACAGGGAGAGGCTAAACAGGTTGGGGCTGTTTTCCCTGGGGCATCGGACGCTGAGGGGTGACCTTATAGAGGTTTACAAAATTATGAGGGGCATGGATAGGATAAATAGGCAAAGTCTTTTCCCTAGGGTAGGGGAGTCCAGAACTAGAGGGCATAGGTTTAGGATGAGAGGGGAAAGATATAAAAGAGACCTAAGGGACAACTTTTTCACGCAGAGGGTGTATGGAATGAGCTGCCAGAGGAAGTGGTGGAGGCTGGTACAATTGCAACATTTAAGAGGCATTTGGATGGGTATATGATTAGGAAGGGTTTGGAGGGATATGGGTCAGGTGCTGGCAGGTGGGACTAGATTGGGTTGGGATATCTGGTCGGCATGGACGGTTTGGACCGAAGGGTCTGTTTCCATGCTGTACATCTCTATGCCTCTATTCAAGTGCAGCCATACCAGAGTTTTGCACAGCTGTAACATGACCTCATGGCTCCGAAACTCAATCCCTCTACCAATAAAAGCCAATACACCATATGCCTTCTTAACAACCCTATCAATCTGGGAGGCAACTTTCAGGGATCTATGCACGTGGACACCAAGATCTCTCTGCTCATCTATACTTCCAAGAATCTTACCATTAGCCCATTACTCTGTATTTCTGTTGCTCCTTCCAAAGTGAACCACCTCACACGTATCCTCATTAAACTCCATTTGCCACCTCTCAGCCCAGCTCTGCAGCTTATCTACATCCCTCTGTAACCTGCAACATCCTTCTGCACTGTCCACAACTCTACCGACTTTAGTGTCATCCGCAAATTTACTAACCCATCCTTCATCCAGATCATTTATAAAAATGACAAATAGCAGTGGCCCCAGAAGAGATCCTTGCGGTACACTCGTAACTGAACTCCAGGATGAACATTTCCCATCAATCACCACCCTTTGTCTTCTTTCAGCTAGCCAATTTCTGATCCAAACCGCTAAATCACCTTCAATTCACTGTCTCCATATTTTCTGAAACAGCCTACGATGGGGAACCTTACCAAATGTTTTACTGAAATCCATATACACCACATCAACTGCTTTACCCTCATCCACCTGTTTGGTCACCTTCTCAAATAACTCAATAAGGTTTGTGAGGCATGACCTACCCTTCACAAACCGTGTTGACTGTCCCTAATCGAATTATTCCTTGTGAGGACAGCTCCATACTATCATCATCCAATGGTCTGGCAAAAAGAACAGTCCAAATTTTGAAGGCAAGCTTAAAGAAATAGACTACAGCCTCACTCAAAACCAAACCGTCCCAGTTCCTATTTGATTATGGGACCACCCTCATGCAACTACAGGGATAGCTCCAGCAGAGTTGCTAACGGGAGAAGACTCCACACCAGGTTAAATCTGATTTTCCTGCACCTGGAGGGAGGGTAAAACAGCATCAGGAATGCTAATACCAGATACAAGAAGCGAGAAAGATAGTTTACTTCATGGGACAATGTTTAGTGTAAGAAATTTGGAATAGCCCTACATGGGTAAGAAGTTTGGTCAACGTGAGGGAAGTATCAAGTTTGGATAGGTGCGACGGTCCTGAACAAGCACATGGACCATATGAAAGCTGCAAATGCACAAACACACAAACGGTGTAGGAGTAAAACTTGCTCATCTCCTCGACAGCCTTTCCAGCTGTTCAGGAAAGTGTTTAAGGTACCTCAGAACTGAGACGAACACGGCAGATGTAACTGCCTCGATACCTTTACTGCCTGAAGAGAATGAATTTCTTCCAAGATGCTTCAGGCACAAGAGGCAAGCTACTGTGCGTTAGATGCCATCCATATCTGAGGCAGAGTTGGAGGAACCTGACCCGGTGCTAAAATACCCCGAAAGGAACTACAATAAAAAACAAACCCATATCCTAGGACTCAGAGGGGGAGGGACATAGTGACTAGGATGAGATCAGCCAACGTAATAGAATATAAGTTCCGTGATTGGGTCTGTTCATCTGGCCAATTCAGGCAGCCCTGGCTGATAGATAAAAACAAGAGGGTCAGACATTCTGTTCACTCTGAGAGCTGGCTCCGAGGGAGCTGGGTCAGTGTCAAGGAGTCTCCAATTATAAATAAAGGGTAACTTGGTGATGAAATATCAGCCTCTGAAGTTATTTCAGGAACCACTCCATAGAATTAAAATTACAATTACAATTAAATTCTATGGTCACGTGTGCTCTAGTACAGAAGTACATGAATACAGTGAACAGTGTACAATGTAGCCATTCCCGGTACCATCTGAGGTAAAAAGGTACCTGGGTACAATATCTTAGGTACAAAATAGAAAAATAAAGAAATAATGTTATAAGTTAAACATTACAGTACTTGTTAATATAAAGTAGAAGAATAAACAAATAAAGATATAAGCTAAACATTACTATCCTTCTTAGTATTAAGTAAATAAAAAGAAATAAAGTTAAAATTTCAAGTCTTAAGTCCTTAGCCATGCTAGGCTTGCACTCCCTACAAGGACACGATCTCCACTGCTTTGGTGTTCAACTGCTGAGCGACCACAGCTAGTGAATGATCCAAGTCTGTGCCATCTAACAGTTATCATGATACCTATAAATGGCACAAATTCACCATCTTCCTGATGCTTTGATCCAGCAATCCAACTCAGAGGCAGGTTATATGAAGAATGGACAAGTTTGACAAATTAGAACAATGCAGGATAACATACTGTTCAGCAGACAGAGAAAAACAGCCATGACGGGTGGGGAGAAGAAAAGCAATGGAGAATGGCGAGAACAGGTGGAAAGATGGGGCCAAGGTCCAACAACAGATTTAATGTTGAGTTTGCAGGAACCTCACCCAACTCCATGTTTACTTTTAATATTTTTTAAAACTTAGATTTTGGCAGCAACTTTCAATGGTGCCTTTATTAATTTGTACTTTGAGGCACTAAATAAGTATATACTCCTCATTTGCTTAGGCAAAGGAATTAACGTCCATTTAAGGTGTGGGTCTTAGATATTTCCTTTGACACTTTTATAGACACAAAACAGGTGCAGCATCATTGAATTCTAAGTTTGGCGTCTACCATTCATATTGTTCTTAGCAGATAGCAGTAGAGCAGGGTTTTATGCCTGATAATACGAATGCCTACTTTAAAATATTGTGCAACTCCAGATCTATTCACTATATTGTCACCTGCAATTTTTTTTCTATTATTTGTTTTTTTTTTACAGAATTTTTATGCAACTTGCTGCAATCGTATCATACAAATCAAGTTATCAAAATCCCACCCAACAGACTGCGTGCACACTCTAGTGATTTTCGTTGGTAATTACATATTCTGGTTCCATCTCTCTGGAGCTCTGAATGATGAGCTTGGAGTTATTTATTCTCTATGCTCAGTTTCAACTGCTGTACTTTCACTCATTTTTATGGCACCGCTTGGCTCATATAGAGAAAAAAAAATAAATGAAATAGAAAAGCCCCTGCCAGTCTTTTATTTGGTTTTGGGGAAAAAAAATTCTGCATTCATTGACTTCAGATTTGATTTTAGCAGTGAGACACTGGGACAGTTAAGTTTGTATTTTTCAGTGCCCAGTTTTATCCACTATCACATTTTGCCAAAAAAAACCTAAATCAAAGTCTTCTGAGGTTCTTTGCAATATTAGCATTAGCCTCCTGATGAAGGGCTTTTGCCCGAAACGTTGATTTCGCTGCTCGTTGGATGCTGCCTGAACTGCTGTGCTCTTCCAGCACCACTAATCCAGTGTTTGATTTTCAGCATCTGCAGTCATTGTTTTTGCCTTGTTTTTTCCATAGTATATGTCAGGCAGTGGCTACAAGTCTTGGAAATCTGCAGTTAGGACCATTTTACTTTAGATGTCAAATTCTATGAGCGGGACCAGCAATACTGCACAGAACGATAATCTCTCAATCTCATTTACCCAGTGTCTTTTTTCCATTTCTTCTCTATCTCTCTTTCCCATCAAGGACCATAAAGATAAAAATAGGAGTTAAGTACAGGTTGCAGACATTTTTATTAACTCAGAGACTTCAACTCAGCCAAGACTGAATGAATGAAATATTCCACTGTTTGCAGGTTATTCAACTCATGTATGAAATTATCTTTGTCAGGCTAAGTCAGGCTCAAACTTATGCCATCAACTGGTTCTAAATTGGCAAGTTCACTCAGAATAGATCATTGGGTGGTTGGAGAAGAAAGACAAAAACGCCTCACATTTGTCCAGAAAAATATGGATGTTCTTTTTGAGATTGATCTGAGACATTAGTCCTGCACTTCTGTCCTAATGACAACTCAGCAGCAGTGGGGTTCTAAACCTAGCTACATAAATTCATTAAGGCCTTCAATCCCTCTGCACGGTACTTTTTTTTTTGGAATAGCAATACTGTCCTCAACATGTTCAATGTCACGAAAGAGGAACAAGTCTTTCTGAACAGCAACAGATAACAGTGGTGCCAAGGGAACTTCAAATGAGAACATTTCAAAACAACTGGACTGTGTTCTCCAGTGGCTACAGAGATATGAGAGGCTTACCACCCTTCTCAGCAGAAATCATTTTGTGAGGATTATGTCCCAAACTGAGGACCTGTTTATCTTTTACCCTTCCAGAAATATACAAAAGTGAGTTAAAAACCAACTGCAACCCCTGGTCAGTGTTAGTGGATTAATGTGCTACTATGAATTAAAGTGCTACAAAACAACAAGTAGACACCCCTGTGACATGGTTAAAGAAAGACTCACTTTCACTCTGGGTGCTGGATGCTAGGCAAGCCAGTGAAGTCAATGTCAAAAAGAGGACAAAACCATGTTAGCTAACTTGCAGAGCCAAGAATCTTGAAATCACTTAGTTCACTGCCAGTGCTACTGGTATTATTGAATTTAATGGTTACAACATTCCAACTTCTACTCTTCATGGAACGAGAGACTGATTCATATAAGAATCATAGAGTCATACAGCATGGAAACACAACCTTCAGTCCAACTAGTCCAAATCAACCTTGCTCCCAAACTAAACTACATTTAGAACATAGAACATAGAAAAGTACAGCACAGAACAGGCCCTTTGGCCCACAATGTTGTGCCGAGGTTTAATCCTAATGTAAAATATAATAACTTAACCTACGTACCCCTCAACTCAGTGGTATCCACATGCATGTCCAGCAGTCACTTAAATGTCCCTAACTCTGCTTCCACCACCACAGCTGGCAACACATTCCATGCATTCGCAACTCTCTGCATAAAGAACATACCTCTGATGTCTCCTTTATACCTTCCTCCTAACATCTTCAAACTATGACTCCTCGTACCAGTCAGTCCTGCACTGGGGAAAGGTCTCTGGCTATTGACTCTATCTACTCCACTCATTATCTTGTATACCTCAATCAGGTTTCCTCTCTTGCTCCTTCTCTCCAAAGAGAAAGATCAGAGCTTATTCAACCTTTCTTCATAAGGCAAGCTCTCCAGTCCAGGCAGCATCCTGGTAAACCTTCTTCGTACCCTCTCCAAAGCCTCTGTATCTTTCCTATAGTAGGGTAACCAGGACTGGACACAATATTCCAAGTGTGGTCTCACTAGGGATTTGTAGAGCTGTAGCAAAACCTCGTGGCTCTTAAACTCGATCCCCCTGTTAATGAAAGCCAAAACACCATATGCTTTCTTAACAATCCCATCCACTTGGGTGGCAACTTTGAGGGATCTATGTACTTGCACACCCAGATCCCTCTGTTCCTCCACATTGCCAAGAATCCTGTCTTTAATCCTATATTCAGCATTTGAGTTCGACCTTCCAAAATGCATCACTTCGCATTTATCCAGGTTGAGCTCCATCTGCCATTTCTCAGCCCAACTCTGCAACTATGTCGGGCTGCAGCCTGTAGTAGCCCTTGATACTATCAACGACACCTTCAACTTTTGTGTCATTTACAAATTTACTAACCCACCCCTCAACCTCCTCATCCAAGTCATTTATAAAAACTACAAAGAGTAGAGGCCCAAGAACAGAGCCCTGCGGGACTCCATTGAACACTGACCTCTAGGCAGAATACTTTCCATCTACAATCACTCTGTGAATTCTGTCAGCCAGCCAATTCTGAATCCAGATAGCCAAATCTCCATGTATCCCATACTTCCTGACTTTATGAATGAGCCTACCATGGGGAACCTTATCAAATGCCTTGCTGAGGTCCATATACACCATATCCACTGCTCGACCTTTGTTGACCTGTCTTGTCACCTCCTCAAAGAGCTCAATAAGATTAGTGAGGCATGACTTGCCCCTCACAAAGCCACTCTAACTGCTTTTAATCACACTGTGCTTTGCCAAATAGTCATAAATCCTATCCCTCAATATTCTTTCCAAAACTTTGCTGACCACAGACGTAAGACTGACTAGTCTGTAATTGCCAGGGATTTCCCGATTACTCTTCTTGAAAAGAGGAACAACACTCGCCTCCTTCCAATCCTCCAGTATGACTCCCATGGAGAGTGAGGAGGCTTAGCAACCTCCTTTCTCACTTACCAAAGCAACCTAGGATAAATCTGGTCTGGCCCTGGGGACTTATCAATCTTAATGTTTTCCAAAATTTCCAGCACATTTGGCCCATATCCCTCCAAATCTTTCCTATATTTATTCAAATGTATTTTAAACATTGTAACTTCACTTGCATCCACTACTTCCTCTAGTAGTTCATTCCACTGTGTAAAAAGGTTGCCTCTCATATCCTTTTGAGATCTCTCTCTCTAACCTTAAAAACATGCCTCTTGATCTTGAGATCTCACACCCTACAGAAAAGACCTCTGCTGTTCACCTTACCTATGCCCCTCATGACTTAATGAATCTTTATAAGGTCACCCCTTAACAGTCCAGTGAAAAAAGTCTCAGACTATCCAGCCTCTCCTTTAACTCAAGCCCTCCATTACCGACAACACCCTGGTAAATCTTTTCTGAATCTTCTGCAGTATAATAATATCCTCCTTATAACAGAGCAACCAGAACTGCACACAGTACCCCAGAAGAGGCCTAACCAACATCCTGTACAACCTCAACATGACATCTCAACACCTACATTCAAAGGTCTGAGCAATGAAGGCAAGCATGCTAAGTGCCTTCTTAACCACCCTAACTATCTATGATGCAAAGTTCAAATAATTATGTACCTGAATCCCTAGATCTCTCTGTTATACAATTCAAAGTAGATCTCTGGGTAATGTTGTAGAAGTCCTGCCCTTGTTTGTTTTACCAAATTGCAATACCTCGCATTTCTCTAAATTAAACTCCATCCGCCACTCCTCAGCGCATAGATTCAATTGATCAAGATCTCTTTATAATCTTTGATAACTTTATTCACTCCCCACTATACCACCAATTTTTATATCATCCATAAACTTACTAACCATGCCTCTGAAATTCTCATCCAAATTGATTATATAAATGACAGACAAAGGTGGACCCAGTACTGACCTCTGTGGAACATTGCTGATCACAGGGCTCCAATCTTTCTCTAGTAGGAACATTTATATATTAATAAAGAAAATTTTCTTGAACACATTTAACAAATTCCTCTCCATCCAAACCTTTACCACTACAGCAGTCCTAGTCAATGTTTATAAAATTAAAATCCCCAACTATTATTTTTATATATATCTGAGATCCCTCGACATATTTGCTCTTCAATTTCCCTGTGACTTTGGTGAAACTTATAGTTTAATACCATCAAAGTGATTATCCCTTTCTTTGGACAATATATCTTTTAACAGTATTGTTTACTTGATTCATGTTTCTAATCTATGTCAATGTGTGCCATCGATTTTTGTTTTCACATTTAATAGCTAGTAAAGTACTTTTTCTTTAAATTATGAAAGCCTGGTTAATTTGGCACTTTATAAAAAATAGATAATTGTCAGCATTTATAGTTTAACTGAAAACTGGCATGTTCTGAAAATATTGCAATGGAATTCTCTCTTTAAGGACTAATGCCACTGTACACACTGCTAACCAATCCTTTGGCATTTCACATAAAGATGAACAGCACAGAAACAGACCCTTTGATCCAACTTGTCCATGCTGACCAGATATCCTAAATTAATCTAGTCCTCATTTGCCAGTATTTGGCCCATATCCCTCTAACCTCTTCATATTCATCTACCCATCCAGATGCCTTTTAAATGTTGTAATTGTACCAGCCTCCATCACTTCCTCTGGCAGCTCATTCCATACATGCACCACTGTTTGTGTGTAAAAATTGCCCCTTAGATCTCTTTTAAGTCTTTGCACTCTCATCCTAAACTTATGCCTTCTAGGGAAAAGAATCTTACCTATTTACCCTATCCATGCCCCTCATGATTTTATAAACCTCTATAAGGTTACCCCTCAGCTTGTGACGCTCCAGTGAAAATAGCTCCAGCTGACTCAATCTTTCCCTATGGCTCAAACCCTCCAACCCTGCAATATCCTTGTAAATCTTTTCAGAACTCTTTCAAGTTTTGCAACATCCTTCCTATAGCAGGGAGAGCAGAACTGCACACAATATTCCAAAAGTGGGTGAACCAATGTCCTGTACAGCTGCAACATGACCTCCCAACTCCGATACTCAATGGTCTGAACAATTGAGGGGTGTTTAGGTTAGGTTGATTTTAGATTAAGATAAATGCTCGGCAAAACAGGCTGAAGGGCCTGTACTATGCCATACTGTTCAATATTTTATATGAAGGAAAGCATACCAAACACCTTAATTATCCTAAATATCTGCGATTTAACTTTCAAGTAACTATGAACCTACACTCCAAGGTCTCTTTGTTCAGCAACATTCCCCAGGATCTTATCATTACATATATAAGTCCTGCCCTGATTTGCCTTTCCAAAATGCAGCACCTCATATCTACCTAAATTAAACTCCATCTGCCACTCCCTGGCCCATTGGCCCATCTGATCAAGATCCCATCATACTCTGAGGTAACCTACTTTGTTGTTCGCTACACCTGCAATTTTGATGTCATCTGCAAACTTACTAACCATATCTCCTATATTCACATCCAAATCATTTATATAAATGAGGAAAGGCAGTGGACTCAGCATTGATCTTCCACCGCCATCCTGTCTTCTACCTTCGAGCCAGTTTTGTACCCAAATAGTTAGTTCTCCCTGTATTCCATGAGATCTAACCTTGCTAACCAGTCTACCATGAGGAATGTTGTTAAAAATCTTACTGACGTCCATGTAGATCATGTCCACCACTCTGCCCTCATCAATGCTCTTCGTTACTTCTTCAAAAACCTCAATCAAGCTTGTGAGATACGATTTCCCATGCACAAAGCCATGTTGACTATCCCTAATCAATCCTTGCCTATCCAAATACATGTAAATCCTTCCCTTAGGATTCCCTCCAACAATGTGCCCACCATCGATTTCAGGCCCACTGGTCTATAGTTCCCTGGCAATGTCCTTACCACCTTTCTTAAACAGTGGCACCACGTTAGCCAACTTCCAACCTTCCAGCACCTCACCTGTGACTATCAATGATACAAATATCTCAGCAAGAGGCCCAGCAATCACTTCCCTGGCTTCCCACAAAGTTCTAGGGTACACCTGAAAAGGCCATGAGGATTTATCCATCTTTATACATTTTAAGACATCCAGCATCTCCTCCTCTGCAATATGGACATTTTTCAAGATGTCACCATCTATTTCCCCACATTCCACATCTTCCATGTCCTTCTTCACAGTAAATACTGATGCAAAATACTCGGTTAGTATCTCCCCCATCTCCTGCGGTTCCACACATAGGCTGCCTTGATGATCTTTGAGGGGAGGATAGGGACTAGATTAGAGTGGTGCTAAAAAAGCACAGCAGGTCAGGCAGCATTTGAGGAGCAGGAAACTCGACGTTTCGGGCAAAAGCCCTTCATCAGGAATAGATCTTTGAGGGGTCATATTCTCTCCCTAGTTATTCTTTTGTCCTTAGTGTAGTTGTAAAATCCTTTTGAATTCTCCTTTACCCTATTTGCCAAAGCTATCGAAGGTCCCCTTTTTTGTCTTCCTGATTTCCCTCTTAAAAATACTCCTTGTGCCTTTATACTCTTCTAAGGATTCATTTGGTCTCTGATATCTACACCTGACATATGCTTCCTTCTTTTTCTTAAACAAAACCTCAATTTCTCTAGTTCTCTACTTATATTCTTGCCTAATACTTTCAAAATTGGCCTTCCTCAAATTTAGAACTTCAACTTTCAGATCCTTGGATGCTGCCAGACTGGCTGTGCTTTTCCAGCACCACACGTTTTGACTCTGATCGCCAGCATTTGCAGTCCTCACTTTCTCCCACTTTTAGATCCTGACCACAAATAAGAGTCAATTCTACAATAAGAATGAGGATTGGAAGTGCAACAGAAGGAGAATAAAGGAATGATCATCTTTGGCTGAGAAGTCTGAATGCATAGACATCAAAGACCCTGTTTTCAAAGGAGCTGTGATTAAGCTGCATTGGTCTTGTATGCAGGCAGTAGAAATGATTTCCATACATTTGATTAAAATGATTGGTAAATTGGAGGTATGTATTTATTGCCTCCACATCATGTCGCAGGACGTTTCTCATGACCTATGTAACATTTTTAAGAGAATTACAGTGCAGAAGACTGAAGTAATCAAAAATAGATTTCAAACATTTTGGTTGAGTTCCACTGTAGCAGTTACCAGTCCTACAAAAGATCAAGTCAGTCCTTTCAAGTCAGTCTGCACATATTTGCATGTCAAGATCTCTTCAGAGAGTGGCACTAACTCTACCTCCTTAAGGCCTTCAGCAGTACCTACATTATAGTGTGATTCAGGGATTATCTAATTAGCCTTAATTATTACATTCAACTGGCTACTGAAAGCTGGTCCATCTTGGACAGCGATTTTCCTGAAGCATGAGTCATCTCATGTCTCGGAAAGTTCCAGGGGAGATTTCCAAACCATTGACCATTTGATCTCTCATAAGTCATGAAGCACCTCTTAGAGGAACTAGATTATAGGTTTGAGTAAATATAGTAGGTGGCATAAAAGAATGAACATTAGTAGTACTCATTTTCAGGTATTTAATTTGGGGATGTCACCTGACTCTTCAAAGCCCTTCCACTATCTACAAGGCACAAGTCAAGAGTGTGATGGAATACCCTCCACTTGCCTAGATGGGTGCAGCTCCAATAATGCTCAAGAATATTGACATTATTCAGGACAAAGCAGCCTGCTTGATTGGCACCACACCCACAAGCATCCACTCCATCTACCACAGACACTCAGTAGTGGGAGTGTGCGCCATTGACATGCATACATGTCAAAATTCATCACATATCTTCAGAAAGCACCTTCATAACCCACAATCACTTCCTTCTAAGAAGGGTAAGGGCAGCAGATGCATGGGAACACCACCACCTTCAAATTTCTCTCCAAGTCTCTCACCATCCTGACTTGGAAATATATCGCCATTCCTTCACTGTTACTGGGTCAAAATTCTGGAATTCTCTCCCTAAGGGCATTATGGGTCTACCTCAGCAGATGAATTGTAGCAATTTAAGAGTACGGCTCACCACTAGCTAGGCAACAAGGACAGTCAATAAATGCTTAAATTTTATGGGTTTTGATAAATCAGGGAAAATGTAAATTTCTGTCGGATGAAGGTACTGGCACAAATCTTTTGCCTTGAAGGACTTTGTAAGCATGTTGCAACTAAGGCAGTTTTATTTTCAGGCAATTGAAAGCTTTCCTGAATTCACAGAAAATTACGTTTCCAATTTCCAATTGGCTTCTAGTGAGCTTGTAGAAAGGGACACATGGTAAGGCTCTGGGGAGTGTTGCTGAACAAAGAGACCTTGGAGTGCAGGTTCATAGTTTTTTTAAATTAGAGTCGCAAGTAGATAGGATAGTGAAGAAGGCATTTGGATGCTTTCCTTTATGGTCAGAGCATTGAGTATAGGAGTTGGAAGGTCATGTTGTACAAGACATTACAGGCCACTTTTGAAATATTGCGTGCAATTCTGGTCTCCCTCCTATCAGAAGGATGTTGATAAACCTGAAAGGGTTCAGAAAAGATTGACAAAGATGTTGCCATGGTTGGAGAATTTGAGCGAGAGGGAGAGGCTGGATAGGCTGCGGCTGTTTTCCCTGGATCATCAGAGGCTGAAGAGTGACCTTATACAGGTTAATAAAATCATGAGGAGCACAGATAGGATAAATAGAGGTCTTTTCCCTGGAGTGGGGAAGTCCAAAGCTAGAGGGCATAGGTTTAAGGAGAGAGGGGAAAGATATAAAAGGGACCTAAGGGGCAGCTTTTTCATCCAGAGGGTGGTGCATGTATGGAATGAGCTACCAGAGGAAGTGGTGGAGGCTGGTACAATTGCAACATTTAAAAGGCAGCTGGACAGCTATATGAATAGGAAGGGTTTAGAGGGATATGGGCCAAGTGCTGGCAACTGGGACTCGATTAGGTTAGGACATCTGGTTGGCATGGATGAGTTGGACCAAAGTGTCTGTTTCCATCTCTATGATTATGAGATGCAGAATACAATACTGCTGACACCTGAAATTTTGATGGGTCCAGTTTCAAAACACCTCATTGGGCTATAATTGGACTGAACTGCTTGATGATTCTGACTAGCTTAAGTTAACTCGCTTGTACTTAGAAATAGAAAAGTACCTATTGGAACAGGTGTCATCATGTATAGTAGAGTTGATATTGATAATGTTATACCTTGCCTCTTCTAGAAGACAAATTCAATGTTCCTACCTATGCATTCCCCAAGTGTAGAAGGCGTGTAAGACAAGGGACGGAATATATTATAATGCCTTCTAGTTGACTGACATTCCGAATCTCATACATTTTCGAAAATCATTGGAAGATGTTAACAACTTATGAATCTGCACCTCAGCAGCAGTCAGCATTTCCAGATAAAGGAGAAAAGTGGTGCAAACAAAGATTAAGCTCAGTACTCCCACAAATCACATTTTTTGAGTCCGATAATATTTTCATGTCGCCTTCAAGGTTTTAAACAGCAAATTACGGGCAAACAGCATTCCTTTACAAAAACATAAAGGCCACAAATGACTAATAACGATTCAAATGTGGCTCAAGAGTGTATAAATCGAAGTCCTGTGGCTACTAAAAATTGTAACACTATTCCAAAAATTCAGAGTAGATCAATTAAATTCTCTAAATGCAAAACTGCTTGATCTTACCTTCAGCGCTCTCATTAAAGTGTACTGGTCTATTGCCATTCCTTTTTGGTACAGTTGCTCATAGGTGGAAAAGGCAAGCCTGGCATCATGGATCTCATTGAAACTAAAGAACAATTTAAAAATATAAATATACATACATATTACTTATCTGGTTGGAATTCCTAAACAGCAAACACTTTTGGTTAATCTGACTTCCAATTATTTTACAAATGGTTTTGCATAAGGTTGGTGAATAAGTGCTGAAAATGGATAATTAATATTTTGTAAAGCACAGAATAAAGTATTTATCTAGTCATATGCAATCCTTGATCAAAGTAGAACTAGTTTTGACCAGAATTTATGTGAGAAAAATCCAGCTAATTTGCTTTATTTCAGTTTGCGACAGCCAAATCTGAAGTAAAAAGCTTATTCACTGCTTTTTTATGTCAAGGTCAAAATCACTATATTGGGGATGATAGAAATTGAAATAAAACAGAAAATGCTGAGAAACACAATAGGTCTGGCAACATCTGTGGAGAGAGAAAAGGATTAACATTTAAAGTCTGATACGACTCTTCTTCAGAACTGAAAGAGGTTGAAAATGGTGTACTTTATACATCAGGGTGGTCTGAAAAGTCTCCACTTCTTCCTTGAAAAGAGGCCTGGACAGTCCCCATCAGTTATTATCATCCTATGCTTGACAGAGCTCACTCACACACTTTGAACAATAGGATTTGAACCCAGGTCCCCAGAATATTTCATGGGTCTCTGAATTAACAGTCCAGCAATAATACCACTAGGCCATCATCTCCTGACGCTACATAGAACATTCCTTGTTTCAGTACTACTCAAGCCCCACCCACAACTCTTTCTTTGATACATCATGCTTCCTGCTCTCATCTAGAATTTCAAAAACTCATTGTTTTTTGCTTCTAATTTCCATCTATCTTTCACCATCACATTCATTGTTTCCAATTCTGCAAACAGGCTGCGCAGCAATATCCACTACAAATCTAACAACTCTGCTTCCTGCAAGGATTAATTCCATTCTCCCAGTTTCTCCATCTGTCACATCTGTTCTGAAGAAACTACCTTCCAATACGTGCCTCCGGCATGTGCTCTTTGTCTTCAACCAAGAAATTGTCCCACCACAGTTGATAAGAACATTAGCCATCAGACTCATTTTCTGCACTCCATCATTCTGAACATGTCCACCCACCACCCCCAGTAGCCCCACCCCCACCAAGGGGAGTGCACCATGATACCTTCCCATGCAATCACATAAGGTATAACATTTGCTATTTCATCTCCTCCTTCCTCACTATCCAAAGCCCAAACACAACTTCCAGGTGAAACAATGTTTTACTTGTATTTCTTTAAATCTGGTCTACTGTATTTGCTGCTCATAATGCAGTCTCCTTTGCATTGGTGAGACCAAATGCAGACAGAGTGACCACTCTGTGGAATACTTCTGCTATGTGTGTAATAATAATAAACTTCCATGCTAACATTTTCATCCAGCAATGTTCTAACACAGCTCAATATAAGGTGGAGGAACAAGATATAGTTTTCTGCTAAGGCACTTCATAGACTTCAGGACTCAACAGTGACCACGCCAACTTCACAGCATGTTCAAGAAGACCACTCACCACAATCATCTATAGGATACTTAGGGATTGGAACAAATGTTGGCTTGCTAGCCATGCACAAGTCCCATGAAAGAAAAAAAGAAAATGGAAGGCAATTAACATTATCAGAACATTCAACATTACTTTTTTTTCCAAACTGCATGTTATTGGCTAAATCGTGAACCCCACCACAAGGCATGAGCAGTAACTGTTAGGAAGCGGATGCTTGCTAAAGATTTTAAAAGGTGCCTGATTTCAATTGAAGTGTTGTGACATATTGAGAGAGATTTGACTTAAATTCATGATTTTTCCCATAAGGTGATGTTGAAAATGCTAACTGTGGTTGTACAAACTTTGTCCACTAAAGGAATTCTGACAACTGCGTCTTTTCAGTCCAAATATCCTTCTGGCAATTGCACTGGTAAAGACAGTGTCTTTATATTTTTCTCTATTTTGCTTGTGGACTGAAATGAGAAAAGGACTGTTTTAAAAACCAAGGATTGTGGAAGCAATTGTTCTACATTTTAAAAGAAAGCTATTGTAGCATTGATTGTAGGTGCTGTTGCTTTGTCAACCAGTGGGGCAGATGTTTAGTTGCAGACAAACTGGCACCAGAGAGTGTGGACAAAATGACAGGTGGTGAGCAACAATTAGCTGATTGGTCTGTGCAATGCTGAGCAATTGTCTATGACAAAGGCCTTCTGCCTGCCAATGTGATTGGCTACCAGGTAGCTGAACAGATTGTGGTCATGGATGAGATAATCAGAAGCTTTTGGATCTCAAAAAAGAAGTGTTGTAATTTTGTCTGATGCAAAAATGCCTAATGCCTGAAGAAGGCCCATTTATTACTTTCTAGTTGCTGGAGGCTATTGTTTTTAACTGAGATGTTAGCGATTTTATGAGTTGTGAATCAGTCACTCTGAAAGCTTCCTGCAAGCCAATGAAAGTACCTGGAAAAGAGAGATAAGAGGAGCAGAAAGTGCTGGTGTGCCAAAATGATCAATTTAGTGAAATCTGTGGTTAGTGACTTTTGAATTACCTTCCCAGTATTTCCCTTCACCAATAACACTAATGGTTTTTGTATGTCTATCCACATGTATATGTGCATAGAGGGAGTTTTATAAGGGGGTTAGAGTTTTAACTATTGGAGTTATTTGTTGATAATTAATAGTTGTTTACCTGAAATAAAAATCTATTTATTTGTAATTAACAGGTAATTATTGTGAAGTACAAAAATTTGATCTTTGCTTTTCATTCACCTGGGTACAAAATACAGGTAAATTAGAAATTTTGCATACTTTGATAAAACCGTTAACTTTGGTGATAACTCTGGAAAGGCAGGGCTGGATTTCCAGCATGCTATTCTAGTAAGTTGTGACACACTCTGGCTTGAGGAAGAGAAACAACAAATTCTAGATTAGAGTGGTGCTAGAAAAGCACAGTAGTTCAGGCAGCATCCGATGAGCAGGAAAATCGACATTTTGGGCAAAAGCCCTTCATCAGGATTAGAGGAGAGAAACAACAGTCACACATGCTTACAATGCAGAACGAACTGATGGAAATACTTACATAACTCTTCTAAAGTAAACTTTAAGCAGTAGGACATGAAGTTCACTAGATTTTAGGTCTTAGTCAAGTTGAAGATTTGTTCATTATTAGATTTTTGCAAAGAACACCCCTAATTTACGATTCGCTTCCACTCTTTTAATATATCATAGAGGCCTGATCAGAACAAACAAATCTGAATCTACTTTCTGGAGTGTTGCTATACCCACATACCTCTGCGCACCAAGCACAAAATTGATTTCTGCTACATACTTGGTTCATGATGCATCTCAGGAACCCACACTTTACAACCAACTTGCTATGTGGTCCGTAAGTCACTGTAATAAGTATCATTAAACAGAGCATCACTGTCATCAAGTAACAAAACTGCACTTTAGACAGGTCTCCTGATTTTGTGTGATACAGTTCATAAACTTCATCTAATATAGAGTCATAGAGATGTACAGCGTGGAAACAGACCCTTCAGTCCAAACCGTCCATACCGACCAGATATCCCAACCCAATCTAGTCCCACCTACCAGCACCCAGCCCATATCCCTCCAAAATCCTTCCTATTCATATACCCATCCAAATGCCTCTTAAATGTTGCAATTGTACCAGCCTCCACCACTTCCTCTGGCAGTTCATTCCACACACATACCACCCTCTGCGTGAAAAAGTTGCCCCTTAGGGCTCTTTTATATCTTTCCCCTCTCACCCTAAACCTATGCCCTCTAGTTCTGGACTCACCGACTCCAGGGAAAAGACTTTGCCTATTTATCCTATCCATGCCCTTCATAATTTTGTAAACCTCTATAAGGTCACCCCTCAGCCTCTGACGCTCCAGGGAAAACAGCCCCAGCCTGTAGCTCAAATCCTCCAACCCTAGCAACATCCTTGTAAATCTTTTCTGAACCCTTTCAAGTTTCATAACATCTTTCTGATAGGAAGGAAACCAGAATTGCACGCAGTATTCCAATAGTGGCCTAACCAATGTCCTGTACAGTCGCAACATGACCTCCCAACTCCTGTACTCAATACTCTGACCAATAAAGGAAAGCATACCAAACACCTTCTTCACTATCCTATCTACCTGCGACTCCACTTTCAAGGAGCTATGAACCTGCACTCCAAGGTCTCTCTGTTCAGCAAGACTCCCTAGGACCTTACCATTAAGTGAATACGTCCTGCTAAGATTTGCTTTCCCAAAATGCAGCACCTTGCATTTATCTGAATTAAACTCCATCTGCCACATCTCAGCCCATTGGCCCATCTGGTCCAGATCCTGTTGTAATCGGAGGTAATCCTCTTCGCTGTCCACTACACCTCCAATTCTGGTGTCATCTGCAAACTTACTAACTGTACCTCTTATGCACACATCCAAATCATTTATGTAAATGACAAAAAGTAGAGGGCCCAGCACCAATCCTTGTGGCATTCCACTGGTCACAGGCCTCCAGTCTGAAAAACAACCCTTCACCACCACTCTCTGTCTTCTACCTTTGAGCCAGTCCTGTATCCAAATGGCTAGTTCTCCCTGTATTCCATGAGATCTAATCTTGCTAGAGTCTCCCTTCTTGAACGCCTTACTGAAGTCCATATAGATCACATCTACTGCTCTGCCCTCAATCTTCTTTGTTACTTCTTCAAAAAACTCAAATCAAGTTTATAAGACATGATTTCCCTTGCACAAAGCCATGTTGACTATCCCGAATCAGTCCTTGTCGTTTCAAATACATGTGCGTCCTATCCATCAGGATTCCCTCCAGCAATTTGCCCTCCACCAAGGTCAGGCTCACCAGTCTATAGTTCCCTGGCTTGTCTTTACTGCCCTTCTTAAACAGTGGCACCACGTTTGCCAACCTCCAGTCTTCCGGCACCTCATCTGTGTCTATCAATGATACAAATATCTGAGCAAGAGGCCCAGCAATCACTTCTCTAGCTTCCCACAGAGTTCTCGTGTACACCTGATCAGGTCCTGGGGAGTTATCCACTTTTAACCATTTGAAGACATCCAGCACTTCCTCCTCTGTAATCTGGACATTTTGCAAGATGTCACCATCTATTTCCCTACAGTCTATATCTTCCATATCCTTTTCCGCAGTAAATACTGATGCAAAATATTCATTTAGTATCGCCCCCATTTTCTGCGGCTCCACACAAAGGCTGCCTTGCTGATCTTTGAGGGTCCCTATTCTCTCCCCAGTTACCCTTTTGTCCTTAATATATTTGTAAAAACCCTTTGGATTCTCCTTAGTTCTATTTACCAAAGCTATCTCATGTCCCCATTTTGCCCTCCTGATTTCCCTCTTAAGTATACTCCTACTTTCTTTATACTCTTCTAAGGATTAACTCGATCTATCCTGTCTATATCTGACATATGCTTCCTTCTTTTTCTTAACCAAATCCTCAATTTCTTTAGTCATCCAGCATTCCCATACCTACCAGCCTTCCCTTTCACTCTGAAAGGAATATACTTTCTCTGGATTCTTGTTATCTCATTTCTGAAGGCTTCCCATTTTCCAGCCGTCCCTTTACCTGCGAACATCTGCCTCCAATCAGGTTTCGAAAGTTCTTGCCTAATACCGTCAAAATTGGCCTTTCTCCAATTTCGAACTTCAACTTTTAGATCTGGTCTATCCTTTTCCGTCACTATTTTAAAACGAATAGAATTATGGTCGCTGGCCCCAAAATGCTCCCCCCACTGACACCTCAGTCACCTGCCCTGCCTTATTTCCAAAGAGTAGGTCAAGTTTTGCACAATCTCTAGTAGGTACATCCACATACTGAATCAGAAAAGTGTCTTGTACACACTTAAGAAATATACTGTTGGATGGAATCTTTACCTAATGAGGCAACAGTGAAGGGGAGGGAGAGTAGGGCCTCAATACCTACTGGCAACCAAAGGAATTCAGTATTATCTCAGCTGAAAAATGCTTTCTCTCCTCCATTAACAGTCGTATCCTACATGAAATTCACTCCATAGATGCTGACTGATCTACTTTTTTATGCATTTGTTTTTGTTTCAAAGCATTTGTGATTTGCATTGCTGCTGTGCTTTGATTTTGTAATTTGGCGGTCTAGTTTTATGAGTGAAAGATTTCTCGAATGCTCCTCTCA
Organism: Chiloscyllium punctatum; assembly: GCF_047496795.1. Taxonomy (NCBI): domain Eukaryota; kingdom Metazoa; phylum Chordata; class Chondrichthyes; order Orectolobiformes; family Hemiscylliidae; genus Chiloscyllium; species Chiloscyllium punctatum. Next base: position 21,286,496 of record NC_092748.1, read on the forward strand.
ACTGTTCTTCAACAAATCACAAGATAAAAAGCTTCCTGGAATGGGAAAAGAGGCGAGAAACATTTTCTAGAGAGGAACCCTACCATCTTGTCATCATTTCTCTCAACTTTTCTAAGTCCTCAGGAACACATCTAAAAGGAAATTTTAGATAACTGCAACAAGGACGCAGCAGGAATCCAGGCATGTGCTTCTCATACCTACCTAAAAATGGGCAGTCATGGATCGTTCCCAGTTTAATTGTCTCAAGCAAATAATCATTTCAGTGATTTCCCTGGAAATTTATTTCACACTTTACCGCTCTTTGAATGAATGAAAAGATTCCATTCTACTTTCTTCCTCATCCTTAATTTCCTCATTTTTAATCATCATTTTCTAGATTTTGTGCACGTAATTGCAGGGAAACAATGTGCTTTGATAATTTTTTTCATAACTTCAAGCAGAATCACAAGCTTATTATGCTGTACTGGTATGGTCTGATGCATCCAAAAGACTGCCATCCACTTTGTCATATTGGATGTACTGGGCAGGTATAACAGACTCTTGAGTATACCTGATACACCAGGAAATGCTCCTAAAGTGTAGATGTTGCCAAGAACTTCAATGAATTAAGCTATAGTGCTGGTGCATCAGGGAATTTTATTACACATAAGATTAACTGAGGCATGCTCAAGGTTTCTTTATAGCTTTATGTTTATAAGGCAATTGTATTTATTTTGTGAAACAATATAATGATAGGCTCATTACAAACAAGAGAATACTGAAATGAATTACTTCTCAAATTACAGTAGTTCCCACAGTAGTAACACAGGTCCAATGATGCCAAGAAATTCTAGCATTATGTAAAAGTACATTCACGAATAATGTATTTGATGCTATAATCGTGGAATCACAGAATTGCTACAGCACAGGAGAAGACCATTATACCTGGGCTCTTCAAACCAGAATCAACATCTAATGCCAACCTCTCCTTTTCCCCCTACCCTTGCTCACTATTTCTATCCAAACAATCCTCCAATGCCATACTTCTAGGCACTGCATTCCATACCCTAACTACTTGCTGAGTGTAAAAATCTTTTTTCACATCATTGTTGCTTCTTTTGGACATCATTTGCTTGTCCCTGACCTTGATCTTTTCACATATGGGAACAGCTTTTCCCTATCTATTCTCTATCCAGCTCACTCAGGATTTTGAAAATCTCTTTCAAATCTCCTCTCAGCCTTCTCTCCAAGGAGATTATGTCCCAATATGTTCAATCTCTCTTCATAACTGAAGTTTCTCAATCCTTGAACCAATCTTGTAAATTGCCTGTGCATTCTCTCCAAAACATTCACATCTTTTCCAGAATATGGCATCTACAACGTTCCACAAAGCTCCAGGTGAGGTCTAACAAATGTCTTCTACAAATTCAACATCAGCTCCTTGCACTTGTACTCTATGCCATTATTTATAAAGCCGAGGAAACTACATACTTTTATGATCTACTCTCTCAACTTGTTCTACCACCTTAAATGAACTGTGTATATATACACCCAGGTCGCCGCTGCTGCCTTCCTGATAGAATTGTATTGTCTATTATATTTTAATATTCTTTCTACCAAAGTGTATAATCTCACACTTCCCTATATTGAATCGCACACTTTTCTGCATTCCACCTATCCAGCCACTGCATCAACCTGTCCTCTTCACAGTTAAAATTCTTCCAAGTTTAGTGTCATCAGCAAACTTTGAAATGGTCCCCTACACAACAAAGTCCAGATCACGAATACATATCAGCAAAATCAAGAGCCCCAGAACTGACCCCTGGGAAGCTCCACTACATACCTTTCTCCATCGCGAAACATATCCCTTGACCATTCTCTGCTTCTTGTCACAGTTAATTTTGTGTTTGCTTTGCTACCATCCCTTTTGTACTATGACCTATAACATTCCTGTCAAGTCTGTTGTGTGACACTGCATCAAATGCTTTATGGAATTCCACGTATACCATATCAACAACATTACCCTCATTTCTGTTACCTCTTTAAAAAAGCCGTGGCAAGTTAGTTAAATTTGATTTCCCCATAACAAATCAATGCAAACTCTTCTTAATCAACCCACTATTTTCCCAGTGATTACTAATACAATCCGAAATAATTGTTTCTAAAAACAAAAACAGAAATTGCTGGAAAAACTCAGCAGGTCTGGCAGCATCAGTGGAGAGAAAGCAGGTTAACATTTTGGGTCCTATTATTCTTCTTCTAGAAATTTCCTCACCACCAAATGTAATTTGTCTCGTCTGATAGTTGTTCGGATTATCCTTACAATCTTTCTTGAACAAGCTTGTAACGTTTGCAATTCGCCATTTTTCAAGCAGCTCCCTGACTAGGGAAGACTGAAGGATTGTGAGCAGTGACCAGTAATTTCTACCCTCACTTTCTTCAAAATCCTTGAATGTATCTCGCCTGGTTCCTGTGCCTACTCAACTTTAAGTACCATAATTCTATCCAAAACTTCTTTGTTATGGATTTTGAACCCTTCTAGTGACAGAGTTCCCTCCCTGTGATAAATCCATTTATATTTGTGAAAGTATAAAATTGAAACTACTTCCTAAATTATTCATGTGAATTAAGGTAAGGCTCAGAGAACAAACTGGGTATGCGTGTGACAGGTAATTCCATAAGCAGCATACAAACTACACAATGTTGTGTCAGCAAGTCAAAGCAAAATCGTCATTTTAGCTGAGATATTTATTGGTACTGTTCCAATATTTCAGGTGCTAAACCAGTGCCTAAACATTCAATAGGATGGGTGGCATATGTCTGCCCATCCCACACTGAATAAGTGCAGTCTGCCACATCAGATCAGATTATTTCCCTGGTATTCTGGGAACAGAGCATTGATGATTACACTTTTGGAGTATTGTGTACATTACTGGTCACCTTACTTATGAAAAATGTGGATGCACTGGAGGATCAGAGAAGGCTTACTAAATGAATACCTGGAATGAGCAGATTGCCCAATGAGGAAAGGCTAGACAGACTAGGCCTGTATTGTCTGGAGTGTAGAAGAGTCAGAGGTGCCTTCACTGAAACATATAAGATCCTGTGGAGACTTGAACGGTTTGATGTGGAAAATATGTTTCCTCTTGGAGAATCTAGAACTAGGGATCATAGTTTAAAAATAAGGGGTTGTCATTTAAGACAGAAATAAGTAAACATTTTTTTCTGAGTTTTGAGTGTCTTTGGAATTCACTTCCTCATTTACAGAAGATACAGATAAAATATTTATAAAGGCAAGGTGACTTTTTTATTACCAAGGGATGAAACATTATCAGGGATATGCAGGAATGTAGAGTTGAGATTAAAATCAGATAAGGCATAATCTTATTGAATGGCAGAGCAGGCGGAGTAACCTACTCTTGTTCCTTGTTCACATGTTCAAACCATGTTACCAACTAGAACACAAAAGTCAAAAGAGCTTGGAAGTTTTTTTTATCATTCATTTATGGGATAAAGACACCACTGGCTATACTAGCATTTATTGCCCATCCCTAATCTGCTCAGAGAGTAGTTAAGAGTCAACCACATTGTTGCAGTCTGGAGTCACATGGAGGCCAGACCAGGTAAGGATGGCAGTTTCCTTCCCTAAAGGACATCGATGAACCAGAAAGGTTTTTCCCACAATCAACAATAGATTTGTGGTCATTACTGGCTCTTAAATGCAGGTTTACATTGAATTCAAATTCCACCATCTTTCATGGCAGGATTAACAGTTCAGTAATAATACCACCAGGCCATCACATTCCCTTACAAAAAGTCAAGTGATCTAGGCATTTGCTTTTAAAAGAGCCATAAGAGAATGCTTAATAGTCTATATTTGCTTGACAAACTGACTTAGTTTTGGAAGGGACCTATTGCCGAAGATTACCTAGCAATTGTCTCTGGACTTCTACGTTTGTGGTAAATTAGGAACTAGGAGTTGATCAATTATGGAGATGCTTGCAATTAAGCAATGCTACTTCTCTCCCACATAGTGAATAACAGACAACCTTGAAAAAAAAACTGAAGAAATATCTTTGTGAAGTCTGAGTCTTTTGAGAAAGTTTTAGAAATCAATATCTCTGGTCTATTCAAAATCTCTGAATACTGATTCATTACCTCAGTTCAAGGAACTGGGTGTAACTCATTTTCCACCTGAACTGAGGGCTTTTCATCACTCTGCGATCAGCAGCAATTGGATTTCAACAAAAGGTAGCCAAAGGAACTATGAGAGGTCCGCCCCTTTCTATTTCTACCATTCAAGTGCTTATTCTAAAAGGGCAAATATTCGGGGTTTTTTTCAGTATTTTTTCTTGTCCTGTCTGCATACAAATGTGTGCACATTTTGAAAATGGGCTGCTGGTAGCTTAGTTGATGACTAGTTTAGTCATATGTTTAAAGCATGTTTGCTTCTAATAAACAAGTTATTTTGAGTTTACTGAAGAAACTGGTGAAGCCTTTTTTGTTCTAGATAACAGTAATAAAGAAAAACAAATTGACCAACTTTCATGATAAAGTAAGACATTTACACTTTTGGCACAGTTTGTGAAGAAGTAGAATTTGATCTCCAGCACTTCAGAGTCATAATGCAAATTCAGATAAGGAAAAAAAAAATTCCTGAGATTGCTGCTATAATTCATGAATATAAAAGAACATAGGGTGAAGTCTTGGTCTGAAGCACACATCTGCTCATGGTTTGCAATTACCTAGTAATTTAAGATCAAAAGTAGCAGCTTTACAACTATAAGAACTTTATTAATAGAATCTCAGACATAATAGAGTTTCCTAGCTTTTCAATGATCTATGAAACATTATGCATCAATGAAGAAATACACTGAATTTTAAAACAACCTGCAATTAACTTTGTTATATTGTCAAAATCGCATTTTTCTCAATTATTTAATTGCAGTTTGAAATAAATCAACACCTGTTTAGCAAGATTTTATTCTTTTATATAACTATCCTCTTTATTTCAAAATAGATGCTCATCCAAGTGAGCAATGCTAGTGTTAGGAATGGAACACTTTTCATTTCAGGCACTAAGAGTCATTGGCAAGTAATTGCCAAGTTAAACACAGTTCACTGTCAATTCAAGTCATGTTAGATGCCAAGTAAATTGTCCTCTTGAAGCCCAAGCGTTGAGCCTTGTTCCAAACTAAAAAGTACCACTTTCACTGGAAAGTCCGTTTCTGTTTGCCATGCTTTCTTGAGAACATTTTCTCTTCCTGACAGCCTCAGCTTGTTGAAAAAGTACTAATTTCCCACATCCAATTCCAACTCCTTGATTAGTCATCTCAAAAGATACACAAAATCACAGAGCTATTTTGGTGCAGCAGGAGGCTATTTAGTCCAGTGCACTTGCTTCAGCTCTTCAAACAAGCATCATTACTTAGTACCAAACTCCTGCTTTTTTCCATACCCTGGCACATAATTTCTACCCAATCATCCAATGCCTTCTTGAATGCGTCAATTGATCCTGCCCCCACAATATTTCCAGGCAGTGCATTCCATACCCTAGCCCCTCACTGTATGTAAGTATTCTCTCCTTAAGTAAAAACTCAAGAACTGAGGATGCTGGAAAGCAGAAACAAAATAAGTAATTGCTGGAAAAACTTAGCAGATCTGGCAGCATCTGTGCAGCGAAAGCAAAGTTAACGTCTCAGGTCAAAGACCCTTCTTTAGAACAGTCACTGGACCCTTCTTTTCTCACTGGAAAAAGTGAGGACTGCAGATGCTGGAGATCAGAGCTGAAAATGTGTTGCTGGAAAAGCGCAGCAGGTCAGGCAGCATCCAAGGAACAGGAGAAGGGCTTATGCCCGAAACGTCGATTCTCCTGTTCCTTGGATGCTGCCTGACCTGCTGCGCTTTTCCAGCAACACATTTTCTTTTCTCACTGTCAGGAAAATCCAGTAGAAATCATTTGTGCCTGACATCTGCCACAAAATGCCTCCCAAGTTCTGCTGCACTTCTTGGTCTTCTCCACAATCTATTCACAAAATCCAAAAGGATCTCATTTACATATAATGATGATCAGTAGCTTTGCAGCTCTAAGATTTGCATTTTTACACTTGAAAGGTACTCAGGATAACTTAGACGGCTTGTAACAATATACAACAGCTGGCAGGGTTAGCTGATACAAGCCGGAATAAGGGAAATTTTGAACTTGGAAGCATTTAGATATTTTGGAGATTTTTCAGTTGCATATTGCCAGCCACTTGAATGATTTTTTTTATTTCTAACAGAAACAAAACATGAGTAGTTGTTTGACTTCTCAGAAGAACTATGACACGATGAAAAAAAAAGTTGCAGAGATGGAGGCAAAGACAACTCAGGTAATATTTAAAAACAAAACATGCCAATACCAGATAGTACACACATCTTTTTCTCTCATTATAAAATGCCAAGTGTTTTTGGAATACAAGTTATAGATTTTGTTCAAAGTATTCCTTGGTTAAGAGCTTCCTATTTTGCTGTTTTGTCCCAATGGAAAATATTGGCACAAGGTTGTTGGAAGCATTATGCAGGTATATTAAGTAGATGTTATGTCAAGATTTTCACAAAAGGAGTAAAAGCTGATACAAGTGCAACCATTGAATATACAGGGTGGCCATAGAAGCCATGACAAAATAACTTGTCATGTGTGCCAAAATTGGACAACAATGACCAGCAAATTAAGTCATGTGCTATCTTCATCTGATATTCATATACTGCAAACTCAATGGATTGAATGGCCTCCTTCAGTGCTATGTTATTCTGTGATCCTATACATAACTTCAACTCCTACCATTGAGATCGACAGCAGCAGGCACCTTGAACATCTTCGACTTCTACAATGTCAGAGAGGGTGAAGTCAAATTGTGCACTGCTATCACAATCAACTGAAGATTTCAGCCTTCCTCTATTTCTGGCTTTTTGAATACCTGGACATTAATCATTCCACCACTGATGTTATGTCTTTGGCTGACAATGTCCTCAGTTAAGGCATTCCTTTCCTATTGTTCTCCACCTCTCTAACACATCACCCTCCTTTAAGGTCTTTCTTAGAACCTTTATTCACACAAGCCATGTCAACCAACATGGTTCTGTATCAAACTTTGCTTGATAAACTCCGGTGGAGCATTTTGATATGCTTTACTAGGTAAGAGATACTCTATCATACAAATAATTGAAATTCATTAATACACACACCCTGGCCCATGTTTACAATAAGACCTTCAAGAGAAGTTCTTCAATTCAGTATGATTCAAGATAGGATATCCAAAACTGATAAGTTCCTGGGTGTTAAGGGGTGAACTGGCTCCCTATGTTTAATCAGCCACCTCACTAGGTTAGTTCCAACAAGAATAATTTAGACACAAATGAATGAATGAAGAAATGATGTTATTGCCACTGTATTTTACAGTGAGAAAAACAGTAAAATACAGTGAAAAGCTTTTCCGCTGTCACCATCTGAATAGTTTTAAGAATAAGCAAAATTCCAAAAAAATACAGCTGAAAGAGAGTTCATCAGTCTTGAGCCAACTCATCATCAATGGCATCTGTACCATCTACACTGGACCCAACCAACAGTGAAGTCGCCACTCTTCAAGCACCATCTTTCGCCATTGAGCCAATTCACCTCTACCACGGCCTTGCTACCACCTGCGCTGAATCCGCCACCATCAGAATCACATCTCTTGGCGCTGGGCCCACCTTGAAGTCATTGTGATGCTCTTCCGCCACTACTTCACTGTTGCCTGTGCCAGACCCAACTAATGACAAAGTTGTTAATCCTCAGGAGCCATCTTTTGTCACTAGGCTTACCTCACCAATGTCGCTTCACCTGATGTAAGAGCCACCAATTCAATGCCAGATCCCATGCTCACCCCAGAAATGTAAATCGGGGCTCACTTGCCACATCCACGAGGTCTGCGCTGGGCCCACACTCCACTGCCATGAAGTCCGCACTGGGAATCACTCGCTGCCACCACAAGGTCCATGCAGGAATCACTTGCTGCCACCAGGAGGTCAGCACTGGGATCACTCGCTGCCACCACGAGGTCAGCACTGGGACCACTAGGACTAGCTTAAAAATACGGGGTAGACCATTTAGGACAGAGATAAGGAGAAACTTCTTCACCCAGAGAGTGGTGGCTGTGTGGAATGCTCTGCCCCAGAGGGCAGTGGAGGTCCAGTCCCTGGAATCATTTAAGAAAGAGTTGGATAGAGCTCTCAAAGATAGTGGAATCAAGGGTTATGGAGATAAGGCAGGATGAGGATACTAATTAGGAATGATCAGTCATGATCATATTGAATGGCGGTGCAGGCTACAAGGGCTGAATGGCCTACTCCTGCACCTATTGTCTATTGTCTACTCGGTACTACCACGAGGTCAGCACTGGGAACACTCACTGTCACCACAAGGTCAGCACTGGGACCAGGTGATGCCACATGAGGTCAGCACTGGGACCACTCGCTGTCACCACGAGGACCACACTGGGACCACTCGCTGCCACAATGAAGTCAGCACTGGGATGACTCACCGCCACCATGAGATCAGCACTGGGACCACTCGCTGCCACCACGAGGTCAGCACTGGAACCACTCCCTGCCACCACCAGGTCCACACTGGGACCACTCACTGCCAACACGAGGTCCGCACTGGGACCATTCGCTGGCACCACGAAGTCCGCACTGGGACCACTCGCTGACACCATGAGGTACGCACTGGGACCACTCGCTGCCTCCACGAGGTCAGCACTGGGACCACTCGCTGCCACCACGAGATCAGCACTGGGACCACTCGCTGCCACCACGAGGTCAGCACTGGGACCACTCGCTGCCAACATGAGGTCAGCACTGGGACCACTCGCTGCCACCATGAGGTCAGCATTGGAATGACTCACTGCCATCATAAGGTCAGCACTGGGACCACTCGCTGTCACCACATGGACTGCACTGGGACCACTCACTGCCACCACGGGGTCAGCACTGGGACCACTCGCTGCCACCACAAAGTCAACACTGGGACCACTCGCTGCCACTACGAGGGCAGCACTGGGACCACGCGCTGCCACCAGGAGGACAGCACTAGAACTACTCGCTACCACCACGACATCAGCACTAGGACTACTCACTCTCAGCACTGGGACCACTCGCTACCACCACGAGGTCAGCTCGCTACAACCATGAGGTCAGCACTGGGACCAATCACACTCAGCACGAGGTCAGCACTGGGACCACTCGCTGCCACAATGAAGTCTGCACTGGGACCGCTCGCTACCACCACAAGGTCAGCACTAGGACTGCTCACTACCACCACGAGGTCAGCACTGGGACCGCTCGCTGCCACGACAAGGTCAGAACTGGGACCACTTACTGCCACCATGAGGACCGCACTGGGACCACTCACTGCCACCATGAGGTCAGCACTGGGACAACTCACTGCCACCATGAGGTCAGCACTAGGACTACTCACTCTCACAACGAGGTCAGCACTGGGACCACTCGCTGCCACCACGAGGTCAGCACTGGGACCACTCGCTACCACCACGAGGACCACTCACTGCCACCACGAGGTCAGCACTGGGACCACGTGATGCCACATGAGGTCAGCAGTGGGACCACTCGTTGTCACCACGAGGACAGCACTGGGACCACTCGCTGCCACCATGAGGTCAGCACTGGGGCCACTCGCTGCCACCCCGAGGAGAGCACTGGGAGCACTCGTTGCCACTCGGTCCACACTGAGACCACTCACTGCCACGAGATCTGCACTGGGACCACTCGCTGACACCACGAGGTCCGCACTGGGACCACTCGCTGCCACCACGAGGTCCACACTGGGACCACTCGCTGCCACCACGAGGTCAGCACTGGGACCACTCGCTGCCACCACGAGGTCAGCACTGGGACCACTCGCTGCCACCATGAGGTCAGCATTGGAATGACTCACTGCCATCATAAGGTCAGCACTGGGACCACTCGCTGTCACCACAAAGTCAACACTGGGACCACTCGCTGCCACTACAAGGTCAGCACTGGGACCACGCGCTGCCACTACGAGGGCAGCACTGGGACCACGCGCTGCCACCAGGAGGACGGCACTAGAACTACTCGCTATCACCACGACATCAGCACTAGGACTACTCAATCTCAGTACGAGGTCAGCACTAGGACTGCTCGCTACCACCATGAGGTCAGCAGTGGGACCAATCACACTCAGCACGAGGTCAGCACTGGGACCACTCGCTGCCACCACAAGGTCAGAACTGGGACCACTCGTTGCCACAATAAAGTCTGCACTAGGACCATTCGCTGCCACCATGAGGTCAGCACTGGTACGACTCCCTGCCACCACGAGGTCAGCACTGGAATGACTCACTGCCACCATGAGGTCAGCACTGAGACCAATCACGGTCACCACATGGTCTGCACTGGGACCACTCACTGTCACCACGTGGTCTGCACTGGGACCGCTCGTTACCACCACAAGGTCAGCACTAGGACTGCTCACTACCACCACGAGGTCAGCACTGGGACCGCTCGCTGCCACGACAAGGTCAGAACTGGGACCACTTACTGCCACCATGAGGACCGCACTGGGACCACTCACTGCCACCATGAGGTCAGCACTGGGACAACTCGCTGCCACCATGAGGTCAGCACTAGGACTACTCAATCTCAGTACGAGGTCAGCACTAGGACTGCTCGCTACCACCATGAGGTCAGCACTGGGACCAATCACACTCAGCACGAGGTCAGCACTGGGACCACTCGCTGCCACGACAAGGTCAGAACTGGGACCACTTACTGCCACCATGAGGACCGCACTGGGACCACTCACTCTCACAACGAGGTCAGCACTGGGACCACTCGCTGCCACCACGAGGTCAGCACTGGGACCACTCGCTACCACCACGAGGACCACTCACTGCCACCACGAGGTCAGCACTGGGACCACGTGATGCCACATGAGGTCAGCAGTGGGACCACTCGTTGTCACCACGAGGACCGCACTGGGACCACTCGCTGCCACCATGAGGTCAGCACTGGGGCCACTCGATGCCACCCCGAGGAGAGCACTGGGAGCACTCGTTGCCACTCGGTCCACACTGAGACCACTCACTGCCACGAGGTCTGCACTGGGACCACTCGCTGCCGCCACGAGGTCAGCACTGGGACCACTCACTGCCGCCACGAGGTCAGCATTGGGACCACTCGCTGCCACCACGAGGTCAGCACTGGGACCACGTGATGCCACATTAGGTCAGCACTGGGACCACTCGCTGCCACCACGAGGTCAGCACTGGGACCACTCGCTGTGGCAGTGAGTGGTCCCAGTGCGGACCACATGGTCCCAGTGCTGACCTCATGGTGGCAGTGAGTTGTTCCAGTGCTGACCTCATGGTGGCAGTGAGTGGTGCCCGTGCTGACCTCATGGTGGCAGGTAGTGGTCCCAGTGCGGACCTCGTGGTGGCAGTGAGTCGTCCAAGTGCTGACCTCATGGTGGCAGTGAGTGGTCCCAGTGGTGACCTCGTGGTGGCAGTGAGTGGTCCCAGTGCTGACCTCGTTGTGAGAGTGAGTAGTCCTACTGCTGACCTCATGGTGGCAGTGAGTTGTCCCAGTGCTGACCACGTGGTGGATGTGAGTGGTCCCAGTGCAGACCTCGTGGCAGCGAGTGGTCCCAGTGCGGACCTCATGGCAACGAGTAGTCCCAGTGCTGACCTCGTGGTGGCAGCGAGTGGTCCCAGTGCTGACCCCGTGGTGGCTGGGAGTGGTCCCAGTGCTAAACTCATGGTGGCAGTGAGTGGTCCCAGTGCGGTCCTCGTGGTGACAGCGAGTGGCCCCAGTTCTGACCTTGTGGTGGCAGCGAGCAGTCCTAGTGCTGACCTCGTGGTGGTAGCGAGCGGTCCCAGTGCAGACCACGTGGTAACAGTGAGTGGTCCCAGCGCAGACCACGTGGTGGCAGTGAGTTAATCCAGTGCTGACCTCGTGGTGGCAGGGAGTCGTCCCAGTGCTGACCTCATGGTGGCAGCGAGTGGTCCTAGTGCAGACTTCATTGTGGCAACGAGTAGTCCCAGTTCTGACCTTGTGGTGGCAGCGAGTGGTCCCAGTGCTGACCTCATGGTGGCAGTGAGTGGTCCTTGTGCTGACCTCGCGGTGGCAGTGAGTCGTCCCAGTGCTGACCTCGGGGTGGCAGGGAGGTACCAGTGCTGACCTCGTGGTGGCAGCGAGTGGTCCTAGTGCAGACTTCATTGTGGCAACGAGTAGTCCCAGTTCTGACCTTGTGGTGGCAGCGAGTGGTCCCAGTGCTGACCTCATGGTGGCAGTGAGTGGTCCTTGTGCTGACCTCGTGGTGGCAGTGAGTCGTCCCAGTGCTGACCTCGGGGTGGCAGGGAGGTACCAGTGCTGACCTCGTGGTGGCAGCGAGTGGTCCCAGTGCTGACCTGATGGTGGCAGCGAGTGGTCCCAGTGAGGTCCTCGTGACAGCGAGTGGTCCCAGTGCGGACCTTGTGGTGGCAGTGAGTCGTCCCAGTGCTGACCTCATGGTGGCAGTGAGTGGTCCCAGTGCTGACCTTGTGGTGGCAGCGAGTGGCCCCAGTGCTGACCACGTGGTGGATGTGAGTGGTCCCAGTGCAGACCTCGTGGCAGCGAGTGGTCCCAGTGCGGACCTCATGGCAACGAGTGGTCCCAGTGCGGTCCTCATGGTGACAGCGAGTGGTCCCACTGCTGACCTCATGTGGCATCATGTGGTCCCAGTGCTGACCTCGTGGTGGCAGCGAGTGCTGATCTCGTGGTGGCAGCGAGTGGTCCCAGTTCTGACCTCATTGTGAGAGTGAGTAGTCCTAGTGCTGACCTCCTGGTGGCAGTGAGTGGTCCCAGTGCTTACCTCGTGGTGGCAGGGAGTGGTCCCAGTGCTAAACTCATGGTGGCAGTGAGTGGTCCCAGTGCGGTCCTCATGGTGGCAGTGTGTGGTCCCAGTGCAGACCACATGGTGACAGTGAGTGGTCCCAGTGCAGACCATGTGGTGACAGTGATTGGTCCCAGTGCTGACCTCATGGTGGCAGTGAGTCATTCCAGTGCTGACCTCATGGTGGCAGGGAGTCGTCCCAGTGCTGACCTCGTGGTGGCAATGAGTGGTCCTAGTGCAGACTTCATCGTGGCAACGAGTGGTCCCAGTTCTGACCTTGTAGTGGCAGCGAGTGGTCCCAATGCTGACCTTGTGGTGGCAATGAGTCTTCCCAGTGCTGACCTCATGGTGGCAGTGAGTGGTCCTTGTGCTGACCTCGTGGTGACAGTGAGTGGTCCCAGTGCTGACGTCATGGTGGTAAGGAGCAGTCCTAGTGCTGACCTCGTGGTGGCAGCGAGTGGTCCCAGTGCTGCCCTCGTAGTGGCAGCGAGTGGTCCCAGTGCGGTCCTCATGGTGGCAGCGAGTGTTCCCAGTGCTGACCTTGTGGTGGCAGTGAGTGGTCCCAGTGCTGACCTCGTGCTGAGCGTGATTGGACCCAGTGCTGACCTCGTGCTGAGAGTGAGTGGTCCTCGTGCTGACCTCGTGGTAGCGAGTAGTTCTAGTGCTGTCCTCCTGGTGGCAGCGAGTGGTCCCAGTGCAGACCACGTGGTGGCAGCGAGTGGTCCCAGTGCTGACCTCGTGGTGGCAGTGAGTGGTCCCAGTGCAGACCACGTGGTGGCAGTGAGTGGTCCCAGTGCTGACCTCGGGGTGGCAGTGAGTCATCCCAGTGCTGACCTCGTGGTGGCAGGGAGTTGTACCATTGCTGACCTCTTGGTGGCAGCCAGTGGTCCCAGCACTGGGACCACGTGATGCCACATGAGGTCAGCACTGGGACCACTCGCTGCCACCACGAGGTCAGCACTGGGACCACTCGCTGCCACCACGAGGTCAGCACTGGGACCACTCGCTGCCACCACGAGGTCAGCACTGGGACCACTCGCTGCCACCACAAGGTCAGCACTGGGACCACTCGTTGCCACGAGGTCCGCACTGGGACCACTCGCTGCCACGAGGTCTGCACTGGAACCAGTCGCTGCCACCATGAGGTCAGCATTGGTACCTCCCTGCCACCACGAAGTCAGCACTGGGACCACTCCCTGCCACCCCGAGGTCAGCACTGGGACGACTCACTGCCACCACGAGGTCAGCACAAGGACCACTCACTGCCACCATGAGGTCAGCACTGGGACCCACTCGCTGCCACCACGTGGTCTGCACTGGGACCACTCGCTGCCACCAGGAGGACAGCACTAAAACTACTGGCTACTACGAGGTCAGCATGAGGACCACTCACTCTCAGCACGAGTTCAGCACTGGGTCCAATCACGCTCAGCACGAGGTCAGCACTAGGACCACTCACTGCCACCACAAGATCAGCACTGGGAACACTCGCTGCCACCATGAGGACCGCACTGGGACCACTCGCTGGCACCGTGAGGTTAGCACTGGGACCAAGTGATGCCACATGAGGTCAGCACTGGGATCACTCGCTGTCACCACGAGGACCGCACTGGGACCACTCGTTACCACCACAAGGTCAGCACTGGGACGACACGTTACCACCATGAGGTCAGCACTGGGACCACTTATTCTCACAACGAGGTCAGCAATGGGACCACTCGCTGCCACCACGAGGTCTGCACTGGGACCACTCGTTGCCACGAGGTCTGCACTGGGACCACTCGTTGCCACGAGGTCTGCACTGGGACCACTCGTTGCCACGAGGTCTGCACTGGGACCACACGCTGCCACGAGGTCTGCACTGGGACCAGTCACTGCCACGATGAGGGCAGCACTGGGACCACTCACTGCCACCACAAGGTCAGCACTGGGACCACTCACTGCCACCATGAGGTCAGCACTGGGCCCACTCACTGCCACCACGAGGTCAGCACAGGGATCACTCGCTGTCACCACGTGGTCCGCACTGGGACCACTCACTGCCACCACGAGGTCAGCACTAGGATTACTCGCTGCCACCACGAGGTCAGAACTGGGACGACTCATGGCCACCACGAGGTCCACACTGGGACCACTCGCTCCCACCACGAGGTCAGCACTAGGACCACGCGCTGCCACAAGTCAGCACTGAGACCATTCATTGCCACCACGAGGACCTCACTGGGACCACTCGATGGCACCACGTGGTCCGCACTGGGACCACTCACTGCCACCACGAGGTCAGCACGAGGACTACTCGCTGCCACTACGAGGTCAGCACTGGGACCACTCACTGCCACTACGAGGTCAGCACGGGGACCACTCACTCTCACCACAAGGTCAGCACTGGGACCACTCACTGCCACTACGAGGTCAGCACTGGGACTACTCACTCTCACCACAAGGTCAGCACTTGGACCACTCACTGCCACTATGAGGTCAGCACGGGGACCGCTCGTTGCCACCAGGAGGTCCGCATGGGACCACACGCTGTCACGACGAGGACTGCACAGGAACTACTCGCTGCCACCTGAGATCAGCACTGGGACCACTCACTCTCACCACAAGGTCAGCACTGGAACGACTCACTGCCACCATGAGGTCAGCACTGGGACATGTGGTCCGCACTGGGACCACTCACTGCCACCACGAGGTCAGCACTGGGACCACTCGCTGTCACGACGAGGACTGCACTGGAACCACTCACTGCCACCACGAGGTCAGCACTGGGACCACTCGCTGCCACCACGAGGTCAGCACTGGGACCACTCGCTGCCACCACGAGGTCAGCACTGGGACCACTCGCTGCCACCACGAGGTCAGCACTGGGACCACTCGCTGCCACCACGAGGTCCGCACTGGGACCACTCGCTGCCACCACGAGGTCAGCACTGGGACCACTCGCTGCCACCACGAGGTCAGCACTGGGACCACTCCCTGCCACCACGAGGTCAGCACTGGGACCACTCGTTGCCACGAGGTCCGCACTGGGACCACTCGCTGCCATGAGGTCTGCACTGGAACCAGTCGCTGCCACCATGAGGTCAGCACTGGTACCTCCCTGCCACTGGGACCACTCACTGCCACCACGAGGTCAGCACCGAGACCACTCCCTGCCACCCGAGGTCAGCACTGGGACGACTCACTGCCACCACGAGGTCAGCACAAGGACCACTCACTGCCACCATGAGGTCAGCACTGGGACCCACTCGCTGCCACCACGTGGTCTGCACTGGGACCACTCACTGCCACCATGAGGTCAGCACTGGGACCACTCACTGCCACCAGGAGGACAGCACTAGAACTACTGGCTACTACGAGGTCAGCATGAGGACCACTCACTCTCAGCACGAGTTCAGCACTGGGTCCAATCAAACTCAGCACGAGGTCAGCACTAGGACCATTCACTGCCACCACAAGGTCAGCACTGGGACGACACGTTACCACCATGAGGTCAGAACTGGCACCACTTATTCTCACAACGAGGTCAGCACTGGGACCACTCGCTGCCACCACGAGGTCAGCACTGGGACCACTCGTTGCCACGAGGTCTGCACTGGGACCACACGCTGCCACGAGGTCTGCACTGGGACCACTCACTGCCACCATGAGGTCAGCACTGGGACCACTCACTGCCACCAGGAGGACAGCACTAGAATTACTGGCTACTACGAGGTCAGCATGAGGACCACTCACTCTCAGCACGAGTTCAGCACTGGGTCCAATCACACTCAGCACGAGGTCAGCACTAGGACCACTCACTGCCACCACAAGGTCAGCACTGGGACGACACGTTACCACCATGAGGTCAGCACTGGCACCACTTATTCTCACAACGAGGTCAGCACTGGGACCACTCGCTGCCACCACGAGGTCAGCACTGGGACCACTCGTTGCCACGAGGTCTGCACTGGGACCACACGCTGCCACGAGGTCTGCACTGGGACCACTCACTGCCACCACGAGTTCAGCACTGGGTCCAATCACACTCAGCACGAGGTCAGCACTAGGACCACTCACTGCCACCACAAGGTCAGCACTGGGACGACACGTTACCACCATGAGGTCAGCACTGGCACCACTTATTCTCACAACGAGGTCAGCACTGGGACCACTCGCTGCCACCACGAGGTCAGCACTGGGACCACTCGTTGCCACGAGGTCTGCACTGGGACCACACGCTGCCACGAGGTCTGCACTGGGACCACTCACTGCCACCATGAGGTCAGCACTGGGACCACTCCCTGCCACCCGAGGTCAGCACTGGGACGACTCACTGCCACCACGAGGTCAGCAGAAGGACCACTCACTGCCACCATGAGGTCAGCACTGGGACCCACTCGCTGCCACCACGTGGTCTGCACTGGGACCACTCACTGCCACCATGAGGTCAGCACTGGGACCACTCACTGCCACCAGGAGGACAGCACTAGAACTACTGGCTACTACGAGGTCAGCATGAGGACCACTCACTCTCAGCACGAGTTCAGCACTGGGTCCAATCACACTCAGCACGAGGTCAGCACTAGGACCACTCACTGCCACCACAAGGTCAGCACTGGGACGACACGTTACCACCATGAGGTCAGAACTGGCACCACTTATTCTCACAACGAGGTCAGCACTGGGACCACTCGCTGCCACCACGAGGTCAGCACTGGGACCACTCGTTGCCACGAGGTCTGCACTGGGACCACACGCTGCCACGAGGTCTGCACTGGGACCACTCACTGCCACCATGAGGTCAGCACTGGGACCACTCACTGCCACCAGGAGGACAGCACTAGAATTACTGGCTACTACGAGGTCAGCATGAGGACCACTCACTCTCAGCACGAGTTCAGCACTGGGTCCAATCACGCTCAGCACGAGGTCAGCACTAGGACCACTCACTGCCACCACAAGGTCAGCACTGGGACGACACGTTACCACCATGAGGTCAGCACTGGCACCACTTATTCTCACAACGAGGTCAGCACTGGGACCACTCGCTGCCACCACGAGGTCAGCACTGGGACCACTCGTTGCCACGAGGTCTGCACTGGGACCACACGCTGCCACGAGGTCTGCACTGGGACCACTCACTGCCACCATGAGGTCAGCACTGGGACTACTCGCTGCCACCACGAGGTCAGCACTGGGACCACTCGCTGCCACCACGATGTCAGCACTAGGCCCACTCGCTGGCACCGCGATGTCAGCACTGGGCCCACTCGCTGGCACCGCGAGGTCAGCACTGGGCCCACTCACTGCCACCACAAGGTCAGCACAGGGACCACTCGCTGTCACCACGTGGTCCGCACTGGGACCACTCACTGCCACCACAAGGTCAGCACTAGGACCACTCGCTGCCACCATGACGTCAGCACTGGGACGACTCACTGCCACCACGAGGTCAGCACTGGGACCATACCCTACCACCATGAGATCAGCACTGGAATGACTCACTGCCACCATGAGATCAGCACTGGGACGACTCACTGCCACCACGAGGTCAGCACTGGGACCATACCCTACCACCATGAGGTCAGCACTGGAATGACTCACTGCCACCATGAGATCAGCACTGGGACGACTCACTGCCACCACGAGGTCAGCACTGGGACCACTCGCTGCCACCTGAGGTCAGCACTGGGACCACTCACTGCCACCACGAGGTCAGCATTGGGACCACTCGTTGCCACGAGGTCCGCACTGCCACCACGAGGTCTGCATTGGGACCACTCATTGCTACGAGGTCCCCACTGGGACCACTCGTTGCCACGAGGATCGCACTGGGACCGCTCACTGCCACCACGAGGTTAGCACTGGTACCATTTCCTGCCGCCAACTCGAGGACCGCACTGCTACCAATCGCTGCCATCATCAGGTCAGCACTGGGAACACTCACTGCAACCACGAGGTCAGCACTAGGACCACTCGCTGACATAACGAGGACCGCACTGGGACCACTCGCTGCCACCACGAGGTCAGCACTGGGACCACTCGCTGCCACCACGGGGTCAGCACTGGGACCACTCGCTGCCACCATGAGGTCCGCACTGAGACCACTCGCTGCCACCATGAGGTCCGCACTGGGACCACTCGCTGCCACCACGGGGTCAGCACTGGGACCACTCGCTGCCACCATGAGGTCCGCACTGGGACCACTCGCTGCCACCATGAGGTCCGCACTGAGACCACTCGCTGCCACCATGAGGTCCGCACTGGGACCACTCGCTGCCACCATGAGGTCCGCACTGGGACCACTCGCTGCCACCATGAGGTCCGCACTGGGACCACTCGCTGCCACCATGAGGTCCGCACTGAGACCACTCGCTGCCACCATGAGGTCCGCACTGGGACCACTCACTGCCACCATGAGGTCCGCACTGAGACCACTCGCTGCCACCATGAGGTCCGCACTGAGACCACTCGCTGCCACCATGAGGTCCGTACTGGGACCACTCGCTGCCAACACGAGGACAGCACTGGGACCACGTGATACCACATGAGGACAGCACTGGGACCATCCGCTGCCACCAGGAGGTCAGCACTGGGACCATCCGCTGCCACCAGGAGGTCAGCACTGGGACCACTCGCTGCCACCACGAGGTCAGCACTGGGACCACTCGCTGCCACTACAAGGTCAGCACTGGGACCGCACAGTGCCACCATGAGGTGAGCACTGGAACCAGTCGCTGCCACCACGAGGTCCGAACTGGGACCACTCGCTACCACCACGAGGTCAGCACTAGGACTACTCGCTGCCACCATGAGGTCAGCACTGGTACCACTCCCTACCACGAGGTCAGCACTGGGATGACTCATTGCCACCACGTGGTCAGCACAGGGACCACTCGCTGCCACCATGAGGTCAGCACTGGTACAACTCCCTACCACGAGGTCAGCACTGGGATGACTCATTGCCACCACGTGGTCTGCACAGTGACCACTCGCTGCCACCACGAGGTCAGCACAGGGAACACTGACTGCCACCACAAGGTCAGCACTGGGACGACTCACTGCCACCACGAGGTCAGCACTGGGACCACTCGCTGCCAGCATGAGATTAGCACTGGGACCAGTCGCTGTCACCACGAGGACCACACTGGAACCACTCGCTGCCACAAGGTCTGCACTGGGACCGCTCGCTGCCACCACGAGTTCAGCACTGGGACCATTCGTTGCCACAAGGTCCGCACTGGGGCCACACGTTGCCACAACAAGGTCCGCACTGGGGCCACAACGAGGTCCACACTGGGACCACTCACTGCCACCACGAGGTCTGCATTGGGACCAGTCGTCGCCACGAGGTCCGCACTGGTACCACTCGCTGTCACCACGTGGTCCGCACTGGGACCACTCATTGCCACGAGGTCACCACTGGGACCACTCGCTGCCACCACGAGGTCAGCACTGGGACCACTCACTGTCACCACGAGGTCCGCACTGGGACCACTCACTGCCACCATGATGTCAGCACTGGTACCGCTCGCTGCCATCATCAGGTCAGCACTGGGACCACTCGCTGCCACCACGTGGTCAGCACTGGGACCACTCACCACCACGAACTCAGCACTGGGACCACATGATGCCACATGAGGTCAGCACTGGGACCACTCGCTTACATTATGAGGACCGCACTGGGACCACTCGCTGTCACCACGAAGTCAGCACTGGGACCACTCGCTGCCACAACGAGGTCAGCACTGGGAACACTCGCTGCCACCACCAGGTCAGCACGGGGACCACTCGCTGCAACTACGAGGTCAGCACTGGGAACACTCGCTACCAACACGAGGTCCGCACTGGGACCAATCGTTGCCACCATGAGGTCAGCACTAGGACTACTCGTTACCATCACGAGGCAGCACTGGAACCACTTGGTGCTACCACGAGGTCAGCAGTGGGACCACTCGCTGTCACCACGTGGTCCGCACTGTGACCACTCACTGCCACCACGAGGTCAGTACTAGGACTACTCACTCTCACGAGGTCAGCACTGGGACCACTGGCTGCCACCATGAGGTCAACACTGGGACCACTCGCTACCACCACGAGGTCAGCACTAGGACTACTCACTACCACCATGAGGTCAGCACTGGGACCAGTCACTCTCACCACGAGGTCCGCATTCGGACCACTCGCTACCACTACGAGGTCAGCAATGGGACCAGTTGCTGCCACCATGAGGTCAGCACTGGGACCACTCGCTGCCACTACGAGTTCAGCACTGGGACCACTCGCTGCCACTACGAGGTCAGCACTGGGACCACTCGCTGCCACGGGTTCAGCACTGGGACCACTCGCTGCCACGAGTTCAGCACTGGTACCTGTCGCTGCCACTACGAGGTCAGCAATGGGACCACTCACTGCCACCACGAGGTCCGCACTGGGACCACTCGCTGCCACCACGAGGACAGCACTGGGACCACGTGATACGACATTAGGTCAGCACTGGGACCAAATGCTGCCACTACGAGGTCAGCACTGGGACCACTCGCTGCCACTACGAGGTCAGCACTGGGACAAATCACTGCCACCATGAGGTCCGCATTGGGACGAATCACTGCCACCACGAGTTCCACACTGGAACCACTCGCTGTCACCACGATATCCACACTGGGATCACTCGCTGTCACCATGAGGTCCGCACTGGCTCCCCTCACTGCCACCACGAGGTCAGCACTGGGACCACGCGATGCCACAAGGTCAGCACTGGGACCACTCGTTGCCACCATGAGGTCAGCACTAGGACTACTCATTGCCAACACATGGTCCGCACTGGGACCACTCACTGCCACGAGATCCGCACTGGGACCACTCGCTGCCACCACGAGATCTGCACTGGCACCACGTGATACCACATGAGGCCAGCACTGGGACCAACCGCTGCCACTATGAGATCAGCACTGGGACCAGTCGCTGCCACCACGAGGTCCGCACTGGGACCACTCACTGCCACGAGATCTGCACTGGGACCACATGATACCACATGAGGACAGCACTGGGACCAACCACTGCCACCATAAGGTCAGCACTGGGACCACTCACTCTCACCACGAGGTCAGCACTGGGACCACTCGCTGCCACCACGAAGACACACTGGGACCATGTGATACCACATGAGGTCAGCACTGGGACCAACCGCTGCCACTATGAGATCAGCATTGGGACCAGTCGCTGCCACCACGAGGTCAGCACAGGGACCACTCGCTGTCACCACGTGGTCCACACTGGGACCACTCACTGCCACCACGAGGTCAGCACTGGGACAACTCATGGCCACCACGAGTTCCACACTGGGACCACTCGCTCCCACCACGAGGTCAGGACTGGGACCACTCGCTGCCACCACAATGTCCACACTGGGCCCACTCGCTGGCACTGCGAGGTCAGCACTGGGCCCAATCACAGCCACTACGAGGTCAGCACAGGGACCACTCGCTGTCACCACGTGGTCCGCACTGGGAACACACCCTGCCACCATGAGGTCAGCACTGGAATGACTCACCGCCACCATGAGATCAGCACTGGGACCACTCACTGCCACCACAAGGTCAGCACTGGGACCACTCCCTGCCACCACAAGGTCAGCACGGGGACCACTTGCTGCCACCACGAGGTCCACACTAGGACCACTCGCTGCCCCCTGAGGTCAGCACTAGGACCACTCGCTGCCACGAGGTCCGCACTGGGACCACTCGCTGCCACTACGAGGTCAGCACTGGGACCACTCGCTGCCACTACGAGGTCGGCACTGGGACCATTCGCTGCCACTACGAGGGCAGCAATGGGACCACTCGCTGTCAACAAGAGGTCCGCACTGGGACCACTCACTGCCACCACGAGGTCTGCATTGGGACCACTCGTTGCTACGAGGTCCCCACTGGGACCACTCGTTGCCACGAGGATCGCACTGGGACCGCTCACTGCCACCACGAGGTTAGCACTTGTACCATTTCCTGCCGCCAACTCGAGGACTGCACTGCTACCAATCGCTGCCATCATCAGGTCAGCACTGGGACCACTCGCTGACATAACGAGGACCGCACTGGGACCACTCGCTGCCACCACGAGGTCAGCACTAAAACCACTCACTGCCACCACGAGGTCCGCACTAAGACCACTCACTGCCACCATGAGGTCAGCACTGGGACCACTCGCTGCCACCATGAGGTCAGCAATGGGACCACTCGCTGCCACTACAAGGTCAGCACTGGGACCACTCGCTGCCACCACGAGGTCAGCACTGGGACCACTCGCTGCCACCACGAGGTCAGCACTGGGACCGCACACTGCCACCATGAGGTCAGCACTGGGACCACTCGCTGCCACTACAAGGTCAGCACTGGGACCACTCGCTGCCACTACAAGGTCAGCACTGGGACCACTCGCTGCCACAACGAGGTCAGCACTGGGACCACTCACTGCCACCATGAGGTGAGCACTGGAACCAGTCGCTGCCACCACGAGTTCCGAACTGGGACCACTCGCTACCACCACGAGGTCAGCACTAGGACCACTCGCTGCCACCATGACGTCAGCACTGGTACCACTCCCTACCACGAGGTCAGCACTGGGATGACTCACTGCCACCACGTGGTCAGCACAGGGACCACTCGCTGCCACCATGAGGTCAGCACTGGTACCACTCCCTACCACGAGGTCAGCACTGGGATGACTCACTGCCACCACGTGGTCAGCACTGGGACCACTCGCTGCCACCACGAGGTCAGCACTGGGACGACTCACTGCCACCATGAGGTCAGCACTGGTACCACTCCCTACCACGATGTCAGCACTGGGATGACTCACTGCCACCACGTGGTCAGCACAGGGACCACTCGCTGCCACCATGAGGTCAGCACTGGTACCACTCCCTACCACGAGGTCAGCACTGGGATGACTCACTGCCACCACGTGGTCAGCACTGGGACGACTCACTGTCACCACGAGGTCAGCACAGGGACCACTCGCTGCCACCTCGAGGTCAGCACTGGGACCGCTCGCTGCCACCACGAGGTCAGCACTGGGACCACTCGCTGCCAGCATGAGATTAGCACTGGGACCAGTCACTGTCACCACGAGGACCACACTGGAACCACTCGCTGCCACAAGGTCTGCACTGGGACTGCTCGTTGCCACCACGAGTTCAGCACTGGGACCATTTGTTGCAACAAGGTCCGCACTGGGGCCACAACGAGGTCCACACTGGGACCACTCACTGCCACCACGAGGTCTGCATTGGGACCATTCGTTGCTACGAGGTCCCCACTGGGACCACTCGCTGTCACCACGTGGTCCGCACTGGGACCACTCATTGCCACGAGGTCACCACTGGGACCACTCGCTGCCACCACGAGGTCAGCACTGGGACCACTCACTCTCACCACAAGGTCTGCACTAGGACCACTCACTGTCACCACGAGGTCCGCACTGGGACCACTCACTGTCACCACGAGGTCCGCACTGGGACCACTCACTGCCACCATGATGTCAGCACTGGGTCCACTCCCTGCCGCCAACACGAGGACCGCACCGGTATCACTCGCTGCCATCATCAGGTCAGCACTGGGACCACTCGCTGGCATTACGAGGATAGCACTGAGACCACTCGCTGCCACCACGAAGTCAGCACTGGGACCACTCGCTGCCACAACGAGGTCAGCACTGGGACCACTCGCTGCCACCACCAGGTCAGCACGGGGACCACTCGCTGCAACTACGAGGTCAGCACTGGGACCACTCGCTGCCACCATGAGGTCAGCACTAGGAACACTCGTTGCCATCACGAGGCAGCACTGGAACCACTCGCTGCCACCACAAGGTCAGCAGTGGGACCACTCGCTGCCAGCATGAGATTAGCACTGGGACCAGTCGCTGTCACCACGAGGACCTCACTGGAACCACTCGCTGCCACAAGGTCTGCACTGGGGCCACAACGAGGTCCACACTGGGACCACTCACTGCCACCACGAGGTCTGCATTGGGACCATTCGTTGCCACAAGGTCCGCACTGGTACCACTCGCTGTCACCACGTGGTCCGCACTGGGACCACTCATTGCCACGAGGTCACCACTGGGACCACTCGCTGCCACCACAAGGTCAGCACTGGGACCACTCACTGTCACCACGAGGTCCGCACTGGGACCACTCACTGTCACCACGAGGTCCGCACTGGGACCACTCACTGCCACCATGATGTCAGCACTGGTACCACTCGCTGCCATCATCAGGTCAGCACTGGGACCACTCGCTGCCACCACGTGGTCAGCACTGGGACCACTCGCTGCCTCCACGAGGTCAGCACTGGGACGACTCACTGCCACCATGAGGTCAGCACTGGTACCACTCCCTACCATGAGGTCAGCACTGGGACCACTCGCTGCCACCACGTGGTCAGCACTGGGACCACTCGCTACCACCACGAGGTCAGCACTAGGACCACTCGCTGCCACCATGAGGTCAGCACTGGTACCACTCCCTACCACGAGGTCAGCACTGGGATGACTCACTGCCACCACGTGGTCAGCACAGGGACCACTCGCTGCCACCATGAGGTCAGCACTGGTACCACTCCCTACCACGAGGACAGCACTGGGATGACTCACTGTCACCACGTGGTCAGGACAGGGACCACTCACTGCCACCACGAGGTCAGCACAGGGACCACTCGCTGCCACCACAAGGTCAGCACTGGGACGACTCACTGTCACCACGAGGTCAGCACTGGGACCACTCGCTGCCTCCACGAGGTCAGCACTGGGACGACTCACTGCCACCATGAGGTCAGCACTGGTACCACTCCCTACCACGAGGTCAGCACTGGGATGACTCACTGCCACCACGTGGTCAGCACAGGGTCCACTCGCTGCCACCATGAGGTCAGCACTGGTACCACTCCCTACCACGAGGACAGCACTGGGATGACTCACTGTCACCACGTGGTCAGGACAGGGACCACTCACTGCCACCACGAGGTCAGCACAGGGACCACTCGCTGCCACCACAAGGTCAGCACTGGGACGACTCACTGTCACCACGAGGTCAGCACTGGGACCACTCGCTGCCTCCACGAGGTCAGCACTGGGACGACTCACTGCCACCATGAGGTCAGCACTGGTACCACTCCCTACCACGAGGTCAGCACTGGGATGACTCACTGCCACCACGTGGTCAGCACAGGGACCACTCGCTGCCTCCACGAGGTCAGCACTGGGACGACTCACTGCCACCATGAGGTCAGCACTGGTACCACTCCCTACCACGATGTCAGCATTGGGATGACTCACTGCCACCACGTGGTCAGCACAGGGACCACTCGCTGCCACCATGAGGTCAGCACGGGTACCACTCCCTACCACGAGGACAGCACTGGGATGACTCACTGTCACCACGTGGTCAGCACAGGGACCACTCACTGCCACCTCGAGGTCAGCACTGGGACCGCTCGCTGCCACCACGAGGTCAGCACTGGGACCACTAGCTGCCAGCATGAGATTAGCACTGGGACCACTCGCTGTCACCACGAGGACCTCACTGGAACCACTCGCTGCCACGAGGTCTGCACTGGGACCGCTCGCTGCCACCACGGGTTCAGCACTGGGACCATTCGTTGCCACAAGGTCCGCACTGGGGCCACGCGTTGCCACAACAAGGTCCGCACTGGGGCCACAACGAGGTCCACACTGGGACCACTCACTGCCACCACGAGGTCTGCATTGGGACCATTCGTTGCCACGAGGTCCGCACTGGTACCACTCGCTGTCACCACGTGGTCCGCACTGGGACCACTCATTGCCACGAGGTCACCACTGGGACCACTCGCTGCCACCACGAGGTCAGCACTGGGACCACTCACGCTCACCACAAGGTCTGCACTGGGACCACTCACTGTCACCACGAGGTCCGCACTGGGACCACTCACTGTCACCAAGAGGTCCGCACTGGGACCACTCACTGCCACCATGATGTCAGCACTGGTACCACTCCCTGCCGCCAAAACGAGGACCGCACCGGTAGCACTCGCTGCCATCATCAGGTCAGCACTGGGACCACTCGCTGCCACTACGAGGTCAGCACTGGGACCACTCGCTGCCACAACGTGGTCAGCACTGGGACCACTCGCTGCCACATCGAGGTCAGCACTGGGACCACTCGCTGCCACCACGAGGTCAGCACTGGGACCACGCGCTGCCACTACGAGGTCAGCACTGGGACCGCACACTGTAACCATGAGGTGAGCACTGGAACCAGTCGCTGCCACCACGAGTTCCGAACTGGGACCACTCGCTACCACCACGAGGTCAGCACTAGGACCACTCGCTGCCACCATGACGTCAGCACTGGTACCACTCCCTACCACGAGGTCAGCACTGGGATGACTCACTGCCACCACGTGGTCAGCACAGGGACCACTCGCTGCCACCACGAGGTCAGCACTGGGACGACTCACTGCCACCATGAGGTCAGCACTGGTACCACTCCCTACCACGATGTCAGCACTGGGATGACTCTCTGCCACCACGTGGTCAGCACAGGGACCACTCGCTGCCACCATGAGGTCAGCACTGGTACCACTCCCTACCACGAGGTCAGCACTGGGATGACTCACTGCCACCACGTGGTCAGCACAGGGACCACTCACTGCCACCACGAGGTCAGCACAGGGACCACTTGCTGCCACCACGAGGTCAGCACTGGGACAACTCACTGTCACCACGAGGTCAGCACTGGGACGACTCACTGCCACCTCGAGGTCAGCACTGGGACCGCTCGCTGCCACCACGAGGTCAGCACTGGGACCACTCGCTGCCAGCATGAGATTAGCACTGGGACCAGTCACTGTCACCACGAGGACCTCACTGGAACCACTCGCTGCCACAAGGTCTGCACTGGGACCGCTCGCTGCCACCACGAGTTCAGCACTGGGACCATTCGTTGCCACAAGGTCCGCACTGGGGCCACGCGTTGCCACAACAAGGTCCGCACTGGGACCACTCGCTGCCACCACCAGGTCAGCACGGGGACCACTCGCTGCAACTACGAGGTCAGCACTGGGACCACTCGCTACCAACACGAGGTCCGCACTGGGACCAATCATTGCCACCATGAGGTCAGCACTAGGACTACTCGTTGCCATCACGAGGCAGCACTGAACCACTCGCTGCCACCACGAGGTCAGCAGTGGGACCACTCGCTGTTACCACATGGTCCGCACTGGGACCACTCACTGCCACCACGAGGTCAGTACTAGGACTACTCGCTACCACCACGAGGTGAGCACTGGGACCACTCACTCTCACAAGGTCAGCACTGGGACCACTCGCTGCCACCACGAGGTCAGCACTGGGACCACTCGCTGCCACTACGAGGTCAGCACTGGGACCGCACACTGCCAACATGAGGTGAGCACTGGAACCAGTCGCTGCCACCACGAGGTCAGCACTAGGACCACTCGCTGCCACCATGAGGTCAGCACTGGTACCACTCCCTACCACGAGGTCAGCACTGGGATGACTCACTGCCACCACGTGGTCAGCACAGGGACCACTCGCTGCCACCATGAGGTCAGCACTGGTACCACTCCCTACCACGAGGTCAGCACTGGGATGACTCACTGCCACCATGTGGTCAGCACAGGGACCACTCGCTGCCACCACGAGGTCAGCACTGGGACGACTCACTGCCACCATGAGGTCAGCACTGGTACCACTCCCTACCACGATGTCAGCACTGGGATGACTCACTGCCACCACGTGGTCAGCACAGGGACCACTCGCTGCCACCATGAGGTCAGCTCTGGTACCACTCCCTACCACGAGGTCAGCACTGGGATGACTCACTGCCACCACGTGGTCAGCACAGGGACCACTCACTGCCACCACGAGGTCAGCACAGGGACCACTCGCTGCCACCACAAGGTCAGCACTGGGACGACTCACTGTCACCACGAGGTCAGCACTGGGACAACTCACTGCCACCTCGAGGTCAGCACTGGGACCGCTCGCTGCCACCACGAGGTCAGCACTGGGACCACTCGCTGCCAGCATGAGATTAGCACTGGGACCAGTCGCTGTCACCACGAGGACCTCACTGGAACCACTCGCTGCCACGAGGTCTGCACTGGGACCGCTCGCTGCCACCACGAGTTCAGCACTGGGACCATTCGTTGCCACAAGGTCCGCACTGGGGCCACGCGTTGCCACAACAAGGTCCGCACTGGGGCCACAACGAGGTCCACACTGGGACCACTCACTGCCACCACGAGGTCTGCATTGGGACCATTCGTTGCCACGAGGTCCGCACTGGTACCACTCGCTGTCACCACGTGGTCCGCACTGGGACCACTCATTGCCACGAGGTCACCACTGGGACCACTCGCTGCCACCACGAGGTCAGCATTGGGACCACTCACTCTCACCACAAGGTCTGCACTGGGACCACTCACTGTCACCAAGAGGTCCGCACTGGGACCACTCACTGTCACCGCGAGGTCCGCACTGGGACCACTCACTGCCACCATGATGTCAGCACTGGTACCACTCCCTGCCGCCAACACGAGGACCGCACTGGTACCACTCGCTGCCATCATCAGGTCAGCACTGGGACCACTCGCTGACATTACGAGGACCGCACTGGGACCACTCGCTGCCACCACGAAGTCAGCACTGGGACCACTCGCTGCCACAACGAGGTCAGCACTGGGACCACTCGCTGCCACCACCAGGTCAGCACTGGGACCACTCGCTGCAACTACGAGGTCAGCACTGGGACCACTCGCTGCCACAACGAGGTCAGCACTGGGACCACTCGCTGCCACCACCAGGTCAGCACTGGGACCACTCGCTGCAACTACGAGGTCAGCACTGGGACCACTCGCTGCCACCACCAGGTCAGCACGGGGACCACTCGCTGCAACTACGAGGTCAGCACTGGGACCACTCGCTACCAACACGAGGTCCGCACTGGGACCAATCATTGCCACCATGAGGTCAGCACTAGGACTACTCGTTGCCATCACGAGGCAGCACTGAACCACTCGCTGCCACCATGAGGTCAGCAGTGGGACCACTCGCTGTTACCACATGGTCCGCACTGGGACCACTCACTGCCACCACGAGGTCAGTACTAGGACTACTCGCTACCACCACGAGGTCAGCACTGGGACCACTCACTCTCACGAGGTCAGCACTGGGACCACTCGCTGCCACCATGAGGTCAACACTGGGACCACTCGCTACCACCATGAGGTCAGCACTAGGACCACTCACTCTCACCACGAGGTCCGCACTGGGACCACTCGCTACCACTACGAGGTCAGCACTGGGACCAACCGCTGCCACTACGAGTTAAGCACTGGGACCACTCGCTGCCATGAGGTCAGCACTGGGACCACTCACTGCCACTACGAGGTCAGCAATGGGACCAGTCGCTGCCACCACGAGGTCAGCACTGGGACCACATGATACCACATGAGGTCAGCACTGGGACCACTCGCTGCCACTACGAGGTCATCACTGGGATCACTCGCTGCCACTACGAGGTCAGCACTGGGACCACTCGCTGCCACGAGTTCAGCACTGGGACCAGTCGTTGCCACGAGTTCAGCACTGGGAACAGTCGCTACCACTACGAGGTCAGCAATGGGACCACTCACTGCCACTACGAGGTCAGCACTGGGACCACTCGCTGCCATGAGTTCAGCACTGGGACCAGTCATTGCCATGAGTTCAGCACTGGGAACAGTCGCTGCCACTACGAGGTCAGCAATGGGACCACTCATTGCCACCACGAGGTCCGCACTGGGACCACTCGCTGCCACCACGAGGACAGCACTGGGACCACTCGCTGCCACCACGAGGACAGCACTGGGACCACGTGATACGACATTAGGTCAGCACTGGGACCAAACGCTGCCACTACGAGGTCAGCACTGGGACCACTCCCTGCCACCACGAGGTCAGCACTGGGACAAATCACTGCCACCACGAGGTCCGCATTGGGACGGCTCACTGCCACCACAAGTTCCACACTGGAACCACTCGCTGCCACCACGATATCCACACTGGGATCACTCGCTGTCACCATGAGGTCCGCACTGGCTCCCCTCACTGCCACCACGAGGTCAGCACTGGGACCACGCGATGCCACAAGGTCAGCACTGGGACCACTCGTTGCCACCATGAGGTCTGCACTGGGACCACTCGCTGCCACCACGAGATCCGCACTGGCACCACGTGATACCACATGAGGCCAGCACTGGGACCAACCGCTGCCACTATGAGATCAGCACTGGGACCAGTCGCTGCCACCACGAGGTCCGCACTGGGACAACTCACTGCCACGAGATCTGCACTGGGACCACGTGATACCACATGAGGACAGCACTGGGACCAACCGCTGCCACCATAAGGTCAGCACTGGGACCACTCACTCTCACCACGAGGTCAGCACTGGGACCACTCACTCTCACCACGAGGTCAGCACTGGGACCACTCGCTGCCACTACGAGGTCAGCAATGGGACCAGTCGCTGCCACCACGAGGTCAGCACTGGGACCACATGATACCACATGAGGTCAGCACTGGGACCACTCGCTGCCACTACGAGGTCAGCACTGGGACCACTCGCTGCCACGAGTTCAGCACTGGGACCAGTCGTTGCCACGAGTTCAGCACTGGGAACAGTCGCTGCCACTACGAGGTCAGCAATGGGACCACTCACTGCCACTACGAGGTCAGCACTGGGACCACTCGCTGCCACGAGTTCAGCACTGGGACCAGTCGTTGCCACGAGTTCAGCACTGGGAACAGTCGCTGCCACTACGAGGTCAGCAATGAGACCACTCACTGCCACCACGAGATCCGCACTGGCACCACGTGATACCACATGAGGCCAGCACTGGGACCAACCGCTACCACTATGAGATCAGCACTGGGACCAGTCGCTGCCACCACAAGGTCCGCACTGGGACAACTCACTGCCACGAGATCTGCACTGGGACCACGTGATACCACATGAGGACAGCACTGGGACCAACCGCTGCCACCATAAGGTCAGCACTGGCACCACTCACTCTCACCACGAGGTCAGCACTGGGACCACTCGCTGCCACTACGAGGTCAGCATTGGGACCGCTCGCTGCCACCACGAGGTAAGCACTGGGACCACTCACTGCCACCATGAGTTTAGCATTGGGACCACTCACTGCCACCACAAGGTCAGCACTGGGACAACTCACTGCCACCACGAGGTCCACACTGGGACCACTCACTCCCACCATGAGGCCAGGACTGGGACCACTCGCTGCCACCACGATGTCCACACTGGGCCCACTCGCTGGCACCGCAAGGTCAGCTCTGGGCCCACTCACTGCCACCACGAGGTCAGCACAGGGACCACTCGCTGCCACCATGAGGTCTGCACTGGGACCACTCGCTGCCACCACGAGATCCGCACTGGCACCACGTGATACCACATGAGGCCAGCACTGGGACCAACCGCTGCCACCATAAGGTCAGCACTGGGACCACTCACTCTCACCACGAGGTCAGCACTGGGACCACTCGCTGCCACTACGAGGTCAGCAATGGGACCAGTCGCTGCCACCACGAGGTCAGCACTGGGACCACATGATACCACATGAGGTCAGCACTGGGACCACTCGCTGCCACTACGAGGTCAGCACTGGGACCACTCGCTGCCACGAGTTCAGCACTGGGACCAGTCGTTGCCACGAGTTCAGCACTGGGAACAGTCGCTGCCACTACGAGGTCAGCAATGGGACCACTCACTGCCACTACGAGGTCAGCACTGGGACCACTCGCTGCCACGAGTTCAGCACTGGGACCAGTCGTTGCCACGAGTTCAGCACTGGGAACAGTCGCTGCCACTACGAGGTCAGCAATGAGACCACTCACTGCCACCACGAGATCCGCACTGGCACCACGTGATACCACATGAGGCCAGCACTGGGACCAACCGCTGCCACTATGAGATCAGCACTGGGACCAGTCGCTGCCACCACGAGGTCCGCACTGGGACAACTCACTGCCACGAGATCTGCACTGGGACCACGTGATACCACATGAGGCCAGCACTGGGACCAACCGCTGCCACTATGAGATCAGCACTGGGACCACTCGCTGCCACTACGAGGTCAGCACTGGGACCACTCGCTGCCACTACGAGGTCAGCATTGGGACCGCTCGCTGCCACCACGAGGTAAGCACTGGGACCACTCACTGCCACCATGAGTTTAGCATTGGGACCACTCACTGCCACCACAAGGTCAGCACTGGGACAACTCACTGCCACCACGAGGTCCACACTGGGACCACTCACTCCCACCATGAGGCCAGGACTGGGACCACTCGCTGCCACCACGATGTCCACACTGGGCCCACTCGCTGGCACCGCAAGGTCAGCTCTGGGCCCACTCACTGCCACCACGAGGTCAGCACAGGGACCACTCGCTGCCACCACAAGGTCAGCACTGGGACCACACCCTGCCACCACGAGGTCAGCACTAGGACTACTCGCTGCCACCACGAGGTCAACATTAGGACTAATCGCTGCCACCACGAGGTCAGCACTGGGACAACTCATGGCCACCACGATGTCCACACTGGGACCACTCGCTCCCACCACGAGGTCAGGACTGGGACCACTCGCTGCCACCACGATGTCCACACTGGGCCCACTCGCTGGCATCGCAAGGTCAGCACTGGGCCCACTCACTGCCACTACGAGGTCAGCACAGGGACCACTCGCTGTCACCACGTGGTCCGCACTGGGACCACTCGCTGCCACCATAAGGTCAACACTGGAATGACTCACTGCCACCATGAGATCAGCACTGGGACCACTCACTGCCACCACGAGGTCAGCACTGGGACCACTCCCTGCCACCACAAGGTCAGCACGGGTACAACTCACTGCCACCACGAGGTCCACACTAGGACCACTCGCTGCCACCTGAGGTCAGCACTGGGACCACTCACTGCCACGACGAGGTCAGCACTGGGACCACCCACTGCCACT
The DNA here is from genome assembly GCF_047496795.1 of Chiloscyllium punctatum. Lineage (NCBI taxonomy): Eukaryota > Metazoa > Chordata > Chondrichthyes > Orectolobiformes > Hemiscylliidae > Chiloscyllium > Chiloscyllium punctatum. Next base: position 21,320,476 of record NC_092748.1, read on the forward strand.
ACGAGGGCAGCACTGGGACCACTCGCTGTCACCACGAGGTCCGCACTGGGACCACTAACTGCCACCACGAGGTCTGCATTGGGACCACTCGTTGCCACGAGGATCGCACTAGGACTGCTCACTGCCACCACGAGGTTAGCACTGGTACCATTTCCTGCCGCCAACTCGAGGACCGCACTGCTACCAATCGCTGCCATCATCAGGTCAGCACTGGGACCACTCACTGCCACCACGAGGTCAGCACTGGGACCACTCGCTGACACTACAAGGTCAGCACGGGGACCACTCGCTGCCACCACGAGGTCAGCACGGGGACCACTCGCTGCCACCACGAGGTCCGCACTGAGACCACTCGCTGCCACCATGAGGTCCGCACTGGGACCACTCGCTGCCACCACGAGGTCCGTACTGGGACCACTCGCTGTCAACACGAGGACAGCACTGGGACCACGTGATACCACATGAGGACAGCACTGGGACCATCCGCTGCCACCAGGAGGTCAGCACTGGGACCACTCGCTGCCACCACGAGGTCAGCACTGGGACCACTCGCTGCCACCACGAGGTCAGCACTGGGACCGCACATTGCCACCATGAGGTGAGCACTGGAACCAGTCGCTGCCACCATGAGGTGAGCACTGGAACCAGTCGCTGCCACCACGAGATCCGAACTGGGACCACTCGCTACCACCACGAGGTCAGCACTAGGACCACTCGCTGCCACCATGAGGTCAGCACTGGTACCACTCCCTACCACGAGGTCAGCACTGGGATGACTCACTGCCACCACGTGGTCAGCACAGGGACCACTCACTGCCACCATGAGGTCAGCACAGGGACCACTCACTGCCACCACGAGGTCAGCACTGGGACGACTCACTGCCACCTCGAGGTCAGCACTGGGACCACTCGCTGCCACCTCGAGGTCAGCACTGGGACCACTCGCTGCCAGCATGAGATTAGCACTGGGACCAGTCGCTGTCACCACGAGGACCACACTGGAACCACTTGCTGCCGCCAACTTGAGGACCGCACTGGTACCACTCGCTGCCATCATCAGGTCAGCACTGGGGCCACTCGCTGCCACCACGAGTTCAGCACCAGGACCATTCGTTGCCACAAGGTCCGCACTGGGGCCACGCCTTTTCCACAACGAGGTCCGCACTGGGGCCACAAAGAGGTCCACACTGGGACCACTCACTGCCACAGGGTCTGCATTGGGACCAGTCGTTGCCACGAGGTCCGCACTGGTACCACTCGCTGCCACCACGAGGTCAGCACTGGGACCACTCACTCTCACCACGAGGTCAGCACTGGGACCACTCACTGTCACCACGAGGTCCGCACTGGGACCACTCGCTGTCACCACGTGGTCCGCACTGGGACCACTCGCTGCCACCATGAGGTCAGCACTGGGACCACTCGCTGACACTACAAGGTCAGCACTGGGACCACTCACTCTCACCACGAGGTCAGCACTGGGACCACTCACTGTCACCACGAGGTCCGCACTGGGACCACTCGCTGTCACCACATGGTCCGCACTGGGACCACTCGCTGCCACCATGAGGTCAGCACGGGGACCACTCGCTGCCACCACGAGGTCCGCACTGAGACCACTCGCTGCCACCATGAGGTCCGCACTGGGACCACTCGCTGCCACCACGAGGTCCGTACTGGGACCACTCGCTGCCAACACGAGGACAGCACTGGGACCACGTGATACCACATGAGGACAGCACTGGGACCGCACATTGCCACCATGAGGTGAGCACTGGAACCAGTCGCTGCCACCACGAGATCCGAACTGGGACCACTCGCTACCACCACGAGGTCAGCACTAGGACCACTCGCTGCCACCATGAGGTCAGCACTGGTACCACTCCCTACCACGAGGTCAGCACTGGGATGACTCCCTGCCACCACGTGGTCAGCACAGTGACTACTCGCTGCCACCACGAGGTCAGCACTGGGACGACTCACTGCCACCACGAGGTAAGCACTAGGACCACTCACTGCCACCATGAGGTCAGCACAGGTACCACTCCCTACCACGAGGTCAGAACAGGGACCACTCGCTGCCACCACGAGGTCAACACAGGGACCACTCACTGCCACCACAAGGTCAGCACAGGGACCATTCGCTGCCACCACTAGGTCAGCACTGGGACGACTCACTGCCACTTCGAGGTCAGCACTGGGACCACTCGCTGCCACCACTAGGTCAGCACTGGGACGACTCACTGCCACTTCGAGGTCAGCACTGGGACCACTCGCTGCCAGTATGAGATTAGTACTGGGACCAGTCGCTGTCAACGCGAGGACCACACTGGAACCACTCGCTGCCACAAGGTCCGCACTGGGACCACTCGCTGCCACCACGAGTTCAGCACTGGGACCATTCGTTGCCACAAGGTCCGCACTGGGGCCACGCCTTTTCCACAATGAGGTCCGCACTGGGGCCACAACGAGGTCCACACTGGGACCACTCACTGCCACCACGAGGTCTGCATTGGGACCAGTCGTTGCCACGAGGTCTGCACTGGTACCACTCGCTGTCACCACATGGTCCGCACTGGGACCACTCACTGCCACGAGCTCAGCACTGGGACCACTCGCTGCCACCACGAGGTCAGCACTGGGACATCTCACTGCCACCACGAGGTCAGCACTAGGACCACTCGGTCTCACCACGAGGTCCGCATTGGGACCACTTGCTACCACTATGAGGTCAGCACTGGGACCAACCGCTGCCACTACGAGGTCAGCACTGGGACCACTCGCTGCCACGAGGTCAGCACTGGGACCACTCGCTGCCACTACGAGGTCAGCAATAGGACCACTCGCTACCACCACGAGGTCAGCACTGGGACCACTCGCTCTCACCACGAGGTCCGCATTGGGACCACTTGCTACCACTATGAGGTCAGCACTGGGACCAACCGCTGCCACTACGAGGTCAGCACTGGGACCAACCGCTGCCACTACGAGGTCAGCACTGGGACCACTCGCTGCCACTACGAGGTCAGCAATAGGACCACTCGCTGCCACCACGAGGTCAGCAATAGGACCAGTTGCTGCCACCACGAGGTCAGCACTGGGACCACTCGCTGCCACCACAAGGACAGCACTGGACCACGTGATACGACATTAGTTCAGCACTGGGACCAAACGCTGCCACTACGAGGTCAGCACTGGGACCACTCGCTGCCACTACGAGGTCAGCACTGGGACCACTCGCTGCCACGAGGTCAAAAATGGGACGACTCACTGCCACCACGAGGTCAGCACAGGGACCACTCGCTGCCACCATGAGGTCAGCACAGGGACCACTCGCTGCCACCACGAGGTCAGCACAGGGACCACTCGCTGCCACCACGAGGTCAGCACTGGGACAGATCACTGCCTCCATGAGGTCCGCATTGGGACGGCTCAGTGCCACCACGAGGTCCACACTGGGACCACTCACTGCCACCACGAGGTCCGCACTGAGAACACGCGATGCCACAAGGTCAGCACTGGGACCACTCATTGCCACCAGGAGGTCAGCACTAGGACTACTCGTTGCCAACACATGGTCCGCACTGGGACAACTCACTGCCACCACGAGGTCCGCACTGGGACCACTCACAGCCACCACGAGATCTGCACTGGGACCACGTGATACCACATGAGGTCAGCACTGGGACCAACCGCTGCCACCACGAGGTCCGCACTGGGACCACTCACTGCCACGAGATCTGCACTGGGACCACGTGATACCACATGCGGACAGCACTGGGACCAACCGCTGCCACCATAAGGTCAGCACTGGGACCACTCACTCTCACCATGAGGTCAGCACTGGTACCACTCCCTACCACGAGGTCAGCACTGGGATGACTCACTGCCACCACGTGGTCAGCACAGGGACCACTCACTGCCACCACGAGGTCGGCACAGGGACCACTCGCTGCCACCACGAGGTCAGCACTGGGACCACTCGCTGCCACCACGAGGTCAGCACTGGGACCGCACATTGCCACCATGAGGTCAGCACTGGGACCGCACATTGCCACCATGAGGTGAGCACTGGAACCAGTCGCTGCCACCATGAGGTGAGCACTGGAACCAGTCGCTGCCACCACGAGATCCGAACTGGGACCACTCGCTACCACCACGAGGTCAGCACTAGGACCACTCGCTGCCACCATGAGGTCAGCACTGGTACCACTCCCTACCACGAGGTCAGCACTGGGATGACTCACTGCCACCACGTGGTCAGCACAGTGACTACTCGCTGCCACCACGAGGTCAGCACTGGGACGACTCACTGCCACCATGAGGTCAGCACTGGTACCACTCCCTACCACGAGGTCAGCACTGGGATGACTCACTGCCACCACGTGGTCAGCACAGTGACTACTCGCTGCCACCACGAGGTCAGCACTGGGACGACTCACTGCCACCATGAGGTCAGCACAGGGACCACTCACTGCCACCACGAGGTCAGCACTGGGACCACTCCCTACCACGAGGTCAGCACTGGGATGACTCACTGCCACCACGTGGTCAGCACAGGGACCACTCACTGCCACCTCGAGGTCAGCACTGGGACGACTCACTGCCACCACGAGGTCAGCACAGGGAGCACTCGCTGCCAGCATGAGATTAGCACTGGGACCAGTCGCTGTCACCACGAGGACCACACTGGAACCACTTGCTGCCGCCAACTTGAGGACCGCACTGGTACCACTCGCTGCCATCATCAGGTCAGCACTGGGGCCACTCGCTGCCACCACGAGTTCAGCACTAGGACCATTCGTTGCCACAAGGTCCGCACTGGGGCCACGCCTTTTCCACAACGAGGTCCGCACTGGGGCCACAACGAGGTCCACACTGGGACCACTCACTGCCACCACAAGGTCTGCATTGGGACCAGTCGTTGCCACGAGGTCCGCACTGGTACCACTCGCTGTCACCACGTGGTCCGCACTGGGACCACTCGCTGCCACCACGAGGTCAGCACTGGGACATCTCACTGCCACCACGAGGTCAGCACTAGGACTACTCGCTACCACCTTGAGGTCAGCACTGGGACCACTCACTCTCACCACGAGGTCAGCACTGGGACCACTCACTCTCACCACGAGGTCAGCACTGGGACCACTCACTGTCACCACGAGGTCCGCACTGGGACCACTCGCTGCCACCACGAGGACACACTGGGACCACGTGATACGACATGAGGTCAGCACTGGGAACAACCGCTGCCACTACGAGGTCAGCACTGGGACCACTCACTGCCACTACGAGGTCAGCACTGGGACCACTCGCTGCCACTACGAGGTCAGCACTGGGACCACTCGCTGCCACGAGATCAGCACTGGGACGACTCACTGCCACCACGAGGTAAGCACTAGGACCACTCACTGCCACCATGAGGTCAGCACAGGTACCACTCCCTACCACGAGGTCAGAACAGGGACCACTCGCTGCCACCACGAGGTCAACACAGGGACCACTCACTGCCACCACAAGGTCAGCACAGGGACCATTCGCTGCCACCACTAGGTCAGCACTGGGACGACTCACTGCCACTTCGAGGTCAGCACTGGGACCACTCGCTGCCAGTATGAGATTAGTACTGGGACCAGTCGCTGTCAACGCGAGGACCACACTGGAACCACTCGCTGCCACAAGGTCCGCACTGGGACCACTCGCTGCCACCACGAGTTCAGCACTGGGACCATTCGTTGCCACAAGGTCCGCACTGGGGCCACGCCTTTTCCACAATGAGGTCCGCACTGGGGCCACAACGAGGTCCACACTGGGACCACTCACTGCCACCACGAGGTCTGCATTGGGACCAGTCGTTGCCACGAGGTCTGCACTGGTACCACTCGCTGTCACCACATGGTCCGCACTGGGACCACTCACTGCCACGAGCTCAGCACTGGGACCACTCGCTGCCACCACGAGGTCAGCACTGGGACATCTCACTGCCACCACGAGGTCAGCACTAGGACCACTCGCTCTCACCACGAGGTCCGCATTGGGACCACTTGCTACCACTATGAGGTCAGCACTGGGACCAACCGCTGCCACTACGAGGTCAGCACTGGGACCACTCGCTGCCACGAGGTCAGCACTGGGACCACTCGCTGCCACTACAAGGTCAGCAATAGGACCACTCGCTACCACCACGAGGTCAGCACTGGGACCACTCGCTCTCACCACGAGGTCCGCATTGGGACCACTTGCTATCACTATGAGGTCAGCACTGGGACCAACCGCTGCCACTACGAGGTCAGCACTGGGACCACTCGCTGCCACGAGGTCAGCACTGGGACCACTCGCTGCCAATACGAGGTCAGCAATAGGACCACTCGCTGCCACCACGAGGTCAGCAATAGGACCAGTTGCTGCCACCACGAGGTCAGCACTGGGACCACTCGCTGCCACCACAAGGACAGCACTGGACCACGTGATACGACATTAGTTCAGCACTGGGACCAAACGCTGCCACTACGAGGTCAGCACTGGGACCACTCGCTGCCACTACGAGGTCAGCACTGGGACCACTCGCTGCCACGAGGTCAAAAATGGGACGACTCACTGCCACCACGAGGTCAGCACAGGGACCACTCGCTGCCACCACGAGGTCAGCACAGGGACCACTCGCTGCCACCACGAGGTCAGCACAGGGACCACTCGCTGCCACCACGAGGTCAGCACTGGGACAGATCACTGCCACCATGAGGTCCGCATTGGGACGGCTCAGTGCCACCACGAGGTCCACACTGGGACCACTCACTGCCACCACGAGGTCCGCACTGAGAACACGCGATGCCACAAGGTCAGCACTGGGACCACTCACTGCCACCATGAGGTCAGCACTAGGACTACTCGTTGCCAACACATGGTCCGCACTGGGACAACTCACTGCCACCACGAGGTCCGCACTGGGACCACTCACAGCCACCACGAGATCTGCACTGGGACCACGTGATACCACATGAGGTCAGCACTGGGACCAACCGCTGCCACCACGAGGTCCGCACTGGGACCACTCACTGCCACGAGATCTGCACTGGGACCACGTGATACCACATGCGGACAGCACTGGGACCAACCGCTGCCACCATAAGGTCAGCACTGGGACCACTCACTCTCACCATGAGGTCAGCACTGGTACCACTCCCTACCACGAGGTCAGCACTGGGATGACTCACTGCCACCACGTGGTCAGCACAGGGACCACTCGCTGCCACCACAAGGTCAGCACTGGGACGACTCACTGTCACCACGAGGTCAGCACTGGGACGACTCACTGCCACCTCGAGGTCAGCACTGGGACGACTCACTGCCACCTCGAGGTCAGCACTGGGACCACTCGCTGCCACCACGAGGTCAGCACTGGGACCACTCGCTGCCACCACGAGGTCAGCACTGGGACCGCACATTGCCACCATGAGGTGAGCACTGGAACCAGTCGCTGCCACCATGAGGTGAGCACTGGAACCAGTCGCTGCCACCACGAGATCCGAACTGGGACCACTCGCTACCACCACGAGGTCAGCACTAGGACCACTCGCTGCCACCATGAGGTCAGCACTGGTACCACTCCCTACCACGAGGTCAGCACTGGGATGACTCACTGCCACCACGAGGTCAGCACTGGGACGACTCACTGCCACCATGAGGTCAGCACAGGGACCACTCACTGCCACCACGAGGTCAGCACTGGGACGACTCACTGCCACCATGAGGTCAGCACAGGGACCACTCACTGCCACCACGAGGTCAGCACTGGGACCACTCCCTACCACGAGGTCAGCACTGGGATGACTCACTGCCACCACGTGGTCAGCACAGGGACCACTCACTGCCACCTCGAGGTCAGCACTGGGACGACTCACTGCCACCACGAGGTCAGCACAGGGACCACTCGCTGCCAGCATGAGATTAGCACTGGGACCAGTCGCTGTCACCACGAGGACCACACTGGAACCACTTGCTGCCGCCAACTTGAGGACCGCACTGGTACCACTCGCTGCCATCATCAGGTCAGCACTGGGGCCACTCGCTGCCACCACGAGTTCAGCACTAGGACCATTCGTTGCCACAAGGTCCGCACTGGGGCCACGCCTTTTCCACAACGAGGTCCGCACTGGGGCCACAACGAGGTCCACACTGGGACCACTCACTGCCACCACAAGGTCTGCATTGGGACCAGTCGTTGCCACGAGGTCCGCACTGGTACCACTCGCTGTCACCACGTGGTCCGCACTGGGACCACTCGCTGCCACCACGAGGTCAGCACTGGGACATCTCACTGCCACCACGAGGTCAGCACTAGGACTACTCGCTACCACCTTGAGGTCAGCACTGGGACCACTCACTCTCACCACGAGGTCAGCACTGGGACCACTCACTCTCACCACGAGGTCAGCACTGGGACCACTCACTGTCACCACGAGGTCCGCACTGGGACCACTCGCTTCCACCACGAGGACACACTGGGACCACGTGATACGACATGAGGTCAGCACTGGGAACAACCGCTGCCACTACGAGGTCAGCACTGGGACCACTCACTGCCACTACGAGGTCAGCACTGGGACCACTCGCTGCCACTACGAGGTCAGCACTGGGACCACTCGCTGCCACGAGATCAGCACTGGGACGACTCACTGCCACCACGAGGTAAGCACTAGGACCACTCACTGCCACCATGAGGTCAGCACAGGTACCACTCCCTACCACGAGGTCAGAACAGGGACCACTCGCTGCCACCACGAGGTCAACACAGGGACCACTCACTGCCACCACAAGGTCAGCACAGGGACCATTCGCTGCCACCACTAGGTCAGCACTGGGACGACTCACTGCCACTTCGAGGTCAGCACTGGGACCACTCGCTGCCAGTATGAGATTAGTACTGGGACCAGTCGCTGTCAACGCGAGGACCACACTGGAACCACTCGCTGCCACAAGGTCCGCACTGGGACCACTCGCTGCCACCACGAGTTCAGCACTGGGACCATTCGTTGCCACAAGGTCCGCACTGGGCCACGCCTTTTCCACAATGAGGTCCGCACTGGGGCCACAACGAGGTCCACACTGGGACCACTCACTGCCACCACGAGGTCTGCATTGGGACCAGTCGTTGCCACGAGGTCTGCACTGGTACCACTCGCTGTCACCACATGGTCCGCACTGGGACCACTCACTGCCACGAGCTCAGCACTGGGACCACTCGCTGCCACCACGAGGTCAGCACTGGGACATCTCACTGCCACCACGAGGTCAGCACTAGGACCACTCGCTCTCACCACGAGGTCCGCATTGGGACCACTTGCTACCACTATGAGGTCAGCACTGGGACCAACCGCTGCCACTACGAGGTCAGCACTGGGACCACTCGCTGCCACGAGGTCAGCACTGGGACCACTCGCTGCCACTACGAGGTCAGCAATAGGACCACTCGCTGCCACCACGAGGTCAGCAATAGGACCAGTTGCTGCCACCACGAGGTCAGCACTGGGACCACTCGCTGCCACCACAAGGACAGCACTGGACCACGTGATACGACATTAGTTCAGCACTGGGACCAAACGCTGCCACTACGAGGTCAGCACTGGGACCACTCGCTGCCACTACGAGGTCAGCACTGGGACCACTCGCTGCCACGAGGTCAAAAATGGGACGACTCACTGCCACCACGAGGTCAGCACAGGGACCACTCGCTGCCACCACGAGGTCAGCACAGGGACCACTCGCTGCCACCACGAGGTCAGCACAGGGACCACTCGCTGCCACCACGAGGTCAGCACTGGGACAGATCACTGCCACCATGAGGTCCGCATTGGGACGGCTCAGTGCCACCACGAGGTCCACACTGGGACCACTCACTGCCACCACGAGGTCCGCACTGAGAACACGCGATGCCACAAGGTCAGCACTGGGACCACTCATTGCCACCATGAGGTCAGCACTAGGACTACTCGTTGCCAACACATGGTCCGCACTGGGACCACTCACTGCCACCACGAGGTCCGCACTGGGACCACTCACAGCCACCACGAGATCTGCACTGGGACCACGTGATACCACATGAGGTCAGCACTGGGACCAACCGCTGCCACCACGAGGTCCGCACTGGGACCACTCACTGCCACGAGATCTGCACTGGGACCACGTGATACCACATGCGGACAGCACTGGGACCAACCGCTGCCACCATAAGGTCAGCACTGGGACCACTCACTCTCACCATGAGGTCAGCACTGGTACCACTCCCTACCACGAGGTCAGCACTGGGATGACTCACTGCCACCACGTGGTCAGCACAGGGACCACTCACTGCCACCACGAGGTCGGCACAGGGACCACTCGCTGCCACCACAAGGTCAGCACTGGGACGACTCACTGTCACCACGAGGTCAGCACTGGGACGACTCACTGCCACCTCGAGGTCAGCACTGGGACGACTCACTGCCACCTCGAGGTCAGCACTGGGACCACTCGCTGCCAGCATGAGATTAGCACTGGGACCACTCGCTGTCACCACGAGGACCTCACTGGAACCACTCGCTGCCACAAGGTCTGCACTGGGACCGCTCGCTGCCACCACGAGTTCAGCACTGGGACCATTCGTTGCCACAAGGTCCGCACTGGGGCCACGCGTTGCCACAACAAGGTCCGCACTGGGGCCACAACGAGGTCCACACTGGGACCACTCACTGCCACCACGAGGTCTGCATTGGGACCATTCGTTGCTACGAGGTCCCCACTGGGACCACTCGCTGTCACCACGTGGTCCGCACTGGGACCACTCATTGCCACGAGGTCACCACTGGGACCACTCGCTGCCACCACGAGGTCAGCACTGGGACCACTCACTCTCACCACAAGGTCTGCACTGGGACCACTCACTGTCACCACGAGGTCCGCACTGGGACCACTCACTGTCACCGCGAGGTCCGCACTGGGACCATTCACTGCCACCATGATGTCAACACTTGTACCACTCGCTGCCGCCAACACGAGGACCGCACTGGTACCACTCGCTGCCATCATCACGTCAGCACCGGGACCACTCGCTGTCACCACGAGGTCAGCACTGGGACGACTCACTGCCACCTCGAGGTCAGCACTGGGACGACTCACTGCCACCTCGAGGTCAGCACTGGGACCACTCGCTGCCACCACGAGGTCAGCACTGGGACCACTCGCTGCCACCACGAGGTCAGCACTGGGACCGCACATTGCCACCATGAGGTGAGCACTGGAACCAGTCGCTGCCACCATGAGGTGAGCACTGGAACCAGTCGCTGCCACCACGAGATCCGAACTGGGACCACTCGCTACCACCACGAGGTCAGCACTAGGACCACTCGCTGCCACCATGAGGTCAGCACTGGTACCACTCCCTACCACGAGGTCAGCACTGGGATGACTCACTGCCACCACGAGGTCAGCACTGGGACGACTCACTGCCACCACGTGGTCAGCACAGGGACCACTCACTGCCACCTCGAGGTCAGCACTGGGACGACTCACTGCCACCACGAGGTCAGCACAGGGACCACTCGCTGCCAGCATGAGATTAGCACTGGGACCAGTCGCTGTCACCACGAGGACCACACTGGAACCACTTGCTGCCGCCAACTTGAGGACCGCACTGGTACCACTCGCTGCCATCATCAGGTCAGCACTGGGGCCACTCGCTGCCACCACGAGTTCAGCACTAGGACCATTCGTTGCCACAAGGTCCGCACTGGGGCCACGCCTTTTCCACAACGAGGTCCGCACTGGGGCCACAACGAGGTCCACACTGGGACCACTCACTGCCACCACAAGGTCTGCATTGGGACCAGTCGTTGCCACGAGGTCCGCACTGGTACCACTCGCTGTCACCACGTGGTCCGCACTGGGACCACTCGCTGCCACCACGAGGTCAGCACTGGGACATCTCACTGCCACCACGAGGTCAGCACTAGGACTACTCGCTACCACCTTGAGGTCAGCACTGGGACCACTCACTCTCACCACGAGGTCAGCACTGGGACCACTCACTCTCACCACGAGGTCAGCACTGGGACCACTCACTGTCACCACGAGGTCCGCACTGGGACCACTCGCTTCCACCACGAGGACACACTGGGACCACGTGATACGACATGAGGTCAGCACTGGGAACAACCGCTGCCACTACGAGGTCAGCACTGGGACCACTCACTGCCACTACGAGGTCAGCACTGGGACCACTCGCTGCCACTACGAGGTCAGCACTGGGACCACTCGCTGCCACGAGATCAGCACTGGGACGACTCACTGCCACCACGAGGTAAGCACTAGGACCACTCACTGCCACCATGAGGTCAGCACAGGTACCACTCCCTACCACGAGGTCAGAACAGGGACCACTCGCTGCCACCACGAGGTCAACACAGGGACCACTCACTGCCACCACAAGGTCAGCACAGGGACCATTCGCTGCCACCACTAGGTCAGCACTGGGACGACTCGCTGCCACTTCGAGGTCAGCACTGGGACCACTCGCTGCCAGTATGAGATTAGTACTGGGACCAGTCGCTGTCAACGCGAGGACCACACTGGAACCACTCGCTGCCACAAGGTCCGCACTGGGACCACTCGCTGCCACCACGAGTTCAGCACTGGGACCATTCGTTGCCACAAGGTCCGCACTGGGGCCACGCCTTTTCCACAATGAGGTCCGCACTGGGGCCACAACGAGGTCCACACTGGGACCACTCACTGCCACCACGAGGTCTGCATTGGGACCAGTCGTTGCCACGAGGTCTGCACTGGTACCACTCGCTGTCACCACATGGTCCGCACTGGGACCACTCACTGCCACGAGCTCAGCACTGGGACCACTCGCTGCCACCACGAGGTCAGCACTGGGACATCTCACTGCCACCACGAGGTCAGCACTAGGACCACTCGCTCTCACCACGAGGTCCGCATTGGGACCACTTGCTACCACTATGAGGTCAGCACTGGGACCAACCGCTGCCACTACGAGGTCAGCACTGGGACCACTCGCTGCCACGAGGTCAGCACTGGGACCACTCGCTGCCACTACGAGGTCAGCAATAGGACCACTCGCTGCCACCACGAGGTCAGCAATAGGACCAGTTGCTGCCACCACGAGGTCAGCACTGGGACCACTCGCTGCCACCACAAGGACAGCACTGGACCACGTGATACGACATTAGTTCAGCACTGGGACCAAACGCTGCCACTACGAGGTCAGCACTGGGACCACTCGCTGCCACTACGAGGTCAGCACTGGGACCACTCGCTGCCACGAGGTCAAAAATGGGACGACTCACTGCCACCACGAGGTCAGCACAGGGACCACTCGCTGCCACCACGAGGTCAGCACAGGGACCACTCGCTGCCACCACGAGGTCAGCACAGGGACCACTCGCTGCCACCACGAGGTCAGCACTGGGACAGATCACTGCCACCATGAGGTCCGCATTGGGACGGCTCAGTGCCACCACGAGGTCCACACTGGGACCACTCACTGCCACCACGAGGTCCGCACTGAGAACTCGCGATGCCACAAGGTCAGCACTGGGACCACTCATTGCCACCATGAGGTCAGCACTAGGACTACTCGTTGCCAACACATGGTCCGCACTGGGACCACTCACTGCCACCACGAGGTCCGCACTGGGACCACTCACAGCCACCACGAGATCTGCACTGGGACCACGTGATACCACATGAGGTCAGCACTGGGACCAACCGCTGCCACCACGAGGTCCGCACTGGGACCACTCACTGCCACGAGATCTGCACTGGGACCACGTGATACCACATGCGGACAGCACTGGGACCAACCGCTGCCACCATAAGGTCAGCACTGGGACCACTCACTCTCACCATGAGGTCAGCACTGGTACCACTCCCTACCACGAGGTCAGCACTGGGATGACTCACTGCCACCACGTGGTCAGCACAGGGACCACTCACTGCCACCACGAGGTCGGCACAGGGACCACTCGCTGCCACCACAAGGTCAGCACTGGGACGACTCACTGTCACCACGAGGTCAGCACTGGGACGACTCACTGCCACCTCGAGGTCAGCACTGGGACGACTCACTGCCACCTCGAGGTCAGCACTGGGACCACTCGCTGCCAGCATGAGATTAGCACTGGGACCACTCGCTGTCACCACGAGGACCTCACTGGAACCACTCGCTGCCACAAGGTCTGCACTGGGACCGCTCGCTGCCACCACGAGTTCAGCACTGGGACCATTCGTTGCCACAAGGTCCGCACTGGGGCCACGCGTTGCCACAACAAGGTCCGCACTGGGGCCACAACGAGGTCCACACTGGGACCACTCACTGCCACCACGAGGTCTGCATTGGGACCATTCGTTGCTACGAGGTCCCCACTGGGACCACTCGCTGTCACCACGTGGTCCGCACTGGGACCACTCATTGCCACGAGGTCACCACTGGGACCACTCGCTGCCACCACGAGGTCAGCACTGGGACCACTCACTCTCACCACAAGGTCTGCACTGGGACCACTCACTGTCACCACGAGGTCCGCACTGGGACCACTCACTGTCACCGCGAGGTCCGCACTGGGACCATTCACTGCCACCATGATGTCAACACTTGTACCACTCGCTGCCGCCAACACGAGGACCGCACTGGTACCACTCGCTGCCATCATCACGTCAGCACCGGGACCACTCGCTGACATTACGAGGACCGCACTGGGACCACTCGCTGCCACCACGAAGTCAGCACTGGGACCACTCGCTGCCACAACGAGGTCAGCACTGGGACCACTCGCTGCCACCACCAGGTCAGCACGGGGACCACTCGCTGCAACTACGAGGTCAGCACTGGGACCACTCGCTACCAACACGAGGTCCGCACTGGGACCAATCATTGCCACCATGAGGTCAGCACTAGGACTACTCGTTGCCATCACGAGGCAGCACTGAACCACTCGCTGCCACCACGAGGTCAGCAGTGGGACCACTCGCTGTTACCACATGGTCCGCACTGGGACCACTCACTGCCACCACGAGGTCAGTACTAGGACTACTCGCTACCACCACGAGGTCAGCACTGGGACCACTCACTCTCACGAGGTCAGCACTGGGACCACTCGCTGCCACCATGAGGTTAACACTGGGACCACTCGCTACCACCACGAGGTCAGCACTAGGACTACTCACTACCACCATGAGGTCAGCACTAGGACCACTCACTCTCACCACGAGGTCCGCACTGGGACCACTCGCTACCACTACGAGGTCAGCACTGGGACCACATGATACCACATGAGGTCAGCACTGGGACCAACCGCTGCCACTACGAGTTAAGCACTGGGACCACTCGCTGCCATGAGGTCAGCACTGGGACCACTCGCTGCCACTACGAGGTCAGCAATGGGACCAGTCTCTGCCACCACGAGGTCAGCACTGGGACCACATGATACCACATGAGGTCAGCACTGGGACCACTCGCTGCCACTACGAGGTCATCACTGGGACCACTCGCTGCCACTACGAGGTCAGCACTGGGACCACTCGCTGCCATGAGTTCAGCACTGGGACCAGTCGCTGCCACGAGTTTAGCACTGGGAACAGTCGCTGCCACTACGAGGTCAGCAATGGGACCACTCGCTGCCACTACGAGGTCAGCACTGGGACCACTCGCTGCCACGAGTTCAGCACTGGGACCAGTCGTTGCCACGAGTTCAGCACTAGGAACCGTCGCTGCCACTACGAGGTCAGCAATGGGACCACTCACTGCCACCACGAGGTCCGCACTGGGACCACTCGCTGCCACCACGAGGACAGCACTGGGACCACGTGATACGACATTAGGTCAGCACTGGGACCAAACGCTGCCACTACGAGGTCAGCACTGGGACCACTCGCTGCCACCACGAGGTCAGCACTGGGACAAATCACTGCCACCACGTGGTCCGCACTGGCTCCCCTCACTGCCACCACGAGGTCAGCACTGGGACCACGCGATGCCACAAGGTCAGCACTGGGACCACTCGTTGCCACCATAAGGTCAGCACTAGGACTACTCGTTGCCAACACATGGTCCGCACTGGGACCACTCACTGCCACGAGGTCTGCACTGGGACCACTCGCTGCCACCACGAGATCCGCACTGGCACCACGTGATACCACATGAGGCCAGCACTGGGACCAACCGCTGCCACTATAAGATCAGCACTGGGACCAGTCGCTGCCACCACGAGGTCCGCACTGGGACAACTCACTGCCACGAGATCTGCACTGGGACCACGTGATACCACATGAGGACAGCACTGGGACCAACCGCTGCCACCATAAGGTCAGCACTGGGACCACTCACTCTCACCACGAGGTCAGCACTGGGACCACTCGCTGCCACTACGAGGTCAGCACTGGGACCACTCGCTGCCACTACGAGGTCAGCACTGGGACCACTCACTGCCACCACAAGGTCAGCACTGGGACGACTCACTGCCACCACGAGGTCCACACTGGGACCACTCACTCCCACCATGAGGCCAGGACTGGGACCACTCGCTGCCACCACGATGTCCACACTGGGCCCACTCGCTGGCACCGCAAGGTCAGCACTGGGACCACACCCTGCCACCACGAGGTCAGCACTAGGACTACTCGCTGCCACCACGAGGTCAGCACTAGGACTAATCGCTGCCACCACGAGGTCAGCACTGGGACAACTCATGGCCACCACGAGGTCCACACTGGGACCACTCGCTCCCACCACGAGGTCAGCACTGGGCCCACTCACTGCCACTACGAGGTCAGCACAGGGACCACTCGCTGTCACCACATGGTCCGCACTGGGACCACTCGCTGCCACCATAAGGTCAACACTGGAATGACTCACTGCCACCATGAGATCAGCACTGGGACCACTCACTGCCACCACGAGGTCAGCACTGGGACCACTCCCTGCCACCACAAGGTCAGCACGGGTACAACTCACTGCCACCACGAGGTCCACACTAGGACCACTCGCTGCCACCTGAGGTCAGCACTGGGACCACTCGCTGCCACCATGAGGTCAGCACTGGGACCACCCACTGCCACTACGAGGGCAGCACTGGGACCACTCGCTGTCACCACGAGGTCCGCACTGGGACCACTAACTGCCACCACGAGGTCTGCATTGGGACCACTCGTTGCCACGAGGATCGCACTAGGACTGCTCACTGCCACCACGAGGTTAGCACTGGTACCATTTCCTGCCGCCAACTCGAGGACCGCACTGCTACCAATCGCTGCCATCATCAGGTCAGCACTGGGACCACGCGATGCCACAAGGTCAGCACTGGGACCACTCGTTGCCACCATGAGGTCATCACTAGGACTACTCGTTGCCAACACATGGTCCGCACTGGGACCACTCACTGCCACGAGGTCTGCACTGGGACCACTCGCTGCCACCACGAGATCCGCACTGGCACCACGTGATACCACATGAGGCCAGCACTGGGACCAACCGCTGCCACTATGAGATCAGCACTGGGACCAGTCGCTGCCACCACGAGGTCCGCACTGGGACAACTCACTGCCACGAGATCTGCACTGGGACCACGTGATACCACATGAGGACAGCACTGGGACCAACCGCTGCCACCATAAGGTCAGCACTGGGACCACTCACTCTCACCACGAGGTCAGCACTGGGACCACTCGCTGCCACTACGAGGTCAGCACTGGGACCACTCGCTGCCACTACGAGGTCAGCACTGGGACCACTCACTGCCACCACAAGGTCAGCACTGGGACGACTCACTGCCACCACGAGGTCCACACTGGGACCACTCACTCCCACCATGAGGCCAGGACTGGGACCACTCGCTGCCACCACGATGTCCACACTGGGCCCACTCGCTGGCACCGCAAGGTCAGCACTGGGACCACACCCTGCCACCACGAGGTCAGCACTAGAACTACTCGCTGCCACCACGAGGTCAGCACTAGGACTAATCGCTGCCACCACGAGGTCAGCACTGGGACAACTCATGGCCACCACGAGGTCCACACTGGGACCACTCGCTCCCACCACGAGGTCAGCACTGGGCCCACTCACTGCCACTACGAGGTCAGCACAGGGACCACTCGCTGTCACCACGTGGTCCGCACTGGGACCACTCGCTGCCACCATAAGGTCAACACTGGAATGACTCACTGCCACCATGAGATCAGCACTGGGACCACTCACTGCCACCACGAGATCAGCACTGGGACCACTCCCTGCCACCACAAGGTCAGCACGGGTACAACTCACTGCCACCACGAGGTCCACACTAGGACCACTCGCTGCCACCTGAGGTCAGCACTGGGACCACTCGCTGCCACCATGAGGTCAGCACTGGGACCACCCACTGCCACTACGAGGGCAGCACTGGGACCACTCGCTGTCACCACGAGGTCCGCACTGGGACCACTAACTGCCACCACGAGGTCTGCATTGGGACCACTCGTTGCCACGAGGATCGCACTAGGACTGCTCACTGCCACCACGAAGTTAGCACTGGTACCATTTCCTGCCGCCAACTCGAGGACCGCACTGCTACCAATCGCTGCCATCATCAGGTCAGCACTGGGACCACTCACTGCCACCACGAGGTCAGCACGGGGACCACTCGCTGCCACCACGAGGTCAGCACGGGGACCACTCGCTGCCACCACGAGGTCCGCACTGAGACCACTCGCTGCCACCATGAGGTCCGCACTGGGACCACTCACTGCCACCACGAGGTCCGTACTGGGACCACTCGCTGCCAACACGAGGACAGCACTGGGACCACGTGATACCACATGAGGACAGCACTGGGACCATCCGCTGCCACCAGGAGGTCAGCACTGGGACCACTCGCTGCCACCACGAGGTCAGCACTGGGACCACTCGCTGCCACCACGAGGTCAGCACTGGGACCGCACAGTGCCACCATGAGGTGAGCACTGGTACCAGTCGCTGCCACCACGAGATCCGAACTGGGACCACTCGCTACCACCACGAGGTCAGCACTAGGACCACTCGCTGCCACCATGAGGTCAGCACTGGTACCACTCCCTACCACGAGGTCAGCACTGGGATGACTCACTGCCACCACGTGGTCAGCACAGTGACTACTCGCTGCCACCACGAGGTCAGCACTGGGACGACTCACTGCCACCATGAGGTCAGCACAGGGACCACTCACTGCCACCACGAGGTCAGCACTGGGACGACTCACTGCCACCTCGAGGTCAGCACTGGGACCACTCGCTGCCACCTCGAGGTCAGCACTGGGACCACTCGCTGCCAGCATGAGATTAGCACTGGGACCAGTCGCTGTCACCACGAGGACCACACTGGAACCACTTGCTGCCGCCAACTTGAGGACCGCACTGGTACCACTCGCTGCCATCATCAGGTCAGCACTGGGGCCACTCGCTGCCACCACGAGTTCAGCACTAGGACCATTCGTTGCCACAAGGTCCGCACTGGGGCCACGCCTTTTCCACAACGAGGTCCGCACTGGGGCCACAACGAGGTCCACACTGGGACCACTCACTGCCACAAGGTCTGCATTGGGACCAGTCGTTGCCACGAGGTCCGCACTGGTACCACTCGCTGTCACCACGTGGTCCGCACTGGGACCACTCGCTGCCACCACGAGGTCAGCACTGGGACATCTCACTGCCACCACGAGGTCAGCACTGGGACCACTCACTCTCACCACGAGGTCAGCACTGGGACCACTCACTGTCACCACGAGGTCAGCACTGGGACCACTCGCTGTCACCACGTGGTCCGCACTGGGACCATTCGCTGCCACCATGAGGTCAGCACTGGGACATCTCACTGCCACCACGAGGTCAGCACTAGGACTACTCGCTACCACCTTGAGGTCAGCACTGGGACCACTAGCTGCAACCATGAGGTCAGCACTGGAATGACTCACTGCCACCATGAGATCAGCACTGGGACCATTCACTGCCACCACGAGGTCAGCACTAATACCACTTCCTGCCACCACGAGGTCAGCACGGGCACCACCCACTGCCACCACGAGGTCCAGACTAGGACCTCTCGCTGCCACCTGAGGTCAGCACTGGGACCACTCGCTGCCACTATGAGGTCCGCACTGGGACCACTCGCTGCCACCATGAGGTCAGCACTGGGACCACTCACTGCCACTACGAGGTCAGCACTGGGACCACTCGCTGCCACAAGGAGGTCCGCACTGGGACCACTCACTGCCACTATGAGGTCGGCACTGGGACCATTCGCTGCCACTATGAGGTCAGCACTGGGACCACCCGCTGCCACTACGAGGGCAGCACTGGGACCACTCGCTTTCACCACGAGGTCCGCACTGGGACCACTCACCGCCACCACGAGGTCTGCACTGGGACCACTCACTGCCACGAGGATCGCACTGGGACCACTCACCGCCACCACGAGGTCTGCATTGGGACCACTCGTTGCCACGAGGATCGCACTAGGACTGCTCACTGCCACCATTAGGTTAGCACTGGTACCATTTCCTGCCGCCAACTCGAGGACCGCACTGCTACCAATCGCTGCCATCATCAGGTCAGCACTGGGACCACTCACTGCCACCTCGAGGTCAGCACGGGGACCACTCGCTGCCACTACGAGGTCAGCACGGGGACCACTCGCTGCCAGTATGAGATTAGTACTGGGACCAGTCGCTGTCAACGCGAGGACCACACTGGAACCACTCGCTGCCACAAGGTCCGCACTGGGACCACTCGCTGCCACCACGAGTTCAGCACTGGGACCATTCGTTGCCACAAGGTCCGCACTGGGGCCACGCCTTTTCCACAATGAGGTCCGCACTGGGGCCACAACGAGGTCCACACTGGGACCACTCACTGCCACCACGAGGTCTGCATTGGGACCAGTCGTTGCCACGAGGTCTGCACTGGTACCACTCGCTGTCACCACATGGTCCGCACTGGGACCACTCACTGCCACGAGCTCAGCACTGGGACCACTCGCTGCCACCACGAGGTCAGCACTGGGACATCTCACTGCCACCACGAGGTCAGCACTAGGACTACTCGCTACCACCACGAGGTCAGCACTGGGACCACTCGCTCTCACCACGAGGTCCGCATTGGGACCACTTGCTACCACTATGAGGTCAGCACTGGGACCAACCGCTGCCACTACGAGGTCAGCACTGGGACCACTCGCTGCCACGAGGTCAGCACTGGGACCACTCGCTGCCACTACGAGGTCAGCAATAGGACCACTCGCTGCCACCACGAGGTCAGCAATAGGACCAGTTGCTGCCACCACGAGGTCAGCACTGGGACCACTCGCTGCCACCACAAGGACAGCACTGGACCACGTGATACGACATTAGGTCAGCACTGGGACCAAACGCTGCCACTACGAGGTCAGCACTGGGACCACTCGCTGCCACTACGAGGTCAGCACTGGGACCACTCGCTGCCACGAGGTCAACAATGGGACGACTCACTGCCACCACGAGGTCAGCACAGGGACCACTCGCTGCCACCACGAGGTCAGCACAGGGACCACTCGCTGCCACCACGAGGTCAGCACTGGGACAGATCTCTGCCACCATGAGGTCCGCATTGGGACGGCTCACTCCCACCACGAGGTCCACACTGGGACCACTCACTGCCACTACGAGGTCCGCACTGGGACCACGCGATGCCACAAGGTCAGCACTGGGACCACTCATTGCCACCACAAGGTCAGCACTAGGACTACTCGTTGCCAACACATGGTCCGCACTGGGACCACTCACTGCCACCACGAGGTCCGCACTGGGACCACTCACAGCCACCACGAGATCTGCACTGAGACCACGTGATACCACATGAGGTCAGCACTGGGACCAACCGCTGCCACCACGAGGTCCGCACTGGGACCACTCACTGCCACGAGATCTGCACTGGGACCACGTGATACCACATGCGGATAGCACTGGGACCAACCGCTGCCACCATAAGGTCAGCACTGGGACCACTCACTCTCACCACGAGGTCAGCACGGGGACCACTCGCTGCCACTACAAGGTCAGCACGGGGACCACTCGCTGCCACCACAAGGTCAGCACTGGGATGACTCACTGCCACCACAAGGTCAGCACTGGGACGAC
The DNA here is from genome assembly GCF_047496795.1 of Chiloscyllium punctatum. Taxonomy (NCBI): domain Eukaryota; kingdom Metazoa; phylum Chordata; class Chondrichthyes; order Orectolobiformes; family Hemiscylliidae; genus Chiloscyllium; species Chiloscyllium punctatum. The sequence continues at coordinate 21,342,657 of NC_092748.1, forward strand.
TCACTGCCACCACGAGGTCAGCACTGGGATCACTCGCCATCACCATTAGATCTGCGCTGGACTCACTTGCCACTGCCATGAGGTCTCCACTGGGCTCATTCAAGTCCATGCTGGGCCTACTTGAGTCCACACTTGGATTCCTCACTGCTGCTATTAGTAAGTAAATGGAAATAAGTCAGTCAGCAACTAAGTAAGCAAGTAATGTCAAGAGAAGATAAATGAAGAAAAACAGTGGGAGTGGACAAGATCTGGCACAGGAGCCGCCATTTTGATGAAACATTTTTAAAATGAGCTAAATAAACATATATGCACAACATATATGCACATGGATCAGAAGTAAGAGATAAGTGTAAAAAGATTTTAAAAATTTAAAAACCAGATATTTAGATCAACTGCTGAATTGTTCATGGATAGCCGATACGTGAACATTGTGGCTATTACATTGGAAAATACCATAAAGTATTCATGTTGGCAGTTAAACAGATTATTTTTTAAAACTGAAAGAGCTGCAGATGCTGTAAACCCAAAACAAAATCAGAAATTGCTGGAAAAGCTCAGCAGGTCTGGCAGCATCTGTGGAGAGAAATCAGTTAATGTTTTGGGTCTGGTTACCCTTCCTCAGAACTAATGGAAGCCAGGAAATTGGCGGTTTATACGCAGACGATAGGGTGGGGAGGGGATAAGGTGTGGATGGAGCCCAAAAAGGGAGAAGAAAAGTTGGGCAGACAAAGGATAGATATTGGTCTGGCCAAGAGGGTGAATAGCTTTAATGGGAACTCTTAGTGGCTAACAATAGGTAGTATGTAATGGCAGGCTGTGTGAAAACAAGGCTTGTAGGGGTAGGTGAAAGGAGTCATAGTTATAGAGGTGTACATCATGGAAACAGACCCTTCAGTCCAACTTGTCCATGTGGATCAGATATCCTAAATCAAAGTAGCCCCATTTCCCAGCATTTGGCCCATATCCCTCTAAAGCCTTCCTGTTCATATACCTATCCAGTTGCCTTCTAAATGTTGTCATTGTACCTGCCTCCAACCCTTCCCCAGTAGCTCATTTCATTAATGCACCACCCTTTGCGTGAAAACATTATCCCATAGATTCCTTTTAAATCTTTCTCCTCTCACTGTAAACCGATGCCTCTAGTGCTGAACTCCCCACCCCAAGAAAAGACCTTGTCTATTTGCACTATCCATGCTTCTCATAATTTTATAAACTTCTTGAAGGACATGCGAGAGTTCAAACTTTAAAGTTATTGAACTCGATATTGAGTCCAGAAGGCTATAGAGTCCCCAGCAGAAAATGAGGTGTTGTTCTGCTAGCTTGTGCTGAGCTTCACTGGAGCACTGCAACAAGCCTGAGATAGAGGTATTGGTGAAGGAAGAGTGATTTGTTGAAATAGGAAGCAACTGGAAGCTCCAGGTCTTTTTTTGCAGGCAGAATGGAGGTGTTCTGCGAAGCAGTCTACGCTTTGTTCTCCAATGTAGAGGAGACCTTACTGTGAGCAATGAATGCAGTAGACCAAATTGTGTGAAGTGCAGTAAAGCGCTGCTTCACCTGGAAGGTGTTTGGAACCTTGGACATTGAGGAGGGAGGAGATAAACAAGCAGGTGTTACACCTTCTGCAATTGCAGGGGAAAGCACCATGGAGCTATGGTGGGGGGTTATGGTGAGTGAAGGAAGAGTGGACTATGGTGTCCCTGATGGAATGGTCCTTGCGGAATCCAGGGAAAGGAGGGATGTGTCTGGTGATGGCATTTCCCTGGTGGTGTCAGAAATGGGAGTTAACGATTCTCTAGATGTGGATGCCTGGTGGGATGGTAGGTGAGGACAAGAGTTGCCTTCGCCTATCGCTTTTGCAGACAAGAAAAGAGGGGACAGGACTGATGTGCAGGAGACCCAGTTGAGGGCCCAGTGCTGGGGAATTCTCGGTTGAGGAAGATGGTGGACATTTTGGAGGCTCCCTCATCAAAGTTGGCATCATCGGAACAGATGCAACAGATACTGAGAAATTCAGAGGATGGAATAGAGGTTTTACAGGAAACAGGGTGTGAGGATGTATCGTCAACTGTGGGTGTCGATGACAAACATAACTGGATTCCATAAGGCCCTGGGACCATCCTGGTAGGGGATGGCTGTGTAAAGAGATTGCATGTCAACGGTAAAGAGAAGGCGGCTGGAGTCCTCAAACTGGAAATTCCAACCTGTTCATTGAGAAACATTGGTCACATCAATTTCTCTGCCTCCCTCACCCATTCCAACTTATCCTCTCAGGAACTGACTGCACCCTGTGCGCTCAGATCCAACCCCAACTTTGTAATTAAGCCTGCTGACATGGGTGGTACTATTGTAGTCTGGTAGACGGATCTCTACATTGCAGAGACTGAGTACCAGCTCTTCGATACATCCTCTTATCTCCCCTGGGACCATAACCCCCACAATGAAATATCAAGCCATTCTGTCAACTACGGTCACCAACCTCATTCCATCTGGTGATCACCCTTTCCCCAATGCCTCCAAGCTGACAGTATCCTAACCTCACACATCTCACTTCTACATCCTCCCAAAATCCACTAACAGCCTGGGCAGACCCATCGTTTCTGCCTGCTCATGCCCAACAGAACTCATCTCTTACGACCCTGACTCTGTCTTTTCTCCACTGGTCCCGTCTCTGCCAACTTACATCTAGGATTCCTCTGATGCTTTACATCAACTTCAGAATTGCCAGTTTGCGAGCTCCAGCTACCAGCTCTTTACCATGAACATGCAATCTCTTTACACATCCATCCCTCACCAGTTTGGTCTCAGGGCCTTCCACTTCTTCCTGGAACAATGGCCTGAACCATTCCCACTGCCTGACCGTGTTTGTCGTCACCCTGAACAACTTCTCTTTTAACTCCTCTCATTTCATTCTGATCAAGGGCTGGCCATGGGTACCTGCATGGGCCCCAGTTATGTATGTCTCTTTTGTGGGGTACATAGAACATTCCTTGTTTCAGTCCTATTCTGGGCCCCACTCACAACTCATTCTCCCATATATATCGATGATACCATCGGTGCTGCTTCCCTCTCTCATCTGGAAATGGAAAAGTTTATTAATTTGCTTCCAATTTCCACCCCACTGTCACTTTCACCTAGTCCATCTCTGATTCCTGCCTTCTCTTCCTCGACATCTCTGTTTCCATTTCTATAGGCTGGCCAACAATATGCAATATAAACTCACCAACTCACACAGTAACCTTGACTATACATGCTCACACCTGGCTTTCTGTCAAGACTCCATTCCATTCTCTCAGTTTCTCAGTTTCCGTCGCATCTGTTCTGATGATGCCAACTTCAATGAGGCAGCCTCCAAAATGTCCACCTTCTTCCTCAGCCAAGGATTCCCCAGCACTGTTGTTGACAGGACCCTCAACCAGACTTCAGCCCTCACCCCCTCTCTTCCCTTCCGCAACAGCAATAGGAATCCCCTTGTCCTCACCTACCATCCCCCCAACATCCACATCCAAGGGATCGTTAACTGCCATTTCCGACATCTCCAGTGAGATGCCATCACCAGGCACATATTCCCCACCCCTCCCTTGTCAGCCTTCCACAGAAACTGTTCTGTCAGGGACAACCTGGTCCACTTTTCCTTCACTCCCTCACCCCCTATTACACCACGGCACCTTCTCCTGCAATCGCAGAAGGCATAACACCTGCCCAGCTATCTTCTACTTCCCTCCAAAGGCCCAAACATACCTTCCAGGTGAAGCAGCACTTTACCTGCACTTCACACAATCTAGTATACTGCATTCCCTATACACAATGTAGTCTCCTCTACATTGGGGACACAAAACACAGACTGGTTGAACACCTACAATGTGCCTGCAAAAAAAAGACTCTGAACTTCAGTTGCCTGCCACTTCAACATGCCACCCTGTTCCCTCACCAATATTGCTGTGCTCTAGCAAAGTTTAGCGCAAGCTGGAAAAATAACACCTCATTTTCCACTAAAGACCCTACAGCCCTCCGGGCTCAATATTAAATTCAATAACTTTAGAACTTGAACTTTCCCATTTCCTTGCACCTATCCCCACACACCAGGCCTTGTTATCACACAGTCTGCTATTACACACAACCAGTCATCAGCCACTAATCGTGTCCATTAATTGGGATTCACCCTGCTAGCCAGATGGTTATCCACTCCTTTGTCTGCCCAACTGTTCTTCTCCCTCTATGGATTCCATTCCCATCTATCATTTACTCCTTACCCCCTCTTTCCACCCTATATTCTGCATATAAACCGACATTTTCCTAGCTACCGTGAGTACTTAGGAAGACCCTAAACATTAACGGGTTTTGAGAAGATTTGTAGCTCAGGTTGAGGTTCTGGGTGTAGGTTTCCAGACATTTTGTCACCCCGCTAGGTAACATCTTCAGTGGGCCTCAGGCGAAGCAGTGTATATGATTCCTACTTCCTATTTATATGTTTGGGTTGGTGATGTCATTTCCTGTTCTTTTTCTCAGGGGGTGGGAGATGGGGTCTAACTCAATGTTTTTGTTGATAGAGTTCCAGTTGGAATGCCATGTTTCTAGGAATTCTCGTGCGTGCTTCAGTTTGGCTTATCCTAAGATGGATGTGTTGGCCCAGTCGAAGTGGTGTTCTTCCTTATCTGTATGTAAGGATACTAGTGAGAGAGGGTCATGTTGTTTTGTGGCTAGTTGGTGTTCTTGTATCCTGGTGGCTAGTTCTCTGCCTGTTTGTCCAATGTAGTGTTTGTTACTGTTCTTGCATGGTATTTTGTAAATGACATTCGTCCTTACATACAAATAAGGAATGACACCACTTCAACTGGGACAACACATCCATCTTAGGACAAGCCAAAAGCACGAGAATTCCTAGAAGCATAGCATTCCAACTGGAACTCTATAAACAAACACATCGAGTTAGACCCCATCTATCATCCCCTGAGAAAAAGAACTAGAAATAACATCACCACAAGAAATAACATCACCAACCCAAAGAAACTCAAACATATAAACAGAAAGCAAGAATCATGTACACGGGTTCAGGCCCACTGAAGACGTTATCTAGTAGGGTGACGAAACGTCTGGAAATGAACCTCCCAGCTCAACAAGCAAGCCTACATCCAAAACATTAACTCTGATTTCTCAGGACAGAAGCTACGAGGTCTGCTGAGCTATTCCAGCAATCTCTGTTTTTGTTTTTGTTTTAGTTTCTTGGTTTTGTAAGCTGATTGAAGGTCTTTTGCTTTACTGCCATTTTTAGCTGATTTGCAGCACTTGGAATGAAACAAGATTCTTCCCCTAACAACACAGGGTTAACTAGGGGTTAGTTCTACAACAAGAATTGTCACAGCATGCTAATGCTCAAACCCAAAAATGTTCAGTCCTACTTGACCACTTCAGTACAGTTGAAACTGGCTTTTGAACTGCTGTTCTTCAGTATTCATGGAAGCCTTCAAGAATTGGCTTTCCACCAAGAGAGGAGAGACAGTCAGTCTTATTGTTATGTCATCTCATTAATCTTTTTCTGTTTGGAGTTTCCAGATAATTTAGATATGCAACATTCTATTGACTTCACACAGGATGTTTCCAGATATTCACTGAATTTAAATCAACTGCTTTTCTATTGCAGTCAATTTAAAAACATATTAGAATAAATTAAAAGTAAAGTCTGAACAGTTTGGAGTTCTAATCCATCATCATAAAACTTCTGCATAATGAATGAAGTGAGATTCATTCTCATTTCATTACAAAGAAGAAAAATGAAAAGCAATTAAACATAAAACAACAAATATACTCACACACACATTCATTCTTCTAGCTTTGGTTGATTAGCTTTTCAGTTTTATTGTGTTCATTCAAGAATTGTGGGTATTACTGACAAAACCAGTATTTATTGTCCATCCTGAATTGTCCAGAAGTCAACCACCTTGCTGTGGGTCTGAAGTCACATGAAAGCCAGTTCCAAAAGAGATATTAATGATCCAAATGGATTTTTTTACAACAATCAATAATGGTTATATAATTATCATTAGACCAGTTTTTTTGTCTCAGATTTTTTTTATTGAATTCAAATTTCACCTTCACCATCTACCATGGTGGAATTCAATGCATGTCCCCTGAATATTAGTCTGGAGTTATGGACTAATAGTCCAGTGACATTACCAGTAGATACCACCATCACTACATCCTCCGCCCACTCATTTTTTAACTATGTCACTTTAATTCCTGAAAGAATGAGGGCTAGTTCCAGGAAGTATGGTTGAAGAAAAAAACTCCAATGAAATAACCAAACATTCTGGGTCTTAAACAATTCCACAATTGTTTACAGGATTTAGTCAGTATTGACTATAATCTCTTTGTGTCCGTTTAAGACCTATCTCAAAGTGTTTGTGAGCCAGTTTGAAACCCAGGGTTTCCTCTCAGCTATGCAGTACCACTTCTGATGTTTGTTTAGCTTTTTGGAAACATGCCCAGTTGGGTTCTCTATTCCAGCTTTGTCTTCTTGAAGGAGAACAGGTTTTACCCTGATATTACTTGCATAAATGGCCACTTCAAATGCTTGTTTAAAGTTTGGAACTGTAAGCACAGGATCAGTAGCAAAATGGTCTTCAGCTTCTCAAAAGCAGTTTCACTTTTCTCAGTATATTAAACTTTTGCTTTATCTGTAGCAGATCTTTCAGTAGCATAGCTACTGTGCCGAAATTGAGATGAACTTTCAAGAGACGCATAATTTCCTACTTTGTTATGGGAATGGAGAACTGTGCTATTGCCTCTACCTTTGCAATTTTGGGCAGAATCTCGGTGACCCACTACATGTCCGATGTTACTTGGGGTATAGTGATTTTGCTTTTTGTGAGATTGACCACTAAGCCAGCTGATTGCATTTTCCAGAAGATAGACTCCAGTTGCTCTAAATATGTTACCCTGTGTCGCTGTACACCAGGAAGATGTTCAGGTCCACAACGCAATTAAATTAGCTGTTTCAACAATCTTTGAAAGGTATTTTGGAATCTGAATAGCATGCTTTTAAATTAATGTAACCTGTTAGGAAAGTGGAGGTTTCCATTGTGCAGGCAGTCAAGGCAACCTGCCAGCACTACTTGACTAAATCTATTTTGGTCACATAGGTAGTTTTATCTACCCTTTCTGTGCAATCTTCCAGGGATGTTGGACACGAGTCAGCTTTGCCCACTGCATTTAATCTTCAGGAGTCAATACAGAATAGTTTATTACACAAAAGGAGGCAGCACAGTGGTTCAGTAGTTAGCACTGTTGCCTCTCAGCACCAGGGACCCGGGTTCGATTCCCACCTTGGGTGACTGTCTGTGTGGAGTTTGCACATTCTCCCTGTGTCTGTATGGGTTTCCTCCGGGTACTCCAGTTTCCTCCCACAATGCAAAGATGTGCAGGTTAAATGAACTGGCTGTGCTAAATTGCCCATACTGTTCAGGAATGTGTAGATTAGGTGCATCAGTCTGAGGTAATGGAGGGAATGGGTCTGGGTGGGTTACTCTTTGGAGGGTCGGTGTGGACTTGTTGGGCCAAAGAGCTTGTTTCCACGCTGTAGGGATTCTATGATTCTAGGAAACAAATCAAGCTCTACATGTAAAACACTCTCAACTCAAACTCCTCCCCTTTAGCCTGAAGAACTCTATCTAATTTCTTCGTGAAAACATTCTAATTTTTTGGCCTCAAACAGCATTTTGTGGCAGAGAATTCCACAGGCTCAGTACTCTCTGGATGAAGAAATTTCTCTTTATTTCAACGTGGCTTCTCAGAACTGATACACTTAAGTCACCGATCCAGAATGAATGTTTGATGTTTTAAAATAAAATCATCACAACACAATCATCAGCCTCATCTTTTAAAATAATCAAAATTCCAAAATGATAATATATTATATACTTTTCATCATCAGCCAGACCATATCAAAATTTGGCAACTGGTAACATACCACAATCAAAGTGGTTAAACATGATTTTCCTGCAACAAATCCATGCTAGTTTTTATTTCAAAAAAAATTAATTATTTAACACCTGTCAAAAGATTCAAAAGATTTGAAAACACTTGGTTTTCAAAAGATTTTCTATCATCTAAGTTAAACCAACTGTTCTTGAACATGTGATAAAAGCATGACAAAGCTTTGACAAAGGGTCAGTTAGACTCGAAATGTCAGCTCTTTTCTCTCCTTACAGATGCTGCCAGACCTGCTGAGATTTTCCAGCATTTTCTCTTTGGGTTCTTGAACATGTGTTTAACCACACACCTATATTTGCATGCGAATGCAATATTTGCAATTAGAGTCATAGAGATGTACAGCATGGAAAGAGACCCTTCGGCCCAACCCATCCATTGCGACCAGATATCCCAACCCAATCTAGTTCCACCTACCAGCACCCGGCCCATATCCCTCAGCACAATCCAATCTCTAAGAGGGATTGGAAAGTCAGGGACTATATTTCTGCAATTTCCACCATTACCTTCCTCAATATCCTTCTGATCAATTGTTAGCCCACCCAACATCCTAAGCATTTCATTTTTCCTATGAATGTGACAGTATCATCCTTGGTCCAAAACAGATGCAGTAGCTAAGCCATATTTCTGTTGTCATGCTTACATCCTTGTTGATCCACCCCATACTTCCTCTGGCGGCCTGATTACTATTTTAATGCCTACAGAAGGATTTTAAAACATGGAATCATGCAGAACAGAAAAAGCCCTTTGGCCTAAGAAGTCTGTCCTACCAAACATACAATTAAATCTACATTAGGCCCACTTTTCAGTACCAGGCCCACAGTCTTGAATGTTATTACACTTCGAATGCTTATCCAAGTACTTTTTAAAGGTTGTGAGGTTACCTGCCTCAACTACCCTCCCAGGCATTGAATTCCAGTACCCTACCAACCTCTAGCTGAAAAATGTTTTCCTCTAAACTTCCTGCCTTTCATGTTAGAAGTTTGCCCCCTTGTTACTGACCCAGTCCATGCCCTTCATAATCTTATATACTTCCATCAGGTCTCTGCCTCAACCTTCTCTGCTCCCAAGCTTATGCAGTCTGTCTTCACTGCTAACATGCTCCACCCAGGTGACATTGTGGTAAATCTCCTCTGCACCCCTTCTATGCAAAACATTCTTCCTATAATGCGGTGACTTGAACTACATATGGCACTCCAGCTGTGGCCTAATCAATGTCCTTTTGTTTCCAATGGTATTATCAACTAGCCATCTGCAGTGCAGAATATCTGATATTCTACACCTTATTCTATATCATTTTCAAGGAGCTCTGGATTTTGTTGGCATACTTTTTCCTTCTGGGAATGCACCTCAACAATACCTGAACCATTTTGTCTGCAAATCTGAGATTCCACTTTAGCTGGGACTGATTGTTTATGTAAAGTTTATGTTCATCAGCACTGGATAAAGCTCCGATACAATGTTCTCCATGCTTGTCAATGATCACCATCTAATTTCACCATGAAAGGCAGACAGTTAGTCAGTGGAACTGTACAGCACTGAGAGTCAATGTAGACAGTGAGGGGGGATACTGAGAGAAATTAGAAGTAAATACGTATACGTGTACTTTAATTTTATCAGTAACTTCTATAAGCACCATCCTGATTTCTGTGGCCTGAGCTGAACTGCAGAAGGTCTTGCCTGAAGGCGCTGGAAGGGGATTAAACACACATTTATAGAATTGGGAGATATTACAACTGAAAAGGAACACTTGTGATACTGGTGGATGAACATTTAATACATTTTAAGTGAGATTCTTATATTCACTTTTATAAAAGTGTCATAAGTCATTTGAAATAAAGGGGTTAATACCCATGTTAAATGACAATAGGTGGTGCTGCTGGCTTCTGTTAATTTCTTGGACGGTAACCTTTTATTATCCTTTAGAGCACAGAAAACTGAATTCAAAAGAATGTGACAAAATCACAGAAGAAAATGGCAGAGGATGAATAAGCAAAGTTAATGATGCTGAAAGCCATATTTGCATATATGGTGAAGCAAAATGACGAAAAACGTATTTGAATAAAATGGAAGCTTTCCTCCAGAATTGGAAAGCAGGTTTAGTTAAACGCAGGTTTGAGTTTATAGACAGACATAAAAATCAAAATAAATGTACCTGTAGTGGAAACTCCTTTGTTAACATGAATAATTCAATAATGACCATACATTAAGTATTAATGGTCAATGTCACATAACTGAAACACTTATCAACTTTTGGAGAGCTTTAATCTCACACCCTGAATCTTTGAATCCCACTAATGCCATCAACCAACAGATTCCAGGCTAGCTGCTCTGCATACTTGAAATTAGAGCCTTTAATCTTCATTCTGAAGAATACAGGACCAGAGAGAGACCATTCAGACCAACAAGGGTGCCCCAACATTCAATACACTCACAGCTGGTCAAATACTCAATGCTTTTTACTCACTCCATCCCCAAAAATGTAGGGATTGGTAACCAGAAATCTATCAATATCTACTTTACATATGAGTAAAGACTAATCCTACACAGCACTTGTAGTGTCATAACATTCCAGGTCTAGTGTGGGAAAGTGGGACTAGTGTAGGTAGCAGTATATTTTTAGCAGTACAGACTTGATGGGTCAAAGGGCCTCTTTTGTACTGTATGATTCTATGAAGTTCACAACCTTCTGAATAAAAAGAGTTTGCATCATTGGACAGAAGTGGAATCACCCTGATTTTTAAATTGTGTACCCTGTTTCTAGATTCCCCAACCATGAGAAACCTCTTATTGCATTCACCCTATTTATCCCTTTAAATATTTTGCAGGTTTCAATTCAATCAAAACTTTGGCAAATGGAGTTAAGGAGAATCCAAAGGAATTCTACAAGTACATTAATGACAAAAGGGCTCTTTAAAGATCAGCAAGGGCACTTACATGTGGAACTTCAGGAGATGAGGTGAGATCGTAAACTAGTATTTTGCATCAGTGTTTACTGTGGAGCAGGCTATGGAAGAACAGGGGAAATAAATATCAGCCTCTTGGAAAATTTCCATATTACAGAGGTGGAGATGCTGGACATCTTAAAACACATAAAGGTGGATAAATCCCCAGGACCTGATCAGGTGTACCCTAGAACTCTGAGGGAAGCAAGGGAATTGCTGGGCTGCTTGCTGAGATATTTGTATCATTGATACTTACAGGTGAGGTGCCAGAAGACTGGAGGTTGACTAACATGGTGTCACTATTTAAGAAAGGTGATAAGGAAAAGCCAGGGACCTATAGACCAGAGAGTCTGACATTGGTGGTGGGCAAGTTGTTCGAGACAATCCTGAGAAACAGCATTTACATGCATTTGGAAAGGCAAGGACTGATTAAGGATAATGAACATGGCTTTGTGCATGAGAAATCATCTCTCATGAACTTGATTGAGTTTTTTGAAGAAGTAACAAAGAGGATTGATGGCGGCAGAACAGTGGGCATAATCTATATGGACTTCAGTAAGGTATTTGACAAGGTTCCACATGGTAGACTGGATGGCAAGGTTAGATCACATGGAATAGAGGGAGAAGTAGCTGTTTAGGTACAGAACTGGCTCGAAGGTAGGAGAAAAAGGGTGGTGGTGAACAGTTGCTTTTCAGACTGGAAGCCTGTGTCCAGTGGTGTGTCACAAGAATCGGTGCTGGGTCCACTGCTTTTAGTCATTCATATAAATAATTTGAATATGAACACAGGAGCTATGGTTAGTAAATTTGCAGATGACACAAAATTAGAGATGAGGTGGACAGCGGAGGTCATCTCAGAGAACTGCAGGACCTTGATCAGCTGGGCCAATGGGCTGAGGAGTGGCAGGTGAAGTTTAATTCAGATAAATGTGAGGTGCTGCAAGTTGGAAAGGCAAATCATTCTTAGTGGTAAAGTCCTGGGGAGTGTTGCTGAACAAAGAGACCTTGGAATGCAAATTCATAGTTCCATGAAAGTGGAGTTGCAGGTAGATAGGGTAGTGAAAAAGGTGTTTAGTATTTTTGCCTTTACTGATCAATACTTTGAGTACTGGAGTTAGGAGGACATGTTGCGGCTGTACAGGACACTGGTTACTGTAAGTGGAATACATGTTGTGGTTATTGGAATACTGCGTGCAATTCTGGTCTCCCTGCTATAGGAAGGACGTTGTGAAACCTGAAAGAGTTCAGAAAAGATTTAAAAGGATGTTTACAGGGTTGGAGGGCTTCAGCTATAGGGAGAGGCTGAAAAGACCAGGGCTATTCTCCCTGGAGCATCGGATGTTGAGGGGTGACTTTACAGGGCTTTAAAAAGCGAGTTTTGAGAAGATTTGTAGCTCAGATTGAGGTTCTGGGTGTAGGTTTGCTTGCTGAGCTGGGAGGTTCATTTTCAGATGTTTCGTCATCCTACTAGATAACACATGGGCGGCACGGTGGCACGGTGGTTAGCACTGCTGCCTCACAGCGCCAGAGACCCGGGTTCAATTCCCGCCTCAGGCAACTGTCTGTGTGGAGTTTGCACATTCTCCTCGTGTCTGCGTGGGTTTCCTCCAGGTGCTCCGGTTTCCTCCCACAGTCCAAAAAATGTGCAGGTTGAATTGCCCTTAGTGTTAGGTGAAGGGGTAAATTTAGGGGAATGGGTCTGGGTGAGTTGCTCTTTGGAGGGTCGGTGTGGACTTGTTGGGCCGAAGGGCCTGTTTCCACACTGTAAGTAATCTAATATAATCTAACATCTTCAGTGGGCCTCAGGTGAAGCTGTGTATATGATTCCTGCTTTCTATTTATATGTTTGGGTTTCTTTGGGTTGGTGATACCACACACTAAAACATCAGCTAATGAACATGAAAGACCCTATACAGACAACAAGCAAAACTAATGTCATTTACAAAATACCATACAAGAACTGTAACAAACACTACATTAGACAAACAGGCAGAAAACTAGGCATCAGGATACATGGACACCAACTAGCCACAAAATGACATGACCCTCTCTCACTGGTATCCTTTCATACAGATAAGGAAGGACACCACTTTAACTGAGACAACAAATCCATCTTAGGACAAGCCAAACAGAGACACACACGAGAATTCCTAGAAGCATGGCATTTCAACCAGAACTCAATCAACAAACACATCAAGTAAGACCCCATCTACCACACCCTGAGAAAAAGAACCAGAAATGACATCACCACAGGAAATGACATCACCAATCCAAAGAAACCCAAACATATAAATAAAAAGTAGGAATCATATACACTGCTTTGCCTGAGGCCCACTGAAGATGGTACCTAGTAGGGTGATCAAATGTCTGGAAATGAACCTCCCAGTTCAGCAAGCAAACCTACATCCAGGGTTTTAAAAAATCATGAGGGGCATGGATAGGGTAAATAGACAAGGTCTTTTCCCTGGGTGGGGGAATCCAAAACTAGAAGGCATAGGTTTAAGGTGAGAGGGGCAAAATTTAAAAGGGACCTAAGGGATAACTTTTTCACAAACAGAGGGTGGTGCATGTATGGAATGAGCTGCACAAGGAAGTGGTGGAGGCTGGTACAACTTCAACATTTAAAAGGAATCTGGATGGGTATATGAATAGGAAGTGTTTAGAGGGATATGGGCCAAATGCTGACAAATGAGACTGGATTTATTTAGGATATCTGGTCTGCATGGACAAGTTGGATAGAAAGGTCTGTTTCCATGCTGTATGTCTCATCACCATGGAGAAAGACATGAAGACTTGGCAACTTGGGGAAGTTAATGGTCATATCTTGGGGACAATCTATATCACAGTAGAGGAGGTGTTGGATGTGTTAGAATATTTGAAGGTGGATAAATCTCCTGGCCCTGACTAGATATATCCAAGAACACTGCTAGCGGCTAGAAAAGAAATTGCAGGGGACCCTGGCTGATGTTTTTGCATCATCATAAGCCATGGGTGAGGTCTTGGAAGACTGGAGGGTAGCAAATGTTGTGCCCTTATACAAGAAGGGCTGTAAAGAAAAATCTGATAACTGCAGACCAGTAAGCCTAACATCTGTGGTGGGTAAGTTACTTGAGAAGATTCTGAGAGATAAAATATACATGCATTTGGAAAGACAGGTTTGATTAGTAGCAGTCAGCATGGCTTTGTGCATGGGAGATCATGCCTCACAAATTTGTTAGAGTTCTTTGATGAAGTAACCAGGAAGGTTGATGTGGTCAGGGTGGTAGAAGTCATCTTTCTGATTTCAATAAAGCCTTTGATATGGTTCCACATGGTAGGTTGCTTTGGAAGGTTCAATCGCATGGAATCCAGGGCGAACTGGCAAATTGGAAACATAATTGGCATGATGGTAGGAAGCAGAGGGTAATAGAAGAAGGGTGCTTGTCAGACTGCAAACCTGCGGCTTGTGAAGTGCCTCAGGGTACGGTGCTGGACCCATTGTTGTTTGTTATTTATATCAATGATTTGGATGAGAATATACCAGACATAATTAGTAAATTTGCAGATGCCACTAAAATAGGTGGTATTATGGACAGTGAGGAAAGTTCTCAGAAATTGCAGCAGGCCTTGAAAAACTGGGCCAAGAAACGGCAAATAGAGTTTAATAATAGATAAGTGTCAGGGCTTCCATTTTGCAAAGTCAAATAAAAGTAGGAATTTTATGGTGAATAGTAAGGCTTTAAGGAGTGTAGTGGAACAGAGGGACCTTGTAGTTCAGGTGTATGGTTCTCTGTAGAGAGAGTCACAGGTAGACAGATCAGTGAAGAAGGCTTTTGGCATTCTGGCCTTCATCAGTCAGGGCATTGAGTATAGAAATTGGGAAGTTATGTCGCAATTGAACAGTGCATCGATGAGGCCGCAGTGGGAGTATTGTGTCCAGTTTTGGTAACAGTACAATTTAAAGGATGTTATTAAACTAGAAAGAGTGCAGAAGAAATTTCCAAGAATGTTTCCAGGACTCAAGGATCTGAATTATAGGGAGAGGTTGGACAAGCTAGGACTTTTTTCTTTACAGCATAGGAGACTAAGGGGGGAGTCTTATATAAGTGTATAAGATCATGACAGGCAGGATAGGGTAAATGCACTTAGCCTTTTTCCCCAGAAGTGGGGAATCACAGACTAGAGGGTATCAGTTTACAGTTAGAGGGGAAAGAATAAAAAGGACCCTTAGGGGCAACGTTTCTTACACAGAGGATGGTACACATATGGAATGAGCTGCTGGCAGAAGTTGTTGAGGTAGGTACATTAACAACATTTAAAAGGCATTTGGACAAATACATGGAGAGGAAAGGTTTAGAAAAAAATGGTGTTAGCCCAGGTGGATATTTTGGTTGGCATGGACCAGTTTGGGCCTGTCTCCGTGCTGTCGGACTCTATGACTCATCTATCTTAATCAATTGAGTTAATGGATTAAAGAGTAGCAGATGGAGTTTAGAACATAGAAAATTGCGTCGGCCCTTGAGGTTGTGCCTACCTGTGAAACCAATCTGAAGCCCATCTAATCTACACTAGATTTGATAAAAGAAACAAGGGCAGGGCCTTGGGTAGCTTTGTAGACCAGAGAAACCTAGGCGTTTAGGTCTTTGAAACTTGCGTCACATATTGATAGGGTAGATAAGAAGGTTTTTAGCACACTTACCTTCATTGCTCAGACCCTTGAGTATAAGAGTGGGGACATTATGTTAGGTTTGTACAGGATATTGGTGAGGCCTGTTCTGGAGTACCGTGTCCATTTCTGGTCACCCTGTTGTAGTAAGTATATTATTAAGCAGAAGTGGATTCAGAAGAGGTTTCCTAGAATGTTGGCGTGAATGGAGGGTTTGAGTTATATAGAGAGACTGGACAGATTGGGACTTCTTTCACTGTCGCGTAGAAGTTTAAGGTTTATAAAATTAACTAGGAGAAAGTGAGGACTGCAGATGCTGGAGATCAGAGTCTAGAGTGTGGTGCTAGAAAAGCACAGGTCAGGCAGCATCCGAGGAGTAGGAGAATCGACATAAACTTCATCAGGAAGGGTTTATGCCTGAAACGTCGATTCTCCTGGTCCTCAAATGCTGCCTGACCTGCTGGGCTTTTCTGGCACCACACTCTGGACTGAGGTTTATAAAAGTTAGGTACAGATACGATGAATAGCGGGTGGAGAACTTTAAGACTTTTTAAAGGTGAGACGAGAAAGATTTTAACAAGATATTAGGGCCTTTTTATTTTATACAGAGTGTGGTTCATATGTGGAATGAATGTTCAGAGGAAGTGGTGGATGTTGAGGGTACAATGCTTAAAAGACATTTAGACAGGTATCTGAATAAGAAATGTTTGAGGGAAATTCACAAGGGCAGGCAGGTGGGACTGGTTTGATTTGGGATCATGGTCAGCATGGACTGGTTGGGCTGAAGGGTCTGTTTCCATGCAGTATGGTTCTATGAATCTTAAACTCATTCTTTGACATTCTAGAGAATACAGACTCAGTTTGCACCAAAGAAGTCTGTTCCGTACTGACGCCTGAATTGTTTGCTGATCACAAAAAGACTATTGCTGCCCTCCTTAGTGCCTATGAATTAGTCTTGGAGACATGTTGCTAGCAATTCTATAATGCTTGTAAGAAACCCACATAGACCTATGTAGAGTTTGAAAGACAAAAACAAATAGCTTTCTATAGTTCTGCTCTTTAAAAGTATCTCGCATTTACAATGGGTTAAGAGAATTAATACTGCTGGAGAAGTTTAGAAATTGCTCATGCCCCAACCTGAGAATGCACCTGAAGGAACAAAAATCACCACTGCCACTCAGCGCAGCAGTCAGAGCAAACTCAGCAGACCTTTTCCGAATCACCTTCAGAACTTTGGAAGTAGTAAAAGGGAAATGGAAGGGACTGAAGAGAGAGTGGAGAAAGCCAAGCAGGCCAATAACCCACATTTATACAAAAGGAATTATACTGCAGGACAGCAGAGCAGTGCTGTCTCTGCCTCAACCGAGGCAAACCTGGCCATCTAAAAGAAAATTTATTAGCAGGCTAAGAAAATGCTCAAGAAAAGTCACCTTACTCAATGGCTGCCTTTTCTTTTTACAAAATTTTCAAGCTTCTACGTTAACATACCAAAGCTGTAGACATTAATCTGTATTTTGTTTTCAGAGAGAAGATAGTTCCTCGTGCTTCCAAGGAACCAGACAGAAGATCAATGTACTCGAAGGTACTAGCTGCCTACAAATGCTGCTCATGGGAAAATGAAGGATTCCTCATATAGGAGAACAAATTCCAGAAAAAAAACTTGCTGGTGATTATGTTGGAAGTACTGCTAATTAAAGGGAGTGAGCTTGTTATGGGATTGGTAATCATGGGTATGATTCCAACCTTCATTCCAGGCAGCAGAAGGGAGATAGATAGTCCGGACTTAGGACCTGGGGTGCTGGTATGCATTATCTCATTCTTCAACCTCATTTTGTTTTGACTCCTCCCTCCTCTTCTACCCCTCCTTCACTTTTTGTTATTGTTGCACTGCACCTAGTGGGTAATGCTCGTAAATTACTTGCTTAAAGTAGGGAAATGGATGATTTGGCTGTGGATACATATTTTAAACAAACTAAAAGCATTGAAATAGAACACAATCTGGTGATAATCAAAACTGATTTAACAGTTAACTTACTATCAACCCTATTTGACCCTTAACTGCCTACAGAAGTGCTCAATCTTGAAATGCTGTGCACTAACCATAAGAACTAGTCATCCAAAAAAATGTAATTTGTGGCTATTAACAGAAGGAATGCAACAAGAAACTGAAATTGTCTAGAGAACTGAATGTGTGTGAAAAGTAAGTGTGAATGAGAGAAAAACTTTAACATATTTATTTTACTTTTTCAAAGAAATTATGAAAAAATTGAATTCATCTCCTTATAAGACCCAAGGCATATCATGTCCATGGGACATAATTGTCTCCAATTGACACAGACGACTGGCAAAGGACATACCCTCGAAAATTTGCCCAACATCACCCTTCACATGAAAAATTATCAGACTACACGCTTAGCTTGTGCCATCTCGTGTCATGTATAAAATAGCAATAGGTGGGATGAGGTGCCATTAAGTGCCTACTTCAAAGCTTCATTAGGCCCAAAGATGAGAGTCCTGCCTAATGCTGCCATTGACTGCACACCACACCACAAAACTTCAGACAGGCCAGAAACAAGGTGTGTGGCACACCTGCTAGATGCTACACCCTTCTTCTAATTCTCCAGTGGGAAGCCTAAAATCCAGACCATGATTTCCATAAGACAATGCTGGCAAGTTCTGATGATGGCCACAAGATTTCTTCTTCTCACAAGTAAAAACACTTGTCTTCACCTATTCTACCAAAAATTTTCATCAAGACCTCGAACATATCAGTCCTCAGTCTTCCCTTTGAAAGAGGATGGATCCATCCTTCTGTGAGATGTTTATCACGTGCATTTCTGGCTTAATCCGCGTCAGTCTCTTTTATAACAGGCAACTGGTATTTTAAAGTAGCACCTTCAGCTGAGATTGGGAGAAAATTGCAGCTTCCAATTAATAAGACATTGCATAAAAGTGGAAGAAAACAATGTAGAAAATTGAAATGCCCTAAATACATGTTGGAAAACATTACCTGATCATCCCAGAATCCAGAAGCTGGATACACTTCTTAATAACAGTTACATTGTAGTCTGCAGTTTTAATATTCCAGGTTAAATTCAATGCTGCAGTGAAATGTCCTAAATCCATAATCCTTCTCAAATCCTACAAAAATGCAAAGATCTATTACTTTAATACATATTTCACACAATTTATCAAAAGAAAAAGACAAATTCTCAGTGTACAAGTACAGAAGCAAACATGCTTCTACCATGTAACTTCAGATCAAGACATAAAGTATTTATATTAATTTTCTGTCTACATATGAATACTAAAATATTATCCCTGTGGACAGTAAATGTTCTTACAGGCTCATTTATTCCTTTAAAAAAAAGGTGCTGTTATGGACCAAATCAGACACCCTCAAAATATTTTAAGAAGGTAGACTAGACCCTAAATTTTATTTCTTTTAAAAGCAACAATACAGTGCCTGCTCATAAACACTGAAGTTAAAATACAACCAAAGAAAAAGGAATTTAAAATAACAACTCCACTAGAAACAAGATAATAATAGATACAGTAACTTACTAATTAACTGTTGCAATATAGTAACATCCCATAAACACACACCTTGGCAAAAAATGGAAAATCCAGATATAGATTCTCCCATGCAGTTCTCGAATCGAAGAGGGAAAAAAAAATCAAGAGAAAATTCAGAGAGAGTAGCAGCTAGGAGACATTCACCAAAGCCTCCAACTCTTTTGAGACCCCAATAGCTTCTGATGCTACTCAGAAAGCCTGATCTGAGAGAGCTGGTCACACCCATTCAGATTGCATTTTTTAAAAACCATAAGGCCTCCCATGTGGTTTATTCAAGTGGTCTTCAGTAGCCAGCTCTGCACCTCTGCCTTATAATCTCTCTTCAAAAAAAAGGAATACCCTCTTAAGGTGACAGCATTGTCACAATGCCAGTTGGTGGTAATCCAGGATAATGTGTAATACTTGAACTCCCTATATGTTAGTTTAATCAAGTGCACAAGAAATTAAGGGAATATTAGATTGGTGACTGTTGGTGGGGGATGTAGCATGGAAAGGAGCTGAGTATTGAACATTTCTTAAAGTCAAGGTGCACTCTGACAGCAGAAGAAAGGAATGCTTGTCACAAGTAATAAGGTTTCCAATATTGCCTAGAAGGCCTTGGTGGATGCAACAGACAGGAAGAGTGACATCCTTACACACCAGGAGGGGAATGTCAGCTAAGCAACAACTTTTTACTAGTGAGCAAGTTCTATAAGAAGGTCAATACCGTGAGCTTAAATCTAAGGCATGCTTATAATATTGCAAAACGTTCAACAGCTTCACTAGAATTATCGAGGTAAGATTATTGCATTCTATACTTACTCTCTTGCTCATACTTAGATTACTTAGATTACTTACTTAGATTACTTACAGTGTGGAAACAGGCCCTTCAGCCCAACAAGTCCACACCGCCCCGCCGAAGCGCAACCCACCCATACCCCTACATCTACCCCTTACCTAACACTACGGGCAACCTAACACTACCCTCCACCTTCATTACTCATAATGCTCCACTTCATTACTCCATAATCAGGACACCACTTCCTCATAAACTGAAATTCACACATCTCCATAACTAACATCTAACATACTTCATCCCAATCATTCCATCAAAAAACATCTTCTCCAAACCTCATAAAACTAACATTGACTAAGATTATTTATGCTTCACACCCACTTCCTGATCAAAGAATGGCTGTTTGCCAATATTAGCAGGGAGAGAATCATGATCATTGCAACCATCACAAGATTTATTCACAAATCATCCTCTTTTCCCCTTAATTTATCTGTATCGCCTGATCCTCTTTTCTCCTTAATTTTGTTTTATTCATTGATAGGATGTTGGCAACACTAGCTGGACCAGCAATCACTGTTCATCCCTAACCTTCCACAGGGTAGTTCAGAATAAATTACATTGCTGTGGGTTTGGAGTCACACATATAAGCCAAACCAGGAGAGGAAGCAGATTTCCTCTCCTGGTTTGGCTTATAAAGGATATTAGTGAACCAGACTGATTGTTACAACAATCGCCAGTGATAACATAGTTGCCATTAGGCTAACTTTTTTAATTCCAGATTTTCCTTAATTCAAATTCCACCATCTTTTAAGCCTATGTCCCCATAGCATTAGCCTGAGTTTCTGTACTGAGAGTCTAGTGACATTACCGTTGTATCACTGTTTCCCCAAAATTTGTCTATATCACCTTACACACCCTATCTGACCAGCTACTTTCAATACTTTTAGATTAGATTACTTACTTACAGTGTGGAAACAGGCCCTTCGGCCCAACAAGTCCACACTGACCCGCCGAAGCGCAACCCACTCAGACCCACTCCCTTACATTTCCCCCTTCACCTAACACTATGGGCAATTTAGCATGGCCAATTCACCTAACCTGCACATTTTTGGACTGTGGGAGGAAACCGGAGGACACCCACGCAGACACGGGGAATATGTGCAAACTCCACACAGACAGTCGCCTGAGGCAGGAATTGAACCCAGGTCTATGGCGCTGTGAAGCAGCAGTGCTAACCACTGTGCCGCCCATGTCTCTCTGTCTGTCCACCATTGCTTTCCTATTAATAAAATATCACATTCTCATTTTCAAGAAGGCCATCTCAGATCTTGGCACAGCAAATCCTAGAAAAAGGGTCTTGATGTGAATCACCAGTTAAGTAGGCAAACTAGGATACAGCAATAGGATATCACAGGTTCCAGCTCACTGGATGGTGATATCAAATAACAACCTTACTTTAAAAGGACACAAATGCTGACTTTGAAGCCTGCCAAAAGAACTTGATCTATCAGCAAGTACTAGGTACAGTAGAGAAATCTACAAGAGTTGGCACATAATATTGTACAGCACAGAAAAGTCCAGCTCAAACTTCATTTGTGGTTTCAAGCTGAGAATGGAGAACATTTTGTTCAATGTGCACCAAGAAGTCAGCTCCATTAATAAGATAGTTACACATACGATCATTCCTAGTCTCTCCTAGCTGTCATGCAGGCTCAGATATTTTCAAGTTTGGCTTTGGAGATCAGTGGTAAGACATGCCCCCAAAGCATTAGAATAGTTCTGCAGTCTGTTTTAATGTACAGCCATTGGGTAGCGCTAGAAATTGACTTTGGTTTCAGGGGAAACGACCTACTCTTTACCAGCCACTATTTCAGTATTCCATTGATAGCACATTGTCTGCTGAGCCAGACTCTTCAAACCCACTGAAAAAGGATGAAGTCACTGGTGAGTCTTCAAAGGTGAAGAATTGCTTTGATTATTTTCAGCATGATTGTTCAAGTGTCCTCAATACAAAGCTGCTGTCATTGATAAGTGGTCACTAGTCCATTGTCCAATCAACTTCTTGATGCTATACAGCTACACTTATACAAAGAAAACCTCAGCTCCAATGCATCTGCAACCACTCCAAATACTGTTTATTCAAACAGCTTAAACAGTGCTTGCCAGAAAGTCAGGTTACTTATTGTTCAAAACATAAATTGATTCTTTAAAACATTGGTTTTAAGAATCTTTCTCATTTCAGCCCACAATTAAAAAGACACACAAAAATAAAGATGCACACTTTACATCTTTCTATCTGTTAAAAAAGTGAAACACCATTTCAAAAGTGTGTTTCATTACAAAACATAGTTTACAAACTAAACAAAGAATTAAATCTGTTCATTCTTCATCCACCTTTACAAAATCTCACACAGTTTTAATATTCCTCAAACCTTCAACTTATTCTAACATTTTATATTCAGGACAACGCTTTCAGAATTTTTTCCAGGAATATGAATAATGTTTACACAAATTATTGTAACAGAAGTTGTCATTTGAATGGTCTCTCATTCTGATTTTTAAACATTTCAATGAAGGCCCGTGAATTATGACCAGTGTAAATTAGTATCTTCTTATTTTTGAGTCAGATATAGATGTCAAAGTGCTGAAGGGCCGACAATCCCAACATTTCTTCTCCTACAGTAGAGCACTTCCTTTGATACTAGTTGAGTTTCTCCAATGTAGAAAAGTACTCCAATGAAACCTCTATTCCTGACTTATCATCCTGTAACAAGATAATACCCACCACTACATTTCTAGCATTAATAGCCATTTTGAAAGATCTGGAAAAATCAGGTGCAGTCAATAATGGCTCATTTATTAAGATTATCTTCAATTTCTCAATAGCTGCTTGACATTCTGTTGACAATATCACTTTTGCTTGTTTCTATATCAAATTTATTAAAGGCACAGTTAACATGCTGAAACTATGCATAAACCTCTGTTAAAATCCACACATCCCTAAAAAACCTCACAAATGTTTCATTTAGTTTTAGTAACAGGGAATTCTATTAGATCCTTTGCTTTCACTGTGTTTGGCAAAACTTGTCTTTGTCCAACAATAAGTCCTAAGTAAGCTAACCTTGCTTTCATAAATTAATGTGTTACTATTGCAACTAGAGTGCAATGCATCAATGTATGAAGATACTGAGGGATAGGATCTATTCCCATTTGGAAGAAAATGGGCTTATCAGTGATAGGCAATTTGGTTTTGTGCAGGGAAAATCATGTCTTACTAACTTAATAGAATTCTTTGAGGAAGTAACAAAGTTGATTCATGAGGGAAAGGCTGTAGATATCATAGACATGGACTTCAGTAAGGTATTTGATAAGGTTCCTGCATGGTAGGCTGATGGAGAAAGTGAAGTCGTATGGGGTCCAGAGCGTACTAGCTAGATGGATGGGCAGCAGGAGACAGAGAATAATAGCGGAAGGGAGTTTCTCAAAATGGAGAACTGTCACTAGTGGTGTTTCACAGTGATCCGTGCTGGGACCACTGTTGTTTGTGATATACATAAATGATCTGGAGGAAGGTATAGGTGGTCTAATTAACAAGTTTGAAAAGGTCACTAAGATTGGTGGAGTAGCAGATAGTGAAGGGGATGGTCAAAGAATGCAGCAGAATATAGATTGGAGAACTGGGTGGAGAAATGGTAGATGGAGTTCAATCCTGGCAAATGCAAGGTGATGAATTTTGGAAGATCCAATTCAAGAGCCAATTGTATGGTAAGTGGAAAAGCCCTGGGGGAAATTGATGTGCAAAGAGATCTGCGTGTTCAGGTCCATTGTACCCTGAAGGTGGCAACTCAGATTGATAGAGTGGTCAAGAAGGCATACTGCATGCTTTCCTTCATTGGGCGGGGTATTGAGAAGAAGTGTTGGCAGGTCATGTTACAGTTGTATAAGACTTTGGTTCAGCCACATTTGTTCTGGTCACATTACCAAAAGGATGTGGATGCTTTGGAGAGGGTGTAGAGGAGGTTCACCAAGATGTTGCCCAGTATGGAAGGTGCGAGCTATGATGAAAGGTTGAGCAGATTAGGATTATTTTTATTGGAAAGACAGAGATTGAAGTGGGACCTGATTAAAGCCTGCAAAATCATGAAAGGTATAAACAGGGTGGATAGCAAGAAGCTTTTATCCTGAGTGGGGCACTGAATTACTAGGAATCATGAGTTCAAGGTGAGAGGGAAAAAGTTTAAAGCAGATATGTGTGGAAAGTTCTTTATGCAGAGGGTGGTGGGTGCCTGGAACACATTGCCAGCAGAAGTGGGAGAGGTGGGCATGATAGCATCATTTAACATGGGTCTAGAAGATACATGAATGGGCAGGGATCCTTAGAAAATAGGCAACAGGTTTAGATAGAAAATCTGGATTGGCTCAGGCTTAGAGGATTGAAGAGTCTGTACCTGTGCTGTAATTTTCTTTGTTCTTTCTACATGTTATATGGAAGCTAAAATTAACCATACAACCACGGAGGGTCATCATTCTACCATACCCAATGGGAACGTGTGTTAAATTAATCCAAACATCACTGTGGAACTGTCAGAACAAAGGACCTAAATAGAAATTATTTTTGGTGGCCAGGGCTTGTCTCTGAAATTGAGAAGACAGGAATATGTGCAGCTTATGCAAGAGCTTGCAACCAACTTCCATGAATGCCATTACATCCATGGAAATAGCCAAAACTGTCATGGCAAAAGATCTATATTGACTGTACCAGGTTATGGGAGATATTTATTAACAGGAATTGATGTTTTTTTGAACATCTTACCTACTGACTGTTGTCTTTATGATTGTATGTATTGTGATCTTTTTTTTTGCAGGAGCCTCCAATATAAAGGGAACCAATATTGTGTATTTAGTATGGCATTGTCGCGTCAAGAATGTCACGACATGAGTAAGCCCCCTTGCTTAATTTAAAGCAGCAATATGGAAAAGATTTATTCCGTGCAGTAATCTGTGAAAACTCAAGCACAGCATCGGATTGTGTCATTGGCTTTTAATATTGTCAATATACTAAATTCAAACTTGATTGGAGTTTGGTATTTTTTGGGGTATAATTTAAACTGATTAGCCTAATTCAAATTTGCTTTTGTCTCCAGGCAACTAACTACACGAGCCGCTGAACCAAAAGGTTACATTATAACTTGTTCAGAACAGTTGGTGCTGTCAGGTAGCTCTGCTAGCTTTTAACTTTCTTAAGGGCGCAGTACACCCACATCTTCATAACAAGAGCCTGATTACATTATGTCATGATGACATCATTGACCTTTTTGGCAAAGAACTTAATCCAGTCCACAAGCTGTAGAGGTACGCAACCCCGAACATTAACTAGACTGGTTAACTGTGTCCAGGAGGCTGACCCTAATGTATTATATCAATGCCCTTCCCTGAAATGTCTCTACCTTGACTTTACTCAGGATTGATCTCTTCAGAGTTTGAGACATGGCCATTTGCTTGAAATACATGCAGTATTTTGGACTTCCATGGCTAACACATAGTGCAAGCATTACCCTCATAAGGCATGGTGCCATACAGCAACACGTCCAGCACCTTGGATGACAACTGCTGACAAACATGACAAGTTGCCTAGATTTTTGTCTGCTATTAAACAGCAAAGCAAGACAGATGTACAGTCAGCCTTTAAGGTCAGACTGGGGCCAAAGCACAAAAAGTTGAAGCAATGCTAGGATGCTGTGAGCATCCAGGTAGGTCGAAAATGAGTGAGCTCTTTGAGAGGAAGCTAGCAGCCATGAGATGCAGTCTAGTCCAATGTATGAGTCAGGTGTCTGTCCAATTGTGGACAGTGCCTTTGCAGCAGCATTCCAATGAGAGGCAGCTGTGTACACCAAAGTGCAGAAGTGTGTTGCAGGTGAATCAGAGATAATGTGGTGAGGCTGGTATATGCATCAGATGCGAGTGTCTATAATATGAGGTGTATTCAGCCACTGCACATAGAGCGTGCCCTGAAATCTTTATGCTGGATGTCCAAAATGGAGAAACAAGTGGCAAGCTGCAGTTGCCAGGTCCTCGTTTACTCTTTCTTACAGAGAATTCTCAACATCTGGTTCCTAAACTGTGCGTGGGAGAATGAGAGCCTGAATATTAATGAGGTGAGATTAGGTAGTGACAAGGGCAATAATTCCCAATAATAAGCCTGGCGCCACTCATTAATAAGCGTCTTGGAGAATTAGTGAGAAAGTGCAACAATTTTGTCATTCAACATCTCAATCAGTTTTTTTCAAAATTTTTGGCAATAGTCCCTGTTCATCAGATCCTGGGAAGTTTCCTCCCCATGGGAGCAACCAAGTAAGAAACATGCTACCTTATATTAACTATTATGCAATGACAGATGGTTGATTAATAATGTTATTGTAAAGAATACTCTAAGGAAGTGTGATCACAATATGGCAAATTTTATATTTAATGTGACAATTATATGGAATGACAAATATGCAAAGAAAGACACCACAGTTTTAAATTTTATTGGGAATACAAATTTCACTAGAAAAGTGATATAAGCATAGCTAACAACATAAGTTAAACATAGGGTTGGATTAAACAAAGCTGTTTATGGTAGTACTGAAATTAGTTCTAAGCCCAAGGGTTGGGAAATCTTTAAAATCAACAAAATATAACCAAGAAACAGTTAAAAAAAATGCAAAAATTGAATTTGAGAGTAAACTTAGCAAGAGGGATATGGACCATGTTTAGTTTAAAATGGCATCATGATTGGCTCAGACATGGTGGGGCAAAGGGCTGTACTATTTTTGTTCTAGGTAAGAATATAAACATTAAGTATAAACATTTAAAAAAGAGATTACTGAAAGTTTGCCCCTTCAGGACAGAAAAATGAAAAATAATGATATGACAAAGATGGTCAATATTTTGGGCTGAATCTTGCACTTCTTTGATTCAGTCCAAGATACATTAGGATCTTTGGAGGGATTTTTGCTGCGAGGGCTAGTGAGTTTTCTCACTATATCTTTCCAAGTTTGCCACATTAACTACCTACATCATCCATGACATCTGTCATGTCTGATTCCAGTCTCATCTTACCATGCGCCATTCCCAGAACAATTTGTCACTCAGCAGCTATTCACCAAAAGGCTAGCACCCCTTAAGGCCATCCTTAAAAGATCAGCTGCCCTAATCACTCAAGGACAGATTGTGAACATGGCAGAAAGGAGGAAGATAGCAACCTGATTTTTTGACTGGGCCCTGAATGTATGGTTGAGGGGATGGTGCAAAGGAAGGTCATCCTTTTCCCAATGGACCAACAGAGAGCCAGACTCCAGACCCTGGTCCAAGGTCACCAACTTGGTCAGTGCTGTATCCACAGTCCAAAGGATAGCCAGCAGTGCTATTAGAGCATTATCCACTGTGCCAAGTTGCATGCCAACCTTCTCCCTGCAGCTTTGCACTCATTCTATCTATCTATGCTACAACACCTACCTCCCACAAAGGCTTATGCTCTGCCACTCTTACTACTGCCTGCAACATCTGCCCCATCTGCTCTTACCACCTCACCCTACCCTACCAACCTCCTACATCACTAACTCTGAATGGCCTCTGCGTTTCCTACTGAGTACCTTGGAACACCTCACCACTTTCTGCCCATCTACCCCAACAAGAACAAATATGCCACCCACTTTTCTCTCATTCAATCCCTCCCTTTCTCTCACGGACAATGACATCAATACTGGGAAAGGAAGAAACTGTATTTTGGGACATGCTCCACCTAAACTGACCTGAAACCGATATAGTAGTGGAAAGCCTAAATAGAAAAGTACAAGACTTTAAACAAGTTAATGCTAATCCCAGTTGGGAAACGAGGGACTATCTAAGTCCAAGTGGGAAGAAGAAGAGGAAGAAGTCCTGTTAAGAGCACTTTGATTGCACAAATGACAATGCACTGTAATTTATTTTGGATCTTGTTGTAAGTGTCATTGATTCACCTTACATAAAGTTATTCGTTTCTCTGAGTAGCCCAGAATGCCATTGTTGTAGTAGCAGTCATCATTTGATAGCCACAGACATTCTTCCTTGGATGGAGGTCTGTGCTAGGAGCCTGCTGGATCTGGAGGCAAGAGGAACAAGGCATATACCTTTGCATCCCCTCCTCCAATACCTCATACAAGAGTCCAATTCTTTCATGCCCATGTGTCCAGTGTATGATTAAAGAATGTCTGTGGCAGGGAAATGCAACACACAAATGATGGCAATATGAGGTAGCTGTTCCTGCAGGAATGAAACCCTGCAACCTAGTCTTCAGGCAGGGTTTTGGGGAAGAAAGGGATATGATCATTGTAAAGTGGGACTATCGATAAAGGGGAATATGATAAAGCATGGATAGAAAGGGTGATAATGCACGAAGGAGATTTGGTTGTATGTTACAAGGACGTCCTTTGGAGCTAGCAGCGTGTTGTATCTACTAAGCATGCTCTGCTTTCCACATTGAGTTTTCTTCAGCTTATTTAGTGAGTTTGGTAAGATAAAACTGCCAGCTTTCTGCTGCTTAGCAATAAACTTGTAAAAACATAAAGTATGCAGAAAGATGCACACGATGGCAAGTTGGGTGTTGACAGCCTTTACATCCAGTTCTGCCGAAGATCTTGCCATAACCCATGTCGCAAAAACCCCTACAGGTTCCAACCCTTGTGCTCATAAGTACAGTGGAGAATACAATAGCATAACAAAAATTGTTGGGAGCAAATGGTCAAATAAAACAGAGGAACAAAATATATTTAATAACAGTAATGTACTGGAAAAATTAACAGAAACAAAGCTGTCAAATCTGCCCACACTCTAAATTTTAAAAGTAATAAATACATTGATAGAGGATATATTGGTTTAGATCTTCAGAATTTCCTACATTATATAATGACCTCTATGAATTGGAAAGTAACAAATGAAACCTGCTCAAGAAAGGAGCGACAAAATGAAAATACAATCCAATTGGCCTGACATCAGTAGTGAGGAAAATGCTAGAAATTATTATTAAGGATGTGGAAATAGGGCACTTGAAAAATTGGAATAGGCTATGTCAACAATTTTATGAAAGGGAAATCATATTTAGCAAATCTGTGCATTTTATTGATGACGGAATAAACAGGATAAATCAGGAAACCAGTGAATGGAATTTATTTAGGTTTTTAGATGTCTTTTGCTAACATTCTACAGAATAGGTTATTGGAACATAGATCAAGTAAATAATTTAGCAAGGTGACAACAGGCAGATTGCAACGTGAAGAACAATCCATTTTCAGTAGAGGTCCTAATATTACCACAAACGGGGTGTTAGAGATACAAATTGATTCCTGTGCAAAAATACAACTGGTCTGAAAGTTAGCGTAGAAGTGAAAAAAGAAAAAAAAGTCAGACTATGTGCCCTCATTGCTATCCAGTGAGGATAGCATTCGCCTCTCTATGGAGCTTCTCCCCAATCCATTCCCAGTATGGTTTGGGTCTCCCTTTAAGGATAGCTTTTTGACCACGATACTAAAATGTTTCTGTCATTTGCGGAAATACATCTCAACTGCATTCTGGAACGGAGAAGGGAAGTAATAAGCCACTGTTCCTGAGACAAGCTCTTCAAAAGAGCATTTCAATTTATTTTCAAACACAATTACCTCAGTGCTCATTGCATGCTTCTTTCTCACTTCAGATGGAATGCAATCCACAAGGAGGTCACGGGGATACTAAACATTTGAAAGTAATAAGATATTTTAATTGCAATGAGGAAACGGTTGAGAAAATCTGATACAAACAGTGAAGGTCTCTATTCATATTAATGAGCTATTGTAATAGTTGTGTTTCCTCTGACTTTCTTATCACATCTCTTCTACATATTTCTAGAATTCTGAAATCAAAATGGAATGAGTTCAAATGTTAACTAATTTCTTGAATATTAGTCTATCCAGTTTGTGAAACAGAATACAAAATAATTAAAATTACAGGTCAAAAGAACATAGATGACTATTTTACATTTTAATTTTTAATTACTTCAATCTCATGTCTTATTTTTGGAAAAAAAGGTCATTTTAAATATGACAATCTTAAGATCCTTTTTTCACAACACCTCCCTTAGAGTCATTTCTCTCATTGTATGCAACTTCAAGAGCTGGGTTAGCAATCAGGACTCTTCCAGAAAAATGTTTTAAAGACATTCAACACATTCCTATGCTGTCAACATCTTCATTTAAAGACTTCTTTATTTCTAATGAATACTCATGATGTGAAAGTTGTCTTTTTCTTCAGACAAATACAGCATGGGATACATCTTACAATAGTTACACAATTAATGCACATCTGAATACCTGTCATACATGAGAAAAACTTTATGCATGTTTAAAAAGACAATTAACTACATAGATAAATATTATCAATCCTGTTTAAATGGATTTCAGAAGGCATACTCAATTTGGGAGTAGAAATATGCAAATGGAAAAAGGTTAGTAGGCAGATTTAAAGGATAATCAAAATGGCTATTGTAATATTGGCCATTATTTCAATGGGGTTGGAATTGAAATGGAAGGAAATATACTTCAGTTTTGTAGAGCTTTGAAGACTACTGCTCTCATTTTTGCATACTACACAGCAGCATGGATACATTGATATTGTAAGGAGTACAGCCAAGATTTATATGATGATACTGGAACTTGAAAGTTGAATAGTTATGACTCGTTGCATAAATTCAGTTTATGACCCCTTCAATACAAGATATATTATTTCCCAATATATATTTTCCAACACATGAAGGGTGCACGCTTCACACTTAAATCATCTTTCTTTTCAATTACATCAAATCCCAAATGTTGACTTCAAAACTCAATTACTAACTTACTGACTGGCTGTATAAATTTCAGAGTTTCATGGATTGTTTCTCCCCATGAATTCTATTGATTTCTCTCACCCAATTCCTCCATTGCTTACCTCATTATGTATGCATCCATAATTCTGTGGTGTCATGCTTGCACATGTTCACCAATGGCAGAACTACTCTGGATTCCTGGCACTGGCACCATATTTAAAGCCCAAGTGCGCACTAGGTCAAGTGTTGTGAACCCTTCACAATGCACAAGGTTCGTAGAGAACCAAAAGAAAAAGCTTCTAAGGGTGCATTGCAAATATAAGCTCACATTTGTAAAAGATTTGGAGATGCCGGTGTCAGATTGGGGGTACAAAGTTAAAAATCACACAACACCAGGTTATAGTCCAACAGGTTTAATTGGAAGCACTGGCTTTTGGAGCGCTCTCCATCAGGTGGTTGTGGAGTACACAATTGTTAAGACACAGAATTTATAGCAAAAGTTTACAGTGTGATGTAACTGAAATTATACATTGAAAAATACCTTGATTATTTGTTAAGACTCTCATCTGTTGGAATGACCATGTTAGTTTCACTTCTTTCATATGTAAATCACAAAACTTTTTTAAAAGTTACATTCTCAGGTTAACTTCAACAATTGGTGTCAACCCAGACACTGTGTTGAAGGTGTTAGCCTCCTGTGTGCTGCTGTCTGTGCTATAGTGTTTAGACTGATTCTAATCTAAAAAATAAGCTAACAGATTAATGCAGTTTCTGAGCAAAGTAGAATGTAACTCTGCAAGGACAAATTCACCCCAAAAACGTATATGTGTGTATGAATGTATGTGTGGGGGGTGGGAGGTTGTGAGTGTCTGTGAGAGAGAGTATATATATGTGTGTCTGTGTGTGTGAGTGTAAAGAGGTCTAAGTCTGTGAGAGGGTGCATGTGTGTGTGTGTGTGTGTGTGTGTGTGTGTGTGTGTGTGGACCTTTGGGTGACCATCCTCCAAGGAGGACTTCAGGACAGGCAGCAGCGAAAAGTGGCCGAGCAGAGGCTGATAGCTAAGTTCAGTACACATAGGGAGGGCCTCAACTGGACCTTGGGTTCATGTCACACTACAGGTGACCACCATTGCACTATACACACACACAGACACTCCTACACACACACAAACCGACATACGTTTGTGGGGTGAATTGTACTTGCAGAGTTACATTGTACTTTGCTCACAAACTGCATGAATCCATGTAAGATTCTGCTAATTCATTTTTTAAGATTAGAATAAGTCTAAACTTTATAGCACAGACAGCAGCACACAGGGGGCTAACACCTTCAACACATATGGGCCCCAGCTATGCCTGTCTCTTTGTTGGCTACGTAGAACAGTCGATCTTCTGTAATTACACCGGCACCACTCCCCATCTCTTCCTCCGCTACATTGATGACTGCATTGGTGCCACCTCGTGCTCCCGCGAGGAGGTTGAGCAATTCATCAACTTCACTAACATATTCCACCCTGACCTTAAATTTACCTGGACCATCTCTGATACCTCCCTCCCCTTCCTGGACCTCTCCATCTCCATTAATGACGACCGACTTGACACTGACATTTTTTACAAACCCACTGACTCCCACAGCTACCTGGATTACACCTCTTCCCACCCTACCGCTTGCAAAAATGCCATCCTGTATTCCCAATTCCTCCGCCTCTGTCGTATCTGCTCCCAGGAGGACCAGTTCCGCCCACAGAACACACCAGATGGCCTCCTTCTTTAGAGACCGCAATTTCCCTTCCCACGTGGTTAAAGATGCCCTCCAACGCATCTCGTCCACATCCCGCACCTAAGCCCTCAGACACCACCCCTCCAACCGTAACAAGGACAGAACGCCCCTGGTGCTCACCTTCCACCCTACCAACCTTCGCATAAACCAAATCATCCGACGACATTTCCGCCACCTCCAAAAAGACCCCACCACCAGGGATATATTTCCTGCCCCACCCCTTTCCGCCTTCCGCAAAGACCATTCCCTCCGTGACTACCTGGTCAGGTCCACACACCCCCCACAACCCACCCTCCCATCCTGACACCTTCCCCTGCCACCGCAGGAATTGTAAAACCTGCACCCACACCTCCTCCCTCACCTTCATTCAAGGAGCCTTCCACATCCAAAGTTTTACCTGCACATCCATCAATATCATTTATTGTATCCGTTGCTCCCAATGCGGTCTCCTCTACATTAAAGAGACTGGACGCCTCCTGGCAGAGCACTTTAGGGAACATCTCCGGGACACGCGCACCAATCAACCACACCGCCCCGTGGCCCAACATTTCAACTTCCCCTCCCATTCTACTGAGGACATGGAGGTCCTGGGCCTCCTTCACCGCTGCTCCCTCACCACCAGATGCCTGGAGGAAGAAGGCCTCATCTTCCGCCTCAGAACACTTCAACCCCAGGGCATCAATGTGGACTTCAACAGTTTCCTCATTTCCCCTTCCCCCACCTCACTCTAGTTCCAAACTTCCAGCTCAGTACTGTCCCCATGACTTGTCCTACCTGCCTATCTTCTTTTCCACCTATCCATTCCACCCTCCTCCCTGACCTATCACCTTCATACCTTCCCCCACTCACGTATTATACTCTATGCTACTTTCTCCCCACCCCCACCCTCCTCTAGCTTATCTCTCCAACCTTCAGGCTCTCTGCATTTATTCCTGATGAAGGGCTTTTGCCCGAAACGTCGATTTTACTGCTCCTCGGATGCTGCCTGAACTGCTGTGCTCTTCCAGCACCACTAATCCAGAATCTAGTTTCCAGCATCTGCAGTCATTGTTTTTACCTGCCTTCAACACATTATCTGGGCTGACACCAATTGTTAAAGTTAACCTGAGAATGTAACTTTTTAAAAAAATTTTGTGACTTACATATGAAAGAAGTGAAACTAATATGGTCATTCTAACACATGAGAGACTTAACAAACAATCAAGGTATTTTTCAATGTATAATTTCAGTTACATCACACTGTAAACTTTTGCTACAAATTCTGTGTCTTACAATTGTGTACTCCACAACTACCTGATGAAGGAGCAGCGCACCGAAAGCTAGTGCTTCCGATTAAACCTGTTGGACCATAACCTGGTGTTGTGCAATTTTTAAATTTGTAAAAGAGTTGCATTTTCTTCTGGGAACAAATAGGAACTGCTTGCTTTTTGAGCATTAACAGATTTACAGTCAATGAACGAACACTGTATCCAGTTCACGTCTATTAGAATCATGTTGTCAATTAAGTTTTGTCTGGTTTGTTGCACCCAGTGTAAACACTGCTCTATTATGCTTTTATGTTTATTCATTCATGGAATGAGGGCGCCACTGTCTAGGAGGCATTTATTGTCCATCACTAATTGCCCAGAGGGCAGTTAAGAGTCAGCCCCATTGTTGTGGGTCTGCAGTCACCTGTAGGCCACACCAGGTAAGGATGGCAGCTTCCTTCCCTAAAGGACTTTAGTGAACCAGATGGGTTTTTCTAACAATCAACAATGGATTCACGGTCGTGATGCAATTTGAACCCAAGTCTCCAAAATGTTATCTGGATCGCTGGATTAACAGTCCAGTGATAATACCACTAGGCCATCACTTCTCTGAAGTGGAGGTGCAGATGATTTTCCTTCTGTTCAATGTCCTAACTTTCCTCCTTTGAAGACTACTGTTACTCTCTCAATTCTTCAGTGTCCATCACATGTCATTAACTTGTCTGAGGATTACTCCCCTTCCACTTAGATTCTGAGACACAGACATTTTATGAAACTAGCCCATGTGTGTTTGCAGCTTAAGCTGTTGACATATGCTGACACTGTGGCATTGATGTAACAAAGGAACATGTCCACCCCCTTGACTGATCACTGCTGACAATTGTGACAAACTGCCTGGCTTTTTGTCTGTGCTAAATGGCACGTCAACAAAGAAGTATTGTGAACCGTTAAATTCTAAATGAAAAATGTGAAAAACAGCAAGACAACGCAAAGACGCCTTGAGCATCTGAGTAGACGCAAAATGAACTAGCACTAAGAGAGGAACTCTGAAAGTGTTTTGGTCCTATCCATGAGATGGGTGTTTATGGATGCATATCAATGAGATGAGATCTGAGAGTTATAATAATCAATAATTCATGCTACTAAGACTCTTGCAATTCACTAATGAGACTCTCATCCCATTATTCAAGATGTAGCTGCAGAATTCAACATTTCTCAAAGTTGAGAACCTAATTTTTCTAACCTTATCATATTTCCTCAACTGACTCTTGCCATGTCATTGTGGGATTAGGAATATTCAGCGCTTAGTTTTAGAAGCTCAGTCATAGCTCTTTGTATAGTAATGTAGAAATGACAGTAAAAATGTGAACATTTTCTGGAACATGTTTTACAAATGTATCATCAATAAGATTAATCTACTACTGCCAGTGCAAGTTCAAGAAATTTACCCTGCACATGCTGTGCAATGATTATTTTAACAATTTAGTTTACTTCAAACAGGAACTGTAAAATCTCACTGGGAAATCCAGAACTTTAATGTGTGATCTGAATTATTACAAATAACATCAACATGTTGATTTTAACTTAATTAAGGTCTGTTTTCACTTCATCTGCCAAGATACAATGTGTCCGACAAGTTTTGCAGACAGATTAGAGTAGCACACGTCATGCAATATCAAATCATTTGTTCTAGTCACCAGTACTCTCATTAGACTATTGAACACCATCTGTAACTTACAGCTTTTACTACCAAATTTTAAAATAGAGCAGATTTAGACTCACCCCAAGTGCTGCTGCTAAAAGTCTGGAGGAAAATAGAAATAATTAATAGTGTCATGTATTGTAACTGACGCAGATGTTTATTTATTATGAATCAGAAAATTCTCAGAACTGCACTCAACATTACTTTGCTCGCGTGCAATTGAAACTTTGTCAAAAACAGTGTCATTACCATACTGCAAAGCTTTGCAGGAGAGCTTTGAAGTATCTCCCAACATATCGATATTTAGTGAACTGCAATCTCAGGGAAAGATTCAATGGAGTTTTTAAGCTCCATAAGCATTTGTATATCTGGGAGAAAAGGAGATACTACGAGCGTCAAGAGACCAAGTGACCTATTGTGGTGTCCAGGCAGAATTTTAAGTATGGGGTGATGTTTTTCACAATGCCAGATTGTTGGTCCTGGAGGAAACACTCATGCTAAACAGGGCTGTAAAGACCTAATGGATAAAGAGCAGTATGCCTCCTTTTAGCTATCAGTTTTCCTAATATTTAGGAAACCTGGTTGACATTAGTTAAAAGAAAAATCAATGGTAAAATGAAAGCACACAGCTGCCTTAAAAGGTTTCAATACCCAAACCATACAACATCCAACCGCATCCTGTTCCTGTTAAAAAGGCAAGTTGGCAGGTTTGAGGCCATTAATGTTCAGATTTGAATTGTTCATCTGTCTTCTCATCCAACCCAAACCCACCAATTTTTGAACTTTGTTATTGATATAATTTGTTATTTTAAAACAAAACTTTTCATTTAAATTTGATTGATTTTGATACTGGGAATGGAATTCCCAGCTTAAGAGTAGGAAGAATAGATAGAAGTGCACATCTAATGGAAAGCCGCAAGTATCAGCGGTTGGGTCCACTTTATTTAAAAATTATATCAAAAAGAGTGAACCAAGTATATGTTCGAGATTACTGACAATAGAAAGCAAAGCAGGAAAGCAAACTGAGATGAAGTGGTGCAAAGGTATACTAAAAAGATGCGTAATTGGAAAAAAATATTGGAAGATGAAGTATCATACACCAAATTTTCTGAAAAATGGCAATCACATACAGTTGACACTGCACACTTCCTTTTTCATGTAAAGAAAGAGCTCTGCATTTCTGAAAATAATCTGATGAGAGTGTCTTCAGAAATGCTCAGCTATATTTTAACAAGAGCCATGTAGTTCAGGGTTAGTCAGGGCAAGCAAACTATGTTCCCTTTCTCACTACAGTCAATTGCTGCATTCTGGAATTTAAAGATCCAGCAGCAAAGTTACATTAAAAGTTCCTGTGAAAAGATAAGCACGTAAGCTAAGTCTGAGGTTAGGGGTGGAGGTAGGGTACCAGGATTACATTACCAAGTTGGTAAGGGGGGCCAGGTAAGTAACGGGAGTGTTTAGCGTAGATCAGGGTGGGCAGGAGTTGTTGGGTTCAGCATGAGTAGGGTGTTGGATCCCATAGAGAGAGGAGGACTCACACATAGTATTAGGGTGTGTCGGGCCTTGGGGTGAAGTTGGGCTGGAGAGACATGATCTGGGCCATTTATTGTTGGAAAGTGTGTGTGGTAAATTGGTGGGGAGGGGGCAAGAGAGAGAAAAGGATTTCAATTGAATATGATTTGGAGACGTCGGTGTTGGACTGGGGTGTACCAAGTTAAAAATCACACAACACCAGGTTATAGTCCAACAGGTTTATTTGGAAGCACTAGCTTTTAGAGTGCTGCTCCTTCATCAGGTGATTGTGGAGAATAAGATTGTAAGACACAGAATTAATAGCAAAAGTTTAGTGTGATGTAACTGAAATTATATATTGAAAAAGACCTGGATTGTTTGTTAAGTCATCTTTTAGAATGACTGTGTTGGTTTCGTTTTTTTCATTTGTAGATCACAAATTTAACTTTTAAAAGTTACATTCTCAAGTGAACTTTAACAATTGGTGTCATGTCGGCCCAGATAAGGTATTGAAGGTGTTAGCTTCCTGTGAGGCTGTCTGCCACAATGGTCAGACTGATTCTAATCTAAAAAACGGATTTACAGAATCTGTAAATCATTTGAGAATGTAACTTTTAAAAAAGGTTTTGTGATTTACATATGAAAGAACTGAAACTAACACAGTCATTCTCAAAGATGAGGGACTTAACAAACAATCCAGGTATTTTTCAACATATAATTTCAATTACATCACACTGTAAACTTTTGCTATAAATTCTGTGTCTTACAATCTTATCCTCCATAATCACCTGATGAAGGAGCAGCGCTCCAAAAGCTAGTGCTTCCAATTAAACCTGTTGGACCACAACCTGGTGTTGCGTGATTTTTAACTTCAATTGAATAGTTACTCAGAAGTTATACTAGGATTTTAATAAGCTAACTTTTCTTGAGTAACTTTTACCTAACTGCAGCCTCTGATTTCTCCAATTAAAATGGATACTTTCAGATCAGATGGGGAATTGCCACTCTGAATCTTCAATTTCCCAGGCAATTCCCTCAGAGTCTGCTATATTGGGGATTCCATTGGTTCTCCCTGTGCAATTCCCTTCTGTACTGCAGAAACAATTATCTGACCAGCAGATAATCTGGGTTAATATTTTCGATTGTTTCACTGGGTGTGGCAATGTGTTGTCCTTCCCAAACTGCCCTGGAGAAGGTGAGGTGAGTGACCTTCTTAAGGCTATGAAACCTATCTAATTCAGGTACAATCACAGCGTTCTTTGGATGAAAATTCCAGGATTCTGACCCAGAAACAATGAAAGAACAGTTCGGAGTCAGGATAGTGTGCAGCTTTAGAGGGAAACCAGCAGATGGCGATATTATTGAAAAGTAAAAATCAATCACTTTATAGGATGAACAGAAAAACAGAATATTTTTGAGAAGATGATAGACACTTAAATATTGATTTTCAGTGAGATTAAAGTTTCCCTGTATGAAAAACACATCAGTAATCATCAAGTACAGCAAGCAATTAGAAAATCAAAACATACATCAGCCTTTACCAGAAGAGGTTTGAATGCAAACAAAAAGTCTCAGTGCAATTGTACAGGACTTCATAAAGAATGTACAGAATTGGCTGGCCCATAGAAGACAGCGGATGGCGGATCTCTGCTCTTTGTGATTTCTATAAATGACTTAAATGAGGAAGTGGAAGGATGGGTTAGTAAGTTTGCTGATGACATGAAGATTGGTGGAGTGATAGGTAGTGTGGAGTGCTGTTGTAGGTTGCAATGGGACATTGATGGAAGGAGTTATGAAACTTGAAAGGGTTCAGAAAGAATTTACAAGGATGTTGCCAGGGCTGGATGGTTTGAGCTATAAGGAGAGGCTGAAGTGGGCGGCACGATGGCACAGTGGTTAGCACTGCTGCCTCACAGCGCTAGAGACCCGGGTTCAATTCCCACCTCAGGCGACTGACTGTGTGGAGTTTGCACATTCTCCCCGTGTCTGTGTGGGTTTGCTCCGGTTTCCTCCCACAAGCCAAAAATTTGCAGGTTAGGTGAATTGGCCATGCTAAATTCCCCGTAGTGTTAGATGAAGGGGTAAAAGTAGGGGAATGGGTGGGTTGCGCTTCGGCAGGTTGGTGTGGACTTGTTGGGCCGAAGGACCTGTTTCCACACTAAGTAATCTAATCTAAGTAAAATAAGGGTTGGATCTGTTTTCCCTGGTGCATTGGTGGCTGAGGGGGTGACCTTATAGAGGTTTATAAAATCATGAGGGGCATGGATAAGATAAAGAAACAAGGTCTTTTCCATGGGGTGGGGGAGTCCAGAACTTAAGGGCATAGCTTTAGTGTGAGAGGGGAAAGATACAAAAGGGACCAAAGGGGCAACTTTTTTTCACACAGAAGGTGGCACATGTATGGAATGAGGTGCCAGAGGAAGTGGAGGAGGCTGGTACAATTACAGCATTTAAAAGGCATCTGAATGGGTATAAGAGCAGGAAGGGTATAGAGGAATATGGGCCAAATGCTGGCAAATGGGATTAGGTTAGGATGTCTGGTTGGCATGGCCTGTTTTCGTGGTGTACATCTCTATGAGTCTATGACAGGCTGATAAGTGGCTGATGGAGTTCAATCTGGAAAAGTGTGAAGTAATTCATTTTGGAACAGCAAGATCTTGAGATTCATATCCATAGATCCTCAAATGTGCCAACCAAGTTGATAGGGTTGCCAAGAAGGCATATGGTGTGTTGGCTTTCATTAGCAGGGAAATTGAGTTTAAGCGCTGCGAAGTTATGCTGCAGCTCTACAGTGTCCTGATTAGACCACATTTGGAATATTGTGTTCAGTTCTGGTCATTATAGGATGGATGTGGAACCTTTAGAAAGGGTGCAGAGGAAATTTACCAGGATGCTGCCTGGACTGGAAGGCAAGTCTTATGAAAAAAAGTTGAAGGAGCTAGGGCTTTTTTTACTGAGTGAAGAAGGATGAGAGGTGACTCGACAGAGGTGTACAAGATGAGAGGCATAGATAGAGAGGATTGCCAAATACTTTCTCCAGGGAAAAAAATGGCTATAATGAGGATGCATATTTTAAGGTGTTTGGAGGAAGGTTGAGAGGAGATGTCATAGGTAAGTTCTTTACACAGAGAGTGGTGAGTGCGTGGAATACACTGCCCACAGTGGTAGTAGAGTCAGATGCATTAGGGACATTTAAGCGACTCTTGGATAGCACATGGAAGAT
This sequence comes from Chiloscyllium punctatum, assembly GCF_047496795.1. Taxonomy (NCBI): domain Eukaryota; kingdom Metazoa; phylum Chordata; class Chondrichthyes; order Orectolobiformes; family Hemiscylliidae; genus Chiloscyllium; species Chiloscyllium punctatum. The sequence continues at coordinate 21,382,899 of NC_092748.1, forward strand.
AATACCATAAAGGGTTTGTCGGTTAGTCTGATCTTAGAGTATGATAAAAGGTCGGCATAACATTAAGGGTCAAAGGTACTGTACTGTTCTACGTTCTATTTTCTATGTTTTATGTACCGGGACTACTGTGCACAGTTTTGATTTCCATACATAATCCAGAATAAAAGGTTCATTAGATTAATTACTGGGCTGAGAGGGGGGGTTGTCTGATGAGGAGCTATTGAGTGGAATGGGTCTGTACTCTCAGGAATTGTGGTAAGTGAGACCTGATCCCATTGAAAGATATTGGATAAATGCTGACAGCTCATTTTCCCCTGGCCACAGTGTCAAGAAATAAAGGAAATACTCTTGGATAAAGGGTCAAATATTTGAGATTGAGATCAGCTGGAAAGGCTTTGCTCCAGGGTTGTGAATCATTAAAATCTCTACCCCAGAGGATTGTGGATTAGTTATTGAGGAATCAATGTTGAGATCAAGGGCCATATGGGCATATGGCAAAAACATGGAATTAATTTAAATGTTCAGATATGATCTTACCAACTTCTAAGAACAAAGAAAGAATAAAGCACAGGAACAGGCCCTTTCGACCTTTCAAGCCTGTGCTGACACATGAAGTTAAAAATCACACAACACCAGGTTATAATCCAACAGGTTTAAATGGAAGCACACTAGCTTTCGGAGCATCGCTCCTTCATCAGGTGGTAGTGGAGGGCATTAACATTAATTCCTCAATAACTAATCCACAATCCTCTGGGGTAGAGATTTTAATGATTCACAACCCTGGAGTAAAGCCTTTCCTGCTGATCTCAATCTCAAATGTTTGACCCTCCACTACCACCTGATGAAGGAGTGACGCTCCGAAAGCTAGTGTGTTTCCAATGAAACCTGTTGGACTACAACCTGGTGTTGTGTGATTTTTAACTTTGTACACCCCAGTCCAACACTGGCATCTCCAAATCCTGACACATAAAGCCTTTTCTAAACTAAAAACTTTTTGCCACAATGTAGTCTGTACACCTCCAGTCCCTGCTTGTCAATGCCTCTGTCAAGATGCCTCTTAAACATTGCTTTTGTCTCTGCTTCTACTGCCTCCTCTGACAGCGCATTCTAGACACTTACCACCTCTGTGTAAAGAAACTTGCCCCTCACATCGCCTTTATATTTTCTCCCTTTTACCTTAAACCTCTGTCCCCTAGCAATTGACATTTCTATCCTGAGACAAAAACTTCAACATTCCGTGATATCCACATCTCTCATAATTTTGTAAACCTTTATCAAGTTGCCTCTCAGCCTCTGACGTTCAAGTGAAATGCTGAGTTTGTCTAATCTCTCCTCATAGCTACTACCTTCCAAGCCAGGCAACATTCTGGTATGCCATTTCAGTACCCTTTCTGAAGCTTCCACATTCTTCTAGTAGCGTTGCAACCAGAACTGTACACAAACTGTATTCCAAATATGGCCTAACTAAAGTTCTATATAGCTGCAATATGCTTGCCAAACTTTATTCTCTTTGCCCAAACTGATGACGGCAGGCATGCCATATGCCTTCTTGACCACTTTACCCATTGTGTTACCACTTTAAAGGAATTGTGGACCCGTATGTCCAGATCCCTCTGTATGTTAATGCTTCTAAGGGTTCTGCCATTTATTGTATACTTTCCTTCTGCATAAGACCTTTCTAAATGCATCACTTCACATTTTTCCAGAATAAATTCCATCTGCCATTTCTCCACCAAAGTTGTCAGCCCAATGGGAGAAAATTGTGACTGTAACAGCTGTTCCTTTTTTGAGGTATTTTCAGTGGTACAGCGGATTTCCTTGAATTCTTGGAGCATTAATTACTGTTTTATAATCTGTTGCTTTTTCTCCCCCCTTAAAGTTTCAAAGCAAAGAGATTAAAACAATAGCACTTTTAAAAAGGAGTAAGAGAGAGAGAGAGCAAGTACCATGTAGGAGGTAGGGAAAAAAGGATCAGAAGGCTGACACAGTGACTCAGTGGTTAACATTGCTGCCTCACAGTACCAGGGACGCAGGTTAGATTCCAGTCTTGGGTGACTGTCTATGTGGAGTCTGCACATTCTCCCCATGTCTGTGTGAGTTTCCTCTCACAATCCAAAGATGTGCAGGTTAGGTGCATTGGCGATGCTAAATTGCCTATAGTGTTCAGGGCTGTGTAGGTTAGGTGCATCAGGCAGGGGTAAATGTAGAGGGAATGGGTCTGGGTGGGTTACTCTTTGGAGGGTCAGTATGGGCTTGTTGAGCCAAATGGTATGTTTCCACACTGCAGAGATTCCATGAGCTATCTGACCAGGCAGTCAACTTTCACAGCTGACTGCCTCTGTTGTTTAGTTACAAGTACCTCTGAATATCAGAGTGCTTCTAAGGAAAATAAACGAACAGTCAAATTCAAGCTGAACTTGGCGAAATCTGTGTGGTGAGCTAATGTATTTTTAAAGTATAACCTTACTGTTTCTTTTTCTAAATCTACAATAGTGAGAAGAGTAGGGTTTTTTGATTATATGTTTTATTGAAATCTGTCTCTTGATTAAACTTTAAAATAAGTTCTCCTCAAGCAGTGTTGTTAGAGCAGTATTTTCCAGGTCTGTAGATTGTTAAGGTGCAAAGTTGGCCTTTAGTAGAGTGATGTGCTCTTCCTGTCAGATATAGGAGATTAGGGAGAATTTCAATGTTCCTGATGATTATGTCTGCAGGAAGTGTGTTTGATTGGATTAGCTTAGATTACTTACAGTGTGGAAACAGGCCCTTCGGCCCAACAAGTCCACACCGACCCGCCCTACACCTAACACTGCGGGCAATTTAAGCATGGCCAATTCACCTAACCTGCACATTTTTTGGACTGTGGGAGGAAACTGGAGCACCCGGAGGAAACCCACGCCGACACAGGGAGAATGTACAAACTCCACACAGTCGGTCACCTAAGGTGGGAATTGAACCCGGGTCTCTGGCGCTGTGAGGCAGCTGTGCTAACCACTGTGCCACCATGCCACTTTGGGGAGCACTTAGTGGGGGAGCACTTTGGGGTCAGTAATCATAATTCTATTCGTTTTGAAATAGTAATGGAAAAGGATCTAAAAGTTAAAGTTCTAAATTGGAATAAGGCCAATTTTGATGGCATTAGGCAAGAACTTTCAAAAGTTGATTAGGGGTGGATATTCACAGGTAAAGGGATAGCTGGAAAGTGGTAGGCCTTCAAAAATGAGATAGTAAGTGTCCAAGAACAGTACGTTAGGGCGAAAGGCAAGGCTGGTAGGTTTAAGGAGCGCTAGATGACTGGAGAAATTAGGATTTTGGTCAAGAAAAATGAAGCATATGTCAGGTACAGACAACAGGGATCAAGTAAACTAGAAGAGTATAAGGACAGTAGAAGTATACTTAAAATGGAAAACAGAAGGGTGAAAATGGGACATGAGATCCTTTGACAAATAGGGTTAAGGAGAATCAAAAGGGATTCTACAAATACATTAAAGACAAAAGGGTGACTAGGGCGAGAATAAGGCCCCGTAAAGGCTGCCAATGTGTGGAACCGCAAGAGATGGGGGAAATACTAAATAAGTGTTTTGCATCAATGCCTACTGTGGAGAAGGATATGGAAACTAGAGAACTTCGGGGAAATAAACAGTGTCATCTTGAAAATTGTCCATACTACGGAGGAGGAGGTGCTGGACGTCTTAAAATGTATAAAGGTTGATAAATCCCTAACACCTGATCAGGTATATCCTAGAACTTTTGGGAAATTAGGGAAGTGATTGTTGAGCCCCTGCTGAGATATTTGTATCATCAATAGCCACAGGTAAGGTGCCGGAAGACTTGAGGTTAACTAATATGGTGCCACTATTTAAGAAAGGTGGTAAGGAAAATCCAGTGAGTCTGACACCAGTAGTGGGCAATTTGTAGGAGAGGATCCTGAGGGACTGGATTTACGTCTATTTGGAAAGACAAGGACTGATTAGAGATAGCCAACGTGGCTTTCTGCATGGGAAATCGTGTCTCACAAAAGTGATTGAGTTTTTTGAAAAAGTAATGAAGAGGATTGATGAAAGCAGAGCATTGGATGTGATCTATATCAACTTCAGTAAGGTGTTCGACAAGGTTCCGCATGCTAGACTGGTTACAAGGTTAGATCACATGAAACGATGAACAGCATAGAATCATGAAGTCCTTTCAGTGCGGAGGCAGGCCATTCGGCCCATCGAGTCCACGCCAGCCTTCTGAAGAGCATCCCACACCCATCTCTGAAACCCTACATTTCCCAGCAGATCTGTAATATGTGTCTACAGTAGCAGGAACTTCGGTTCAAGGCTATTGAAGAGAAGACTGAGCTGCAGCCGCTGTGGTGCATCAGGGAGGGGTATAGCTAGCTGGGCACTTTATTCTGGGATGCAGTTATGGCCCATTGGACATTGATTAGGGACAGGAGGTGTGAGGGCGGAAGCATGAGGTCATCAGTTTAGGGTTAGAGGAGAAAGAATAAAAGGGAACCTGAGGGGCAACGTTTTTACACAGAAGGTGATACACATATGGAATGAGATGCCAGCGGAAGTGGTTGAGACAGGTACATTAACAACATTTAAAAGGCAGTTGGACAAATTGGAAAGGATTAGAAGGATATGGGCAAGTGTAGGGAAATGGGGTTAGCGTGGACAGACATTTTGGTCAGCATGGACCAGTTTGGGCCAAAGGACCCGTCTCCATACTCTATAATTCTATGACAGGATGGTGTGACCGCAAGTGAAGGGGATAAGGGGACCACTCAAGGACTGCAACTGGCCATGGGCTGGAGCAAAGGCCTATTCTCTAGGGTGGGGGTGTTCAAAACTAGGGGGTGTATTTTCAAGGTGAGAGGAGAAAGCTTTAAAAAGGATGTGGGGGGCAACTTTTTTACACAGAGTGGTCTGTTTGTGTAATGATCCGCCACGGGAAGTGGTGGATCCGGGTGCAGTTACAACGTTTAGAAGACATTTGGCTGGGTACATGAATGGAAGGGATTTGGAGGGATGTGGGCTAAAACACGGACAGGTAGGACTAGTTTGGGAATGGCGTGGACTAGTTGGACCAAAGGGTCTGTTTCTGCGCTGTTTGACTCTATAAGAGACCACGGACGCAACTAAACAAAATGCTGATCATTCCCAATTCAACAACTTCTGGTCTCCTTCCCGTCAGAAGGATGTTGTGAAACTTGAAAGAGTTCAGAAAAGATTTACAAGGATGTTGCCAGGGTTGAAGGATTTGGGCTATAGGGAGAGGATGAATAGACTAGGGCTGTTTTCCCTAGAACATCGGAGGCTGAGGGGTGACCTTATGGAGGTTTATAAAAGCATGAGGGGTATGGATAGGATAAATAGACAAAATCTCTTCCCTGGGTTGGGGGGGGGTGGGGGTCCAGACTAGAGGGCATAGGTTTAGGGTGAGAGGGGAAAGATATAAAAGAGACCTAAGGGGCAACATTTTCATGCAGAGGGTGGTACGTGTATGGAATGAGCTGCCAAAGGAAGTGGTGGAGGCCAGTATGATTGCAACATTTAAAAGGCATCTGGATGGGGATATGAATAGGGAGGATTTTGAGTGATATGGGCCGGGGTGCTGACAGGTTGGACTAGATTGGGTTGGGATATTTGGTCGGCATGGACGAGTTGGACCGAAGGGTCTGTTTCCGTGCTGTACATCTCTATGACTCTATGAATACAAGCAGAACCAGCCATTGGGATACATTGGAAGATAGAAGACAGAGAGTGGTGATAGACGGTTGCTTTTCAGACTAAAGGCCTGTGACCAGTGGTGCGCCGCAAGGATCGATGTTGGGTCCAGTGCTTTTCGTCATTTATAGAAATGATGTGGATATGAATATAGGAGGTATGGTGAGTACATTTGCAGATGACACCAAAATTGGAGGTGTAGTGGACAGTAAAGAAGGTTACCTCAGAGTACAACAGGTCCTTGATCAGATGGGCCAATAGGCCGAGGAGTGGCAGATGGAGTTTAATTTAGATAAATGTGAGGTGCTGCATTTTGGAAAGGCAAATCAGGGTAGACTTATACACCTAATTGTAAGGTCTTGGAGAGTATTGCTGAACAAAGAAACCCTGGAGTGCAGATTTAGTAAGTAGAGTTCTAGGTAGACAGGATAGTGTAGAAGGTGTTTCTACACACTGGCCTTAATTGGCCAATGCATTGAGAATAGAAGTTGTGGCTGTACAGGACATTGGTCAGGCCACATTTGGAATACAGGGTGCAATTCTAGTCTGAAAATGTGTTGCTGGAAAAGCGCAGCAGGTCAGGCAGCATCCAAGGAGCAGGAAAATCGACGTTTCGGGCATAAGCCCTTCTTCAGGAATGAGGAAAGTGTGCCAAGCAGGCTAAGATAAAAGGTAGAGAGGAGGGACTTGGGGAAGGGGCATTGGAAATGTGATAGGTGGAAGGAGGTTAATGTGAGGGTGATAAGGTGAGGGTGATAGGCCGGAGTGGGGGTGGGGGCGGAGAGGTCAGAAAGAAGATTGCAGGTTAGGAAGGCGGTGCTGAGTTCAAGGGATTTGACTGAGACAAGGTGGGGGGAGGGGAAATGAGGAAACTGGGGAAATCTAAGTTTATCCCTTGTGGTTGGAGGATTCCTAGGTGGAAGATGAGGCGCTCTTCCTCCAGCCGTCGTGTTGCTATGATCTTGCGATGGAGGAGTCCAAGGACCTGCATGTCCTTGGTGGAGTGGGAGGGGGAGTTGAAGTGTTGAGCCACAGGGTAGTTGGGTTGGTTGGTCCAGGTGTCCCAAAGGTGTTCTCTGAAACGTTCCGCAAGTAGGCGGCCTGTCTCCCCAATATAGAGGAGGCCACATCGGGTGCAGCGGATGCAGTAAATGATGTGTGTGGAGGTGCAGGTGAATTTGTGGCGGATATGGAAGGATCCCTTGGGGCCTTGGAGGGAAGTAAGGGGGGAGGTGTGGGCGCAAGTTTTGCATTTCTTGTGGTTGCAGGGGAAGGTGCTGGGAGTGGAGGTTGGGTTGGTGGGGGGTGTGGACCTGACAAGGGAGTCCCGTAGGGAGTGGTCTTTTCGGAATGCTGATAGGAAAGGGAAATATATCCCTGGTGGTGCAGTCCGTTTGGAGGTGTCGGAAATGACGACAGATGATGTGATGTAAATGGAGGTTGGTGGGGTGGTAGGTCAGGACCAGTTGGGTTCTGTCCTGGTGGCGATTGGAGGGGTGGGGCTCAAGGGCGGAGGAGCGGGAAGTGGAGGAGATGCGGTGGAGAGCATCATCGACCATGTCTGGGGGGAAATTGCGGTCTTTGAAGAAGGGGGCCATCTGGGTTGTTTGGTATTGGAACTGGTCCTTCCAGGAGCAGATGTGGCAGAGACGAAGGATCTCCCTGCTATAGGAAGGATGTTTTAAAACTTGGAAGGGTTCAAAAAAGATTTACAAGGATATTGCCAGGGTTGGAGGGTTTGAGCTATAGAGAGAGGTTAAAAATGCTGCGGTTATTTTCCCTAGAGCATCCAAGGCTGAGGGCTGATCTCATAGAAGTTTTTAAAGCCATGACGGGCATGGATAGGGTGAATAGCCAAGGCCTTTTCCCCAGGATAAAACGACACGGCATAGGTTTAAGGTGAGAGGGGAAAGATTTAAAAAGGACCTAAGGGCAACGTTTTCATGCAGAGGGTGGTGTGTGTATGGAATGACCTGCTAGAGGAAATGGTGGAGGCTGTGAGAAAGCATGTAGCCTTAAATGTGACACATTTGCTGCAGAGAATGCAGGAAAGTGTTTGTTCAGAGGAATTGGGGACATCTGTTCTTAGTGTCAATGGATCGGTTAAGATAAGGTGATAAGATTTGTTCACTTGTGGAACATGTGGCAGTACTTCCTTCTCATGTCAGAGGCTGGAGGTGCACACATTTCATAGAAGGACAACTAAATTTCTGGTTTATATCAAAGACTCTTAACAAAACTCATATGTAATAGGAAAGAAAAAGTGTAATTTAATAAGCTGAGTGGAATATGCACATAATAGAACTATCTTGATACATTTTCATGTATACCACACTAAGCAGATCTGAATTCATGAAACTCGGTTCCCTCATCTTGATTGTCCTGGAATGTGACTGTCTCAATACCCTTACAGGCTAGGAAAACACAAAGGCTGAAAGGGGCATAGTAAGAACGTTGTGTGAGTGAGAGAGAGAAAACATTCTTCTGTAAATTACATTCACTGACTGAAGGGTTCAAGGGACACAGTGATAAATAGAGAGAGAGAGCGCGAGAGAATGGAAGCTGGTGGAAAGATTAACCCTTTATGGTCTGATTTGAGTGATCACTGGCTTGTCATGGATTGAAGCCAGCGGATTGTATGTTGTTCCCTGGAGCCTGAGATCCGGGAATGTTATGAATTTAATTTGCATTCTGGGAATCTAAGATGATTTTAAAAGAAAAAGCCATTTTGTAAGATAATGATACAGGACATGTTAGGTAAGCAAGATTACCTTTTCTGCATAATTTACACTGGTCTCTCGTTATGGCCAAAACAATCGATCATCTGGCCTGGCTTAATCAAGGTTTCCCACTATTTATCTGTATGTAGCTTAATTAGTCAAGCATACTCTGACCTGTCAATGAGTTTCTCTTCCTCTGCAAACGCTTGTCATTTTATTGCTGCTTATCTGATTAAGGACATGTGGTGCTTTTGTAATTTTAATAAAGACAGCTTATTTGCAGCAATAAGGGGAGTAGACTGAGAGAACTCTTAGGGGTAAGAGCTGGAGCTGCACTCTGCTAAAGGTTTTAGAACCTTAGCTCAAGCCTGGCTTGTAGCTATCTATGTTATAATGCAACATGATGCCATTGGTAAATAAAGGTAATAATTTAAACTAAACTGTCTGTAAGAGTTTTATATTCCAGTCTACTACAGAGTACTACTTCCGGGACAAATCAAGAGAGGCTACAGGTTGAGTTCATCAGGGATTTGATGTAGGTTTGCTCGCTGAGCTGGAAGCTTCATTTTCAGACATTTTATCATCATACTAGGTAACATCGTCAGTGAGCCTCCGGATGAAGCTTCCAGAACCTCAACCTGAGCTATAAATCTTCTCAAAATCCATCAGGGATTCCCTGAGCCATCTCAAATAGGTATGTTAACAGCTGGTAAAACTACAACATTTAAAAAGCATCTGGATAGGTGCATGCAAATGAAGGGTTTAGAGGGATATGGGCCAAATATTAGCAAATGGAACTAAATTAATTTAGAAACCTGGCAGTATGGATGAGTCGGACTGAAGGATCTGCTTCCATGTTGTAAAGCTCTATGATACTGTCTATATCTTGCTGTATCCTATGGCAATCCTCCTCATGGTCCACAACTCTCCCAGTATTTGTATTACTCAAAAAAATTACTAATCAGACTTCCTACATTCTCCTCCACATCATTTTATACATATTACAAAGAAGAGGGGTCCCAGCACTGATCGCTGCTAGTCAAAGACCTCCAGTCAGAAAAAGACCCCTTGCACCACTACTCTGTGCCTTCCATGACCAAACCATCCATCTTCAGATCCCATGTGACTTCCTAATTAGTTTGAGTGGGGGACCTTGTCAAAGGCCTTGCAAAGCTGAAAATGTGTTGCTGGAAAAGCGCAGCAGGTCAGGCAGCATCCAAGGAACAGGAGTTTCGGGCATGAGCCCTTCTTCAGGAATGGCCTTGCAAAGTCAATGCTGACACCACCCACTACCCTACCCTCATCAATCATCTTTCTCACTTCCTCAAAAAATTCATAAGACAGGGCCAACACCCCCAATAAAACAATGAATTTTTTAAAAACCCTGCAGCTACTGAAATCCAAAGAAGGCAAACGGGAGGCTGGAAGAACACAGCAGGAGGCGGAGAAGTCAGGGTTTATTCAGGACCTAAGGGGGAACTTTATCATGCAGAGGGTAGCGTGTGTATGGAATGAGCTGCTATTGAGGGGCTTTTTCAGGACTGAAGAAGAGCTATACCCGAAATGTTGACTAATTGAGTGTTCAGCTATGTTTTGGTTGTTTACTCCCTGTTCTCAGATACTATCTACTCTGGGCTGGCTGGATGTTTTTCAGGTGATGATCACTGCTCTGTCCATCCGCACTGACACTACCTCCCCGGTCCCTGCTTGTTTCTCAGCCTCTTTCACTCTCCCACCCATCCCGCCCGACCGACCTGGTTCGCACCTCAGCTCTGTCAAAGTCCAGACGCCCCGTCGATGCCGGCCGAGCGGCGTCTTCCCACCCGCCTCCATCGGTTTCCGCGTGGCCGAGGCGAGCAACCGACGGACGCGAGGAGGCCACTGAGCCCCGCCTCCCTCCCCCCCCTCGAGCGCGCGCCCCTTCACTGAGCTCCTGCTGCCCTCCCATACAAAACACGACAAAGCGTGTTGGCGCCGCCGGGTAACGGTCTACCACCTGGGCACGAGACCGGCCTCGCGCGGACAGCGGTCTTCAGTAGCTTCCACGTCTTCCCCTTATACACCTGCGCGCAGATAATATTCTGTTGAGTCTTCAAAGCTGATTTGTGGCTTCTTTTATCATGTTTCCCTCTTGGAGTATTCCTTCTGGCACCGATTTTGGCCCAAAAATTTTGCATCCGGCCAGCAGTACAGCATCTTATAGAAATATGTCCTTTCTGATAAACTATTGTTACCAGCTGTCTTTGCTGTGTCTTATTCTGGCCCAAACTCGGAACACTTGCAGAGAGGATTTCAGTAAGTTTTTTGACTTTGTTGTTCTTATTTGCAAATTGGACGTTTTGTTTCGGAGGGGCATTACAATCACCAGACAATGGATCTTTACATTTTTTAACTCAGGTTTCTCATACAGCAACACACAAAATAGGATATCGACAAGTACTTTTTCTTTTGCTGCCTCGGATTTCAAAGTGAAATGGGGACTTTCAAGCCTGAAGTAACATCTATATTCCTGTTGGTGCTCAGTGTAGATTTTGCTTGCATATTGTGAATAATCACTCTCCACTACGAATTTCATCCCATATCAGAATGGAATTGTTCACATCCAAAAGCTCTTTTTATTACTGTTTTTATATCCAGTCACAGTTGATGTTGGATTTCCATCTGCTACCAAAGACAGGGAATAACCCTGGTACAAACGTTTGCTTCCTTGCCCACTACTTTTAATTACTTGAAAATATGTGACTCTGACCATTGGACAGCAACCCCCCTCCCCCCCCCCCCCCCCCTCCTCCCAGACCCCGAGTTTTCTCCTCCTTCCATCACACTTTAAAGATCTTTCATTCATCCAGATGTCTGTTGAGGTACACAAGGACAAGAGTTGGCCATTCAGTCCACTGAGCCTGTTCAGCCATTCAATGAAATCATGGCTGACTCATGGTGTCCTAACTCCAAGACTCACCATTACTAAACAAAATCTTATTCATCTCAGATACACATAGCAGCAACTGCTGTTTGTGGGACAGAGTTCCAAACTTCTACCACCCTTTGTGTATAGAAGTACTTCCTTACACCTGAATGGTCTCGCTTAAATCTTAAATCTTAAGCCTCCTAATTCTAGAATCTCCAACTAGTGAAAATAGCTTATCTTTATGTTTTTTCCCATTAATATCTTGAAGGCTTTGATAAGTCTACCCCTAAATCTTTTAAATTCCAGAGAAAATAGGCCTACTTTGTATAATCTCTCCTCTTAACCCCTGAAGTCCAAATATAATTTTTGTAAACCTACATTGTACCCCCTCAAAGGCCTTTATGTCCTTCCCAAAGGTGCGGTGCCCAGATCTGCTCATAGTGTTCTAAGTGGGTCTAACCAGGGTTTTGTATAGCTACAGCATAACTTTGTTTATACTCAAGTCATCTTGAAATAAAAGCCAGAATTCCATTAGCTTTCTTGATTTTTTTCAGTACCTTTTTGTGGCATTTTAAAGATCGATGCACTGATCTCCCAAGTTTATTTGGACACCTACAATATTTAACATCATAGTATCAAGAAAGGTTAGGTTAGATTCCCTACAGTATGGAAACTGGCCCTTTGGCCCAACAAGTCCACCCTGACCCTCTGAAGAGTAACCCGCTCAGGCCCATTCCCCTACCCTATATTTACCCCGGCGAAGGTGAGTACTGCAGATGCTGGAGATTAGAGTCAGGATGTGGTGCTGGAAAAGCACAGCAGGTTAGGCAGCATTCGAGGAGCAGGAAAATCAATATTTTGGGCAAAAACCCTTCCTGATGAAAGGCTTTTGCCTGAAACTTCGATTTTTTTTTCTGCTCCTCAGATGCTGCCTGACCTGCTGTGCTTTTCCAGCACCACATTCTTGATTATATTTATCCCTGACTAATGCATCTTACGCTATTAGCAACTTAGCATAGCCAATTCACCTGACATGCACATCTTTTGGATTTTGGGAGGAAAGCAAAGCATCCAGAGGAAACCCATGCAGACACAGGGAGTATGTGCAAACTCCACACAGTCGCCTGAGGAGGGAAATGAATCAGAGTCCCTTGGTGCTGTGAGGCAGCAGTGCTAACCACTGAGCCACCGAGCCACCCGAAGTACCTAGAGCTATCCTTTTTAAGGACATTGAACTCCATCTGCCAGTTTTGCTAATTCACTTACTCTATCAATATCCCTTTGTAATTGTAAGGAGAAAGTGAGGACTGCAGATACTGGAGATCAGAGTCGAAAGTGTGATGCTGGAAAAGCACAGCAAGTCAGGCAGTGTGGGATATAGGTAAATTAATGTTACTTCTGCAATTCTGCAATTCCATTTTACAAAGTAAAATGGACTCACGCCAGTGTGTAATTGTTTTAGCCACGAGCTGAGTCAACAAGAATGGAAACGATGTGGAGGAAATATATAATTGTTTTTGTATTAGCTAAAATTGTATGTCAGAATGAGACGTGACAGCAAAACAATGGTAGACATTACGGGCAAGTAGATAAGATGTTGTGAGGGGATGAAGTTAAGCTAGATACGCCTGTACAAACAGTAGGTATAAACATCTGTTTCCCACTTTTACAGAGACAGAGGAATCAGAGGGATCATAGGGATCAGAACAGCCTCGGGAAAGGCACAGATGAAGGGGGTAGATAATGATGAAGAAAGAATATGCCTAACAATGACCTACAGCAGGATGAGGTCAAACAGCCTTGTGAGGCCAGAAATAAGCATTTTGTCACAGACAAGGCCGAATAAGGCAAGAGATAAACAGGGGTAATGGGGGCCGGTCTTAGGGAAGTGGAGGATGTAAACAGGGGAGGGAGCAGTGTAAAACAATAGAAATCAAATCATATAAATGTTGTGTATGAATTGAATTTGGTGTGTATGTCCTCTGCCTTATAGACACTGGACATCACACCCACTTGCAAGTGTAAAATAAATGACACTACTGATTCAGATCTTGTCTCGGACTGAAATTATTGAAGTGAGTGGGCTTTGTTTCTCACAATTGGGGGCTCGTCCGGGATGTTCTTCCATCGCCAGGGAGGAGTGGCTGGCCTTGGACACTGGGAAGACGCGTCCCGTTCCCCATTAAGGAGCGGTCTCGTGTCCTGGTTTGGTCCACTCCCTTGGGCGACTGGTACGAATCCCACAAGAGAGACATCTGAATCAGACAGTGATAGGAGCTCGATAGACAATACGGCACAAAGGGGCCAGGCAACTCTGTGCACAGACCAAGGTAAGAAACCTGACTTTTAAGTATTGCCTTGGTGGCCGGGATTGAGTTTTAGTAGTTAATAAGGGACTAACGAAGGAACTCAATATGGGTTGTGCTGTGGGTAAGGAAAAAGCCTCCGGGAAAACAAAAGAAGGAAAAGGCAATGGAAATGGAGGCGGGGTCCCTTACAACATACCTCCAGAAAGTTCTTTTGGGCAAGATGTTGTGGAATTGGCAAAATAATACTTGTACAAGGGAAAAGGATGATTAAATATTGTTGCTTCGTATGGACTAAGGAATCCATTCTTCGTCCCGCCTCTTCTGGCCAAAAGGTCGGACAAAGTCTGGGTTTGTAAGTATCTGAATTTATTTGTCAATGAGTGTGAGAGAGAGAGAATGAAAAGAGCTGTACAGCTGGTAGATAGTTTAACCCTTTGTGATTTGGTTTGAATGCACATTTGTTTGTTGGTGATTGAATGTTTGCGTTTTATTCCCTGGAGCTTGAGTTCCAGGACTGTTTTGAATCTGATTTTTATTATGGAAACTTAACATGATTTCTTTTAAGGTTAAGGAGTCTATAGAAATTATGAAAAAAAAATGATAACTCCTGTTCTTCTTACAGGTCATGACTGCCTTACTATCAGTTTCTAACTAATCTCTTTTATCTTTACATAAAAGCGATTTATGGAGGACAGTTGAAGTTTCAGTTCAACATTAGATTGTAGTAAAAACAAGATCCTATGGTTAATATCTGTGACCTTGGATTCGGCCATTGTTCATGCATTAGAAGTTTTTTTTAACTTGAATAGACAAATTCTTTTAAGGCAGCTCTGATTATTTCACAACCTATAGTATTGTAATTGAGCAATGATTGGTCAGGACTACTTAAGAAAACTAATTTTGGATTTAAATTAAGGGACTAAAACTGGGTGATTACAGTGGATTTCAAAATTGGGAACTGTATGCATTTTACATTTTAAATATTAAATACTGAATAAATGAACGTAAATATATAAATATATTTACAATTTTGAAACAGGCTTTAAAGTTAGTCAAGCATGAATTGATGAATTGGTGTTTGAAGTTATGGGGAGCTAGAAATATTACAATATTTCTTTAAAAAAGAAAAAGGGGAAGAACGTAATGACTTATCCCCTTCGGGAGGTACCAATAGGGGACAAATAGGGATTGGGTTTGTAAGTGTCCCCCTCAGCAGTGGGGAGGTCAGAACATTTAAAAAAGAAATGAAGGTCCCGGTTGAGGCTCCGGTAGGGTTGTCTGAACAAATTGATCAATTTTTGGGGCCCAGTCTGTATACCTGGGCTGAGTTAATGTCTATTTTGAATATACTATTTACTGGGGATGAAAGGGGACTTATACGGGGAGCAGCCATTAAATGTGGGACGGGGAACACCCCATTGGAGATGGGGATGCTGGACAGGGGAGACGAAGTTTCCCCTCAGAGACCCCCAGTGGGAAGATCAAAACCCAGAGTATTAAGAAGGAATGAGGGAATTGAAAGACCTGGTTCTAAAAGGAATAAGAGAGGCAGTTCCGAAGTCACAGAATTTGACTAAAGTCTTTGAAGTTAGACAGGAGAAAGATGAGACTCCTTCAGCTTTTTTTTTGCAGAGATTAAGAGACTCAATGTGGAAATATTCTGGAATGAACCCTGAGAACCCAGTGGCACAGGGTCTTTTGAAAGTACATTTTTGTGACAAAGGCATGACCAGACATACAGAGAAATATACAGAAGATAGAAGGGTGGAGTGAAAAGCCATTAGATGAATTGTTAAGAGAAGCACAGAAAGTGTTTGTAAAGAGAGAGGATGAGAGACAAAAACAGAAGGTGAAAATGATGGTAGCTACGGTTGATGAGGTAGTTAAGAAAAGAATGGAATCAATAGTGGGCAATCAGAGCAGCGGGTGCAAGCATGTCGGACAGAGAGGACAAGGGGGAGCGTTTGATAGAGGGTTCGAGCGACAGGGGCAGAGCTGGAGGTCTCCACAGGCAGGATGCTATTATTGCGGAAAGATAGGGCACTTTAAGCGGGAGTGTCCTGCTCTGAAAAGGGAAGAGAGGGCAATTCCGCTTATGAATTTTGATGAAGAATAGGGGTGTCAGGGGTTCCTGCCCCCGGGGACCCACAGGAACCCTTGATAAACCTGAAGGTGGGACCCTGTAGGGAAGAGGTAGTCTTCCTAGTAGATACGGGGGCAGCACAGTCATCGCTGAATTTTAAACCAAAGAAAGTAGGAATGTCAACACGGTCAATTACTGTTTCAGGGGTAAAAGGGGAAGGATTTACTGTTCCAGTATTTGAACCTATGATGATAGAAGGTCCTAAGGATAGGGTCACAGCGGAACTGTTGTATATCCCTGATATAGGAAGTAACTTATTAGGGAGAGATTTAATTGTCCTCTTAGGACTGGAGATTAGCATTCAGGAAAAAGAATTAGTTGTACAAAGGCAATGTTGACAGAGGATGTGGAGAGAGAGATAGACCCTATTGTATGGGCTAGGGAAGGGAATTGTGGAAAACTACAGATCCCTCCCCTTGAAGTAAATTAAAAAGAAAGGAAAGGGGACGTTGTCTGTGAGTGACAATATCCCATTTCCATAGAAGGTAAACGAGGACTGCAGCCAGTAATTGAAGGATTGATTAGAGATGGACTGTTGGAGCCATGTATGTCTCCTTATAATACCCCAATACTACCAGTGCGGAAATCCGATGGAACTTATCGATTGGTGCAGGATTTGAGAACATTAAATCGAACAGTACAGATCAGGCACCCAGTGGTGCCGAACCCCTATACGTTATTAAGTGAGATCCCTCATGACCACAAATAGTTTAGTGTGATAGATTTAAAGGATGCCTTTTGGGCTTGTCCCTTGGCAGAGGAAGATAGGAATTTGTTTGCCTTTGAGTGGGAAGACCCTAAGACAGGACAGAAACAGCAATACCGGTGTACTGTGCTCCCCCAGGGGTTTACGGAATCCCCGGATTTATTTGGACAGATGTTAGAACAAATATTGGAGAAATTTAGCAGCCCCAAGGGGACTACCCTGTTGCAGTATGTAGACGACCTCTTAGTAACAGGAAAAAGAAGAGAAAGAGTAGTAGAAGCCACTAACATATTATTGAATTTCCTGGGCCAGCAAGGACTGCGGGTATCTAAAAACAAACCAAAATATGTGGAGCAAGAAGTGAAATACTTGGGACATTTAGTTAGTGAGGGAAAGCGAAAGATAAGCCCGGAACGGATAGAGGGAATAGTGGGAATGCCGCTGCCCAGCACTAAACGGGAGTTACACAAATGTTTGGGTCTCACGGGTTATTGCAGATTGTGGATTGATTCCTATGCACAGAAGACTAAGAAATTATATCTCAAACTATTAGAGGGGGAACCAAAATGTCTAAGTTGGGATGATGAGGCAAAAGAGATCTGATCCATGCCCCCGTGTTAGCCTTACCTTCCCTAGATAAACCTTTCCACCTCTTTGCTGCCGTGGATAAGGGAGCGGCTTTGGGAGTATTAACCCAGAGGTGGGGGAAGGAATTAGTACATGAAGAATTGATTAAACGGGTCTTAGAATCGCTATTACTCCCCCGAGAAATAGCAGTAGTGCATGTAAATGGTTATCAGAAAGGAAATGAACCAGAGGTTAGGGGAAATAGATTAGCCGATGAAGTGGCGAGGGAAGCCGCCCTGAACCCACAAGAAGTGGTGATTCATTCCCTAATACCTACTGTCCCAGGTCCTCGGGGAGCTCCTATATTTACTGAAAGCGAAGAAAATGAATTGAGAGATTTAGGGGCTGTAAAAACAGCAGACGGGCATTGGATGTTACCTGATGGAAGGAGAATGTTAAACAAAATGATGATGCGAGAGATTATGGCTGTCCTACACCAAGGCAGCCATTGGGGAGTACAAGCAATGTGTGATTTGATTCTTGGGGAATATGGATGTAAAGGAATATATACAATTGCTAAACAAATATGTGAGGGATGTATCACATGCAAAAAGGTAAATAAGAGCACATAATTCCCTGATATGGGCTAGTGAATCGTATAGATTCTGACCAAGGAACTCACTTTACCTCTAAAGTGTTACAGGGGTAATGAAAGGGTTGGGAATTTCCTGGGGGTTCCATACTCCATGGCACCCGCCATCATCGAGAAGGGTTGAGAGAATGAACCAAACACTCAAACGACAGCTCTCTAAATTGATAATAGGAACCAGACTCCCTTGGACCAAATGTTTACCTATAGCTCTCTTGCGAGTACGAACAGCCCCAAGGAAAGACTTGGGACTATCCCCCTATGAAATCTTATTTGGATTACCTTACTTGGGAACGAATGGAGAATTGCCAATTCCCGAAACTAAAGATTTGTTTTTAAAGAAGTATACACTGAGCTTGTCCTCCTCTTTGTTTTTCCTCAGGAAACAGGGTTTATTGGCACAGACTCCACCCCTTGAATTCACCGTTCATCCCATCCGGCCGGGAGATTGAATCTTAGTAAAATCATGGACAGAGACTAAATTGCAGTAGGACTGGGAAGGGCCGTACCAGGCTCTTTTGACTACCGAAACAGCAATAAGGACAGCAGAGAAAGGCTGGACTCACTACACTCAGATCAAAGGGCCAGTGGATGCACCCGTGGAGGAAGAAGTCTGGACAGCCCAGTCAACGCAAGATCCGCTGAAACTCAGACTAAAGAGACTTTGAGTAACTAATTATACAGTGGCGACGCGAGCGCGGGATTATTTCTGTAAGATTGTATATTAAGTCTTTTTGTGCTTCAGCATGATGTTTAGAATACTGGGAATGCTGCTTAGAGTTATGATGCTAGCCCTCTTAGTATTGGGGTTTCGTCAAATATCATTTTCATATGTATTATTAACGGTTCCTGAATCTGATAATCCACAAGTAATAGACGCTGATGTATGCAGCTTAGTAAATTGTGGGGATGTAGATAATCAGGGACAGTACCGCAGCTTTGAGATACATCTTAAGTCCTATGGGGATGGCCTTGGGGATGGTACTTAGTATAATGGTCTCGTCACAGTACACCGGACCCCTTCCGACCAGCTCGCGATTGTCCCGATAAAAAGTGTAACCCATTATACCTAACGATAAGGAAAACCACATGGCACAAAACAATCCGGGGGGGGGGGCACCTATGAGATACAATGAAATGAAACGTTTGGGATAGAAATGAAAGCAAATGGGAAGGATTTCTTGGGCTATTGTTTTCAAATTAGCGTAGGACGGGGAAAATGGGTAGAACTACTGGGTAATAAGATACAATCTTTCACCCCTCCCGATGATCCTAAAGTTGTAAAATTTATAGAGGTAAAGGACTTGAAACAGACCATTGAAATAGAAACTGGGTACAGGGATGCAAATGCCTGGGTTGAATGGGTAAAGTATACTGTAAAAAGTCTAAACAAAAGCAATTGCTATGCATGTGCCTCCAGTAGGCCAGTGGTCCAGGTGGTTTCCTTTCCGCTCGGGTGGAAGCGAGGCAGGAAGGGCATGAAATGTATGATAGCCCTGTACCAGGATGAGACTGTGTGGAATGATAGGAACTGCACAAACCTATTTCTGATGTTCCCTCCCTTGGAGAGGAAAGATGCAAAGGTTCCCCCCCATATTTTCCGTCGCAGTTGGAAATCACACATCATGTGTGGGTAGACGAGGTACAAGTTGGTCGAAAGATTTGGGGGAGCTGAAATTATGTACAGAGATTAAGAATGTAACCGAAGTGGAGAAGGGAGGGAACTACTCAGCACTAAAGGTTCCCCGAGCGGATCTGTGGTGGTACTGTGGAGGCAAAATATTGAGACCCACCCTCCCTCCGGATTGGAGAGGTATATGTGCAATTGTACAATTGGCAATTCCATTTGAGAAGGAAAAGATAGGAGGGAAAAAGGGAAGGTGTAAGAGATTACTGTTAGACACTTCTTTCGATGACAGGATTTATCTCGATTCGGTAGGAGTCCCTAGGGGGGTACCTGATGAATTCAAGGCTCGTAACCAGATTGCAGCAGGCTTTGAGTCAGCTCTCTTCTGGTGGGTAATAATTAATAAAAATGTAGATTGGATAAATTACATTTTCTATAATCAACTGCGATTCATAAATTATACAAGAGATGCGGTTAAAGGAATATCAAACCAGCTTGATGCGACAAGTAGGATGGCATGGGAAAACAGAATGGCCCTTGATATGATTTTAGCAGAAAAAGGGTGTGTGTGTGTGTGATGTTAGGAGGAAGCTGTTGTACCTTTATTCCTAATAACACTGCACCTGATGGTTCAATTACTCGGGCCTTAAGGGGATTGACTACCTTAGCAAAGGAACTGGCTGAGAATCCAGGAGTAGACACATCTCTCATGGGATGGCTTGAGTCCTGGTTTGGAAGGTAGAAGGGGGTGGTGGTTTCTATCCTTACTTCCCTGATAGTAGTAGTCGGGGTATTGGTGGCCATTGCCTGTTGTATCATACCCTGTATACAAGGGCTCACCCAAAGACTGATTAAAACAGCCTTGATGAAACAGGTGCCCCTAAAAGAAAAATGCAGAAGATAACAAATGGTAATTAAAGAAAAGGGGGAAATTGTGGGATATAGGTAAATTAATGTTACTTCTGCAATTCTGCAATTCCATTTTACAAAGTAAAATGGACTCACGCCAGTGTGTAATTGTTTTAGCCACGAGCTGAGTCAACAAGAATGGAAACGA
The DNA here is from genome assembly GCF_047496795.1 of Chiloscyllium punctatum. NCBI lineage: Eukaryota > Metazoa > Chordata > Chondrichthyes > Orectolobiformes > Hemiscylliidae > Chiloscyllium > Chiloscyllium punctatum. The sequence continues at coordinate 21,403,299 of NC_092748.1, forward strand.
TGTGGAGGAAATATATAATTGTTTTTGTATTAGCTAAAATTGTATGTCAGAATGAGACGTGACAGCAAAACAATGGTAGACATTACGGGCAAGTAGATAAGATGTTGTGAGGGGATGAAGTTAAGCTAGATACGCCTGTACAAACAGTAGGTATAAACATCTGTTTCCCACTTTTACAGAGACAGAGGAACAAACCCCAATTAAAAGGGTCATAGGGATCAGAACAGCCTCGGGAAAGGCACAGATGAAGGGGGTAGATAATGATGAAGAAAGAATATGCCTAACAATGACCTACAGCAGGATGAGGTCAAACAGCCTTGTGAGGCCAGAAATAAGCATTTTGTCACAGACAAGGCCGAATAAGGCAAGAGATAAACAGGGGTAATGGGGGCCGGTCTTAGGGAAGTGGAGGATGTAAACAGGGGAGGGAGCAGTGTAAAACAATAGAAATCAAATCATATAAATGTTGTGTATGAATTGAATTTGGTGTGTATGTCCTCTGCCTTATAGACACTGGACATCACACCCACTTGCAAGTGTAAAATAAATGACACTACTGATTCAGATCTTGTCTCGGACTGAAATTATTGAAGTGAGTGGGCTTTGTTTCTCACAGGCAGCAACCGAGGGGCAGGAGAATCGATGTTTCGGGCATGAGCCCGTTATCAGGAATGAGGCTGGGGGTGCTGAGGGATAAATAGGAGGTGGTGCTGGGGGAAGGGTAGCTGGGAATGTCATAGGTAGGTGAAGGTGGTGGGGACAAAGGTGATAGGTCAAAGAGGAGGATGCAGCAGAGAGCTGGGAAGGCAGACAGTTCAAGAGGGCAGTGCCAAGTTGGAGGCTTGGAACTGGGATAAAATGGCGGGTGGGGGGGGGTGAAATGAGTAAACTGGTGAAATCCACATTGAGCCCGTGTGGTTACAGGGTCCCAAGCTCCCTTCCCTTTATGTAACTTTAAAATTTCTTATTGATTTTGATGACCCTTGCAAGTTTCCTTTCATAGTCCCTTTTAGAAGCATTTAGAAGCTGCTTTGAGGTCCTTTGCTGGTCTTTGTATCTTCCTCTTTCAGCAAGATCTGTGCTTTTTTTTGTATCTTTGTAAGCCATTTCTTAGTTTTATGTAGTTCTTTATCTCTTTAGTTCTCCATTGCTATTTTTCTCTGTGAAGCAGAGCTTTTACCTCTCAGGTGTATAAACTAGTTTTGTACTGCAGTAAATGTTTCTTTCAACTATTCTAAACAAACTGTTTTTCTGTTGTTTTACTCATTTGCTGATTTTACCAGTTTAAAGTGGATAGTCTTGGTCTATGAAAGTCAGCTTTACCACACAAATCAGTGCTATGTTCCATATCAAAAAGAATGCCTATTAATGCCACAAGAAAGTCAATGATCTTCTATGCTTCACAAGGCTAAATGCCACAATCATCTCTCCACTAGCTCATGTAAACAGGACCAACACTCACTCTAACTCTGCCATTGCACACACATCTCACCAAGATTCATGGACTAAACTGTCATCTTACAAGCATCATATCCACTCTGATTCTCCCAATATCCCCCAATATCATCTCTATTTTGTCGCAAAGCCATATGGCTCCTTCTGCCCACCTGATCTTTTCTCTTCTTGATTAGATCTTTCACATGACTCTCTGTTTTTCAGACAAATTCTAATGTTATTAGCTTCGGTTTTATGCCAAGTTTCCCGTAAACCCCATTCATCAGACTCCCCTTACATGGAGAAACTGATTTTTTTCTTCCAGTAACCCTAAACCTAACACTTTGCTAGTCTGCTAGATAAAGTCTGCTCCATCTCTTTTTAACATAAATCGCAAAAAGTAATAGCTGTTTATGGCTGTCATCCAAATAAATAAAGTGCTTTGAATTTAGCTTTCATCATTGCTCAAGGATGCTTGTAATTCAAGGTGCATCCCAAATCTTGGCATAATTACAAATCCAACTGAAAATACTCAAACCACCTTCATGTGACTTAGATGTTTGGTTAATAGCTTTAATAATTCAAAGTGCCAAATTTCCACATTGCAAAGCAAACGTTCGCACAGTTTACATCAGTTAAAATCCAAAACCTCAACTCAGTGACCTCAGAAATATTAAATGTGTATGTCAAAATATGCTGTGCTAAGAGAAGAAAAATTGATTGAAGTATTTCATGCTTAAGGGTGGCAAGGTGCCTCACAATGCCAGGGACCTGGGATCAATTCCAGTCTTCAGTGACTGTGTGTGACATTTGCAGTCTCCCCATGCCTGCGTGGGTTTCCTCTTGGCACTCTGGTTTCTTCCCACAGCCCAAATATATGCAGGTTCAGTGGATTAGCTGTGCTAAATTGTCCTGACTTGTCCAGGTATGTGTAAATTAGGGTAAATGGGAATTGATTGGGTCTGGATGGGATGGCCTTCAGCAGGTCGGTGCAAACTCAATGGGCTGAATAGCCTCCATCTATACTGTAGGGATTCTATGATTCTATTAGTGTCAAGGAGAAGATCACACAGGGGTCATTATTTCTAGCAACTTTTTTATGAGATGGACTTTGAAACAAAACAAATGTTGAAACTCCTTAAACATTCATAGTCAGGAAACCTCTAAACTTGACCTGCACAATTACCCACTTCTCACTTTCTGTAATTGTTCCACTCATGTTTCATTTCTCACAGTAGAGAATCAGTAGCCTTCAATAGCTTCAGTGCCAGTTCTCACACCCAAGTTTATTTGCTGTTGCCCTTTGAAACAAGTCTCTTTCTAAACTGATGCTTGTAACTTCACAGTCAGCTGTGAAGGTTCACTGCTGTGTTTTTTTTTGATGAACTCTAGAGCCATTCTTGAACCTTTCACGTAGCCTCTCTGGAAACTCCTGCTTTCTCTTTCCTCCTGTTTCCAGTATCATTGTGTTTGATTTTTTTTTGAAGTTCCTTAGACAAAGCAAATTGTAACTACAGTAATTACTGCTTCAAGAAATCAAGGAAATCAGCTCCAACACTGGGGGAAAAAAAATCTCTCCCATCTACCATTTTGGAATTTCTTGGTCAAGAAAAAGAGAGGTTGAGACCGTGGAATTGAGTGAACCTCTCGAGGAGTGTACTCAAGAGGAAAATCAGGAGGGCAAAAAGAGGACATCAGATCGATTTGACAAATAGGATTAAGGAGAATCCAAAGAGATTTTACAAATACACTAAAGGCAAAGGTTTAACTAGGGAGAGAATAAGGCCCCTTAAAAATCAACAAGGCTGTCTGTATGTGGAACTGCAGGACATGGGGCGGCACAGTGGGTCAGTGGTTAGCATTGCTGCCTCACAGTGCCAGGGACCCGGGTTTGATTCCAGCCTCAGGTGACTATCTATGTGGAGTTTGTACATTCTCCCCATGTCTGTGTGGGTTTCCTCCGTGTACTCTGGTCTCCTCCATCAATCCAAAGATGTGCAGGTCAGGTGAATTGGCTATGCTAAATTGTTCGCAGTGTATAGGGATGTGTAGGTTGGGTGCATTAGTCAGGGGATAAATACATGGGAATGAATCTGGGTGGGTTACTCTTCAGAGGGTCGGTATGTACTTGTTGGGCCGATGGACCTGTTTCCCCATTGTAAGAATTCTATGGGGGTAGATACTGAATGAGTATTTTGCGTCAGTATTTACTGTAGAGAAGGATATGGTAGCTAGAGGATTTCCTGAAATAAATTGTTATATCTTGAAAGTGTCCATACTACAGAGGAGGAGGTGCTGGATGTCTTAAAATAGATAATATTGGTTAAATCCCTAGGACCTGATCAGGTGTATACTAGAACTTCGTGGGAAGCTAGGGAAGTGATGTCTGGCCACTTCTTGAGGTGATGGATGAGGTGCCGGAAGACTGGAGGGTGGCCAATAAAGTTTTACTTAAGAAAGCTGGTAAAGAAAAGCAAGGGTACTATAGACTGGTGGGCCTGACATCAGTGGTGGGTAAGTTGTTGGAGGAGATTCTAAGGGACAGAATCTGCATTGTATTTAGAGAGACAAGAACTGATTAGGGATGATCAGTATGGCTTTGAGTAGGGGAAATCTCACAAACTTGATTGAGTTTTTTGACCAAGTGACAAACAAGATTATGAAGGCAGAGCGGTGGCTGTTGTTCGACAAGATTCCGTATGGTAGACTGGTTAGCAAAGTTAGATTGCTTGGAATCCAGGGAAAACTAGCTATTTGTATACAAAATTGGATTGAAGGTAGAAGATAGAGGTTGGTGGTGGAGGGTTGTTTTTTGAACTGGAGACCTGTGACCAGTGGTGTGCTACAAGGATTGTTGCTGGGCGCGCTGCTTTTGGTCATTTATGTAAATGATTAGATGTGAACATAGGAGGAATCGTTAGTAAATTTGGAGATGACACCAAAATTGGTGGAGTAGTAGACAGTGAAGGTTTTCTCAGAGTACAACAGGACCCTGATCAGATGGGCCGATTGGCTGAAAAGTGGCAGATGGAGTTTAACTTAGATGAATGCGAGGTGTTGCATTTGGTAAGGCAAACCAGATCAGGACTTCTACACTCAATAGTAAGGTCCTGGGGAGTGTTACTGAACAAGGAGACCTTGGACTGCAGGTTCACAGTTCCTTGAAGGTGGAGTCACAGGTAAACAGGATAGTGAAGAAGGCATTTGGTACACTTGCCTTTATTGGTCAGTGCATTGAGTACAGGAGTTGGGACATCATGTTACAAACATTTGTTAGGCCACTTTTGGAATATTGCGTTTAATTCTGGTCTCCCTTGTATGGGAAAGATGTTGTGAAATTTGAAAGGGTGCAGAAAAGATTTACGAGGATACTGCCAGGGTTGGAGGGTTTGAGCTATAAGGAGAGGCTGAATAGGCTAGGGCTATTTTGCCTAGAGGGTTGGAAGTTGAGGGGTGACCTTATAGAGGTTTATAAAATCATGAGGGACATGGATAGGGTGAACAATCAAAGTCTTTTTCCCAGGGGAGGGGAGTCCAAAACTAGAGTTGGTTTAAAATGAGAGGGATAAAATATGAAAGGGACCTAAAGTGCAATGTTTTCATGCAGATGGTTTTGCGTTATTGGAATAAGCTGCAAGAGGAAGTGGTGGAGGCTGAAACAATTACAACATTTGGAAGGCATTTGGATGGGTACATGGATAACAAGAGTTTAAAATGATATGTGCCAATACTGGCAAATGGGTTTAGATTAATTTAAGATATCTGGATGGCATGGACGAATTGGATGAAAGGGTCAGTTTCTGTGCTGTACACCTCTATGATGATCAAAACGAAACTAATTATTTCACATATTTTATCATGGGCTTTTTCAACACCGATGTGTTCATGAACTGCCACAAAACTGCTGATTTACCACAATTGTCTCTGCTGTGAAGATTTCCTTCCTCAACTAGGTAAGCAATTGATCATGCCAGTCCTAGGATCCCAACATAGATTAAACTGTTCATACTGTAATAAACAGATAGTCCTTTTAGACTGTCTAACTCCATTCTTATTAATTATCACTCACATATAAGCCAAGATGAAACTCAATACATGGAGTATTTGTGCAGATATTTTCAAGGAATAATTGAAAATGATATCCTTTTGTAGATCCTGGTAGAAACCATGATCTGTTCCCTATACTTTCTACACACACATGTTTGTACTCCAATTTAAAATTGAGCTCCAAAATTGTCAGGGCCCATAGCATTATTGTATCCAATTTACTAAGCTGTTTCAGATATCACTTAAGGTGAATCAAATTGGCTAGAAACTGGGAGAAGACAGCGGGTCCTGTTTAAAGATGTTTTACTTGAAGATGTTTTACTTAAAAGGTATAAATAAAATAAGTGTTTAGAATATCTCTTAGACCACAAATGTTTTAGACCACAATTTCTGTGTGGTCTGCCTTCTCTCAAGAACTTCCCCCATGCTTATGCTCCCATATTCCGTTCTCCTGTCCTTGCCCTCAGTTCTGTTCACCCACTACCATCGTTGAAAACCTTAAGCTTCTTGCCTTTAAACCTTAGTTATTTGCATTCTCTGTTACCCACTATTCACAGTATGGAATTAAGATCTGGGCACCACCTAATCAAGAATCCTTACTGTGTGGAAGCACGCCTTTCAGCCCATTGAGTCCACACCGATTCTCTGAAGAGCACCCCACCCAGACCCACACCCCTACCCTGTCTATGTAATTCTGCACTTCCCATGGCTAACACACCTAGCCTGCACATCGCTGGAGACTATGGACAATTTAGCACCGCGAATCTACCTAGCCTGCACATCTTTGGACAATGAGAGGAAACTGGAGCACTCAGAGGAAAGCCAAGGTGATATCGTGAGTATGCAAACTCCACCCAGACAGTCACCCAAGGCTAGAATCAAACCCAGGTCCCTGGTGCTGTGAGGCAGCAGTACTAACCATTGAGCTACAGGCTTTCTTTTACAAATAATAATTTATTTTATTTTACAAGTTATTTTAGTGGGGAATACATAGAACTGCACATATATAGACCAATATTTCAATCTGTATGTTATTTCTTATGAGCAAATGATGTCTGCAGGAAACTAACTCTGGCTTTAACATTAAATCACTTGGGATACAGTGCTTCACTTAAAGTCACAATTTTGCAGGAACTAAACCACAGTTTTAAGTGAGGATTTCCATCACTGAACAATATTGTGACTGTACTCCAAATCTGATACTAAGAAGTTTGATCTATATCTTTGTATGAGGAAATCCACTCCTGGTCCTTAGGCTATAGGAAAGAGTGATGCTGAAAATTAATGATAAAGAAAAGATTACAGACACAGAAAATAATACACAGTCAGTGAGAATGCAAACTGTATTTTAGTCATTTATTAGGGCATTGAACGTATTCAATTATCCAAATTAACACAGCAAGTAGAATAACAGGCTAGACATGGTGTGCTGAAATATGTATAATATAGGTTATATACTGGAATTATTTTTAAAAAGTGCATTTTGGTTAGTTCAAGGTATTTTGTTTAGCAAAAATGGTCAATAAGTAATTTGGACAGTGACTAAATACATAATTTCTAAGAAGGTATATGACTTCAGCTAAGTTAAGCAAACATAAAGGTGTTAGTGTATAAAATCTTTACACTGCTGGGTTTATGATAAGCAGAGCAAACACATTAAGGCAATTAGTTTAATTTTGACTTCAGAACAGAAAGTTCAAAGTTAATTCACAAAAACCTGCAGTTTAGTTTCAAAAAATAACAATATTTCTCTGAGCAGTGGAAAAAAGTATTTTCCTTTTCAGGCCAGGAAAATCAGCCACCTCAGCAGAAGTGGTTTATTGGCCATGAAGCTTCCAAACAGGGAGAATTTGTATAGAAATAGAACAGTACAGTACAGGAACAGGCCCTTTGGCCCACAATGTTGTGCTGAACATGATGCCAAATTAAACTAATTCCTTCTGCTTGCCCATGGTCCATATTCCTCCATTCTTTGCTTATTCATGTGCCTTTTCTAAAATCCCCTTAAATGCCTCAATTGTAGTTACATGCACCATTACTCATGGCAGCGCATTCCAGACTCCTACCACTATGTGTAAAAAAAAACTTGCCCCTCAGATCTCATAGAGTCATAGAGATGTACAGCATGGAAACAGACCCTTTGGTCCAACCTGTCCATGCCGACCAGATATCCCAACCCAATCTAGTCCCACCTGCCAGCACCCAGCCCATGTCACTCCAAACACTTCCTATTCATATACCAATCCAAATGCCTCTTAAATGTTGCAATTGTACCAGCCTCCACCACCTCCTCTGACAGCTCATTCCATACACATATCACCCTCTGCGTGAAAAAGTTGCCCCTTAGGTATCTATTATAGCTTTCCCCTCTCACCCTAAACCTATGCCCTCTAGTTCTGGACTCCCCGACCCCAGGGAACTTTGGACTTTGTCCCTCTTACTTTAAATGTTGCCCCTGTAGAATTAGACATTTCAACTCTGGGAAAAAGATTATCTATGCCTCTCATAATTTTATAAACTTCTACCAGGTATCCCCTCAGCCTCCGCCGCTCTAGAGAAAACAACCCTAGTTTGTCGTAATGGCTCATACCCTCTAATCCAGGCACCATCCTGATAAACATCTTCGACATCCTCTCCAAAGCCTCCACATCCTTCCTGTAATGTGTCAACCAGAATTGAATGCAATACTCTTAAGTGCAGCCTAACCAAAGTTTTAAAAAGATGCAACATCAGTTCCTGATTCTGGTACTCAATGCCACTGACCAATAAAGCATGCCGTATGCCTTCTCTACTACCCCATCTACTTGTAAGACTATAAGACATAGGAGCAGAAATTAGGCGTTTCAGCCCATTGAGTCTGGTTTGCTATTCAATCATGGTTGATAACTTTCTCAATCCCATTAGATTCATCGAATCACAGAATCCCTACAGAATGGAAACAAGCCCTTTGGTCCAACAAGTCCATACCGACCCAACAAAGAGTAACCCACCCAGACCCATTCCCTTACCCTATTATCCTTTATTTACCCCTAACTAATGCAGCTATCCTACACATCCATGAACACTATGGACAATTTAGCATGGCCAATTCACCTAACCTGCACATCTTTGGATTGTGGGAGAAAACCAGAGCACCAGGAGGAAACTCACGCAGACATGGGGAAAATGTGAAAACTCCACACAACAGTCGCCCAAGGCTGGAATCAAACCTGGGTCCATGGTGCTATGGGGCAGCAGTGCTAACCACTGAGCCATTGTGCATCCCCCCCCTCCCAGGTAGTAGAGATGTGCAGCACAGAAACAGACCCCTCGGTCCAACATGTCCATGCCGACCAGATATCCAATCCAATTTGTCAGCACCTGGCCCATATCTCTCTCAACTCTTCCTATTCATGTATCTACCCAAATGCCTTTTAAATGTTGTAATTGTACCAGCCTTTACCACTTCCTCTGGCAACTCATTCCATACACGCACCACCCTTTGCATGAATAAGCTCTCCCACTTTCTCTCCAAAACTCTTGATCCCCTTGACAATCAAGAACTTATCTATCTCCAATTTAAATATACTCAGTGACCTGGCCTCCTCAGCATTCTGTGATGGTGAATTCCATAGATTCACCTCTCGCTGGCTGAAGAAGTTTCTTCTTCTCCCCATTCTAAAAGGTGTTCTCTTTACTCTTAGGCTGTGCTCTTGGGTCCTAGTCTCTCCAACCAATGGAAACATCTTCTCAACATTCACTCTGTCCAGGCCATTCAGTATTCTCTAAGTTTCAATTTGATTCCCCCTCATCCTTCTCAGCTATATCGAGTATAGACCCAGAATCATAGAGATGTACAGCATGGAAACAGACCCTTCGGTCCAACTCGTCCATGCCGACCAGATATCCCAACCCAATCTAGTGCCACCTGCCAGCACCTGGCCCATATCCCTTCAAACCATTCCTATGCATAAACCGACTTCCAAATGCCTCTTAAATCTTGCAATTGTACCAGCTTCCACTGCATCCTCTGGCAGCTCATTCCATACACGTACCACCCTCTGCGTGAAAATGTTGCCCCTTAGGTCTCTTTTATATCTTTCCCCTCTCACCCTAAACCTATTCCCTCTAGTTCTGGGCTCCCCGACCCCAGGGAAAAGACTTTGTCTATTTACCCTATCCATGCCCCTCATAATTTTTAAACCTCATTAAGGTCACCCCTCTGCCTCCGATGCTCCAGGGAAAACAGCCCCAGCCTGTTCACCCTCTCCTTATAGCTCAAATTCTCCAACCCTGGCAACATCCTTGTAAATCTTCTCTGAACCCTTTCAAGTTTCACAACATCTTTCTGAAAGGAAGGAGACCCACAGTGGCCTAACCAATGTCCTGTATAGCTGCAACATGACCTCCTAACTCCTGTATTCAATACTCTGACCAATAAAGGAAAGCATACCACACACCTTCTTCACTATCCTATCTACCTGTGACTCCACTTTCAAGGAGCTATGAAACTGCACTCCAAGTTCTCTTTGTTCAGCAACACTCCCTAGGACCTTACCATTAAGTGTATAAGTCCTGCTAAGATTTGCTTTCCCAAAATGCAGCACCTCGCATTTATCTGAATTAAACTCCATCTGCCACTTCTCAACCTGTTTCTCATATGTTAAGCTTTTAATTCCTGGGATCATTCTCATGAACCTCCTCTGAACCCACTCCAAGACCAGTACATCCTTCCTGAGATACAAGGCACAAAGCTGCACACATTACTCCAAATGTTGTCTGACCAGAGCCTTATAGAACTTCAGAAGTATATCCCTGTTTTTATCATAGTAGGCTATTAGGCCTGTCGTCCTATTCCCCCATTAATTAACATCATGGCTGATGTATCCATCGTCTCAACTCCTCCTACCTGCATTATCCCTATAACCCTTAATTCCCTAATATGCAAAAACCCATCCAACAGTATCTTGAATAAATTTAATGAAGCTGCCTCTACTGCTTCCTTGGGCAGAGAATTCCATAGATTCACTACTCTCTGGGAAAAGTAGTTCTTCCTCATCTCTGTCTTAAATCTACTCTCCCTAATTTTGAAGCCATGTCTCCTAGACATAGTCTCACCCACCAGTGAAACGAGTAACCTGCCTCAATCTTATCGATCCCTTTCATAATTTTATATGTTTCTATAAGATCCTCTCTGTCTTCTAAATTCTAGCAAGTACAGTCCCAGGCGGCTCTATCTCTCCTCATAAGGTAACCCCCTCATCTCCAGAATCAACCTGGTAAACCTCCTCTACAATGCCTCCAAAGCCAGTATATCCTTCCTCAAGTAAGCAGACCAGAACTGCATACAATACTCCAGATGTGGCCTCACCAACACCTTGTACAACTGCAGCAGAACCTCCCTGCTCTTAAATTCAATCCCTCTAGCAATGAAAGCCAATATTCCGTTTGCCTTCCTGATTATCTGTTACACCTACAAATCAACTTTTAGCGATTCACGTATGAGCACTCCTTAGTCCCTCTGCACAACAGCATGCTGCAATCTTTCACCATTTAAATAATATTCTGACCTACTATTTTTACTTCCAAAATGGATTACCTCACATTTACCAACATTGTATTCCATCTGCTAGACCCTTGCCCACTCACTCAACTGATCTAAATCTCTCTGCAGACCCTTCACATCCTCTGCAGTTTGCCCTTCCACTCAATTTAGTGTCATCAGCAAACCTGGATACATTACACTCTGTCTTCTCTTCCAAATCATGAACAGTTGCTGGCCCAATACTAACCCCTGTGGTACCCTGCTCACCATTGATCTCCAACCAGAAAAACATCCATTTATCCCAATTCCCTGCTTTCTATTGGTTAACGAGTCCTCTATCCACACTAGTACACCCCCCACAATTCCATGCATTCTTATCTTATGAATGAGTCTTTTATGCGGCACCTTATTGAATGCCTTCTGGAAATCCAAGTATACAACATCCACCTATTCCCCTCTGATCCACCGCACTTGTTTCATCCTCAAAGAACTCCACTATGTTTGTCAAACATGACCTTCCCTTTCAGTCAGACATAGGAAGCTATGTCTGACTGATGGAACCCTTTTCATCCAGATGTCTCACAGTTTATTCTTTAATGATAGCCTCCAGCATTTTCCTGAGTACAGATGTTAAGCTAATTGGCCTATAGTTATCTGTCTTTTGCCTACACCCTTTTTTAAACAGCGGCGTGACATTCGTTGGGTCTCCAGTCTGCCAGGACCTGCCTGGATTCCAGTGAATTTTGGCAAATTACCTATAACACATCTACTATAACTTCCACCCTTTCTTTCAGCACCCTGGGATGCATTCCATGAGTACAAGGGGACTTACCTACCTTAAGACCCTCAAGTTTGCACAACACTACCCGTTTAGTGATAACAATTGAATTGCCGTCCTCATCTCCCATTGTATCCTTAACATCATTCTTTTGGCATGTTAGACACATCTTGCACTGTGAAGACTGATACAAAATAGCTATTCAAGTCCTCTCAAAATAAATCCCAAAATTGCCTTTCTAACTTCAAATTCAACCTGCAAGTTTACCTTGAGAGAATCCTGGACTAAACTCCTAAGTTTCTTTGCACTTCAGACTTCTGAATTTTCTCCCCATTTAGAAAGTAGTCCATGCCTCTATTCTTCCTGCCAGAGTGCATGACCTCACGCTTTCCCAGAAACTGGAAATGCACCACCATGTTAACTAACTGCAAAAGTTAAATATATAATTATACAAAACCAGGTTTCACTGTAGGAGCTGATTGACCTGTAACAGTGACAGTTGGGATCGAAGTAATGGGCTATTACATTGTTGTCCATGATGTGTTATATATGAATTTATTTTAATTCAGAAGTATTAACCTGAAAGCTGAGTATTCATGCCTGATTTCTGTTACTCGATATATCAAATTGATATATTCACTAAATTTGAGGAAATACAATGCACTGTTTGACACAGCATTCGTCGTGTTGGTTGGTGGCATTATCTTCAGTATTTTTCACACAACAATGGCCCATGGAATGGATTCAGGCACACAGTCTGGAACCTATAATGAAAAATGACAACCATGCTGTAACATATAGCAAGAAACAAGTATGTTGCATTAATTAAAAATCTGAGATTAAACTAAAAATATCTGCCTTACCATCTCAGTGAACTGATCAATACATGCCATGCGAATCCGCTCAGGGGTGGAAGGACTGTTCAAAGTGAAATTCCCTGTTAAACCGATCTCTTCTCTTGCTGCTGCAATTGCATCCTTAATGGCATAAAGCACAGAGCAGCCAGCAAGCACAGCTGCTTCACTGATCCCCTAGAGTCAGGACAGGAATTAAAATGGTATATGAAGCTGTCGACTAAAACTACTACTTAACTCTTCAAATGAAATAATTCCCCCCAATGGGAAAAAATAGGTACTCCAAAGCTCACCCGAATGGTCACCTGTTATACATGAGCCTGGAGTCAGCAGCATATATGACCATGGGACTGTGTCTTTGCTCATTTGCTGGCCCAGCATACATACACACAACAGAGCTGCATTTTGCATTTCTCGGCAGGGTGAGAGGGGTACAGCAGATAGTGATTGTCATGCTTGTTTCTGCTGTTTCAGCTCAGTAAACTAATGGTCAATTAACAACCCTTTTACCAATTAGCGCATGAAGTTGGGCAGATGGCATCCATTCAGACTGAGATGTTAGGTGTAAGAGGGGTCATGGTCAGCAAATGAAAGGCCCCTTATCTTTTCCATCTCTCTATTTCTAAGGCAGACTTAAAACAATGAATGAAGTCACAAAACATACAAGCATTGACATTTTCAAACAAGATCCAAATGGCAGGAATTCAGGTCAAAGACGACTCATTGAACTTGAAACTTTAAATTCTGCTTCTTTCTCCTCAGATGCTGCCAGACATATTGAGTTCTTCCACACTTTGGTTTTATTTGGGACATGCTTCCAATTTCTGCACCACTTACCCTCATAATGTCAAAGATCGGTGTCAATATTTTACGAGATCTGCAGTTGTAACATCTTGGCAATGCTCTCTAAGTCTCTAGGTATTCTTGTGTCACCTTATTTAACAGACTACCAGTCCAATCATCCAAGATCAGATACCTGGAACTTACTTTGGAAGAGTAGATGGCTTTGGGATTTTGTGATCGTGGTAACAATGACACATTTAGCTGTTCTGGAATGTCACAAACTGCAGGGATCTTGTATTGGGTTGGTCCGCGAGTGTAAAGCACCCCTTTCGGAGAATATTTCAGCTCTTCCATGGTGAAAAGCCCAAGTCCTTGGGTAAAAGCACCTTCAATCTGTAAAAGATTGTAAGGAGTGATTATCAGTTTGCATATGAATGACCACATCAATTAATAGCCAGCTTTACTCAGCCACAAAAAAATGCCAATTTGCAATTTTCATGTACTCTGGATGGCTCAAAGGTACACTTTCAGGCAATGGCGTACTTTTGAGTTCAGAAGTCACTGTTGTCATATAGGAACTGCAACCGTCAATTTCCACCTCCATTTCCAGCCCCCCCCACCCAAATAAAGCTGCGTCATTTGAGTACTGCATTGGGATGTCAGCTTAGGTTTTGTTATCAAGTTTCTGGAGTCAAGCTTGAACTCGCAAACTTCTGCTCAAAAGCAGACAAGTGCTGTCCAAGGAGCAGAGACACTTCTGTCTCAATTAAATAGTCATTAGTAGCCTTCAGTTTTAATCCACGAATGTGGATTGTGAGGAAGTATTCAACATAGCGAAGCCTGAGCCTAACATCCACATGCACTAGCCACTTGGCTCCACTGACTTCCATAATTCAGTGCATGATGAGCAAAGATAGAGCTTCCAGATCGTGTCCTGGCTCAACAAATACAATGAACAGAATCTAGGTTGCACTGAGGTGACTGCTAGAAGCATACCCCATTTATTCCATGTAGATCTACCAGTTTCACTCATAAAAAGCCCAAGTTTAAATAGCTTGAATGGCACTTTAATGAATGCATCAACACAATGGACCACAAACCAATGGAATACTGCTCAATACTCTCTGTTCCTTTCATCATTAGTGATTTGGCAATTGGACACTTCCCAATGAAAGATTATAAATTACTGCAAAATAGCATATTGTACTGGAATATTGCACAATGGTTACTGACTTGACAGGACTATTTCAACTGCATTCCACTTCCTTTCTCTCACTGAAAAATGATGAGGAGAACCTGGAACATAACTAAGTTCTAATACATCTGGGAGGACCAAGGAGACACAGAATGCAGATTCTGTTGAAGAGGACTGTGGAGAAGGATATAGAAGATATAAACTGTAGGGAAATAGATGGTGACATCTTGTAATCTTGTCCAGATTACAGAGGAGGAAGTGCTGGATGTCTTGAAACAGTTAAAGGTGGATAAATCCCCAGGACCTGATCAGGTGTACCCAAGAACTCTGTGGGAAGCTAGAGAAGTGATTGCTAGGCCTCTTGCTGAGATATTTGTATCATCAATAGTCACAGGTGAGGTGCTGGAAGACTGGAGGTTGGCAAACGTGGTGCCACTGTTTAAGAAGGGTGGTAAGGACAAGCCAGGGAACTACAGACCTAACCTCGGTGGTGGGCAAGTTGTTGGAGGGAATTCTGAGGGACAGGATGTACATGTATTTGGAAAGGCAAGGACTGATTCAGGATAGTCAACATGGCTTTGTGCGTGGGAAATCATGTCTCACAAACTTGATTGAGTTTTTTGATGAAGTAACAAACAAGATTGATGAGGGCAGAGCAGTAGATGTGATCTATATGGACTTCAGTAAGGCGTTCGACAAGGTTCCCCATGGGATACTGATTAGCAAGGTTAGTTCTCATGGAATACAGGTAGAACTAGCCATTTGGATACAGATCTGGCTCAAAGGTAGAAGACAGAGGGTGGTGGTGGAGGGTTGGTTTTCAGACTGGAGGCCTGTGACCAGTGGAGTGCCACAAGGATCGGTGCTGGGTCCTCTACTTTTTGTCATTTACATAAATGATTTGGATGCGAGCATAAGAGGTACAGCTAGTAAGTTTGCAGATGACACCAAAATTGGAGGTGTAGTGGACAGTGAAGAGGGTTACCTCAGATTACAACAGGATCTTGACCAGATGGGCCAATGGGCTGAGAAGTGGCAGATGGAGTTTAATTTAGATAAATGTGAGGTGCTGCATTTTGGGAAAGCAAATCTTTGCAGGACTTATACACTTAATGGTAAGGTCCTAGGGAGTGTTGCTGAACAAAGAAACCTTGGAGTGCAGGTTCATAGCTCCTTGAAAGTGGAGTCGCAGGTAGATAGGATAGTGAAGGCGGCGTTTGGTATGCTTTCCTTTATTGGTCAGAGTATTGAGTACAGGAGTTGTGAGGTCAAGTCGAGGCTGTACAAGACATTGGTTAAGCCACTGTTGGAATATTGCATGCAATTCTGGTCTCCTTCCTATCGGAAAGATGTTGTGAAACTTGAAAGGGTTCAGAAAAGATTTACAAGGATGTTGCCAGGGTTGGAGGATCTGAGCTACAGGGAGAGGTTGAACAGGCTGGAGCGTCGGAGGCTGAGAGGTGACCTTATAGAGGTTTACAAAATTATGAAGGGCATGGATAGGATAAATAGGCAAAGTCTTTTCCCTGGGGTTGGGGAGTCCAGAACTAGAGGGCATAAGTTTAGAGTAAGAGGGGAAAGATATAAAAGAGACCTAAGGGGCAACGTTTTCACGCAGAGGGTGGTACGTGTATGGAATGAGCTGCCAGAGGATGTGGTGGAGGCTGGTACAATTGCAACATTTAAGAAACATTTGGATGGGTATATGAATAGGAAGGGTTTGGAGGGATATGGGCTGGGTGCTGGCAGGTGGGACTAGATTGTGTTGGGATATCTGGTTGGCATGGACGGGTTGGACCGAAGAGTCTGTTTCCATGCTGTACATCTCTATGACTCTATTTTAAAGTGAGGGATAGAAGTACTGGTGTTGGAGCAGATCCACGTATCCATTTAATGCCAAGGGAACTCTTTTGAAAAAGTTATTTACAGTTTGGTGAAGATGCCCAAATGGACTGTGACAGAATTCAGTGGGGATGAAAGCAGCAACCTCTCTGCATTGTCCCTTTGTCAGTCTGTATTTGTATTTAGGTTCTCACTGCTTCCCAACTGACCATTGAGAGAAAATTGTTAAACAGTTTAAATAATTCAATCTGGAAATTTAACATTCAGAGATACCAGTATCCAGAAATATTTGAGAGACCCAAGGAACTTATGAACCATACTATAGCATTTTGGGAGCAGAGTCATGGAAAGTACAAAATTTAATAAATCAAACAATTATTATTCTTGTTTTATAATGTTTTATGTTTCAGGTAAATACTTCTATCTGTGGTTTTTTTCTGTTCACGTACTTGTCATTCCACAACCCAGGAAATTCTGAAATCTAGAAATTACTCAATCCCAAACATTTCTTGCTGTCAAATATTGTGAACCTGCTGTCCACAAACTGGGGCTTCATAGCCGATAACCTTGGCAGTCTTCAGCACAGAAATGTTGGTACCAAAACAGAAGCTGTGTACATTCTTTTGTTATCTTCATCTTTCAATCAGTTTCTGTAACCTACCTGTCCAATATCCACAGCCGGGTTTATGCTCTGTCCTGCATCAATCACAATGTCTGTCCTGATATTCTGCAAAACAACAAAACATACGTTTATGGTCACTGTGCTATGCTTAGTAATGACTTTGGAGACCACAGTCCTAATCTCCTTTAGAGTATAAAACCATTAATCCCAAGGTCATGTTGGGCCCACATTGTGTGCCATTATTTTGAGGGCTCTTGTGGCACAGTGGCCGTGCCCTCTGTCTAGGCGAGAAGGTCCATGTTCAAGTCTCACCTGTTCCAGTGATGTGTCATAAAATGTCTAAACAGGTAAGAGGATGGGGATTTGCAGAGGGCAGGCAGTTTGGAGGAGCTGTTCGTGGGCCTGCTTCTGGACGTGGCTAAGGTAACCATCAACAGGTCCAGGCAGTAGGCGGTGGAGGATATTGTAATTCCCGACTGCCTGCCTTTCTTCTGTAGCTAGGCTCGTGCCTTGGTGTCATTGAATAGAGAGTATGCAATGTCACTTAACACCATCACAGCTTTTACAGAAATTTGGGCACTGCGGAAACTGCAGTGCATTATCTCCCCCTCCAAGTCAATTTTGATTCAGTTCTCTGCCTTGAATTCCCACTTTCTTTTCTTTTTTGTTATCACGACACTGCCCCTGTCAGGCTTGTGTGTTAACCCGATTAATTTATTAACAAATAACAATTTTGTGGTGATCGGTTTCTGTCAAAGTAGAAAAAAAAGTGCTGGGATGGTTTTACCTCTGATCCAGGTGATATGTCATAGCCTACTGGAGCAGGTTGACTTTAAAAAAAGGACTGGTCTGCTGGGTAATGTCATCCCAATCACTTGCCTCCTGCTGGTTCCTGACTTTTTAATAGGTTATTGTTTTTATCTAAAAGCAAGTGTACCAAAAACATCCAACAAAACTCAAATATTTAGGTCCCAACCTTGGTCACTTGCAACCATGTTTCCACAATGGCTATCAATTCATACAGATTTATTTCTATCTGTATTAATAATTAATAATAAGTAATAATTAATCTATTTTGTTATGAATACATTCAAGTCCTTTAATTCTGACTGTTTAACATTTTTGCAATCGTTGGCTTTATCTACTGGGATCTTCTTAAATTTGTACACGGTTTCTTCCTGTCACACACTAGTTATCAATACCTAAATTGCTTCCCTACTTTGTTAACTTATTTTCCATCAATTTAACACATCTCCTCTCACATGTTCCCTTCACCTCTACTACTTAATTTAAAGCCCATTCTAACAACCTACTTATAAGAATCAACACAACACTGGTCCCAACACAACTCAGGTGAAGTCCCAAAAGTACAACTTCCATTTTCCCTAATACTGATGACAGTGATTCATGAAATCAAAATCCATTTCTCCCACTAGTAACATATTCATTATTCTGATTTTAACTATCTTGTGCCAATTTGCTTATTGCTTGACTAATAATCCAGAGATTATCATTTTTGAGGTTCTACTTTTTAAATTTAGCTCCTAGCTGGTCATACTCTCCAAGCAAAACTTCTTTCCTAGTTCTACCAGCGTTGTTTGAACCCCACATGTCCCAGAACAAGTGGATTCTCATTTTCGCCACTTCCCCTACCTGGAAGTTATTCAAGCCCAGAGTAGATGTCCTGAAACCTGCCTTCTGGCAGACCAGAGAGCTGTTTGGTCTCTCCCTCTTAGCTTCAGAGAACTGTACCTATCCCCTTTGCTATACTCTCCCAGCTACCAAATAGTACAATTTAGTTCCTGACCCCTCAAATTAAGGCGGCATAGTGGCTCAGTGATTAGCACTGCAGCCTCACAGCACCAGGTCCCAGGTTCAATTCTAGCCTCGCGTGACTGTCTGTGTGGAGTTTGCCCATTCTCCCCGTGTCTGCGTGGGTTTTCTCCAGGTGCTCTGGTTTCCTCCCACAGACCAAAGATGTGCAGGTCCGGTGAATTGGCCATGGGAAATTGTCCATAGTATTAGGTGCATTAGTCAGAGGAAAATGGGTCTGGGTGGGTTACTCTTCGGAGGGTCGGTGTGGACTGGTTGGGCCGAAGGGCCTGTTTCCACAATGTAGGTAATGTAATCTAATCTAATTCTTCCTGTTTCACAGTGCCTTGGCCAGTTCACTCGTCCACCTGGCATCTCCTGCTCTGATCCATTCAAGATGCAAGAACCTTAAACATTTTGGATAGCAATAAAGGCTAAGACTCCTCCACTATTCCCTTCTCATTCCCCCATACCTGTCTCAATCACAGTCACACCCTGCTGTCCCTGGCCATATCAGACAGCTCCAGCGTAACTGGTAACACTGCCTTCTGAAATGATGTGTGCAGATAGCCTTGCCCCACTGTTTTGCAATGATGTGGACTCTGGTTCACCAACTGTAAGCTGAAGCTCCTTGAACAACAGTTACTATGGATGTCATCGCTTGAGATCACACCAGCATCCATCATTCTCACATACTGCAACCACAACATATCACCTGCTCTGCCACCTTCATATGTTAATTATTTTATTTTTGTCTTCATTATTATAATCAAAACCCTTAATCATAATAAGTTTTACTTCGGTTGGTAAACTTTACTGTTCAAACTAAATCTCCCAATTATAAATGAATTAAGTGCATTTTTTAAGTGAGAAAATATTCACCAACAAAGTACTTATCTATTTTTCTGTGATGTCACACCGATGTTTCTCAGATCTGCTCAAATTTCTCAGATTTCTCAAATCTTCCTCTCACTCTGTTTTATGACTCTCTTTGTCTCTATCACTGTTGCACTCTGCTCCCAGTTTTATGAGCTCTTGCTGTTGTACTGTTGTCCCTCATGCTTTTTTTTATATGCAGTATGAAGTGAGGACTCTCTTGCTTTGCTGCTCTCTCCTCAGCTCACTGTTTTTCAACACTCCATTTCCCTGTCTTGTTGATGCTCCATCTTATTTGAGCGTTATTTCGTGGACTCTCTCTGCTTCCAATACTGCTCATTCCATGTTTCTTGATGCTTTACATGCTCTCTTTCACATACAGTGCCCTTTCTTCCCCTCAGACTGTTTTATATACTTGTGTTCTCTCACTCTCTCTTTCATTGCTGCTCCCTCAGTGTCGAGAGTGTGGTACTGGAAAAAGCACAGCAGATCAGACAGCATCTGAGAGCAGGAGAATTGACATTTCAGGCATAAGCCCTTCATTAGGAGCGTCCCTCCTCATGCTCTTTATAGGCTCTCATGGTCTCTCTCACCTTGCTGCTCTCTTCCCCTCACACTGTTTATGGGCTGTCTTTCTCTGTGTCTCCATTGCACTATCATCTCTTTGTACAGTATTAAGGGCTCACGCTTTCTCTTGCCACTTCTTTCTTTCTCTCCCTCTCCCCAGCTTTTTCCCCTTCCCCAAATAATTTCATGATCTTGCACTCTTCCTCTCTCACCACTTATTTCTCTTTCTCCCTGATGTTTTCTCCTGGCCTCATGCTGTTTTATAGACATTCTCTCACCTCTTTCCACTGCTATCTCCACCCACCATGCTATTTTATGGGTGCTCTGTCACATGGCTGCTCTTTTCTCAACTAGGGCTGTTTTAAAGGCTCTGACTCTCAGTGTTACTCTCTTCTCCCCTTGCACGGTTTTATGGGCTCTCTCTCTGCTGTCTACTTCCCTTACTTCGCATATATAGTATACTATGATCATATTTGGGATTTGGCTTGTTTTAAAAATAGAGGCAGATGGGTTTTGGCTAATCTTATGAATGCGTTTCTTTTAATACATTAAGACAATTAATTTAGCTTTGACTTCAGAACACAAGATTCAAATTCTCAGTGCAGAGGTTCAGTTCACAAGGTAGAACACTTTCTCCGAGCAGGAGAATTCGGTCAATTCAGGGAGCCAGTGACGTCAATAGAAGTGGTTTCTATTCTGTGGAATTTCCAAACCAGAAAAGTTTATAAAGACGTCTTTAGGTTGATAAAATGAAAGTACAGGCATCAGAATTGTGAAAAGTTCATGCCCATGAACTTGGAAAGGAATTCTACAATTGTTTCCACAATCCAAGAGGAAGAACTTGGGGTAAGTCAGGTGAGTTATTTTTTAAAACCTGAGATTAGTGTGATTGTTTCCCTGGGATTGCATGGCTATGAAAGGTACATTGCAAATAGATTTTGTTTTGATATCTGTGTTAAGCTCTTTCTAATTACTTTCTCTCTAGCCCTGTCAACATCCTTGCAAAACTTTTCTGACCCGTTTCAAATTTCACAACATCGTTCCTATAAGAGGGAGACCAAAACTGAATGCAGTATTCCAAAAGTGGCCTAACCAATGTCCTGTACAGCCATAACATGGCCTCCCAACTGCTATACTGAATGCACTGACCAATAAAGGTAATCTTATCAAATGCCTTCTTCGCTATCCTGTCTACCTGACTCCACTTACATGGAACGATGAACCTGCATTCCAAGGTCTCTTTGTTCAGCAACACTCCCCAGGACCATCCTATGAAGTGCATAAGTCCTGTCATGACAGATGTTTATAAAATCATGAGGGGCATTGATAGAATAAATAGCCAAGATTTTAATTCTGTACTTCCCCCTGCCCAGGTATAGGACATAGGTTTAAGGTGAGAGGGGAACAATTTAAAAGGAACTAAGGGGCAGTGTTTTCATGCTGTACAACTCTATGGCTCCATATAGGACACTTTTTTTTTCTTCTTTTCTGTTATAAACCTGTTTTGTAAAACACCATTGCAGCTTTATGTGAATATGTTTAAATGACTAACATTAACGCTAAACAACTGTAGAAATTAAATGTATGATCCACCAAGCTAGATTTCAATCTGGGATCTAAAAATGCTAGAAATCAAGTAGGTCAGGCAGCATCCATGGAGAGAGAGTGAGGTAACGTTTCATGTCAAGATGATTCTTCATCAAAGTTGACATGATGAATGTGTTCTGAGGAAGGGTCACCGCACCCAAAACATTATCTCTGATTTCTCTTCACAGAAGCTGGCAGACCTGCTGAGCTTTTCCATCAATTTCTGTTTTTGTTTTTGACATGGTGAATACTAAGAGGACAAGTTGCATTTTACAGTGTGTGGGAGGGGAAGGGTGGGGTTTGTCCCCTTTTTGATAAAGAGTCCTGCAGAAAGGGCATTCCATAGCTGGCATTAACAAGGGCAGAGTGGGACATCTGCCCCTTACTGGGGAGACTGAGGAACCAATTTGATTGATTAGTAACTCAAGCAGTCCCAGTAACACCAAAAGTTTGCATGTTGCTAGGACTGCAAGCAGGTATAACAATACTATGGCTTTAAGAGATATATTTTGTCTTACACTTGCCTTTAAAAAGATAAAAGCTCGGGTCTAAGCTTTCTCCTTGGTATATTTAAAAGGGGTTTGGTCTGATCCATAACACAGACTTTTGTGGATGGTAGCAATGGATCCTCGACCAAGGTACATCAGCAGCAATAGTTAGGAAGGGACATAGGGATGAGGTGTGGTGAGGGTGATGATCAGGGGTGGGTGCTCGTGATGGATTTTACAGAGCAGTTGGATGGGATGATAAGGAATGTCATAAGGCATGAAGCAGCACCCTAGAAAACAGTGACCTTCTTTTCTGCCCTTTGAAAATCTTTTTACCCTAAAGAAATAGGCTGTCTGTTCACACCTGACTGACCATGTAATGAATTGTGTCATGGGGTCAACATTTTAGTGCTTAACCACTCTGTTTCATGGGGGTGAACTTGGAGTGAGTGTAGGTGATAGGCTGGGCAGCATGAACACTGGCCCCATTCCACATATGCGCACGCACACACACACACACACACACACACACGTGTCAGCTCTGCACTGAGACCAGGAGTCCGAGCCAGTGTTGAAGCAGGGAGTCCAAGACCGAGAAGAAAGAAGACGTAAGAAGAAAAATAAACAAAAGAGAGAAAAAGAAACAGATGGAGTGGACAAGCTCATGCTGAAGCATCCTACTACACTGCCATTTTGGATGGAAGGACTGCTATTGTGAGTAGTTTTGGCCCAAGTATCTAAGGAAGGATGTGCTGGCTTGGAGAGGTCCAGAGGAGGATTACATGAATAATCCTAGGGATGAACGGCTCTTCACAAGCAAAACAGTTGAGGACTCAAAATCTGTACTCAAAGGAGTTTAGAAGAGGAAACTTCCAAAATACTGAGAGGCCTGGATAGAGCAGACCTGGAGAAGATGTTTCCACTAATAGGGAAGACGAGGACCTGAGGGCACAGATTCAGTGTCGGGACGATCCTTTAGAATTGTATTGAGGAAGAATTTCTTCAAGCAGAAAGTGGTAAACCTTTAGAACTCTTTGACACAGAAAGCTGGGGAGGCCAAGCCATTGAATATATTTAAGACTGAGATGGATTGGTTTTTGATTAGTAAGGCAATTGAGGGCTTCCAGAAGAAGACAGGAGACTGAAATTGAGAAACATATCAGCCATAATCAAATGGTGGATCAGACACGATTGGCTGAATGGCCTAATTTATTTTTTGTTCACTCATGGGATGTGGGCATCACTGGCTGAGCCCACATTTATTACCTATCCCTAGTTGGCCAGAGGGTAGTTAAGTGTCAAACACATTACTGAGACTCTGGAGTCATGTGTAGGTCAGACCATATATGGGCAGCAGTTTCTTTCCTTAAAGGACATTGGTGAACCAGGTGGGATTTTCCCTTGCTGTTGACAATGATCATCGTAAATTCAATAAATATCTGGAATTAGGAGTCTCAAATTCCACCATCTGCCATGGCAAGATTCGATCCCAAATCCTCAGAACATTACCAGGGTTTCTGGATTAATTTCCTTGTGATAATTAAACTAGGCCATCACCCCTTCTCCTAAATATTATGGTCTTATGAAGAGCAGTGAAGGCTGGTTCATTGAAAATATTCAGTATTAATTTTAGACACACTTAGGGAGTTGAGTACTATGGCTGCAGACAAGAAAATGAAGACCACATTTTATTGAATGGTGGGGCAGGAACAAAGGACCAAATGGCCTATGCCTGCTCCTATTTCTTCTGCTCATAAAACCCAATTAAAATTAGCATTTCTAGAAGAGGGGTCTGTTTCAAATTGAGAGTCATGCTTTAGGAGAGGATCAGACTCACAATGCATTGACTGTGCCTTCATACTCTTCAAAACTGCAATTGCATTGAAAATTCTTGTTTCACAAAGAAAATAAATAGAACTTTGTTCACATTTCCTCACTAATTGTCCATCTTATTCATAAGATTCCACATCCTGCTATAATTTCAGGCTCACCTTATGGTCTCCTGTCAGACAGTCAATCTCCACCTCAGAACAAGCTGCTCCAAAAACAAAGTAGCTGGCTATGGTTCCTTCACCTTTTTCCCAGTCGATGCTTACATCCTCACCCCTAAAATGGCCAACACATACATCCTTTTACTTCACAGGGATATTAGTAATGATCAGTGAGATAACTACATTGAACTCTTTAAAAACGTTCGATTCAGTTCACAGAGGAGCACTGTTAGAAATGGAAAGGATGGTGAAGGTGCATTTTCTAACTTGCTTTGTGCCAAAACTAATAAGCAGAGTCATTGAGAGTAAGGATTTGCAGCAAAAGAAGCCAAATGGAATAAATTGATCAATGCGTCTCTTGGGTCAAAGACAGATTAGTGACTGTTTTATATCGTTACATTTATGAACATTGCGCATTTTACCTTGTAAGCTTCACAGCATAGCAACTCAAAACATTCTGCACAGTCTGGTACAAAATCACCCTATTACCATCCATGAGCAGTCATACAAAGATTTAAAGGAGCTTGATATTTAAACAATTGGTCAAAGCACTCCAAAACAAAATATTCCCATGTAGTGAGTGGACTCTACCTTGTGTTTCTTATGACTCAAAACTCTACACCCACCTATAGCCCATGTCCCATTGATCCATGAATGGAATCTCAGAAGTGGTTTTGGGAGATGGACAGCTAATCCCCTTGCAAAATTGTTTCATTTTGGAAAATATCAATATCAGTCCATCATTTGACATTTCGTTGAACCATCTTCTAATCCAGCATTCTTTCCCAGGAGCTATGGATCACTGAACTTTGCATAATCTCCTCTTCCTCCTACCAACGGTAACTTTTTTCCAGATTTAATCATGGTGTCCCCTAATCTTCTTTTCTCACAAGTGTAAGTATTGCTGGCAAGACCAATATTTCTTGCCCTTCTTAACTGCCTAATTGGTGAGCTGCTTCTTGAGCAGCAGCAGTCAACATGCTGAAGGTAATACCCACAATGCTGTTTTGTAGAATTTCAGGGTTTTGACACAGTGACAATGAAGAAAAAGTGATGTATTTCTTAGTCAGGATGGTGTGTTACTTGGATAGGAACTTGCAGATGGTGTTTCTGTGTACTTGATACCCTAACCTTTTAAATGGTAAAGGTTGTAGGGCTTGCAAGGTTACTAGTAACCTTGAAAAGTTGCTGTAGTGCATCTTTCAGAAAACAATGTGGACAAAGTGGATATTTAAGGTGAATGGAGTGAAGATCAAGTGGTCTGAGATATGTTGAGCTTCTTAAGTATAATCTAAAAAACAATTTTCTATTTACGTTCTGTACTCTCCTGCTCTTGATCCTGTATGATCTTATGTATGAAGCAAAATTTAAATGTAGTCAATGCCACAGAATTCCTAAGATTCTATTCAGTCAAGGTGATCCACCAATGTATAGTTTCAGTTGAAATTAACAGTTACACTTACTTAAAGAAACCAGTTGTCGATAAGCTGACCTTGTTATTCAAAGCTTCTTTCACCTGTCAAAACACATTATGTTGTTCAGTGTCTTGGTAAAGTACAAAGTCAAGATATTTTAATAATGGTAAAGTATTAGGTAAGGTAGGAATATAAATTTTAAAAAACTAGAAAGTTTTATGAATCAGTCATAAATTAACTGCAAATGTGAGACATGATAATGAAGTACAATTATTGCATGTCAGTGAACTGCATTACCAAGACACATTAATATGGTACCTATATCAAATGTAAAATTGGAAAACAAAGAAAAAGACCAGGATTTATCTCATGCCTTTCACAACCACAGCCCTTCCCAAAGTCCTTCACAAATTAGAAAGTAGTTCTGAAGTTTAGTGACTGTTGTGCACATAGCAATCTCCCACTAGCAAAATGATAATGGCAGATTATTTGGTTTTGTGATGTTGTTTGAGGGATAATTATTGGTCAGCACTTCAGTGTTACCTGCTCTGATCTTATTTGATATAGCCTGATAAGTTCTTTTATGTTGTCCTCTGAGGTCCTCGGTTTAAATCTCATCTGTAAGAGGTCTCCTCCAGCAGTGCGTATTAAACTGCAGTGTTGGCCTTGATTTTATGGTGAAGTCCTGGAGTAGGACTCGAATGCATAACTCTCTGATTCAGAGGTTAAAGACTTAATACACACAGCCACGGCTAATTAGTCAACTATTGAACCCCTACTGCTGACTGCAGAAGCATCAGGATTGGTTACACGAATGCACATCGTAAATCATGCACAATTTATCCTGATGTGTTTCAGATTATGCCAGGAACATCAGTGGCACATGCAACTGAAGTACATAAAATCCCACTTCAGATTCTGCTTTATTATGGGGACAGGAGCAAATTACTGCAGATATTGGAAACTGTACTGAAAACAAAAAATGGTGGAAATCACAGTGAGTCCGGCACATCCATGGAGAAAGAGCAAGCAAATATTTCAAGTCTAGATGACTTTTCATCAGATCTGATGTGAAATGTGGAGGGGCTGCATTTATGCAATGATATTGGGGGGGGTGGGTGCAGTGTTGGGAGTCACTGGGTGTTGATAGTTCAGATTAACCGATCAGATTGTGAAAATGGTAGAACAACGGTATGTCTACCTGCCAGACTGGAAAGAACATGTAGTCCCAATGATATTGGGGGAGGGGAGAGAGGATACAGTGACAGAGAATGTAACAAGTAAAGCGAAAATAAAGGGAAAGGAATGTGAGTTATTATAGGGATAAACCATAATAACATTTAGGCAAATGTCGTCTGAAGCAAATTTAAAATGCTCTGTGTGGCTAATTCACATTATGAAAACTGAAAGAACTGCAGATACTGTAATACAGAAGCAAAAACAGAAAAAGGTAGAAAAGCTCAGCAGGTCTAGCAGAATCTGTGAAGAGAAATCAAAATTAATATTTCGGGTCTGGTGACCCTACCTCAGAACTGTTGGTAGCTAGGAAAATACCAGGTCATATGCTGAAGATAGGTTTGGGGGAGGGAGTAAGGAGTAAACAATAGGTGGGAACAGAGCCCAAAGAGAGAAGAACAGTTGGACATACAAAGGAGTTAATAATGGTCTGACTGGGAGGGTGAATATCTGTTAATGGAGACTGTTAGTGGTTAATAATAGGTAGTATGTAATGACAGACTGTGTGACAACAAGGCCTGGTGTGTGAGACAGGGGACTAGGATATGGGGGAGTTCAGGCTCTAAAATTATTGAACTCGATATTGAGTCCTGAGGGCTGCAGGGTCCCAGAGGAAAATGAGGTGTTGTTCTTCCAGCTTGCGCTGAGCTTTGCTGAAGCACTGCAGCAAACCCGAGACAGATTTGTTGGCCAGGGAACAGTGGTGTATTAAAGTGGCAGGCAACTGGAAGCTCAAGATCTTTTTTGCAGGTAGAATGTAGATGTACAGAAAGTGTTCACCTAGTCTACGCTTCATTTCCCCAAGGTAGAGGAGACCACATTGTGAGCAGTGAATGCAGTAGAAGTGCAGGTGAAGTGCTGCTTCACATGGAAGCTATGTTTGGGCCCTTGGATACTGAGGAGAGAGGAGGTAAATGGGCAGGTGTTACCCCCTTCATTGGTTGCAGGGGAAGGTGCCTTGGGGTTTATTTAGTTGTTGATAAATGGAGATCTTCACCAAGAATCATGGCCTCAAACTGGGTGATTTTTTTTTTAGTTATAAGACTATTTATTACTTACTGAATAATAGTCATTCATACAAAATAATAAACATGAATAATTCATGCAAGTTGGAGTAAGCCCATACAAATTGATTTTTTGCAAAATCCTCCTGGTACTGTTTGCAAAAATGTCATATTTAAAAAGCAATAACCCAATGTAATTCTAATGAGAATTTTAATAATAATTGACATAAACTAGAACATTTTGTGGAAGACTCAATTCAAATTTAATTTACTCCTTAAGACCAGGTTTCAGTTTGAATCTCAAAATATAATTTATGTTGGCTGCCTAGTTGCAAATGATACAGTCGCTGATTAGTTCACTCTAACAAACACCCAACTTGTGCATGTGCACAAACTGCTGCCCCAGCGTCATGGTGGAAACAAATGTTGCCTTGTTAATAGGATGCGTTATTCAGGTATGTAAGCAGTTGTGACCTGTACATATATGGTGTTATAATAAGGATGGCAAAAATGAAACACACAGAATAAACTGCTGTCTTCAACATTTGGGATGGTTTGCTTTGTATCTGATGAAGATTGAAATAATGTGACTGAAGCTTTCAGATTATGAAGAGAATTAACAGAGGTGATCTAGGAAGATTATTCTCTGAAGTGAAGGGATTAAATCATGGGAGATCAATGGATGTCCCTGCTGTTCTGAGTAATATTGATCCATCAACCAACATCATGAAACTAATACGAATTAGATAGCCCCCAAAATTGGGTACAGGGGTTTGTAACTGTAATTAACCTATACGCATTCAAAGTGATACAAGTGATACGTAAACATCATGATGTTTGCTGATTGCAGTGACAGTGACATGCAGCTCAACACTGAACACATTGTTAGCACCTAAACCATTCTGCACTTACAGAGACAAGTTGCAGGGGATGAAAGGAATGAAAATTTAGTCAAAAACCTGGCAAAATTTACAAAATGCTATAACAGACCCTAAGGATTCCTTGAGAATACGATGGATCCTTGGATACTATGATGAATCTTTGGCTTTGGTTTGCCCAGGAGGAGAGAAAGTCCATTCTCTTCGGGGGCAAGTCAACCTTGAAAGCACACGCGGTCTGATGAGTCCAACACCATTTGCCTGGTTATTCTTAACTGCTATATAGTAATCCTTTGCATCACTGCTAGCTGCTATGTTACTATAGGCCTCCCTATAGACAGCAACGGTGAGAGGAACAGATATCTAAGCAGATCATGGAAATATATTAAATAAATACAACAGGGTTGTTGTAGTGGATGAATTTAACTTCCCCAATAGTGACTGGTTCTTCCTTAGTGCCAGGAGCTTAGGTGTCGCAGGATTTGATAGATGGATCTCGAGGGTTTCTTGAAACAATATGCAGATTATCCAACTAAGAGGCTGTACTAGATCTTGCACTGTGGAATGAGCCTGGCCAGGTAAACACAGTTTCAGTGGGGAAACATTTTGGGAATGATGATCATAATTCTGAAAGTTTTAGAATTGTTATGGATATGGATAAAACTGGTCCTTGGATGAAAGTACTAAATTGGGGAAAGCTGATTCCAACAGTATTAGGTAGGAACATAAGAAACGGATTGGGGTGGCTGTTTGAGGGTAATTTCACATTGACATGTGAGAACCTTCTAAAGGCCAATTGATCAGAGTCTATGACCAGCATGTTCCTGTGAGGATAAAAGATAAGGATGGCTAGATTCGGGAACCTTGGACGATAAGAGATATTGAAAGTTTCATCAAAAAGAGAAAGAAAGCATTTGGGAACTTGAAATCAGACAAGACCCTTGAGAAATATAAAGGAAGCAGAAAAGAACTTCAACAAGGACTCAGGAGGGCCAAGAGGGGCCATGAAGTGTCCTTGGTGAGAGGATTAAGGAGAATCCCAAGGCATTTTATATCTATATTAGAAGCAAGAGGGTAGCTAGGGAAAGGGTAGATCCACTCAAAGACAAAGGATGTAACTTATGTGTAAAGCCAGAGAAAGTGGGTAAGGTCCTTCATATGTACTTCATATCAGTATTCACAAGGAGGAAGACATGATGATGATAAGATTAGAGAGGGGTATGTTGATATTCTGGGCCATAACAATATTAAGAAAGAAATGTTGCTGGGTTTGTTGAAAATCATAAAGGTAGATGAGTCAGATAGTGAAGAAGGCAAGGGAGAAGACTGCTGGGGCCTTGACAGAGATCTTTGTATTCTCTTAGCCACAGATGAGATCTTAGGAGACTGGAGAATAGATGATATTGTTCCTTTGTTTAAGAAGGACAACAGGGATAATCCATGAAATAATAGGCCACTGACCCTTACATTAGTGGTCTGGAATTTATTAGAGAAGATCCTTAGGGACAGGATTTATTAATATTTGGAGAAGAATGAACTATTAAGGATAGTCAGCCTGGCTTTGTGAGGGGCAGGTTTTATCTTACAAATTCGATCTTTTTTTGAGGAAGTAATGAAAATGATTGATGGAATTAGGGAAATGGATATTGTCTCCATGGACTTTACTAAAGCATTTGACAAGATTCCTCTTGATAGATGGATCCAGAAGATTAAGTCACATGGGATCCATAGTGAGTTAGTAAGTTTGATACAAAATTGGCTTGGTCAATTTAGCCAATAGAAGACAAAGGGTAGTTGTGGAGGGATGTTTTTTGACTGGAGGTCAAATGATATTCCACAAGGATCAGTGCTGGGACCATTGTATATAAATGATTTGGATGAAAATATTGGTGGTCTGATTAGTACGTTTACAGACAACATGAAAATTTGACTTTGGACTGTGAGGAAGGTTATCAAAGGATACAGCAGGATATAGATCAGTTGGAAAGAAATGGCAGATGGGGTTTAATCCAGACAAGTGTGAGATGATGCATTTTGGGAGGTCAAATGAAAGAGTAAATATACAGTAAAAGCCAGGGCTCTTAGTGATATATGGAGGGATTTTGGGGTCCAAGTCTATAGCTCCATGAAAGTGATAACACAAGAAGGCATAGGGCATTGGTCAGGGCTTTAAGGATAAAGGTTGAGAGTGTGCAAAAGAGGTTTATCAGGATGTTGCCTGAATTGCAGTAGCTCTAAGGAGAGGTTGAACAAACTTTTCGCTAGAGTGTCAAAGGCTGAGGGGGCTGATAGAAACATGTAAAATTATGTGAGGCATGCATTGTGTGAATAGTAAGAATTTCATTTCCTAGGATGGAAATGTCAAATACTAAGGGGCATTGTTTTAAGGTGAGAGGGGGCAAGTTTAAAGATGATGAATGAGACAGATTATCTTACACTGAGGACGGTAGGTGGTCAGAATACAATGCCAGGGAACAGTTATGTGTCAGAGCTTTTGCAATAATAAGAAGTGCCTTCTCCATGTTCACCTGCACCTTTTGCAGGCATCATGATCTGTAAGCAACTCAGAACTTAAACAATTCAAACAACTATGAGAAGGTAAGTAACAATTAGCTCACAGATTGATGAAGCACGCTACTGTTGGCAGTTAAGGGGAAGACGGAGTGCCTTCATGCTACAGGACATGTAAAACCAGAGCAGCAAGTTCCAAAATGGTATAACTGGTATTAAATCAGCATTACACACTTTTCTGTCATGATGATCTGCTTACTCCTATTGCTGTTAACGGTGGTTGATCTTCGATTCAATGATGACATCTAATCAGTGTCGTGAGTTTCTGCTGTAGATCTGCAGGCAAGCATGCCAATCCTCAACTCTCAGATTCTTGAGAAGATGAGGCAGTACATTATATGAGGCAGTACAACTGTATGATTTGTTTTCTCTCTCTGTGTTACTATTCTACCTTATCATTTAGGTGTTTGGACCTAAAACATGCTGCAGCTTGATTGTCATGTTGTTGCCATTTTAACCTCCTCCTAGTCATTAATGTTAATGTTACCAGGTAGGAGGAAGAGGGGAGGCCCAGAGACCCAGGTATTTTCTTGGAACCCGGCTTTGAATCCCACCATGGCAGATGGTGGAATTTGAAATCAATAAAATTCTGGAATTAGAATCTTGTCATTTGTCATAAAAACCCATCTGGTTCACTTATGTTCTTTAGGGAAGGAAACTGCCATCCTATCTAATGTAGCCTACAAAGTGACTCCAGACTCACAGCAATATGGTTGACTCTTATCTGCTATCTGTGGATTTAAGAATGGGCAACAAATATTGGCCCAGCTATTGACTAGCACACCCCATGAATGAATAAATAAAATTTAAATATGAGGCTCATAGTGTCTTTGTTGCATTTTCTTTGTCCTTCCCTGCTTGACAACAAAGACTTGCATAGGTAAACAAAACTCTTTGTGTACAGACTGATTGTCATACCAAATTGACAATCTACATTAAGATTTGGACTGTGTATAGGGACACAAGAGTGTTACAGAAATTCCACTAGTAATATATCTCCACTGCATTCTCCAGATTCAGTGGGAGGACCCTATTACTAAGAAACACTAAGCTCCTTTGTGAAGTCAATTTTACAAGCACTCAAGCAAGACTCCTTCAAAATCAACTACGTTGGACTGGACACTGTGTCCAGAAAGCTGAACAGCATTCTCTCTTTCGCTCTCAAAGTGGATGGATGTTGTTAAACTTGAGAAGGTATGTCTCAAGTTTACAAGTATGTCAGAGGGTTTGAGCTATAGGGAGAGGCTGAATAAGCATGGACGTTTTTTCCCTGGAGCATTGGAGATTGAGGGGTGATCTTATAGAGGTTTGTAAAATCGTGAGGGGCATGGATAAGAAGAATACCCAAGATCTTTTTGCTTGAATGGGGAGTGCAAAACTAGAGGGCATAGGTTTAAGGTGGGAGTCGTTAGATTTAAAAAGGAACTGAGGGGTAATTTTTCCCCAACAGAGGATGGTGTTTGTATGGAATGAGCTGCCAGAGGAAGTGGTAGAGGTGAGTACAATTACGACATTTAAAAGGCAAGTTGATGGGCGTATGAATAAGAAGGGTTTAGAGGGATATTGGCCAAATGCTGGCAAATATGACTAGGTCAGATTGGGATGTCTGGTCATCACATATGACAGAGTCTGTTTCTGTGCTGTATGACTCTGGAATGCCAAGATGATAAATGGCCAGGATTCCTTTTGCAAAGAATTGTCTATAATGTAGGCTGTAATGCACTCATCAAAATGGCATTCCGCATGAATCACCCTGGAAGTGATCAGATCCAGAAACAGCACAGATCATATTTTGGCCATAAATTAGCACCCTTAGTTCTGGTACTAATGGCTTTGTCAGAGCCAGATTTTGCATTATTATCACGTAGCTGCTTTTGGGGGCTTGCTATGCCCAGATTGGCTGCCAGATTTCCTTTGTTACAGAAGTAATTTGAAAAGTTCCTCAGTGGCTTTGAAGTGCTTCATGATGCCCTGAAAAATTGTAAGATTCAATATGATGTGATTTGGTTTTAAATGTTCTTTTATTAAAACTGTCTGAATAAGTGACTCACCCAGTCATTCCAGGTTCCTTTTGGATTTTCATCCATGAAAGGTTGCAGTCGCTGCAAAAGACTTTGACAAGCATCCTGACAGAAACAGGACCAAACCATGATTAGGGAAATGCCACATCAGGAACTATAATGACACAGAAAAATACTCCAGAACCAGAATCCAAATGAAGTGTAAACAACCATTAACATCTCAGGAAATAAGACTTCCCTGGTAAAATACGTGTTTAATGTATATGTTAAACCAGCTTTAGACAACTCAGCAATATTAGTAGGAAATTGCAATCATAAAGACCAGATTGGGCAAGGACTTCAAATGAACCCCATAGGTGCTTGTTTCCCCATACTTTGGGAAGTAAAACTGGTCACCTGCCCTCTTGACCATGGAGAGTTGAGGCTCCAGTGAGATCGGGTAAATATGTGGGAATCATGAACTACAACGTTGCTTTCACAGATTAGAAGTGTTTTCACATCACAGTGATCATTTGTTGAGATCTGGTGTGTTCTCAATCCTCATGTTGTCCCAAGGGTAGCTGGGTCATGTGAGCAAGGGTTAGATTGGTGAGCCTTGTGCTGACTGATGTCTAATGGAATAAGTACAGAAAATGATGAAGATACTATAATGTCTGCCGAGCATCTGTGGAGAGACAAAGACATAGAGTTAATGTTTCCTCTGGGGAACTACCATTTCCGAGTTTCTTGCCAATCAATCTCACCAGAAATGGGCATTGGTGAGCAGGGTAGCATTTGTGAAGATTGTAAAGTTACTCAAAAGAAGTAATGTGGAGCAATATAACTGAGCTGCCAGTTCTGTATCATGGTATTCATGGAGGCCTGAATACAGTGATTAGTTTCAGTTCCTTCCTCCTCACAGCAATCCAGACTATTCACTAGTGATCTTACTTCATCCAAGCATAATTTCCCATAATACCTTCACAGCCATGCCATTGAGATCAGTGCCGAAGGAAGCTGCAGTAGGAGTGGTGTTGGGCACCTTTTCAGTGGAGGTTTCACTCAGGTGGATAGCAGACCTCGGAATCTTCAACTCATGGCTGGCAATCTGAAAGGTCAGGAAGGAATAGGAGGTAGCTCAGTCAAGAATAGAGTGTCTAAAAAGAACAGATCACCTCATGCCAACCATCACGACAAAGCAGCACAAATGGTAGATGCATTGATTATAATCTTCCAGAATCCCTTCGATTCGGGAAGGGTCCAAGTGGATTGGAGCATTTTAATTCAGGGAGAAAGGGACACAGAAAGTAGCAAATTTTCAGCCAGTTAGCCTGTTATCTGACATAGGGAAGATGCTGGAATCCCTCATTAAGAAGGTTACTTAAAAAATACTTAGAAATACTTAGAAAATTGTATGTGGTTGGCCAAAGCTAACATAGTTTTATGTAAGGAAAATCATAATGACATAGTGTACTGCAGTATTTTGATAAGGTAATAACTGTAGTGGTTAAATTTGCTGATGACAGTAATATAGGTAATAAATTAACTTGTCAATAGAAGGTAGAAAGTCTGCAAAGGTATATATAGACAGGTTGAGTGATTGCCAAAGTTTTGCCCAGATGGAACACAATGTGTGTAAATGTAAACTTCTCCATTTTGGCAGAGCAAGTAGAAACGTAGTGTAGTATCTAAACAGAGAGAGATAGCTGAATCCACTGTCCAAATTCATCTGGGTATCCTGATCTGTAAATCATTTAAAAAGTTAGCTTGGAGGTATAGCAAGTGGTTACAAAGAAAAGTGGAAAGTTGTCATTTTTGCAAGAGGAATGGAATATAAAACATGGGGAAGTTTTACTGTAGTTGTACAGGACATTAGTAAGGCCACATTTGGAATACTGTGTACAATTTTGGTCTCATTAGTTAAAAAGAAACATAATTGCTTTTAAAGCTATTCCGAGAAGGTGCACTTAATTCATTGCTGAGAGAATAGCGTACCTTATGACAAAAAGTTGAATAGGTTGAGTTTAGAGACTAGAGAGATAAGAGATGATTCTATTGGAACAGAAAACATCTTGAAGGCTGGATATAGTGGTTAGTGGGAGGATGTTTTCTCTTGTGATGGGACCACAGAGAACATAGTTTAAGAATAAGTCTCCCTTTTAAGATAGAAACAAGAATGAGTGGGCGGCACGGTGGCACAGTGGTTAGCACTGCTGCCTCGCAGCGCCGGAGACCCGGGTTCAATTCCCGCCTCAGGCGACTGACTGTGTGGAGTTTGCACGTTCTCCCCGTGTCTGCGTGGGTTTCCTCCGGGTGCTCCGGTTTCCTCCCACAATCCAAAGATGTGCAGGTCAGGTGAATTGGCCATGCTAAATTGCCCGTAGTGTTGGGTAAGGGGTAGATGTAGATGTAGGGGTATGGGTGGGTTACGCTTCGGCGGGGCGGTGTGGACTTGTTGGGCCGAAGGGCCTGTTTCCACACTGTAAGTAATCTAATCTAATGAGTTTTTCTCTCAAAATATCATTAGTTCCTTAGAATATAGTGGAAGCTAATTCTTTGAATTTTTTGAATGTTGAACAAAATAGATTTTTGATAGACAAGGGAATCAAGTGTTATATGATACAGACAGCAAAATAGAGCCATGGCCACAACCAAATAAGTCAGGATCATGCTTGAAGGACCAAAAAGCCGACTTATGCTCTGAAATACAATGCTCCTAAGGCTTGGGCTACTGCTCCAAATTTCAAGCTTCTTGTGCGCCGCAGTCTCTCTGGGGGGTGTATTTGAAATTTCCATCACCACATCTTTCAAACTCAACCATACAAATACATGGGTTTAAACATGCTGGTCAGCATATATTGTGCTCAGAGGCTCCCAAATAGAATTCTTCCCAATTTTCCCAGTCTCAACCAACAGCAGGAGACCCAAGTTGTTCTATATTAGGCCAGGATCTCATTGGGGATTGGTGGCTCTTCTGGATTTGTGGGTTTCTGTCTCTAGCAAAGCAGTTCTGTGAATGACAAAATACAATCAGGAGAAAGAAGCCAGCCCAATTTTCTTTTTCCTATTCCCAACCCAGAGTCACTGAAGCCTAGCTCTGATTTTAATTCTAGATTATATATAACTGCTGGGACCTGATGGTCAATAATTAAATGCATCATCTGAGCCAGTAACAACAGAAGTTTCCAAATTCTAATCTTAGCCACCATATTAGTTAGAAGTGTAGAATGTCCGTGCTCGGATCCTTGAAGGTAGAGAGTGGGGAAAATGGCAATAAGTAAAGTCAGGGAGGATTACTTACCACAGGTGCCTAACCTTTGCTGGAAGGTCACCAAATGTGGACCTGGGGAAAGGACAGAGTCCAATTTGCCTCTTGCTGAAGAACCTTGCAAGCACTCACAAGTGAGAAAAGAGAAACTGCATAATTGCCACTTCCATTATAAGACAGTCAGCACAAAAGAACCTGATTACCTGAAGAATCTTAGTGTGAAGGCCTTGTCCCAGCTCTATGCCACCATGGGTCAACAAAACAGATCCATCCTCATAAACATGGAGCAAAGCTCCAGCCTTCAAAACAAAAAGATGCTTAAATTAATAATCAGCTCTCTCACATTTGCAGCTCCCTAGGTCCAACATATGCCATCAATCCATCCATGTACCTATCCAAATATCTTTAAAACTTTGTATTTGTACCCATATCCACCACTTTCTCAGGAAATTCATTCTACACACGAACCATCCTCTGTGTATAAAAGTTGCATCTTATATTTTTTTTAAGTCTCTCTCTCTCTCTCTCACCTTGAAATGGTGTGCCCTGGTTTTGGAAAAGACAATACCATTAACTCTATCTGTACCTCTCATTATTTTATAAATTTCTATCATATCACTTCTCAACCTCCTACACTTAAGTGAAAAAAATCCCAGCCTATCCAGCCTTTACAGATCAAACCTTCCATACCCGGCAACATCCTGGTAAACCTCTCCAACTTGATAATATCCTTTCTATAACGAGATGACCAGAACTGGACAGTTATCCAGATGAGGCCTCAGCAATGTCCTGTATAACCTCAACATGACTTCCCAGCTCCCACACTCAAAGGACTGAGCAATGAAGGCAAGTGTGCCAAATGCCTTCCGAAACATCCTGTCTATGTGTGATGCAAACTTTGAAGAATTATGTACTTGCACCCTAGGTCCCTCTGTTCTACATCACTACACAAGGCCCTATTAATTGTATAAGCTCTACTCTTGTTTATTGCACCAAAATGCAATATCTCGCATTTATCCAGATTGAACTCCATCTGCCATTTTTCAACCCATTTGGTCATGATCCCTTTGTAATCATAAAAAAATTGTCATCCACAAACTTATTAACTATGTCTTCTACACTCTCATCCAAATAATTTATATAAATGACAAACAAATGAGGACCCAGAACCGATCCCTTGTGAACATCAATGGTCACAGGCCTCCAGTCTGAAAAGCAACCCTTCACCATTACGCTCTGTCTCCTCCTGTTAAGTCAATTATGTATCTAATTGGGCAAGTTCACCCTGAATCCCATGTGACCTAATTTTACTAATAAGTCTACCATGCGGAACTTTATGAAAGGCTTTACTAAAATCCAAATAAACAACATCTAATGCTCTGCCATCATTAAACTTTTTGGTAACTTTCTCAAAAAACTCAATCAAGTTTGTGAGACATGCGTTTCTTTGCACAAAACCATGCTGACTATTCTTAATCAATTTTTGCCTCTCTATATGTCTATAAATCCTACCTTCTATAATCACTTCAAACAATTTACCCACAAGCAAAGTCAGACTCACAGGTCTATAGTTCCCTAGTTTTTCCTTACAACATTTCTTAAACAAAGGTACAATATTAGTCACCTTCCAGTCATCAGGCACCTCACCCATAGTTATAGATTATGCAAATATTTCTGCAAGGAGTCACATAATTTCCTCCCTTACTTCCCACCATGTTCTGGCATACCTTAAATCAGGACCTGGAGATTTATCCATCTTTATATTCTCTAAGACCTTCCAAACTTTCTCTTCTGTAAAGCGAACTGTTTGTAAAACATCAAAATTTATTTCTCTGCATTCTCTAGACTTCATTTCTTTCTCCACAGTAAAAACTGATGTGAAGTATATCTCTCATATCCTGAGATTCAATGCAAAGATGACTTCTTTGATCTTTAAGAGGCCCTACCCTCTCTCTAGTTATCTTAATGTATTTGTAGAATCTCTTTGGATTATCCTTAATCTTATCTGCCAATGCTATCTCATAACCCCTCTTTGCCTTCCTGATTTCTCTCTTAAGAATGCCTCTACACTCTTTATATTGTTAAAGAGATTCAATTGTCTATATCTAAAATAAGATTCTCTTTTGTTCTTGACTAGAACCTCAATATCTTTATTCATCCATTGTTCCTTAATCCTATCAGATTTACCATTCACTCTAACAGGAATAAAATGCCTCTGAACTCATCATCACACTCTTGAATGCCTCCCATTTGTCAGATGTCCTTTTACCTGTAAACAGTCTACTCCAATCAATTTTTGAAAGTTCTTGACTCATACCATTAAACCTTACCTTATGCTAATTTTAAAACTTTAATTTTTATGGAAAGTTTCTCCTTTTCCATAACCATTTTGAAACTATTAGAATTATGATCGTGAGATACAAAGCATTCCCCTCCTTTTACTTCAGTCACCTGCCCTGCCCTATTGCCCAAAAGGAGGTCTAAATTTGCTCCTTTTTGTAAGAGCATCGTCATATTGATAAAGAAAATTTTCTTGAACACGTTTGACAAATTCTTCACCATCCAAACCTTTAACATTATGGTAGCCCCAGCCAATGTTTGGAAAATTAAAATCTTCCCTTATTACAACCTGATCATGCTTACACATATCTGAGATCTCCCTATATAATTGTTTATCAATTCCCTTCTTACTATTGGGGGAGCGATAGTACAATCCCATCAAAGTGATCTTTCTTTTATTCTTTGTAATTTCTACCTATATATTTTCACTGGACAATTTTTCAGAAATATTTTCCATAGTTACAGCAATAATGTGTTCCTTCATCAAAAACACCAACCCCTTCCCCTCCCTACTTGCCTACATTTCTCAGCCAAGTTTCTGTCATAACTATGATGTCCCAATCCCAGGTTCTTAACATGCCCTGAGTTCACCAGATTTACCTATAAAACACCTTGCATTGAAATAAATGCAATTTAGTTCTTCAGAGTTAATACATATTCTGATTCTCATCTTTCTTTTCTAACTGATCTGCTTTCTTCACATTCAGAACCTTTCCCACCAATCCTTCTGTTTACACTGTTACTTAGAATTCCTCCACTCCCTGTCTCTATCGATATAAAGTCTCCTTGAATTGAATGAGTAAATCTCCCTGATAAGATATTGGTCCCTTTCCAGTTTAGGTTGGATCCATCCTTTTTGAATAGGTCTTTCCTATCCCAAAAGACATTCCAACTGTTGAAAAACATGAATCCCTGAACAATACACCAGCTGTTCAGCCATTGATTTACCTCCTTTAACCTTTTGTTCCTTCTCATTTAAGTTTGGCATTGGGAGTAAACCTGAAATTACTGCTTTTAAGGTTCTGTTTTGTAATCTTTTACCTAACCCCTTACATTTACTCTGTGCTGCTTGAATCTTTTCTCTAAAAATGTCATTCTAACCAATGTGTACAATAATTACTGGCTTCTTAATCTCATCTTTCACAATATGCTTAAAACATTTAGAGTAATCCTTAATCCTAGCACCAGAAAACCAATAACCATCCTAAATTTATGCTCAATGCCACAGAATCTCCTGGATAACAATAATTCTATTAAATCTTATCAAATACTGCCTAACATAAGAATCATTCCAAGTGTCCAATAACTGACTGCCTCTTATATTTCCCTTCTACAGTTCCAAAAACTGAATATCTATTTGATAAAGGAATAGTCACTGAAGACTTTTGAGCTACCTTCTTACCTTTCCTGACAATCACCCATCTATCTGACTGATTCTGCAGTGTAATAACTTTTCTAAATCTAGCCATTTCACTCTGTATTTCATATATGATCTTAATAATACTCAGCCTAAAAAAGGATGTTTCAATAACACCTTATATATAAAATAAACTATAGTTAGCTACAGAAAATAATGTTAAAATGGAAAAAAATAAAGATAAATATAGCAAACATATAAAACTTAAATAAAATCAACAATTTAGCCGATTAACTGAATACAAAATGACTTCACTTCAATAAATTCCTTGAAGAAAAAAATCTTCTCCAGAGCAAACCATGTGTAAGACTCTCCAGATCAAAAAGACAACTCCTTATTTTAAAAAGAACTTCAGTTTATCAAAAAAATCTTTTGCACTGTAAAACGAAAACCTTCTAAAACACATATAAACTTTAACTTCCGAATTTAGAATAAAAAAACAAATTCAGCCATTGTAAACTTTGGAAAGCTTGTTTAAAAAAAGGTCAGTTTAAAACAAAAGCCCAATTTTTGTTGTTTGGTTTTTATAAATGTTAATGAAACAAAATGAATAAAAGTCTTATATTAGTGAACTATAATGACTGTAATAATTTTGAAAAGCTCTAATAAATCTTTAACTAAGCCTGCAATCCCAGGAGCAGCTGCAAGATCCACGCTGCTTCTCCAAGCAGAATTAGACAAAATCATTGAATACCTTCAGTTTAAATCATTACATCCACAAGTAGACACATAAAAACATGTATGAAAACACATACATGTAAAGTACACTCACACAGCGCACAATCAGGAGTAACCGAGGATGTAACATACCTGGTTGAAGATAGATTCAGAAAAGCCAACACTCTTTCTCAGGGGGACAATAGAAATGCCTCTTTTCTTCCAGCAATTGAGTTTGTTGAATTCTTCAACAGAAATCTTTCTATTGTGATAGGAAGCCATTTGTAGGCATTCATTCCAACAGTTCAGCTGATTACGTGAGTCAAATATTTGTTTGTAAGGTGTGCAAGCCTCCTCTCCTCTGTACAGATTCATTTCACGAACCTGAAAATGAAACGGTGTCCTTGAAATGATCCTATGGCTATCCACAGAAACTCACTGCCTACCCAACCCAGCAGTGGACCAGCTCACACCTGTTGCTGTTGTGTTCCTGTACAGCCAACAGATTCACTCAGAATTTCCATTACTCAATCATTTGTTCTCTTTCTTTTGAAAAAGAAATTAACCAAAGCAGGATATTGAAATCGCACAAATATAATTAATAGTAAATTGAACATAAAGGAAAATAGTGTCCAGAAGCTGTATGGTGGTTAACTGCCAAATAGCATAGTTGGCAACCATGGGATCTATTTACCCTGTCCTTATCTGGCATTACTGGAGTGGATAAGAGCTTTAAACTGATCAAATGGCACTATCTTGAAAAGAGGCAATTTACAATGTCCAAAATGACCATTTCTTCATGTAAAAAGGACAGTCATTTTAAGTAGGAATTGGTTGGAAACTTTGGTGAGTGCACTTTGA
The DNA here is from genome assembly GCF_047496795.1 of Chiloscyllium punctatum. NCBI lineage: Eukaryota > Metazoa > Chordata > Chondrichthyes > Orectolobiformes > Hemiscylliidae > Chiloscyllium > Chiloscyllium punctatum. Next base: position 21,445,346 of record NC_092748.1, read on the forward strand.
TTAGTTCCACAGACTGAGGAGACCTGGCAAATGTAAGTGTCAAGTCATCATTGTGGGCCTTGGTGCAGCATCACAGATATATAATTATTTGGGTTATTAACTAGAATACTAACTGTTAAAAATCTAACTTTATTCCTCAGAACTATCATCTAATTTTGTTAGACGAGTACAGGAACAAGGATGTGTTGTTGCAGTTATACAAGGTCTTGGTGAAGCCACATCAAGACCAGTTTTCGTCTCCTTTTCTGATAAAGGATGCTCTTGCTCTCAAGGGAATGCAGCAAAGGTTTACCAGGCTGATTCCAGGGATGATGGGACTGACATATGAGGAGAGATTGACTAGGTTAGGATTGTTTTTGCTGGAGTTTAGATGAGTGAGGAGGAATCTCATAGAGACTTATAAAATCCTAACAGGACTAGACAGGGTAGGTACAGGGAGGAATGTTCCCAGTGGTGGGTGCATTCAGAACTAGAGGTCACAGTCTGATGATCGAAGGTGGACCATTTAGGACGGAGATGAGGAGACATTTCTATGGAATTCATTACCACAGGATGCCAAAACATTGAATGTATTCAAGAAGCAGCTACTTATAGCACTTGGTGTGAATGGGATCAAAGGTTATGGGGAAAAAGCAGGATTAGGCTATTGATTGAATGATCAGCCATGATCATGATGAATGGCCAAGCAGACTTGAAGGGCCAAATGACCTCCTCCTCCTCCTATCTTCTATGTTTCTATTATTCTATTAGGAATTTGTCTTCATTTATCAGCCTTACGACAGTAAAGTAGGGAAGACTTAGGAACAGGGCACAGTATAGAAAGATGCCAAGGCAGTGGGCCCATGACAAAATTACATTAAGTAATAAGAGCCAACTCATTATCTTGAGGCCATCTGTGACACTGTTTGTCAATGTAAAACCACAGGAGTGAAATGTGCTACAAATCCAGGTGATGGTAATACTGGATTATTCAGATCCCAGAGTGAAATCTGGCTTAAGAGACCATCAATTTTAGTTTTGCAGTTTGGTGATCAGTAACTGTATGTATCACATGAGAATGTCAATGTACTTTGAAGAAAATAACAAGCTTATTAGACAAGATAAAATACAAAACTATATGGATAAGATAAATTTTAAAGCTCTTAAATAGCAAAACTTCAATCCTTTTGCTCAGCAATATCTTTTGCTTACATGGAACCTCCATAAAGTATCATTCTTGACATTCTTCCTCAACTGTTGAAATTGATAATGCTTCCTTTTGAACTTCCTGAACATTCACCAGATGTGACACTCTTTGTCACTGTTTCTCCCCAAGGTACACAGGCTAATTTACAGTCCTTTACTAATGGAACTTTAAGAAAAGCCCTGTCCATTTAAACTTCTAAAAGAGTTTAAGACTTCTTTCAGGCTCAAAATAGTCCGAGACTCCCTCAAACTAAACAACCCATCTGTTGGTATGATTCTTTTCTTTTCCAATGAAACTGAATTTTATCCCTCGCCATCTATTTTTTTCTTTTTGGTTAAAAAACTCTGTAAACACACTTTAGCCATTAACTTCCCAGGTAGCCAATTTTATTATTTAATTTAAGTCACATGTTTTATTGATGTTTGAACTCACTGTTCAAAAATTACTTTTTGACCTCTTTCAAAATCATCTTTACAGAACTTCAACAGAAAACCCAGTTACCTCTTCTTTAGAGTCCAAATTATGAAATAACAATAATATAATAAATGCCAATGCCCTTCTAAGAGATGCAACCTGGGAAGACAGAGATTAAAGAAATAGGTGCACGTGAAAAATATTGACCAAGATCTTACAGCCTCTGGATAGTCAGACACTGTATGTTGCAATCCAAGATATGCACTGGACCCCTCAGAAATCTTGATGCACTGACTGCATGGGAACTACCCAGGAAGTTTAAACTGCAACAGACATGTTTCCTTTGCCCATTTTCTCTGAAAATGTCTCTGACTGAGTTCTGATTCACTTACCGTATAGTTATCGGGGAAATGTCACGGAGAAAATTCCTGATCTAACTCCTGGCTATCCCATAACATTTCATCCCTGCCCTAATTTCCTCATCATCTACAACTCACTAGTGTGACTCCCACCACCTGACCTCTCCTGCCCAATCTGATCAGAATATTGACTGACAAGGCCTGATACCCTTCACTCCCCACTGACTTGACCTGACTAGCTCCCATTGCCTGACCTCATCCCATAATTCCCCCCAATCAAACTGACTATCCCCAATCATTCCATCTGATACCCCATCTAATATGATTCACTATCACTGACTGATTACTGTCTGACTGGCTTGTGGCACCCACCTTGTCCTCTTACTAACGCCACACTCCCTTCGACCCAGACAGACAACCTTTCCTAAGCAACAACGCACTTTTCCTGCCTGCCACCTTAACCAATTACCTCACCCACCTACACATTCACCCGTACGTACACATGCTAATTCACCAGTACATCGTTTTTCGGACTAGAGGCCTGTGACCCGCAGTCTGCCACAAGGATCAGTGGGTCCACTGCTTCTTGTTAATTATATAAATGATTTGGATTTGAATATAAGAGGAATGTTTAGTAAATTTGCTGATGACACGAAAATTGGTGGTGTAGTGGACTGTGAAAAAGGTTATCTCAGAGGACCTTGATGAGAAGGCCCAATGACCTGAGAAGTGGTAGTTGGAGTTTAATTTAAATGTGAGATGTTGCATTTTGGTAAAACAAATCAGGGCAGGACTTATACACTTAATGGTAGGGTCCTGGGAAGTGTTGCTATTCAAAGAGACCTTGAGGTGCAGGTTCACAGTTCCTTGAAGATAGAGTCACAGGTAGACTGGGTAGTGAAGAAAATGTTTAGTATACTTCTCTTTATTGGTCAGCGTATTAAGTATAGGAGTTGGGATGTCATGTTACAGTTGTACAGGACATCAGGCCACTTCTGGAATACTGCATTCAATTCTGGTCTCTCTGCTCCATGAAAGGGTGCAGAAAAGATTTACAAGATGTTGACAGAGTTGAAAGATTTGAAGTATTGGGAGAGGCTGAAAAGGCTAGGGCTATTTTCCCTGGAGCATTGAAGGTTGAGGGGTGACCTTATAGAGGTTTATAAAATCATGAGGGGCATGTGAATTGCCAAAGTCTTTTTCCCAGAGTAGGGAAGTTCAAAACTAGACATCATAGGTTTATGGTGAGAGGTGAAAAATTTAAAAAGGACTTAAGGGACAACCTTTTTACACAGAGGATGGTACATTTATGGAATGAGCTGCCAGAGGCAATGGACAATTACAGTACTTAAAAGGCATCTGGGTGGGTACATGAATAGAAAGGGTTTGGAGTGATAAGGGCCAAATGCTGGCAAATAATTTAGGATACCTGATTAGCATAGACAAGTTGAACCAAAGGGTCTGTTTCTATGCTGTACAACTCTATGACTCTATGACACTGAAAACCTGTTTACATTTCTCAAAGCTCCTCAGTGTGTTCATAAAATTTCACCAGGATACATCAATTAAAAATCATACACCACCCCAGGTTATAGTCCCACAGGTTTATTTGGAAGCACTAGCTTTCGAAGCGATGTTTCTTCATCAGGTGGTTGTGAAGCAGGACCAGACACAGAATTTATAGCAAAAGATTACAGTGTCATGCAACTGAACTGATATATTGAACAAACATAGATTAAGTCTTTCATCTTTTAGAATCTGTTTGCAGGTTTCGGTTCTTTAATATGTAAATCCCAGAACTTCTTTTAAGGCACATTCTCAAGATAACTTAAGATTTTATAACAAAATGTGCCACCTCAGCCCAGACAATGCATTAAAGACGTGAGCTTAAAGTCTGTATCCCAATCTTGAGTCAGACTGGTTCTATTTCTGAAGTGGATTTGTCTATCCCATACGCTGCAGGCAAGAATGCCCCAAGGCATGGTACATTGGCGAGACCAAGCAGACACTGCGACAATGGATGAATGGACACCGCACAACACCACTAGGCAGGTGTGTTCCCTCCCATTCAGGGAACACTTCAGCGGTTAGGGACAGTCAGCCTTGGACCTTCGGGTGACTATCCTCCAAAACGGACTTTGGGGGACAGGCAACAAAGAGCTGAGCAGAGGCTGATACGGTTTAGTATCCATTAGGATAACTTCAACCGGGACCTTGGATTCATGTCACTCTACTGCTGACCCCACTACACTATACACTGTCTCTCACATACACACATGCACACACAAACACAGACACTCTTACATAATCACACATTCACGCAGACCCTCTCTCATACACAAGGTCTCTCTCATACACACACACATACAACCCCCACACTCACATTCATGCAGGCACCCACTCACAGGCTTATAGCCCATCACACTCTCACACACATATTTTACCAAGCTTGCAAACACGCAAACATATACTCTGTCACATGCACTCACACGTTCACGCGCACACTCACGCTGTCTCTCTTTATTCACAGGCACACACATAAATTTATGGGATGAATTTGTATTTGCTCAATTATATTTGCAGATTCACTATATTTTCTCAAAATTTGCATAACCTGCAGGCTGTGTAATATTTTGTAAATTTCACTTTAGAAATAGACTCAAGATTGGGATACAAACAGACTTTAGCCTCACACCTTTAATGCATTGTCTGAGCTGAGATGGCACCTTTTGTTATAAAACCTTCAGTTATCTTGAGAATGTGACTTAAAAGAAGTTCTGGGATTTACATATTAAAGAACTGAAACCTGCAAGCCTATTCTAAAAGCTGAAAGACTTAATCTATGGTTATTCAACATATCATTTCAGCTGCATGACACTGTAATCATTTGCTATAAATTCTGTGTCTTATGGTCCTGGTTCATAATCACCTGATGAAGAAGCAGTGCTTCGAAAGCTAGTGCTTCCAAATAAACCTGGTGGACTATAACCTGGTGTTGTGTGATTTTTAAATTTGTCCACCCCAGTCCAACACTGGCTCCTCCAAATCAGGATACATCAACCACGTACTACAAAAAGGGGGCATGGCCTGTATTGTTCCAATAATCCAGCCAGACCCGGAAGCAGTTTGATTATCAGGTATACTGCACAAATCTGAAGAATACCCAGCAGAAAACCGAAGCATGGTCTTGGTGCAGAGATATAGAAGCTTAGTAAAAATGGCAATCTAACAGTGATTGCGGTTCCTCGGAAGGTTTGGACCATTTTTGTAATGTAAGATGCCCAAATGAAAGACAACTGATTGTTCAGGAAAAATATTTTCACACAAAGGGCTGAAAAATTATTTTTTAAAAGGTGAACTGATAACAGCAAAGATAAAATATGCCTTGACTTTGTCTTTGAGAGGGCAGAGGGACCCTGGCAGATGTAAGGGACACTGGGATGGTGCACAAGGGAAAACAAGCTTCTTTTCAATGAATTACCTTTTCGGCTGAAAGTCCACATTTAGTAGCCACATCTGTGATCCAGCTTTCAGTAATGGCAATTGCCTGTGGCTGTCCAAATGCACGAAATGCAGTGTTGGATGGCAAATTAGTCTTGCAAACAAAGCCATTCAGGCAGACATGTGGAATATGGTAGCCACTGTCCAGCATTGAGAGTATTTGCTGCATAACCTGTCACCAAGAAACCAACACAACTGTTACGATCTGCTCTCTATATTTATCCAATATAGTTCCCCTTTCCATTAATTATAGTCAGATGCTCATGAACAGCAAATAAGTATTTAAGAATACACTTAGATATCATCTTGTCACATCTTCATGACTCTTCAATGTCTCTGATCCCAATGAGTGGTGGGGAAGAGCAGATGCTCCCTTTTAGGCAAATACATCAGTAAATGATATGAATGATCAAGTAATCTGTTACTGGTGTTGCTTGTGAGAGTAATGCTGGCACAGGACAGCAGGGACAAAGCCTCCTGCCCTCTTATTAAAAATGCCATGGGATCTTCATTATCCACCCAATTGGGTAGAGACCTCAGTTTAATGTCTTTTCTTCAAGTCAGCACATCTGGCATTGTAGCATTACCTCAGTTTTGCTGTGGAGTTTCATCTTGATTTTGTGCTGATACAAGGGTTGCATTCACTATTTTTACTCCTTCATCACTATAATAATATTCAAATAGTTGTTTGATAGGCCTTCAAGCATCTATTCTCATCCCATTTTCTATGGGGCCTTGTCCCATAGCTTTGGATACTGAGCAATTCAACTGCTCATTTAAAGAGTCCTTTAATTTCTTGAGGGTTCCTGCCTCGACCACCCTTTCAGGCGATGAGTTCCAGATACCCATCCAGATGAAAAGAAATTCCTCAAATGCACTACAAACCTCCTTATCCTTATTTTAAAATTGTGCCCCCTAGTTACTGACCCCTGTACTAAAGGGAAACATTTCTCCCTATCCACTCCATCTATGTTCTCATAACTTCATACACTTATCCTCATCCACCTCGCCACATTCTATCCTCTCTTCTCAGAGTCTGGATAGCATGTGACTCCTGATGTCAGTGTTAATTCACAATGTCATTAACAGATGCCTGCTCAGGATATGGTAATAACTGGTAAATGGAAGTATTGAGTATGTTCCTGCCTGCCTACAGCGGAAACTCCGATACTTTGAAAACATGTTAATGGGCAGGAATGCACTAGTAACAGGTAATGATGCATAACCAGTTCAACCATCAATTCGGGGCACAGTTCAAAATTGACCCTTATAAAACTTAAGAGTACACAGGAAGTCATCCAACCCATCTCCTCTGTGTTCTCTCAAAAAGTCAATATTTCTTGCCATGTGCCATGTCTATGAGAGATTAAGGATATTATAATTTGTTTAATAACTATACATTCCTTAGTATTTAAAATTAACTTGATAGGACTTTTAAACTGCCTGCTGTAGATCACATGATTTACAAACTGGATGCAGTTCAGGAAACTTCCAACAGTAAAACTTGCAAGAACAATCCTAAACAGATCAACCAAATGAAATTTTACACAGTGTATAGGTGCGCTGTAGAACAGCAAAATAAAAAGAGCACAAGCACTTAGTCTTCAATTCTAGGCAGATAACTAAAGGGATGTATTGAAACTCATTACTCCTGCAGATGTGCTAAACACTATCTGTTTCAAGTGTACAATGGATTTTGGCCAGAGAAATAAATACTCCCATGATTTAATTTTGAATACTCCAGGTTTAAACTTAACAGAATTTGCTATAAGTAATTTTTTAAACCAAAGTGGAGATTTGGGAATCACACCAAAGCCTTTTGAAACCGTTGCACTCTATTTATGGATAGAAGGTGAGGAAAAGCCATGATTGAATGGCGAAGTGGACTCGATAGACTGAATGGCCTTCCTTCCACTCCTATTTCTTATGGTCTTAAAATATAGGAGTTTAGTCTATCTCGTTCTCTTGTCCTTAACAGCCTAACCTTCCCCATTCAACCGAACAAGCCTGTGCTTGTCAGTAGTTCATCCCCTGATCTTGAAAACATTGAAACTCACTGTTAAGGAATAATCCAATTCATTGCCTCCATTGGTGTAACAGCTCACTTCTACAGCGATTATTCTGCCATCACTCATGTAGCCGACCTGCATATAAAATAGCACATTTTATGCAGCATATTTCACAATCTGAGCACAAATAGTTCACAGATAATTAACTACTTTTGAATTGCTCTTGGTCTGATCAAAATCCCTTCCACTCATGGGACATCATCTCTCTTCTTATGGAGGATGATACAATCTGTCAATGCTAGAAAGATCAGTTTGAACAACACAATTGTGAATCCAGTAACAATTGATATCAGATTTGTACAGATTATATCAGGATAATAGGTTAATCCCCCCAATACTGACTTCACTCAATCCATGGGCAAGATCTTTTGAGTTTAGCAGATGTCTTGCACGCTGCCGGAAAACACGCCAGGATACCCATGCTCGCTCTTGGAAAGATTGCTCACCAGATCCTGTGCCCATCAGGTACTTAAGCAGGTTACCCTATTGACTGAGGACCTTGGGATACTATGTCTTGACCACCTAGAGCTGCCAGTCAGAGGCTGGCAGCTTTAGCATTCAACAGTGATTTGGTAGTGGTTGCTGCTGAGACAGCAGCATGTTGGTGACTGCAGTGTTGTCAAGCCACTCTTGATTTCTTCTATTCTGCATGATAGAGAGGGAGAGAGAGAGAGAGACAAAGAGAGAGAGACTCAACCTGTCCTTGAATGTTGCTAAAATAAAACAAAACTCATATCAATCCAGACCAGGTCAGTCAAATATTCCATCTCCCATATATGTTGAAGGAGAAAGTCTGGAATACAATCCCAGACCTTGGCAACCACCACTCTCAAAAGGTAACCACTGTTAAGAAAATCCAACACTGAATCACTTCAACAAACTATGGTAATGAGTGCATTACAGCAAAAACTTCTACAAATTACCAAAAGTCCTAACATACATAGAATCACAGAATTTCTACTGTGCAAATAGAGGCCATTCAGTTAGGAGGTTAGATTCAAACTTAGGTCCCTGGTGTTATGAGTTAACAGAGCGAACCACTGTGCCACCCTATCACACACTCAAGCTAGACTACTGTTTGTGATGCAGAGTGATACCAACAGCACAGGTTCAAATCCCATGTCATCTGAAGTCACCATGAAGGATCTGCCTTCTCAATCTCACCCCTCATCTGAAGTGTGGTGACTCTCAGGTGAAACTTACCACCAATTATCTCTCCCTGATGAGAGAGCAGCCCATGGTACTCAGAGACTACGGAAACTTAAATTTCACCCTTTCACTGCATTGCGACCTGTACTGAATATCACTGACACATAAGAGTACTAGAAAAATTCATCAGTGGTGACTTCACCACAAGATCCAGATTAAATGGGAGGATCAGTAAACAAAAGCTAATGTCTTTCTTAAAGCCAGCTCCACAAGATTTCAGGCAGAACTACAAAATTAGCTTCAGTGAAGTGGACACTGTATCTTGATAATCAAGACTATTTTCTCCACTTGGTCCCTTTTGCTCAACTCTCCAATGGCTAAATTTCCAAGGGAGGACAAAGGTATCTGAACTCTGAATGAAGTGAGGCAGCAGTGGCATTAATGACTGCAGAGAGCTTGCCAACAATTGTTCTAAATGACAACAAATTGTCCATCACACTGTATTGCACTTTGAGTTAAATCTTAATGATGAGGCAGAGCAAATGTCAAATTGATATCAAATTAATAGCCAATGGAAAACAGTTAGCCACATTGCTGTTGACCATTTTATGGTGTAGACTTATATGGACTCAGTTTCCACTGACTGAGAAGCTGCAGAGCAAGGGAATGTGACAATCAGCTGTCTAATAGCGGCTACTGAACTAAGGCTTGGTGAGTACAAAATTAGTTTAATATTTGGATGTACATTGAGTGGCACAGTGGCTCAGTGGTTAGCACAGCTGCCTCACAGCACAGGGATGCGAGTGCTATTCTGGCCTTGAATGACTGTGTGGAATCATAGAATCCCTATAGTATGGGAGCAGGCCATCTGGCCCATTGAGTCTGCAAAGATCCCCCCCGCCCCCCCGGCCGAAAGGCTCCATATCCAGACCCACCTTCCATACCCTATCCCTGTAACTTTGAATTTTTGCATAGTTAATCCACCTAGCCTGCACATCCCTGCACACTACAGAGCAATTTATCATCGCCAGTCCAGCTAACCTGCACATCGTTGGACTGGAGCACCTGCAGGAAACCCACACAGAAATGGAGAGAATGTGCAACTCTACACAGAATCACCCAAGGGTGAAGTTTGCACTTTCACCGTGTCTGCATAGGTTTCTGCTGGGTGCTCTGTTTTCCTCCCACAGTCCAGAGACGTGCAGGTTGAGTGGGTTGACCATGCTAAATTGCCCCACAGTGTCAAAGGGTTTGCAGGCTAGGTGGATTAGCCATGGTAAATTGGGGTTATGGGGGTAGGGTGGAGATCTAGGTCTGGGTGGGATGTTCTTGGAGCGTCAGTGCAGGGCTTGATGGGCCAAATGGTGTCTTTCCCTGCTATTAGGGATTCTCTGATTTTATGATATACATCCTTGATTATTACATAGAAGTGTCAAAAAAACATCCTGTCCAATGAGCGCAGAGATCGACCAGAGTCCAGTCACACAAAGATCCATGATAGAAACTGACAATCCAATAGGCATCATCCTCAAACTGAGGGACAGCTGAAGACAATGAAGATACTTCTTGGATTTAGGAAATGTGGCAGCCAATTTGGACAGAGCAAGCCTCACAAGCAACAATATGATAATAATCAGATAAACATTAGCAGCGTCAGTTATGGAAATAATATTGACCAGAAAGTGTTTTGGGACTTTCAGATTAACTTGACAGTAGAAGGGCCTTGATTTAACATCTCAACTTAAGGACAGTACTTCAAACAGTGCACCATTTCCTCATTATTTAACTGAAAGTGTTAGCCTGAATCACGGGACTGCATCAATTTTGTATTTTATTTTTCTCTCTTTTTGTAGGAATTCCATCAGAAATCTTGCCAAAAGAATCATTTTTCAGACAAGTCATGCAGTCATCAAGGAGTTCCAGATGTTTGTGAATTTGTTTATTCTGAGTACTATTTTCTTCTCCATGATGCTGGGAGGTAAACTCATATGAAAAAGTGGCCAGAACAATAAAAATAACATAAAACAAAATAAACGTAAATCACCCTATAAAAGAATTTATGTATGGATGTATTGATTATGCACCATGCTGCATTTCTGTGTCTGCAAGGTACAGATTCATCAATTCCCATTTTGTGCACTGTAATAATGTAATTCACCAACTTCACTGTATAGTATAGATCAGTGTCACACACTTTCAGTTTTCTTAGTTTATTGCAGTATTTTTCCAGAGAAGAATCTTTATATTTAGAAAAAAATAAATTTCTAATCAAATAGAACATTGAACATTACAGCGCAGTACAGACCTTTCAATCCTCAATGTTGTGCAAACCTATGGAACCAATCTGAAGCCCATCTAACCTACACTATTCCATTCTCATGTATATGCCTATCCAATGACCATTTAAGTGCCCTTAATGTTGGCGAATCCACTACTGTTGCAGGCAGGGCCTTCCATGCCCCTACTACTCTCTGAGTAAAGAAGCTACCTCTGACATCTGTCCTATACTCATCACCCCTCAATGTAAAGCTATGTCCCCTTGTGCTAGCTATCACCATCTGAGGAAAAAGGCTCTTACTCTCCATCCTATCTAACCCTCTGATTATCTTATATGTCTCAATTAAGTCAGCTCTCAACCTTCTCTATTAAAGAAAACAGCCTCAGGTCCCTTAGCTTTTCATCATAAGACGTTTCCTCCATACCAGGCAACATCCTAGTAAATCTCTTCTGAACCCTTTCCAAAGCTTCAACATCCTTTTATAATGCGGTGACCAGAACTGTTCACAATACTCCAAGTGCAGCCTCACCAGAATATTGTACAGCTGCAACATGAGCTTGTGAATCCGAAACTCAATCTCTCTACCAGTAAAAGCTAATACACCATATGCCTTCTTTATAGCCCTATCAACCTGGGTGGCAACTTTCAGATCCATGTATATGGACACTGAGATCTCTCTGCTCATCTACACTGCCAGGAATCTTACCATTAGGTCAATACTTTTTATTCTCGTTGCTCTTTGCAAAGTGAATCTCCTCATACTTTTCCATTTGCCACCTCTCAGCCCAGCTCTGCAGCTTACCTACATCCCTCTGTGACCTGCAAAATACTTTGGCTCTATCCACAACTCCACCGACTTTAGTGTCATCCACGAATTTACTAACCCTTCCTTCTACGCCTTCATCCAGGTCATTTATAAAAATGACAAACAGCAGTGGATCCAAAACAGATCCTTGCAGTACACCACGAGTAACTGAACTCCAGGATGAACATTTCCCATCAACCACCACCCTCTATCTTCTTTCAGCTCATCACTTTCTGATCCAATTTCAGTGCACTTTGGCTTTGTGTGTGTGCTGCAAACAACAAAAATTTGCTTGACTGAAGTTTATCCCAGTGACTTCATTTATAAATCATGTTTGCGAGTCGCGATTTCACTATTTGTAACCTTCTCTGAGAATACATCTCACACAACTGGTGGGAATCTACTATACATCCAAACTGATTTTGTACTTGCTCAGCATCTGCTCATTGGGTGCTATTTGTCCTCTCCCTTGTTTACAATTTCCTACTCCGCATAAAAAAGTGTGTGTCCACAGAGCTTGGCACCACAAAATGAACAAGAGCAAATGGCTAACTTTCTTTTTCATTGGTATTCAATTGCCATTTGCACTGTTGCTTGTGGTGAATTTACACTTCTTTTTTCTGAGCCTTTGTGACACTATCTATGACATTGTGATATAGATTGACTCTGTGCAAGTGCAACATAACACTTGACAGCTTAGGCAGTTCATTAGCTGATGTCTAACCTTGTATCTGCCAAGGGTGGGATGGCGACCTCCACTGATGAGCATGTCTTCTCCTCTCTCCAAAATGCAACGTACTGAACGACCTGTCCTGCAGCACAAAGAGAATCAAATTACATCAGTCATTTAATCGTGACTCTCAGAGCAAATGTTACACAGGCCTTTAGTATTTATGAGTCATAGAGATGTACAGCACAGAAACAGACCCTTCGGTCCAACTCATCCATGCTGACCAGATATCCTAACCCAATCTAGTCCCACTTGCCAGCACTTGGCCCACATCCCTCCAAACCCTTCCTATTCATATACGCATCCAGATGCCTTTTAAATGTTGCAATTGTACTCGCCTTCACCACTTCCTCTGGCAGCCCATTCCACATAAGCACCGTCCTCCGCGTTGAAAAGTTGCCACTTAGGTGTCTTTTATATCTGTCCCCTCTCACCCTAAACCTATGCCTTCTAGTTCTGGACTCCCCCGCTCAGGGATAAGACCTTGTCTATTTACCTTATCCATGCTCCTCATGATTTTATAAACCTCAATAAAGTCACCCCTCAGCCTCCAATGCTCCAGGGAAAATAGCCCTAACCTATTCAACCTCTCCCTATAAATCCTTGTAAATCTTTTCTGAACCCTTTCAAGTTTCACATCATCTTTCTGATAGGAAGGAGACCAGAATTGCATGCAATATTCCAACAGTGGCCGAACCAATGTCCTGTACAGCCACAACATGACCTCCTAACTCCTGTACTCAATACTCTGAACAATAAAGGAAAGCATACCTGCGACTTTATTTTGAAAAAGCTATGAACCTGCACTCCAAGGTGTCTTTGTTCAGCAACATTCACTAGGACCTTACAACTAAGTGTATAAGTCCTGCTAAGATTTGCTTTCCCAAAATGCAGCACCTTGCATTTGTCTAAATTAAACTCCATCTGCCACTCCTCAGCCCATTGGCTCAGCTGATCAAGATCTCATTGTAATCTGATATAACCTTCTTCGCTGTCCACTATACCTCCAATTTTGGTGTCATCTGCAAACTTACTAACTATACCCCTTATGCTCACATCCAAATCATTTATATAAATGACGAAAAGTAGTTGATCTATACCGATCCTTTTGGCACTCCACTGGTCACAGGCCTGAAAAACAACACTTCACCACGTTCCTCTGTCTTCTACCTTTGAGCCAGTTCTGTATCCAAATGGCTAATCCTCCTTGTTTTCCAATACATCTAACCTTGCTAACCAGTCTCCCATGGGAAACCTTGTCGAACGCCTTACTGAAGTCCATATAGATCACATCTACCACTCTGCCCTCATCGAACCTCTTTGTTACTTCTTCAAAAAACTCAATCAAGTTTGTGAGACATGATTTCCCACGCACAAAGCCATGTTGACTATCCCCAATCAGTCCTTGGCTTTCCAAATTCACATACTTCCTGTCCCTCAGAATTCCCTCCAACAACTTGCTCACCACTGATGTCATGTTCACTGGTCTATAGTTCCCTGGCTTGTCCTTATCTCCTTTCTTAAATAGTGGCACCACGTTAGCCAATCTCCAGTCTTCTGACACCTCAACAGTGACTATTGATGATACAAATATCTCAGCAAGACAGCCAGCAATCACTTCCATAGCTTTCCACAGAGTTCTAGGATACACCTGATCAGGTCCTGGGGATTTATCCACTTTTATCCGTTTCAAGTCATCCAGCACTTCCTCCTCTGTAATTTGGACATTTTTCAAAATGTCACCCTCCATTTCCCTACATTCTATATCATCCATGTCCTTTTCCACAGTAAACACTGATGCAAAATACTTGTTTAGTACCTACCCCATCTCCTGCGGCTCCACTATGCAACTCACTTTTACTTGGATCGCTCTCTCTTTGTTACTGCCCTGACTAAAGTTCTATAGTTCATTTCCACTGTTGGACCTGATCATTAAGAGTTGCAGGAACTTCACCCTATGGACACCAGTCTATTAAGCTTTATGACTTGTACCATTGAAGAAAGGATGGTTCCAACTCAGTCATTAAATCTGCAGTGTAACCACTACAACACCATCCTCATTAGAGATGTTGAGAGTTCTGAAGACCATTCTCAAGAGTTACGTGTTAATTAAAGAACTGTGTTCATAGAGGACGCTATTCCAAGACAGCCACATGCCAGGCTCAGGACAAAATGCAGAACATATGGAGTCAGGACTGCATGGATTATAAATTGGATTTAGCCTGGGTATATTGGAGGAAGCTGGAAAGTGGTTTTCCACAAAGACCAATGTTATGAGTCTTTCAAGTTCTGCTGGACTTGGACCCGTGTCACTAAAATCAAAGGTGAAGGACTGACCACTGTGCATCAGCAAGGCCTCCTGCAAAAGCAACATCCTACACTAAAAAGAAAGTATTGAAGAAACTCAGCAGCTCTGACAGCATCTGTGGAGTAATAACAGCATCAGTAATAACATTTCAAGTATGATATGACTCTCCTTCAGAACTAGAAGGGACCTGGAAATTGTGTTGTGTTTGCAGAAAAATGTCAAAACATGATCTGTGTTTTCTTTTCCACAGATGCTGCCAGACCTGCTAAGTTTCTCAAGCTTTAATTTCAAATTTCCAGCATTTGCAGTATTTTATTTTTATTACTCTCTATATTAAACACAACTCCAAACACTTACTTGTGAGCTGCCACTGCTGCAATTGCAGCTATTCTGGAGGCTTTCCTAACCTTTCCACCAAAGGAACCGCCAATCCTTTTGACACGGACTGTGACTCGATTGTATGGAATCCCCAGTGTCTCTGCAACTAGTGACTATCAGAAAAGCAAATTATATCAACAAATTGTATTTCTCCAAGGATCCAACTCATTAAGGCTTAATTTGAGTGGGAAAGGAGTCTCATAAACAAGAGGGTTGCCAACTCCACCCCAACCAGACAAAAGCCTTTTTACCCTCATCTCCATTACATTTACAACTAACGAATGAAAACTTTCAAAGAATATTCAAAATAGACACATTATCTTTCAATATCCGAGTGATTTTATTCCAGTTTCTTGCAGCAGCCTCTAATCCGCATTACCTTCTGGAGAATCCTGAAGTGTTAGGAAACCTAGCAAGTAGTTGGGTGCAAAAGCAAGCAAACATGCTTTTGTCTTGTAGTTTTCTACCAACATCTAAGAGTTTGGGTTCAAGACAGAATAGCCAAATTCAGAACTGTCTTCAGGCTCAGGTTTCATTATAATACAGTTAATTACATATTAAGGTCTAAATATTGCTATGCCCAAGATTCAGAGATAACAGACTCTAATGTAACTATTCCAATTTTGAAAGTCAATTTTCTCTTTGTGTTTCTATCTCCTTAGTGACTCTATCCACAGTTTGCAATATATGCCTAGTGAAGACTAGATGCATGCCATCATTACAAGGTTGCTCCAACGTATAAAAAGGTAAAAACAAGGACTGAAGATGCAGGGAAACCAGAGTCTAGATTAGAGTGGTGTTGGAAAAGCACAGCAGATCAGGCAGCATCCAAGGTGTAAAAGTCCTTACACAACAAACATGGCTAATTTCAAAATGCATGTCCTGATGTTCTGACCAAAGCAACACATTGATAACTGTTTGGTTATTTGGCCTTTGAAGGCAACCATGTATGGATACAGTCATGGGCACACAAGGGAAATCCCAAACAGAGCAGTTTTAATACATTGCAAGTCTAAGGTTTGCTTGTGAGCCCACATGTATCACTCTTGCTTTTCCTGACACAGAAAAAAAACTAAAAACTGAAATGTAGAAACTTCATTTTGTTGGCTCTTTATCCAGATATTGGAAATTTTTAGCTTAATATTGAGCACGTCAGCACTGTTCCTTCATTCAGGACACAGGATCAAAAGATAGTTCTTGATATGAGGTTAACCCAAGGGATCCCTGAAAACAGATTCCAAACCAATGTCAGCAGTCTTAGGAGAGTGAAGAATAAAAGGAGAGGGAAATCAAGCTGGAGCAGGTTAAATTTAAGACTGACTCCCAAAACTTGGTGACCAAAATAATTTGTGTACAAAAACCAAGCAAACATTTTACAAACAACAGTCATGCATTGACCTAACTTTTACCAAACTGGACCTTGATCCATTTCTTGGCATGTTATGCTTGTGACGCTCAACCAAACTGCTGTTCCTTCTTACATTCCGTAACCTCAATGTTTCTTCCCTTCTTGTGAAGATAGAATTATCTTGGTTATAGTGGTGACACTTCACAAGAAGATCTAAATGGCTGATCTCAATGTACACATGGAGGCAGGAAGCACGTTTCCGCTGATGGGTGAGCCCAGAACCAGAGGACACAATTTAAAAATAAAGGGTAGACTATTTAGAACAGAGTTGAGGAAAAACGTTTTCACCCAGAGAGTGGTAGATATATCCAATGCTCTACTCCAGAAGGCAGTGGAGGCCAATTCTCTGGATACTTTCAAGAAAGAGATGGATAGAGCTCTTAAAGATAGTGGAATCAAGGATTATGGGGATAAGGCAGGAACAGGATACTGATTGTGGATGATCAGCAATAATCATAATGAATGGTGATGCTGCCTCAAAGGGCTGAATGGCCTACTCCTGCACCTATTGTTTATTACCAAAAGAGAAAATGCTGGAAAATCTCAGCAGGTCTGGCAGCATCTGTAAGGAGAGAAAAGAGATGACGTTTCAAGTCTAACTGACCCTTTGTCAAAGCTAAAAAAAGGGAGAAATAGGGAGGTATTTATACTAGGCTGAGAGAAGGTGAGTCATGGCTCCAGAAGCAAAGGTAGCAATAAAGAAGTGGTAATGACAGTGCATAGAGAGATTATAGGGAGATTGTTTATTGTCTTTTTGAAGTCTGAGCAGCATTTAGTTGTGCTACCAGAAAGTAGTAATCTGTCCTGAGCTTGACCCCATCCTATCCCTATTGACCCCTTCCTTGTCCCTATTGTCTAAGACAGACACCTAAAGATGTGTGAGAGAAGACAAGACGATCAGTCAAAAGCATCTAGAGGAACATTTTAGAGAAAAACCCAGAGAAAGGCAGTTGAAGATAAAACTAGATCCATTGGAGTTGTTTTGTGAGTAATCTTCCTTGTTACTTTCAAGTCTCTGATGTGATTCATTTTCCATTACAGAGATGTGGCTGCAGAGTGACCAAGATTAGGAACTGAATATTAAAGGATATTCAGGAGGGATAGCAAAAGGATAAAGGAGATGCTGTAGTGAAGATAATAATGAATGGGATCAATGTATCAATGAGACAGGATCTCTGATTGGAAAAACAGGATGTATGTAGAATCTGAAATAAAAACAGAAAACTTTGGAGAAGTTCAACAGGTTTAGCAGCGTCAATGCAAAGAGAAACAGATTATGTTTCAAATTCTTTTTCAGAACTGGAAAATAGTGTTTTCTTTTATGTGATTGAAAGAGGAGAAGGAGGGGAAAAGATCAAGGAGAAAAGATAACTAAAATGTGATGTGAGTGACACTCCAATGTCACCTATAGAAGCTGTATTAATCCTCCCAACTCAAACTTGAACATCCTTCCTGCAAGCAGAATGGTTGAAGAAATCCTTCCTGACAATGTACATAAACACAGAAACATAGAAACTGGAAGGAGGATTAAGGTATTTGGCATTTTGACCTGCTCTATCATTCAATAAGATCGTGGCTAATCTTCTAGCTCAATGTCACTCTCCCAGAGACAGAGACAGAGCAGGAAAATCTAGTGAAGCCAGCTACCCTGACATCCCATCAGTCAGTAAGGCCAAAGCTATAAAGAAGAAGAAAAGTCCCAAAGTTCAATGGGTGAACAGACCCTGGAGGCACCAGCACCTTCCAAGAAGGATAACTGTGGACACCCAATATGACAACACCACATGACCAGGAACAAGCAAAAGCCCCTGCAAACAACCCAGAGTCCCATGAGTCATAGAATCCCTAGAGCGTGGAAACAGGCCCTTCAGCCCAACAAGTCCAAACTGACATGCCAAAGAGTAACCTAGCCAGACCCATTCCCCTACTATCCTATATTTACCCCTGACTAATGCACGTAAGCTCCACACCTTTGGACTGTGGGAGGAAACCGGAGCACCCAGAGGGAACCCACGCAGACACAGGGAGAATGTGCAAACTCCACATAGACAGTCGCCAAAGGCTGGAATCAAACCCGAGTCCTTGTCACTGTGATACAGCAGTGCTAACCACTGAGCCACCGTGCCGCCCAGTGAGCAAAGGGATCTTGGCAATGGCCCACCCTGAGATCCACTTTCAGAAGCTCCACTACAAGGGATACTGTAAGTTGAGGGCTACATTTTGCTTTTATATTTCCAAATTTATTTCATTTTTACAGTTATCTGATTTACCAATGTGGAACTTAGCCATTTAAAGTGAACTGGGACTATATTTCAACTTAAAGAGTAAGGGTATATTTTTAACTTCTTTTCTCCTGAGAAAGACCCTGTGGAACCCAATAAACTTCACTTTTAACATTGATAGCACAGTCTTCATACGTGAAGTCATGATCTTTAGAAAAGTAACCTCAAATTTAAGTGAGGACGTACTATACAACTTCATTCAAAGGGTTAGAATTAAAGATGGAGGAGTGGTGTAGAATAATGAGGAAATTCCATTATGTACGTGTATTTATAGGTTTACATTGTACCAATGAATAGTATACTATTTTCATTGTTAATATCTCCTTGCAAGTGGAATCACAGGTAGATAGGATAGTGAAGAAGGCATTTGGTATGCTTTCCTTTATTGGTCAGAGTATTGAGTACAGGAGTCGGGAGGTCACGTTGCGGCTGTACAGGATATTGCCTAGGTCACTTTTGGAATATTGCATGCAATTCTGTTCTCCTTCCTATCGGAAAGATGTTGTGAAACTTGAAAGGGTTCAGAAAAGATTTACAAGGATGTTGCCAGGGTTGGAGGATTTGAGCTACAGGGAGAGGCTGAACAGGCTGGGACTGTTTTCCCCGGAGCGTCGGAGGCTGAGGGGTGACCCTATAGAGGTTTATAAAATCATGAGGGGCATGGATAGGATAAATAGACAAAGTCTTTTCCATGGGGTGGGGGAGTCCAGAACTAGAGGGCATAGGTTTAGGGTGAGAGGGGAAAGATATAAAAGAGACCGAAAGGGAAACTTTTTCACGCAGAGGATGTTACATGTATGGAATGAGCTGCCAGAGAAAGTGGTGGAGGCTAGTACAATTGCGACAAATAAAAGGCATCTGGGTGGATATATGAATAGGAAGGGTTTGGAGGGAAAAGGGCTGGGTGCTGGCAGGTGGGACTAGATTGGGTTGGGATATCTGGTCGGCATGGACGTGTTGGACTGAAGGTCTGTTTCTGTGCTATACATCGCTATGGCTCTATGTAGGCTGCTGTAGGTACATGTGGGGACTTACAATCAAGCTTGCAAGGTTTGACTAATATACTAAAATTACTTATACATATGCAGTGTAAATAGATAGTTATTCACCTGTAAAATTATAGATCTGCCCCTCTGTGGTTCTCAGTATCAACTCACTGCAACATTCAATGTCTAAGATGCTATGATTTTTGGAAGCACACCTCAATGAATCACCAACTTCAAAGCAAGAAAGCAAAGGAGAAGGAGGCTAGGGGAGGAACAATTGCATTTCCTCTGACAGCAGTACCATAACCAGCAGAAGTAGGTCTCTCACTTAATAAATTGTTGGAAACAAACTGGCATATAGCCATGAGAATCAAGCAACAATGTGTGTTGTGCTGCCATTAGATTGGTGACCAAAATCAGATTGAATTACACTGACTTACCTGGGTAAAATTCGGATCCTGAGTTGAGCAAACAACTTCAACTTCTCTATCCTCATTTTTGGGAACGACGAGAATACTATGAGTTTCCATGTAGAAATGCTCCTGTCCTCCAATATGGATTTGTCCTGTGAATAAAATTGCTGGAACTGAGTCTTAAAGATGTTTGCACAGTGACTTAGAAAATCACGCATACAGTCCACTGTCCAATTAAACGTGGAGAAATACTGACCCAGGCCTCCATCCAATTTCTCACTACAATAGAAACATAGAAAATAGGAGCAGGAGTAGGCCATTCGGCCTTCAAACCTGTTCCCCCTTCATTACAATCTTGACAGGTCATCCAACTCAGTAGCCTGTTCACGCTTTTCCCCATGTCCTTTAGAATTAACTATGGGGAATGACATAATTAGATCATTCTCCAATTCCTGAGCAATTGCTCCATTTCTGCAAATTTGTCAGGGCGAAATCATGTCTGAAAATTTTTATTGAGTCTTTTCAGGAAGAGGGCGAGATGTGCTAATCAGGATAGTGCAGGAATTCAGTAAGGCCTTTGACAAGGTCTCACATGACAGACTGATCTGGAAGCTAACAGGCCATAGGATGAAGGTTGATTTGGCTAATTGGATTCAAATTGGCTTAGTGACAAGACACAGGAAGGTGAAGTTGAAGATTGTTTTTGTGACTGGAAGCCTGTGTCTAGTAGCATACTGCAGGGTCCAGGGCTGGATCACTTATTCTTGGTGGTGTACATTAGTGCTTAAGACATGAATGTAGGAGATTTATTCAGTACGCTCACAAATGACACAAAAGATGGTGGTGGCAAATAGTGAAGAGGAAAACTTTAGGATGATATAGATGGATTGGTCAGATTGACTGAACAGTGCCAAAAATAAAATTAATCCTAAAAACTGTAATTGCATTTTGTACGTACTAACAAAGCAAAGGAATACACAATGAATGGTGGGATCTCTGGAAGTACACAGTTAGTTTATGTCCATAGATCCATAAAACTAATAAGACAAATAGATAAGATGGTGATGGAATATCAGATATTTACTTTATTCATTAAAATATCGAATGCAAGAACAGGAAGATTATGATGGAGCTGTGTAAAACTGTGTAGGCCACAGCTGCAGTACTGTGTGCAATTCTAGTCACCACACAAGAGGAGGGATGTGATTGTCTGAGAGAGTGCAGAAGAGATTCACCAGGGCATTGCTTGGGCTGAAGCAATTCGGGTAAGAAGAGAAACTAGATAGACTGGGATTGCTTTCCTTGGAGCAGAGACGGCTGAGGAACACACAAAAGAGGTGTACAAAATTATGAGGGGCACAGATAGAGTGGCTAGGAAGAAATTGTTTAGTAGAGCAATTAATAACCAGGAGCATAGATTTAAGTGCAAGAGATTTAGAGGAATTTTAGGAAGAGGTTTTTCACCCAGATGGTGGTGGTGCTTTGGGAGGGGGGAGGGGAGCATGGTGGGGAGGAAGGGAGTGGTAATCTGGAACATGCTGCCTGGAAGAGAGGTCAAGATGGGAACCATCAGCGAGTCATAGAGATGTACAGTACAGAAACAGACCCTTCGGTCCAACTTGTCCATGCCGACCAGATAGCTCAAACTAATCTAGTCCCATTTGCCAGCACTTGGCCCATATCCCTCTAAATCTTCCTAATCATATACCCATCCAGGTGCCTTTTAAATGTTGCAATTGTACCAGCCTCCACCACTTCCTCTGGCAGCTCATTCCATACATGCACCACCCTCTGTGTGAAAAAGTTGCCCCTTAGGTCTCTTTTAAGTCTTTCCCCTCTCACCCTGAACCTATGCCCTCTAGTTCTAAACTCTCCCACCCCAGGGAAAAGACCTTGTCTATCCATGACCCTCATGATTTTAAAAACCTCTATAACATCACTCCTCAGTCTCCGATGCTCCAGGGAAAACAGCCCCAGCCTATTCCGCCTCTCCCTATAGCTCAAACTCTCCAAACCTGGCAATATTCTTGTAAATCTTTTCTGAACCCTTTTAAGTTTTACAACATCCTTCTGAGACCAAAGTTGTACGCAACATTCCAAAAGTGGCCTAACCAATGTCCTGTACTGCCACAACATGACCTCCAAGCTCCTATACTCAATGCTCTGACCCATAAAGGAAAGCATACTAAACACCTTCTTCACTATCCTATCTACCTGCAACTCCACTTTCAAGGAGCTATGAACCTGCACAACATAAGAAATATTTAGATGATCACTTTAAGCAGACAAGTTTACAGGCTGCATGCTGGAACATGGCACTGGAGTAGATAGTTGCTTGATGATTGGTAGGACACGATGGGTTTCTTTCCATGCCATAAAAACTCTTATGATTAAATTAATCTAATTATCTTTAAGACTGGAGCCAATTAGGATTAGAGCATCAATATAAAATTTCTATGGACTAGAATATTTTGGAATATATTCTTGTTCCTTCCATAGCCTTGAACTCTCGAAAGGAAATATGACTGCTCAATTGAAATACAGCCAGTGAACCTCTGTATAAATACAAATGAAAACATTCCTAATTTTATCAATGCAAAGTTGTGCCAAACTTAAAATGCTGGTCATGATTTTAGACAACAGCCCATGAAGTAACAATTTACCAAACTCTATGATATTTTACTGTACCTTCTACTTGTTGGTCAGCTTTTTCAAATGCTGCATCAACATTTCCATTCCCCAGTTTGAAGTGGGCATAAAAGGATTTATGCTGAATTGCATCCTAGAAAGGTGTCAAAATCGTTGGCATTTTATTAACATCAATCACAATTAAGCACAATCTCAATTCTATAGAGATGGCATCAAAATAATCCATGAATAATAGCTCTTCATCTATCAGAAAGAAACTTTGACTTCCTGCACCCCCACCCCTCACCCAAATCCCTCCTCATACCTTTGATTCTTCCAAAGAAGAAATCACCTATCATCCTAACACCACATAAACCTCCAACTACAACTCCCTGCCTTGACCCCTTTTAAACATCACTGTGTTCCCTCTTCATGCCATAAACTCTCCATCTCAATCTCTCCAAACATACTACCATGTTTGCTTGCCTACTGCTGTCAAAACTTCCTACTGTTTTCCCTTGCTCCACAGCATCCAAAAATCCAGTGTTGTCTTATAGGATCATACAGCATGGAAACAGACCCTTCTGACTAATCTGTGCTGACCATGTTCCCAAACTAAACTAGTCCCACTTGCCTGCACTTGGCCCTCATACCATCTTGCCCATTCCCCAGAAATATTACGCTCTTCCCTCAGTGTTACTGGGTCAAACTCCTGAAACTTCCTCCCAAATGTTGCAATGGATTAACGATATCAAATGAACTGCAGAGGTTGAAGAAGGCAGTTCACCACCAACTTCTCAACTTCTAAGGATGGGTAATAAATGCTAGTCCAGCCAGTGAAGCCTACATTCACAGAATGAATTTTTAAAAAGCTTCCTCCCAACATTCCATTGTGTTTCCTCACATGATGTACTGTGTTGCTGGCCTCGTAATACTGAGGACCAGGCTGATATTCTGGAGTCATAAGTTCAAATTCCACCATGGTAGCTGGTGAAATATAAATTCTGTTAATAAATCTGTAATACAAAGGTAGTCTCAGCATTGATGACCATTATACTAACAACAATTGTTGTAAAAGAGTTATCTGGTTCACCTCTAAAGTTCTTCAGGGAAGGAAACCTACCATTTTTACCCATTCTGAGCTACATGAAACTCCAGACCCCCAGCAATTTGGCTGTTTCTTGACTGTCTTCTGAAAAAGACTAGCAAGCCTCTCATTTAGAGATGAGGTTGTTGACTTGTTCACTCAGCTGGTAAGTTTGTTCACAGACGTTTCATAACCATTCTAGGTAACATTATCAGTGTGCCTCCAATGAAGCATTGGTGTTCTTAGATAAGCCAAACAGAGACATGCATGGGATTTCCTGGAAGCCTGGCACTCAACCAGAACTCCATTAACAAATATGTAGAGTTGGACCCCATATACTAACCAATAAGATACAGAACCAGCATCAAAACCAGAAATGACACCACCAACCCCAGCAGACCCAGACAAATAAATAGCAAGCGGGACAGAACATCAATGCTTCACATGAGGCACACTGATGATTTTACCTAGAATGGTATCAATTCAGCGAGCAAGTCAACAACCTCATCCACAGCCTGAGCTACAAATCTTCTTGAAAACTCTGAGTATTAACAGATGGACAATAAGTGCTGTCAGAAATGCCCACACGCACATAGAAAAAATATAACTCCTTCAAACCTTCCACTGCAGTTCCCCTCCATACTTTCACAAATCTCCCACTGTGTTCCTTATCTCCACTCCTTGAAACCTCCCACTGTGTTCCCTCACCTCCAAACCACTCAGTGTGTTTCCTCGCTCCATTCCCTCCAAAATCTCTCACTGTGCTATGTCAGCTCTCTCCCCAGAACAGGCTCTCCTAATGCCATACCCTGACACCTCCACTCCACTAACCTTCATTTGTACATGTCTCCCAGATGAATGCCACCTTTTCACACATTTTTTATTTACACCTTTCACCCACACCAGTACTGCTCACATTCTCCCTATTGGGTAAAGTGTAGCAGGCTATCAGATAATTGGGTGTTTGAGAAGTTCATATAACGAATAACAGAGACCCAGTAGTGAATTATAGATTGGAATTTAATTGTGAGAGTCCAGTTTTTTTGAAAGTAGAATAACAGGTACCAATGAATGAGTTACAGATTGGAGTCAAATTGGGAGGTTTATATAGTTTACTTATTGTAAACAATACCCATGAATGAGTTAAAGGCTTGAATACATCAAGAGAGTCACACAATAATGGATACTCAGGAGCGAGTAACAAGATGGAATGTGTTCAAGGGGGCTGGGCACTTATATACCAATATATATCATTGTTTTCTTTGCTCTTATCTAGCACAACCTCCAAAGTGAGGATAAGGGGTTCCAGATCTTCATATGATATCTTCACGGCTGCAGCTGCCATCTTGGCATGTCGCTGGTTGTCTGCAACGATTCCACAGATAATATGTCCCACACAGGTTACCTGCACAAAATAAAGTATGTTAAGGGCCAGGACTGACTCAAGAGGCAGCAAGTGTTCTCACAGTATGTGTGTAATGTCTCCGTCATTAAAGGCTTGAGCAAGAATTTTACAACTACTGCAAGTTGTTAGTTGGGACCAGATCTTCTGGTCTCTGAAATGGACGGTGCCCCAAAAGATGTAGTGGAACACTGATGAGAGGATTGTCTAGCAAGTTCTAACAATGGATAACAGCCTAGGGTCAAAAGTTTCCAACTCTGAATTAAAGTTGGGATCTTCAAACCGTTCTGTCTCATTAAACTGGATAATTACCGAGTAAATATGTCAGATTATTGGCAGTCCTAATTTCTGGCTTACAACTGAATCTCCCAACTCCTTCCAATCTCCTTACTTTCCTCCAATTCCTTCAAACCCCACCCAACTATTACCTGCACACATCCCCACACACATCCCACCCCCCATCCCCGTACACTACACACTCCCACCCCTAACCCCTCACTATACCAGGCCACAGACTGACCTTAACCCTCCCCTCAAAGCACCTCAGCCTGACCTGACTACACTAACTTGACCCGATTGGCCCCATCCAACTATCCCCTGAACCTGAACCTCAGTGACACACACATACCCTCAGATACTACCCCAATAATCCAACCTGACATAATTGCTCTACCTCCCCATATCCCCATCCATCCTGTGCCAATGTGACCCAACCACATCGCCATGCCAAGTGACCCCCAATCTGCCAAGTACCCTGTGCCCTCCACATCCCTGACCAAACCTGACAGTCCTGCTGAGCCTTAGGGTCCCTCTGAAACCTGGTCCAACAGCCCTCTGAGCCGACCTACACCTTCAACCACCTGTCATCCAATCTCCTCACTCAGGCATCTCCTTACTCAAGCTTCCTGCTTACCCACCTGCCACAGAACCCTCACTCACACCTGTGCCATTATCCCTTCATCCACCTGCCATTCTACCTCTTCACCCACCTATCACCCTACCCCCTTACCCAGCTGCCTGAGTACCCTCTTACCCACCTATCATCCTAAGCCTCACCAATTATCTATCTACCCTTCACCCACCTATCTGCCACCCTATCCCATCACCCATACATTTGCCTCACTATCCCCTTCCTGTCATCGTTCCTCTCACACATCATCAACCGAATCCCCTTACCTACCTACCTGCCACCTGACTCCTTTAACCATCTTCCCACCTGGCTCCCTGAACCACCCATTTACCACCCTAACCCTTACTCACTTTAAATTACTTCACTCAAAGGCTTATGAGTCTTTGAATTCCCTACCCCAGAGGGGTTTTCCATGTGGCGCTCTTTCGTTTAATACAATCAAGGATGGGATAGACAGATCTTTGATCTCTCAGTGAATCAAGGAATATGGATAATGAGCAGAAAGGTGAAGCTGAAGAACAAGATCAGCCACAATCGTACTGTATGGCAGAGCTGAAGCGACAGGCCACTTTGTCTACTCTTGCACCTATTTCTTAGGTTCTTGAAACTCAGTATTAAATCTGCAGAGGAGGCATAATTACAAAGTTTGTAAGTTTTACAAAAATTGGCCATGTGCTTGATGGTGAGGAAGAAAGCTGCAGACAACAGGAAATTATCAATAGATAGGTCATTTGGGAAGAAAAGTGGCAAGCTGTATTTAACCTAGAGGTGTGCGGTAATGCATTTAGGAAGTAAAGTAAAGTAAAGCAAGCAAATACACAATAAATGATAAAATATTGAGAATGCTAGAGGCTGACAGGAAACTTGAAGTGCATATCCACAGATTCCTAAAGATAGCAGAATTGGGTAGAATCTGGCTAAGAAGTCAGACAATACTGTGTCTTATAAATCACGGCAGGGTGAGAGCAGGGTGTAATTCCAAAATTCTCTGTATTCTGGTAAGGCTGTAGGTCAGGCATTGCAGACAGCTTTAATCATGACATTACAAGAATAATCTGTTTGTACTCGAGAAGAAACAACAGAGATGTATAAGGGTGTTGCCAGGATTGGAGAGTTTTGGGTGAAGAGAGATTAAATAGGCTGAGTCTGTTTTCTTTATGCAATAGGGCCTCCAGTAGCAGATGGTTATAATAAGGCAGGGTACCAAACAGGGAAGCTAGATAGAACCAGAAGACCCTTTCTGGAGCGAGATAGACACAGCTTTTTAGAATCCCTTTACTGCGGAAACAGGCCATTTGGTCCAACAAGTCCACACCAACCCTCCAAAAAGTATCCCACCCAGACCCATTCCTCTACGTTTACCCTTCACTAATGCACCTAACCTACAAATCCCTGAACACTATGAGACAATTTAGTATGACCAATTCTGCTAACCTGCACATGTTTGGATTGTGGGAGGAAACCAGAGCACCCAGAGGAAACTCACACAGACGCAGGGAAAATGTGCAAACTCCACACAGACAGTCACCCAAGTTGGAATCAAATCCAGGTCCCTGGAGTTGTGAGGTAGCAGTGCTA
Organism: Chiloscyllium punctatum; assembly: GCF_047496795.1. Taxonomy (NCBI): domain Eukaryota; kingdom Metazoa; phylum Chordata; class Chondrichthyes; order Orectolobiformes; family Hemiscylliidae; genus Chiloscyllium; species Chiloscyllium punctatum. The sequence continues at coordinate 21,473,217 of NC_092748.1, forward strand.
ACCACTAAGTCACCATGCTGTCACAAAGCATTCCTCGACTAATATGTGATCTATAAGCTCAATCCAAAGTAAATACTCTCTTTTCCTTGTTTTAACATTACCTTCTGTTAATATTTACAAAGACCTGAGCCAGGGGAATAAAGAATTCCTGCTTTGTGATCTTTAAGCCGTATGTGCATTTAACTCTCTCATATGGTTGCTAGGATTCCACAGGCCAGGCATCAAAGTAGTGATGGACAAGGTTGATGGAGTACCTAGCAAGATGGAGTGGATTGGAGGTTTTGAAACTGTCAATTTTCAAACAGGAGGCCAAACTTGATATAGATTTTTAGGGCCTCAGTCATTCATAGAGGAAATTGAACTAGAGGGCTTTATAAAACAGTAGAATTCATTTGTGAACTGTAATGCTCCTGCCACCTTCATATTTGTGACGCAGAACCATTTGGTGACCTGAATTTTCAGTCCAATGTGTCTTTTGCTCAACATTGCTCTTAGCCTGCTTGTCAAAGTTAAACCTAAAAAGTCAAATTAAGAGTCCCAAATTTTCCAGGCAAAAGTACAGCACCATGGCCATTTGTTACTGAGGAAGGCAGTACACCTCAAAATGAGAAAATTAAATGGTATGGAAAAGTGGTCCCAGTCCAAGACAGGGAGTGAAATGCGTGGATCAGCTGGTTACAATAGGAATTTCTGCAAGGCTATATGCAGTTAGCCCCTTTGCCTGACAACTTCCCAAGGAAACTAAAGAATGTTATAGAATCTTGTGGGAAAGGATGTACAAGACTTGACATTTCACAGAACATCGCAAAGAGTTGGAACCCAGTTGGAAGACTCTTTCTGTATCCTTAAACAGAAGATTATTCCATTGCTGGTGCCTGGCTACTGATTTCCATCTCCATTTCATACTGGAAGCTGTTGCATGTTCTTGGCCTAGGAGCAGTGCTGTCACAGACTGAAGGTCAGAAATGAATGATTGTCACTTATGCCAGTCAGAGTCTCAAGCCAAATGAGAGGAATATGCAAAATTACACCAGTGTGAAGTAATAGATTTGAGTAGGGTATTTCCCAGAAATTCAAAGACCTTCTGATTGGTGCAGATTTTGAAGTATTTACAGACAACAACACATTCAGCTGCTTTCAATGTCCATCAAGCTTGGAGCAACAGAAACCCAATGGTCAGGTAAACTCACTCAGTTTTAATTCGAGATCTGGTACAAGACAACCAAAAGTGATGGAACAACTGATGACTTTAATCAGAAAGCTGACCATGGAAGGAACCCATGCCAGCTCAGTTGAAGAGGTCTGTGCCTGATGCTGTGTCCATAGCCTATGTCAAAGGCAGCATTCCAACCCATGTTCTCTACGACCTTTCAACTAAGATTCAGCAGACAGTTACCAATGTACTTATGAGTGAGGCCAACCAAGTTTAGAGAAGTAGAACCAGATGCAGCTTCACCTCTATTATCTATCTCAAAAGATGACTGCAGACAGCAATCACATACAACACTTTTTGAAGGCTCACATCCATCAACTTGGCACCAGCTGATGAATTCCAAGCAGGCATGGAAACTACTGAAGTGCTGAATGTGGATCAAGAAAGAGGGGATGGTCCTTTAATAGCTCACTGATAACAATGAGAGAGAGAGAGAGAGAGAGAGAGAGAGAGAGGTGAGAGAATTCATTTTCCTGGAAGCCTCATGCATCAAATGTTGTTAGCAGTTCAAAGTCAAGTAGGATACTAAGCAATGGGAAAGATGACTGCTTTGAGCAAAAAGCAGTGTCCCCAGCGTGGGAGGGCTGCTGATATTAATGACTATCTAAAAATATGAGAAGTGTATTTTTGATTGAAGTAAGAGTGGGTTTGTAGGAGAGGGGATGATTGGGGATAAACTGGGATAGTTTTGTTGAAGATCACTACGGGTTAAAGATGGAACCTTTTTCCTTCATATGCTAATGGACTTCCCAAGATAAACAGGATATCTTTGAAATATTGGAAGGGGAATGCACAGTTTGCTTGATAAAGTTTAAATCAAAAAGTACGACAGTCATTATATTCACAATGGTTAATAAAATTGCAGCTTTTGGAGAATAGTAAACATAATCAGGATTGATAATGGGATTAACAAAAAGTGCAGCTTTTACCTCACTTTCACACAGAATCTCATCCATGCCAATGTTCTTCCCTGGGATATCCTGAGTTGTGATGATATCAAAAACTCCAGGGAGCTGCAGTGCTTTTGATGCATCAATTGACCTGAATCACAGTAAGAAGTAAACATGGATGCAGTAAATGAATAACTGGGTTTAAAAGTATATGACATAAGAAATAAGAGCAGGATTTGGGGGGTTCTTGTGGTACAGCAATAGCGTCCCTACCTTTGGCCCAGGAGACCCAGGCTCAAGTTCCACCTGCTCTAGAGGTGAGTACGTTGACCAACAAGTTGATCACAATTTGTTAGTGGCCCTCTTGTGATGCAATGGCAGTGGCCCTATCCTTGGACTGGGAGGCCTGGGTTCAATTACCACCTGCTGCAGAGGTGTGCAATAATATTTCTGAGGAGGTTGCTTTGAAAACAGGTTAATTAAAAAAATTATAGGCAATGGTCCATTTTGTCCATCCCATTCAATAAGAACATGGCCAATCTTCAATCTCAACTTTCCACCTGAATCCTCATATATGAATCACAGTTAGTAGATAGATACTGCAAGTGATTAGGGAGACAAATGAAATGTTGGTATTTATTACATAGAACATTACACCGCAGTACAGGCCCAATGGCCCTCAACGTTGCGCCAACATGTGAAACCAATCTGAAGCCAATCGAACCTACACTATTTCATTATCATCATTATGTTTATCCAATGGCCTTTTAAATGCCCTTAACATTGGTGAGTCTATCACTGTTGCAGGCAAGGCATTCCACACCCTTACTACTCTCTGAGTAAAGAACCTACCTCTGACATCTGTCCTATATCTATTACCCCTCAATTTAAAGCTATGTCCCCTCGTGCTAGCCATTACCATCTAAGGAAAAAGGATGGTGATGGCTTGCACTGTCCACCCTATCTCACCCTCTGATTATCTTATATGTCTCAATTAAGTCACCTTTCAACCTTCTTCTCTCAAACAAAAACAGCCTCAAGTCCCTCAGCCTTTCCTCATAAGATCTTCCCTCCATACCAGGCAACATCCTGGTAAATCTCCTCTGAACCCTTTCCAATGCTTCCACATCCTTCCTATAATGCAGAACTGTACACTGTACACAGAACTGTACGCAATACTCTCAAATGCAGCCACATCAGTGTATAGTACAGCTGCAACATAACCTCATGGCTCTGAAACTCAATCCCTCTACCAATAAAAACTAACATACATTATGCCTTCTTAACAACCCTATCAACATGGCTAGCAACTTTCAGGAATCTATGCACATGGACACCAAGATTTCTCTGCTCATCCACACCATCAAGAATCTTACCATTAGCCACCACCACTCTGTATTCATGATACTCCTTCCAAAGTGAATCAACTCACACTTTTCCACATTAAACTCCATTTTCCACCTCTCAGTTTAACTCTGCAGCTTATTCTATGTTCCTCTGCAACCTGCAACATTCCTTCCACACTGTCCACAACTCCACTAACTTTAGTGTCATCTGCAAATTTACTAACTCATCCTTCTATGCCTTCATCCAGGTCATTTGTAAAAATGACAAACAGCAGTGGCCCCAAAACAGATTATTGCAGTATACCACTAGTAACTGAACTTCAGGATGAACATTTCCCATCAAATAACACCCTCTGTCTTCTTTCAGCTATCCAATTTCTGATCCAAACCGCTAAATCACCTTCAATTCACTGTCTCCATAATTTCTGAAACAGCCTACGATGGGGAACCTTACCAAATGTTTTACTGAAATCCATATACACCACATCAACCGCTTTACCCTTATCCATCTGTTTGGTCACCTTCTCAAAGAACTTTATAGGGTTTGTGAGGCATGACCTACCCTTCATAAAATCATGTTGACTATACCTAATCAAATTGTTCCTTTCTAGATGATTATAAATCCTATCTCTTATAATCCATTCCAACACTTTACCCACAACCAAAGTAAGACTCACTGGTCTATAATTACCAGGGTTGTCTCTACTCCCCTCCTTGAACAAAGGGACAATATTTGCTATCCTCCAGTCTTCTGGCACTATTCCTGCAGACAGTGATGACATAAAGATCAAAGCCAAAGGCCCTGCAATCTCCTTCCTAGCTTCCCAGAAAAATCTAGGATAAATCTCACCTGGCCCACGGACTTGTCTATTTTCACACCTTCCAGAATTGCTAACACCTCCTCCTTGTGAACCTCAATCCCATCTAGTCTAATGTCCTGTATCTCAGGACATTGACAACATTATCTTTTTCCTGCATGAATACTGACAAAAAAAATTCATTTAGTGCCTCTCCTTTCTCTTCAGACTCCACACTCAACTTCCCACTATTGATCTTGATCGGCCCTAATCTCTTACTCTAGTCGTTCATTTTATTCCTGACAGAAAGTTTTTTTATTCCTGACAGAATACCTATAGAAAGCTTTAGTGTTTTCTGTGATCCTACCTGCCAAAAACGTCTCATGTCCCCTCCTGACTCTTCTTAGCTCTCTCCTTAGGTTCTTCCTGGCTAACTTGTAACTCTCAAGCACCCTAACTGAGCCTTCATATTTCATCTTTACATAAGCCTCCTTCTTCCTCTTGACAAGAGATTCAACTTTTTTAGTAAACCACAATTCCCTCACTTGACCACTTCCTCCCTGCCTGACAGGTACGTATTTATCAAGGACACAGTAGCTGTTCCTTGAACAAGCTCCACATTTCAATTGTGCCCATCCCCTGCGGTTTCCTTCCCCATACTACATATTCTAAATTTTGCCTGATCACATCATAATTGCCTTTCTTCCAGCTAGAACTCTTGTCCTGTGGTATATACCTATCCCTATATATACAAGGAGATGGAACGTCAAAGATGGATTTCTACAAAGCATTAATGAAGCTGCATCGGTATAGTTCATTTGAAAACGAATGTAACTTTATGAGAAGCAGGTCAGAGAAGGTTCTCTTGACTCATTAGGAACAGAATAGTCACTCAGTCCCTTGAGCCTGCTTCACAGTTCAATGAAATCAAGGCTGATCTGTGGCCAAATTCCATATACTGGCCTTTGGCCCAAATCACACAATACCTTTAACTAATAAATGTTCATCAACCTCAAATTTAAAATTAACAACTGATTCAGCTTCCACTGCCACTGTGGAAAAGAGTGTCAAATCTCTACTGTCCTTTGTGTGCAAAGTGCTTCAAAGGCTGTAACAAGCTTGGGAGCTGAGTGGTCCTTGTGGAACTCAAACTGAGCATCATCATAAACTATGCTTTATTACATTGTCAATAGCATCTTCCATTGCTTTGCTGCTGATCAGGGATACACCAATGGATTCATAATTGGATAGATTGGATATCTCCTTCTTTTTGTGGATGTTTAAATCATCAATACATTGTCATTGTAGCAGTACCAGTACAGCTTGGCAGGATGTAATTGTAAGATCCATGCGTTAGGCTGTATGTAAATTGGAACAGCATGTACATAGGAGAAAAGCTGCAAAGTTAAAATGTGTGTGAAATGGAACAATGGAATAGAGTGTGTTCAAGGTTTGATCATGAGAGAAATCAAAAGGGAATATTGTATGAGGTAAATGGAACAGGATTTAATTGTGGGAAAGCTCAAAACAGCTTAAATGGGACTGGGGCAGCCATAAGGAATTCAGCATATTGTTGCTCGAAAGTGTGACTGAAGCTTTGCAATCAATCACAGATCGATTAATTGAATAAGCTAACACCTCTTTATGAAATCTAGTCAGCTCTTAGAATTGGGTTACCATCTTTAACTGGACTGACGCCATGGTAGGATCGACTTAATTTATCGGCACCTGAGAAATGCAGCTCTCCATCCCACCATTAACATTTCTTTCAGATATGATGGGAAGACTCTGGCCACCGCCAAAATCTCCCAGCCAAAGGCTCTATGACCAGATGAGTGGTTGAGAGATATGGTGAGAGGGTCACCATAGATGATCTGTTAAATAGGGGAAAATAATTGGGCTTTACGCTTTTTCCTCATTCCTGTTCCTGTTCTTACATAAAAGTGGTTTTCAGTTTTTCCCCAGGAGCAAAAATTTCACTTTGCAGTTGATGAACTTACACAATCTTTGCATGAGCTTGTGTGCTGGTGACTAATGCCAAAACCAGCTCCCCATCCTGCCTCGGTATATCATCACAGTAAACAGCCTCTCCAGTTGCGTGCTTGATCGCAGAAAGGTGCATCACTGGCTGCCCAACTCCATCTCCAGAAAACTGATCTGAAAAAACTTTCTGTATAGAAAACAAAATCATTGTCATTTAACGCTCTGAACAATCCTGGAATTTTTCTAGCTTAAATAGTTGGAGCTTTCCTTCCCCAGTAAGAAGTTGCACAGCCACAGAAATCTACAGGACAGAAAAAGACCCTTTGGGACATTGAGTCTGCATCAGACAGAAACAGCCACATAACTATTCCAATCCTACTTTCTAGCACTTGGTCTTCTTGTAATCTTTGGCACCACATGTGCACACCTAAATATTTCTTAAACATTACAGGAACCGAGGAACAGGAGTAGGCCATTCAGCCCCTTAAGCTTGTTCCACAGAGATCATGGCTGATCTGTGCCCTAGTCCACATAACTGCCTTTGGCCCACATCCTATAACAAATATTATCAAATATTTATTAACAGACATTTATTTACCTTATATTTAAATTTAATAATTGATCCTTCAACCATTGACAGGAGAGCCTTCCAAACATCTTTCACCTGTTGTGTATAGAAGTGCTTCCTAACATCTCTCCTGAATGGTCTGACCCTAATTCTAGAATTACCAACAAGTGGAAATAGTTTATCTTTACCCACCCATGCCTCCCCCGCCACGCCTTCCCCCACCCCCCCCACCTCCCGCCCCCCCCGCCCCACGCCTTCCCCCCATGGCACGATGGCACAGTGATTAGCACTGCTGCCTCACAGCGCCAGAGACCTGGGTTCAATTCCCACCTCAGGCAACTGTCTGTGTGGTGTTTGCACATTGTCTGCGTGGGTTTCCTCCGGTGCTCCGGTTTCCTCCCACAGTCCAAAAAATGTGCAGATTAGGTGAATTGGCCATGTTAGGTGAAGGGGTAAATGTAGGGGAATGGGTCTGGGTGGGTTGCTCTTCGAAGGGTCGGTGCGGACTTGTTGGGCCGAAGGGGCTGTTTCCACACTGTAAGTAAGTAATCTAGTTAAGTAAGTAATTTAATTATCTTTTCCTGTAAATGTCTTGAAAATTTAGATCAGTTTGCCCTTTAACCTTCTAAATTCTAGACAAAACAGGCCTAATTTGTATTGTATAATATTGCTTCATAGATACCCTAAATACATGCTTGCATCATTCTTGTAACCCTACATTGTATCCTTCAAAGGCCAATATATCCAACCCAAGATGTGGTGTCCAGATCTGCTCTCAGTACTTCAAGTGGGGTGTAACCAGGGTTTTGTATAACTGCTGCAACCTTGTTCTTCAGTACTCTAGATGTAAAGGCCAAAATTCAATTAGCTTTCTTGATTATTTTCTGCAACTGTTTATGGCATTTTAAAGATCCGTGCACCTGAGCACATTTGTACTCTTGGAACATTCACTGTAATTAACTTCATTCTATCTAGAAAGTACCCTGATCTATCCTTTCTCAGTTCAAAATGGATAATCTCACACTTGCAATCATTGAACTCCATCTGCCACAGTTTTGCCCATTCACTTGGTTTATCAATATCCCTTTGAAATTTTCTGCTATCATCTATACTGTCTTCAATGCTGTCGAAGAGTTCTGAAGGTTTCTGCTTCTACCGTCATTACAGGCAGTGAGTTCCAGATTCCCACCAACCTCTGGGTGATAAAGGTTTTCCTCACAAATCCTCTAAATCTTCTTCCCTTTACCTAAAATTAATGCTCCCTGGTCATTAATTCCTTTAATCAAGTGGAAAAGTTTCTTCCTGTGTATCCGATCTATGCCCCTCAATTTTATACATCTGATTCATGTCCCTTTTCAATCTCCTCTGCTTTAAGGAACAATGCCAGTCTGTCCAATCTCTCTTCATAAGTGAAATTCTCCAGCCACATCCTGGAAAATCTCCTCTGGACCATCTCTAATGTTATCACATCTCTCTTATGATATGGAATCCAGAACTGCACACAATACTCCAGCTGTGCCCTAACCAACATTTTGTACAGTACCATCATAACCTTCCTGTTGTTAAACACTGCACCTCGGCTGATAAAAGCAAGTATACCATATGCCTTCTTAACCACTTTATCCACCTAACTTGATTCCTTAAGGACTGGTGAATGTGCACACCAAAGTCCCTCTGAACCTTGGTGCTTCCCAGGGTCTTCCCATTTATCATGTATTCCCTTGTCCAGGTATATTACCTCACATTTAGCCATATAATGGACTGAATTCAATTTTCTGCTGCTAAACCCACCTTACCAGCCCATCTATATGCTCCTCATTATTCAAGACCCCATCAATTTTTGTGGCTTTTGCAAATTTACTGATGAACCCTCCTACATTCAAGGCTAAATCATTTATACAAAGTACAAGTACCCCAACTCTGACTCTTGTGGGTCTGCAATGGATAGACTTCCAGTCAGAAAAGCACCCTCAATCATCACCTTCTACTTCTTTCCACTCAGCCAATTGTGGATCCAATTTTCCAAACGTCTTTGGATTCCATGGACTCTTACCTTTACTATCAGTCTCCCATGTGGAACCTTTTTCAAAAGCCTCGCTGAAATCAAAAGAGACTACATCAAAAGAACTGTCCTCATCTATACACCTGGTCACCTTGTAAAAACATTTTACCAACTTGGTCAGACATGTCCTCCCTTTAACAAAACCATGCTGACTGTTCTTGATTAATCCTTGCCTCTCCAAATACAGATTAGTTCTGTCCCTCAGAATTACTTCCAATAATTTCCCCACCACTGAGTTTAGATTGACTGGCTTGTATTTTTCTGGTTTATTCCTTGCTCAGTTCTTGAATAATGGTACCACATTGGCTGTCCTCCAGTCTGCTGGTATCTCTCCTGTGGCCAGAAAGGAATTGAAAATGTTTGCAAGGGTCTCTGCTTTTTCTCCCTCCCTCCATGACTCCCTCGTCAGGTCCACACCCCCCACCAATCCAACCTCCACTCCCGACACCTTCCCCTGCAACCGCAAGAAATGCAAAACTTGCGCCCACACCTCCCCCCTTACTTCCCTCCAAGGCCCCAAGGGATCCTTCCATATCCGCCATAAATTCACCTGCACCTCCACACACATCATTTACTGCATCCGCTGCACCCGATGTGGCCTCCTCTATATTGGGGAGACAGGCCACCGACTTGCGGAAGGTTTCAGAGAACACCTCTGGGACACCCGGACCAACCAACCCAACCACCCCGTGGCTCAACACTTCAACTCCCCCTCCCACTCCACCAAGGACATGCAGGTCCTTGGACTCCTCCATCGCCAGACCATAGCAACACGACGGCTGGAGGAAGAGCGCCTCATCTTCCGCCTAGGAACCCTCCAACCACAAGGGATGAACTCAGATTTCTCCAGTTTCCTCATTTCTCCTCCCCCCACCTTGTCTCAGTCCCAACCCTCGAACTCAGCACCTGCTTATCTGCTCCCAGGAGGATCAGTTCCACCATAGAACACACCAGATGGCCTCCTTCTTTAGAGACCGCAACTTCCCTTCCCACGTGGTTAAAGATGCCCTCCAACGCATCTCGTCCACATCCCACACCTCTGCCCTCACACCCCACCCCTCCAACCGTAACAAAGACAGAACGCCCCTGGTGCTCACCTTCCACCCTACAAACCTTCGCATAAACCAAATCATCTGCCGACATTTCCGCCACCTCCAAACAGACCCCACTACCAGGGAGAAATTTCCCTCCCCACCCCTTTCCGTCTTCTGAAAAGACCGTTCCCTTCGCGACTACCTGGTCAGGTCCACACCCCCCTACGACCCACCCTCCCATTCTGGCACTTTCCCCTGCCACCGCAGGAACTGTAAAACCTGTGCCCACACCTCCTCCCTCACCTCTATCCAAGGCCCTAAAGGAGCCTTCCACATCCATCAAAGTTTTACCTGCACATCCACTAATATCATTTATTGTATCCGTTGCTCCCGATGTGGTCTCCTCTACATTGAGGAGACTGGACGCCTCCTAGCAGAGCGCTTTAGGGAACATCTCCGAGACACCCGCACCAATCAACCAAACCACCCCGTGGCCCAACATTTCAACTCCCCATCCCACTCTGCTGAGGACATGGAGGTCCTGGGCCTCCTTCACCGCCGCTCCCTCACCACCAGACGCCTGGAGGAAGAACGCCTCATCTTCCGCCTCGGAACACTTCAACCCCAGGGCATCAATGTGGACTTCAACAGCTTCCTCATTTTCCCTTCCCCCACCTCATCCTAGTTTCAAACTTCCAGCTCAGCACTGTCTCGTTGACTTGTCCGGACTTGTCGAACCTGCCTATCTCCTTTTCCACCTATCCACTCCACCCTCTCCTCCTTGACCTATCACCTTCATCTCCTCCCCCACTCACCCATTGTACTCTATGCTACTCTCTCCCCACCCCCACCCTCCTCTAGCTTATCTCTCCATGCTTCAGGCTCACTGCCTTTATTCCTGATGAAGGGCTTTTGCCCGAAACATCAATTTTGCTGCTCGTTGGATGCTGCCTGAACTGTTGTGCTCTTCCAGCACCACTAATCCAGTACCTGCTTTTTCTCCCTTACCTCACCTAATGGTACATTTCATCCACCCCTGAAGATTTCTCTACTTTTATGCCTGCCAGAACATTCAGAACATCCTCTCTGACTATGTTAATTTCTTTAGTTGTATCACAGACCTTCTCTCTGATTTGTTTACCCATACGATCTCCCTCATTACTGAATACTGACACATTTAGAACTGTGCCTACATCCTCTGGCTACACACAAATCACCACTGTGGACATAAATGGCCCCTACTCTTCATAATTCTTTTATTTTTAATGTGCCTGCTTCATAAGATTTTGATGGTTCTATCCTTTTTCTTAATTGGAAACTGTTTGCGCTGTACTCTCTCTATTTCCTTCTGGAAATGTAACCCGTTGTTTTGAGACAGTATCTGCTCCCAGCCCGCTCTGCCCAAATCATACCCAAACCAGTTCTATGAAGAGTCACCGGACTCGAAACATTAACTCTGCTTTCTCCCCACAGACGCTGCCAGACCTGCAAAGTTTCTCCAACAAATTCTGTGGAGATTTTGTTTCAGATCTCCAGCATCCACATTTGTTTGTTTTATTATACTACCTGAATCATGTCAGATTCTATTAAACTCAGATTTCCCTCAGGTGACAACTTCTATTTCAGACCTATTCCAGAACAATGTTGAATGCTGTCTGTAAAACACACCCTCGCTGATATTTCAACCACTTGCCTTGCTTTGTTACTTAAAATTAAATCTAGAACTATCCCTCACCTAAAGGACAGTCTACATACTGCCTTAAAAAGCTGTCCTGGATGCATTTCAAGAATTCTGCTCCATCTAAACCTTTCACACTATGACAACTCCTAAGGTTGGGGAACTTGAAATCCCCTTCTATCACAATCCTGTTACTTTTGCACTTTCCTGAAGGTTACAGGGAGACCAGGGAGTTTCCCCAGGGAGACATGCAAATGCAGAAAGAGATGCCTCACCTAATGGAACAACCACAGAACAGCACAGCTGGGACTACCTGCAGGCAGTAGTGTCCCAAAGGATATGGCACAGGTAAGGGGGCCAACTGTTCCCCAAAGTAACAGAACAGAAAAAGTTAGTAACCCTGAGGTTACGTTGCATTTGTGACTGTTACAAGAGGAGTTTAAGTCCAGATAAAATACAATCTAACACAGATCCCAGTCATCTGGTGAGTGCCTACCAGACCATTAATACATTAGAGGGTAGCAAGGAGTAGTCAGTTCAGAAGGCAAGACTTGAAGATTCCTGAGTTGAACACTGACTCCCAGACACTGGAATCTTTATCATAAATGCCCAGTTAATACTTTTAAGCAAAGTATAGTGGAGGAATCTTACCACCCTTGTTGGGAAATCTAAAGAAATCTGAAAGCATTCATCAGATTGCATTGCACAAATAATTCATGACTTGGATGTGGAAGAATCCCAAGCAATAAACCAAAATTCCTACCAACTTATCATCCTCGGTCCTGGAATGAGGAGGCAGGGCTTGGGATAGTGATATCCTGAAATTGTCAAATTTGCAGTGAGACATCCCTTCTCCAGTGTTCAATGCTTCTCTCTTTGAAGGCCAACATACCATTTGCCTTCTTTACTATCTGCTTCATCTGTGTGCAACTGATGTACAAGGACACCCAAGTCACATAAACGCTGTCTCAATTTAGAGCCAGTTAGTAATCTGCCTTTGTTAGTTTGCTAAAGGAAGGTTGGATAACCCCACATTTATCCATGTTACATGCATGCATTTATCCACTCACTTAACCCGTCCAAATCATCCAGCTTTGTGTCATTTTCAAATTTGGTGATATTACTTTTCGTTCATTCATCTAAATCACTAAGATATATTGTGAATAGCTCGGGTCCTAGCATTGATCTCTGCAGTGCCCTACTAGTCACTACCTGCCATTTGTAAAACGTCCTGCTTATTCCTACTCTTTGCTTCCCGCATGCTAAGCAGTTTTCTATCAATTTCAATGGACTACTCCAAATTCCATGTGCTTTAATTTTACATGCTAATCTTTTATGTGAAACTTTGTCAAAAGCATTCTGAACCACATCCACTGGCTCCCCCTCACAAATTCTACTAATTACATTCACAAAGAATTCCAGGAGCTTTATCAAGCAGGATTCCTCTTTTGTCAATTCATGCTGACTCTGTATGAAACAAAAACAGAAATTTCTGAAGAAACTCAGCAGCTTTGGCTGCATCTAGGAGAGAAAGCAGAATTAATGTTTCAAATCCAGTGACCCTTCAAAAGCAAAAGAAGTTCTGAAGAAAAAACTGGAATGTTAATTTTGCTTTCTCTCCATAGATGCTGGAGTTTATCCAACAATTTCTGTCATTGTTTCTGATTTCCAGTATCCCCGATTGTTTTGTTTTTCTGACTGTGTCCAATCCTGCCCCTGCTTTCCAAGTGATCTGCCATTAAATCTTTTCTAATGAACTCTAACGTTTGCCCCACTACTGACATCAGGCTCACTGGTCCATATTTATTTTATTTTCCCATTTTATCTTCCTTTTTAAACATGGGGGCTTACATTAGGTCCTCTCCAATCTCTAGGAACTGTCCCAGAGTCTTGGAAGATGACCACTAATGCATCGACTATTTCTAGGGCCATTCTTTAACTACTCTGGGATGTAGTTATGAGGCCCTGGGGATTTATCGGCCTTCAATCTTATCAATTTCCCCAAAACAATTTCCTTACTGATTTCCTTCATTCCTCCCTCTTATTAAACAGTGTTCCCCATCATTTCTGTATGTGATTTTAGTCCTCCTTTGTGAACACGGAACCAAAGTATGAATTTAGTTGGTCAGCCACTTCTTTGTTCCCCATTACAAATTTCCCTACTTCTGACTGTAAGGGATAAGCATTGGTTTACATCAATCTTCTTCTCTTCACATATCTACAGGATACGTGCCCCTCAAGCTTACTGCCTACTTTCCTCTTCTTAATCAGTCCCTTTGTCTTAATATTGTGTGCAGCTTTGGTCTCCTTTTCTGAGGAAGGATGCTTCGGGACTGAAGTGTGAGGAGAGATTGACTGGGTTGGGATTGTTTTCACTGGAGTTCAGGCAAATCAGGAGGGATCTCTTTGAGACTTATAAAATTTTCACAGGGCTAGACATGGTAGATACAGGGAGGATGTTACTGATGGTGGGTGTGTCCAGAACCAGGGGTCACTGCCTGAGGATGCAGTTTAGACCATTTAGACCATTTAGGGTGGGGATAAGAAGACATTTCTCCATCCAAAGAGTGGTAAGCCTGTGGAATTCATTACCACAGGTAGCAGTTGATGCCAAAACATTGAATGTATTCAAGAGGCAGCTGGATATAACACTTGGGCCGAATGGGATCCAAGGTTATGGGGAGAAAGCAGGATTAGGCTTTAGATAATCAGTCATGATCATGGTGAATGAGGAGCAGCCCCGAAGGGCCAAAAGGTCTCCTCCTGCTCCTACCTTCTACGTTACCTCTGCTGAATTCTAAATTGCTTCCACTCCTCAGGTCTGCTGCTTTTTTCTGGCCAATTTGTATATCTCTTCCTTTAATCTAATGCTATTTCTAATTTCCCTTGCAAGCCATGTATCAACCACCTTTCCTGTTTTACTTTTATATCAGACAAAAATGAATAATTGTTGCAGTTCACCCATGCACTCTTTGATTGTTTGCAATTCTTTTCCACTGTCGTCATTTTCAGTAATGATCCCCAATATATTTTTGATTTCTCTGCCTATTACTTTTCTTATTCCCCTTTCTTTTTGTCCTTGTCCTTGGTTCCCCTTTTTCTGCCTCCTGTCATTTTAGGGTTTAAAGCCTCCCCAATCACTTCAGCAAATACTCAGCTTGGACACCCATCCCACTCCTGCCCAGGTATAACCCATTCAGCCTGTACTGGTGCCAGTTGTGCTGGTCCCCTAGAACTGGTCCAAATGTCCCAGGAATCTGAAATCCTCCCCTCATACCATCTCTTCACCATGCATTCAACTGATATATTCTGTTATTTCTACTCTGACAAACACGAGAGAGTGGTAGCAATCCCGAGATCACCACCTTTGAGGTCCTACTTTTCAACTTACTTCCCAACTCCCTATATTCTGTTATTCTGGTTTAGGGCCACATCCCTTTTTCTTAAACAGTGTATCATCTATACCAATCTGTACCCCAACCACTCACTGTTTTCAGGCTCCTCCTTCAGAATGTCCTATAGCCACTTTGAGGCATCCTCAACCCAAGCACCAAGGAGACAACATACGTCCCAATGAGTGAGACAAGATAAAAGCAATAATCAGGAAGTCTACCTACAGAGAGACCAGTGGCAGAGCAACTTGTCACAAAACATATCTCGATGGGAGTGCAGGGAATGAACCACATTAGGAATATTCACCAAACCTATTCACCGAGACTTTAAAAGTAAAACAGTAACATTTGTGATCTCCTGTGTTTACCTTCGCTTCTTTTTCTTAAAAATAAAGCCGGTTAAGTAGAAGACTAATCTTGTTTTTTTTAATATAATTATAATGAAGTTTAAAGAGCAGAGAATCTTGAATAAATTAATTAAAAATGAAATCAAGTATGATTGAGATGGTAGAACAAGTGATATGTTACTGTTGCAGCATGTGGAAGCTGCTGGACCCCAATGTGGTCCACAGCAAGTACATCTGTAATCAATATTTGCGGCTCAAGGAACTTTGGATCCGGGTTGAGTTGGAATCTGAGTCGCAGACATTGTGCCACAACATGGAAGGGGCAAGTTACTTGGACACTTTGCTCCAGAGGGTGGTGACACCCTTCAAATGAGATAATTCAAAACAGGTCTGGGATCAGGGACATTGTAGTGTGATTGTAGGTGAGGCTGATATGAGAACCCAGGGGTTTCACTTGAGGAGCTTCAGCGCCTGTAATTATCCAGTAGTTACAACATTCTCACAAGCTGTGTGAATGAGAGTGAGGACTGAGGAGCAGACTTACAAAGTGACCATGACAGTATGATTAGGGGAATAGCTACTGACCTCTGCAGCTGTGAGCAGGAGTCATAGAGTCATATAGACCCTCTGTCAAACCAGTCCATGCTGACCCTAATCACAACTTAAACTAGTCACCTACATACTCTTGGCTCATATCCCTCCAAACATTTCTTATTGAGATACTATTCAAATGTCACTTAAATGTTGTAACTGTCCCTGCATCCATCACTTCCTCTGGAAGTTCATTCCACACACGAATCACTCTCTGTGTAAAAATGTTGCCCCTCATGACTTTCATAAATCTATCTCCTCTCACCTTAAAAGTATGCCCCCTAGTCTTGAAACCCCCAAACTTAAGGAAAAGACACCTGTCATTTCCCTTAGCTATACCCTTCATGGTTTTATAAACCTCTATAAGGTCACCCCTCACCTCCTACACTCCAGTGAAAAAAATCCTAGCTTATTCAGCCTCTCCTTACAACTCAAACCTTCCATTCCAAGCAACATTTCAGTAAATCCTTTATGAACCCTGTCAAGTTTAATAACTGGACACAGTACTCCAACATCCTGTACAACCTTAACATATTGCCCCAACCCCTATACTCAAAGGTCTGAACAATGTAGGCAACATGTTAAAAGCCTTCATAACCACTATGTATACATGTGACGCAAATTTCAAAGAATTATGTACATGAACCACTAGGTGTCCCTGTTCTACAGCATTAGCCAAGGCCATACTTTTAATTGTGTAAGTTTTACGAAATAACCCTTGGTTGTTTTACCAAAATGCAATACTTTGCATTTATCCAAATTAAACTCCATCTGCCACTCTCCAGCTCATTGATCCAATTCATCAAGATTTCTTTGTAATCTTAGATATCCTTCTTCACTGATCACCACAGCACCGATTTTGGTGTCAAACGCAAACTTACCAACCATGTCCTCTACATTTTCAAGTAAATCGTTCATATAAATAACAAACAAAAGTTGACCCAGCACCGATCCGTGTGAAACACCACTGGTCACAGACCTCCAGTCCAAGAAAAAACCCTCCACTACCACTCTCTGTCTCCTCCCATTAAGCCAATTTTGTATCCAATTGGCAAGCTCGCTCTGAATCCACTGTGATCTAACTTTACTAATTAGTCTGCCATGTAGAATCTCATCAAAGGCTTTACTAAAAGCCCAAGTAAACAACGTCCACCACTCTTCCTAAGGTTGTGTTGCCAGCCTGGGCAAAGGACACCTCCCCAGGGCTGGAGGAAAATTTGGAGAAGGTGGAGAGGGATCCAACGTGAATCATCCACATTTTAACAATAACACTGGTTTCACTAGAAAGGAAATTCTACTGGAAAATTTAAAAAGTGGTAGTATATTAGCATGGTTAGAAGAATGGCTAACTAATAGAAGATGGTGTGTCCTTAAAAAAAGGGACATTTACAGTAATTAATGTTGGGTCACAATTATTTATAATATATATTAATAATGATTTGGATGAGGAAAGTGAATATACTACAGCCAAGTTTGTGCATGACACTAAAACAGGTGGAAGGCAAGTGGAAGGATAACAGGGAGACTGCAGAGGGATATAGATAGGTTAAATGAGTGGACAAAAACTTGACAGATAGAATATAACATTGAAAAATGAAACATCATTGTAGCTTGGCAGGAAGAATAGAAGAGTCGACTGTTATTTAAATGGAGAAAGACTGCACAACACTGCAACACAGAGGGATCGCGTCCTTGTGCATTGATCTCAAACAGCAATCAAATTCAGTAGGTAACAGTGAAGTTAATGTGAATGTTGGCCTTTAGTTTAAAGGGAATGGAATGCAAATATATTGAAGATTTATTAACACTAGACACAGCATTTGTTAGATCTCACCTAGAACATTACAAAGAGTTTTGGTAGCTTTACCCAAGGAATACTAGCTCTGGAGGCAGTTCACTGAAGGTTCACTCTGTTGATCCTGAGTATGGAGGGATTTTCTTGAGGAGATGTTGAGTAGTTTGAGCCTGTACTCACTGGAGTTTACAGGAAGAGATGCAGCCTTAATGACACATACAAGAATTTTAGAAGACAATACAGGGTAGAAGTAGAAAGGACATTGCCCTTTGTGGGAAATTCTAGGACCAGAGGGCATAACCTCAGAAAAAGAGATTGCACTTTTAAGACAAAGGTGGGCTGGAATTTCTTTTTTCAGAGAGTAGTGAATCTATGGAATTCTTTGCCAAAGAGAGCTGTAGATGCTGGGTCATCAAGTACATTCAAGGCAAAGACAGACAAATTTTTAATCAGTAAGGGAATCAGTGTTTACAGGGAAAAGGCAAGAAAGAAGAGTTAAGGATTATCAGATCAACCATGATCTCATTGAAAGATACAGCAAACTCAATGCGTTGAATGACCTACATCTGTTCCTCTGCCTTACGTCCTTATGGTCTAGCATTGACACCACAGAAGAGCCATCTCCAGTAGAAGAGAAGCTAGCCATTGTGCCTTGGCATTCAGTGGCAATACCATCACTGACAACTTTCTGAGGGTTACCACTGACCAGAAACTGAGCAGAACTAGCCATAGTGTAGTTATAAGAGCAAGTCAGAGGCTTAGAATCCTACTGTGAATAATTTACAAGACACAAGTCAGGATAGAATACTCCCCACTTGCCCAGCTGTGTGCACCTCCAACAACACTCAAGAAGCGTGACACCTTCTACGATAAAAAAGCATGTTTGATTGGCACTACATCTGCAAGCATCCAGTCCTTCCATCACCAATGGTCAGTAGCAGCAGTGTGTACCATCTACAAGATGAACTACAAAAATTTACAGAAGATACTCAGACAATACCTCCCAACTTAATGACTACTACTATCTAGAAGGACAAGGGCAGAAGATATATCAGAACACCACCAACTCCATGTTTCCTCTGAGCTACACACAATTCTGACTTTGAAATATACTGCCTTTCCTTCACTGTCCCTGGGTCAAAGTCCTGGAGCTCCCTCCCTCATGGCATTGAGAGTCTACCCACAGATGGACTGCGGGGGTTCAAGAAAACAACTCACCACCACCTAGTCAAGGGCAACTAGGGATGGGAAATATTCACTAGCCTAGCCAGGATGCCCACATCCTATGACTGAATAAAGAAAATACTAACTTCATTCTATTCCTCAATCTCCTTCCAGTTTCTTGTTCCTAGTGTGCTTTTTTCTTAAATCCTTCCAATCCTCAGGTTTGTTACAGTTTTGGTAGCTTTATAGTCACTTTGATTTAATTCTAAACCATCCTTAATCCTTTGTTAGCCAATAACTCCATGCAACCACCAAAATGGAAAAAGGCATTTTTCTTTTCCATCTGGTAATCTCACCTGTTGACATTTGGTTTCCATAAACCTGTGCTAATGCTGCATTGTGGGAAAGCAATGCATTTTGGAATAAACGCTGAACTGTTGGGTGGCAATGTAAATACACCAGTTCAGACACCTGAACAATTATCAGATGTCTTTGCCCGAACCCCTGGAACCTCCTACCTAAACCTCTGTACCTCTCCACCAAACCTCTCTCTCCACCTTTACGATGCTCCTTAAACACAGCATCTTGGTCAAGTTCCAATTATTCGACTTAATGGTTGAAGTCATCAGGTCTCAGGAACATTGGTGATGGGCAAGTGAAGAAATGCACATCGGACTCCTTCAGAATCCCTAATGGTCACACATGCTGCAATTGAACATTTCGACGGGGTGATTCCCTGATGTCTGTGAGCCTTCATCAAAGTCTTCAATCTTGAATCCAGGGAGAATACTTCAATACATGTAATGTAACTGGACACCTACTCTGCCTCTGGAACTGTTTGGCAATTTAACTCAGAGCTTTCCAAACTGTGAATTTTGACTCCCAGTGGGGTCACAAGCTCCAATGACATCCGTGGTTCACTGACCAAGTTTTAGCTGTTTGTAATCTTGCAGTTTGTTAAATAGTGAATATGGCTTATCTGAATCATAGAATCCCTACAGTGTGGAAACAGGTCATTTGGCGCAACGAGTCCACACCAACTTTCCGAACAGTATCCCGCCCAGATCCATACCCCTACCCTATTACTCTACACTTCCCCTGGCCAATTCACCTAACCTGCATATCTTTGGACTGTGGGAGGAAACCAGAGCACCCGGAGGAAACCCACGCAGACACGGGGAGAATGTGCAAGCTCCATACAGACAGTCGCCCAAAGCTAGAATCGAACCTAGGTCCCTGGCACTGTGAGGCAGCAGTGCTAACCACTGAGCCACCATGCCACTTGAGCTGCTTGATGTTGCAGGCCTGAATCCTGACCAAAAATTCCTCTTGGGAAGCTAGGGATTTTTTTATACTTAAAATCCATGTGGATTAAATGGTGATTATCTCCCATCTCTTATAGATCTCTATCCCCCTCTTGTACCCCCCTTAGTTCTTAGACATTCCCCATATAGCCACCCTCCCACCAAAACATATGCTGCTCTTACAGGTAACTTCCCCAAATCTCCACTGCTCTCACAGGCATTTCCTCTCTACCCACAGGTGTTGTTTCTCCAATCCTAAATCTCACAGGCATCTTCTGCACCCCATCTTCTCACAGACACGTACCCCACCACTCTGCTCTCACAGGTATGACGTCTTGATGACTTTCAAGCACCAAACTGGGGCCATGATGAGAAAATGTTTGGGAAGCATTTTAATCCTTGTACTGAATCGGAAATCAGTTAATGCAACTCAGCTAGCACCACCTACTGTCTCAAGCCCAGTACCCACCTACTCCACCTCCATCCCCACAAATCAACTGCCCCTTTGATTAGACTCCACTATACCAGCCAACATACCTAAGTAAACCTCCAACCATCTGACACCTGACCACCCCGCACTGGACCTGACTAGCCCACCAACCACCCAACTACTGGGCTACCCGCACAATCCTGTACTGAGTTCCCCTGAGCACCCTTGAGTTCCCCACTCCTGGCTCCTCCTTTACTGATCCACCACTTACAGAATTTATCCAGTTACTGACTTACCCGGCTTCTGAAAAGATGGGCTCTAGAAAAAATCTGTAACAATATAAATACAACAGCTACTATTGTGAAAGAGGGATATCCTGCCTTCTCTTCAAGCTTT
Organism: Chiloscyllium punctatum; assembly: GCF_047496795.1. Lineage (NCBI taxonomy): Eukaryota > Metazoa > Chordata > Chondrichthyes > Orectolobiformes > Hemiscylliidae > Chiloscyllium > Chiloscyllium punctatum. The sequence goes on from NC_092748.1 coordinate 21,494,207, forward strand.
GCTTGCACCTAATGAACTTTTCCTGGGCTGGCTGTACTGACCTGAAGCTTCAGTTTGGATCAGAAGATACATCTGAAACTATAAAGGGGTCAGGTTGAGGAAATATTTTTACACTGTAGCAATGCACTCAGCACCGATGCTGACCACAAGTTTTAACCTAATATTCCGCATATGGATCTTTGCCAAACACCATCTGATAACTGGTCTAATCGGTACCTTGGAATTTTTACTACATTAAAGGTGCTGTATAAATGCAATCTTTTGTGGAACAGAAAGAGTATAAAGATCAGGCTAATTGGTGGATCAGACTACTCAACCTCTCTCCTGAATTTGCTTCAAATCCAACCTCTTTCAGTCATCCCATCGACTCAGATAAACTTGCAGCTAAACCTTCACTAGTGTAAAAATAGGTGTCACAACCTGTTAACTCACAAAAAAAGAAACTGTCTCATCAAGAGATCCAATTCGAGAGGGGTTTCTGTCAGAGTTCAAAGCACGATGGTCCTTGGATCAATCATCATCGCTATTGATATCCTTCACAAAGATCAACTGACCTGGAAACTTTGGAAGCCCCGAGGCAGCTCAATCGAAAATGGGATTGTTGCACTACACAGTCGCTCTGGGATGTTTGCACCAAACGGATCCTAGTCAGAAAATGAAAAGGAGCAGTGAGTTTAAGTAATGCAGAGAGTAGTGCTTACATTGCAAGCTGGAAGGATGAGGGGTGACTCTTTGTGTTGTTTTCAATAGGACGTTGAGTACATTCCTAACTTCAGAAAAGATCAAATCACTTAGAAGCTAAGTATCTCATCACCACATGATATCCTGGACTGGCTCTAATAGAATTGATTTGAGGATTTTTCCCTTCTTGATGGCCCTGAGATTTGTACTGTTTTTTCTGCCTATCCTGGAGATTACATGGCAGTGGGGGATAGAGGAGTAAGGAAGCATTCACTCACAATGTTTCATTCATCATAGAGTGCAGGGGTGGCTGGATTCATCAGCTGGTCTTTGCCTGACCTTCAAATTTGCCTTTTGGGTGTCATATGTTTGAATTTTTGCATGTTCTCATTTATATGCAGGTATACCTACTTGCCCATTTTGACAGGTTCAGCATAAACCAATCAAATACTTCAGGCATACATTCTCCCCATGTATGCGTGGGTTTCCTCCAGGTGTTCCTGTTTTCTCCCATAGTCCAAAGATGTACAGGTCAGGTGAATTGGCCGTGCTAAATTGCCCATAGTGTTCAGAGATGTGTAGGCTAGATGCATTAGTCAGGGGAAATACAGAGCAATAGAATAAGGGAATAGATCTGGTGGGACATTCTTTGGAGGGTTGGTATAGACTTGATGGGTCAAATGGTTTGTTTCCACACTGTAGGTATTCTATGAAATACCACGGACAGATACACAATGCACGATGCCTTCCGCACCCCACAAATCTCATGCCCTAAGTTGTCTTGGGCGTTTCTAATGTAGCAAAAATCAATGGCTGAAAGTACTTTCACAATAACATACTATGGCCTCTTTGAACCCATTCCTTTCACACCTTCACCAAAGCTTAACAAACTAATGTGGCGAATTCCAAAATTAGAGGAGAATCCACAGCAGGTCTGCAGTGGATTGGGACATGAAGGGGTTCAGAACGTGATGAGGTTCTCTCTTTAGTAACTTTTGTTCGTGGGACCAAGGAGAAGGAAAGGTCTTTCTGAGCCCCATGAGGACCACTTAAGTCTCATGTTGTTTCAGCTTCCTCCATCCAACCACCCCCAACATTCCCCTTCTCATGACCATCCCAACGTCCTCTTCCCACGTCCCACATATCACCAGCCATGGAATACGTATATCTTGCCTCCTTGCCCAATAGTTGCTGCAATCTCTGCCACACTTGTAGGTAGAACTTGTAGAAGAAACTGATGGTCAATGTCCTGCGGAACTGCACACTCCCTCCAGGTGCTGAGTCAGGGAGTGAAATATCATCAAGCAGCAGCTCACAGGTCTGACGCAGCAGATTCTCATCCCAGGATCTGTTTCAGGAATGAAGAGGTTACAAGTTACACACTCAGAATCTGAGCAATTGTGAAATCTACAGACAATCACTGGCAGCCCACAGCCGAGCTATCTAGATTGTGCGTGTGAACAAGTGCCATAGCAATTTGCGAAGACAACGATGATTTATGCATTGATAAGACAAGATTCTGGGTGATACTGGTGATAAATATAGCTGCTACTCCAAATTTATGAAAACCGGACATAAACTTGAATTCAAATTGCTACTAGAGAGATAAGTGTAGCTGTTTAGATCTGGCTTCTGTGCATCTCAAATTAAATATAAACCAAGAAGGAGGAAGCCAAAACAGCTACAACGCCCTGGTAAACTAGTCAAAAAACTAAGGGGAATGAAATATATCAAGTGGACAAATTTTCCTTTGTGGCCTGACATTGAAAAGTGGTCTCCAGCTTAACTACATGAATATTCTGAATATTTTCAGGCTTACCGGTTAGTTAGCTCCTTGCTGCATCTCTTTGCAAATACGGTGGTGGGGCCCACTCCTCCGAAGAACATCCTCAGGTCAGTAATGACATTCGTCTCATCTTTGAATACGACCTGCATTCCTGCATTCACCGTGGAGAAGGCATTTTGCCGACGGGGGGCCTGGCGAAATGCCAACACAAACTGCCACTGCAAAAAAGGTGAGAGTATAACCAACTTATTTTGTGAGTTTTTCTGTATTTCAGAGAAAGACGTGGCACATATGGAGGCCATTCAGCCCCTGGTGCTGGTGCCAACTCACGAAAAAAGCAATACCATCAGTCCCACTCCATGATTCCAATCCCAGAGCTCAGTAAATGTTTCCAGTTCAAACACTGACCCATTTCCCGTTTGAAAATTACCATTTAAATGCTTCCACTACCATTTCAAATAGGACATTCCAGACTCTTCAGATAATAAAAATTTTATGTCACACCTGGTTCTTTTGCCAAGTATCTGAAATGCTTTGGTTAACAGCCATTCTGCCAGTAGAAACAGTTTCTCACTGACTCTGTTGAAATCGTTCATCATTTTGAATACCTCTAATAAATTAGACCTTACCCTCTGTAATCTGAGGAGAACAATGCCAATTCTTACAATCTGTCCATATCCCTAAAGTGTGTTGTCCAGAATTGGCCAAATTACTGCAGTTTAATCAAGGCCTGACCAATGCTCTGAAAAGGTTTAGCATTTATCCTACCACCTCTCTTCCTTCTGAAATGATTGATCGATTCTAAATTGAAGATACTGGCAACTCACATTAGAACATAGAACATTGAACATTACAGCGCAGTACAGGCCCTTCAGCCCTTGATGCTGTGTCAACCTGTGGAATCAATCTGAAGCCCATCTAGTCTACACTATTCCATTCTCATCTATATGCCTATCCAATGACCATTTAAATGCCCTTAAAGTTGGCAAGTCTACTACTGTTGCAGGCAGTGCGTTCCACTTCCCTACTACTCTCTGAGTAAAGTAACTACCTGTGACATCTGTCCTATATCTATCACCCCTCAATTTAAGGCTACGTCCCCTCGTGGTAACCATTGCCATCTGAGGAAAAAGGGCTCTCACTGTCCACCCTATCTAACCCTCTGATCATCTTTTCTGTCTCAATTAAGTCACCTCTCAACCCTTATCTCTCTAACAATAACAGCCTCAAATCCCTCAGCTTTTCTCGTAAGACCTTCCCTCCATACCAGGCAACATCCCAGTAAATTTCCTCTGCACACTATACAAAGCTTCCACATCCTTCCTATAATGAGGTGACCAGAACTGTATGCAATACTCCAAATGTGGTGCACCAGAGTTTTGTACAGCTGCAACATGATCTCATGGTTCTGAAACTCAATCCCTCTACGAATGAAAGCTAACACACCGAATGCCTTTATAACAATCCTATCAACCTGGGTGGCAACTTTCAAGGAACTATGTACATGAACATCGAGATCTCTCTGCTCATCTACACTACCGAGAATCTTACCAATAGCCCAGTACTCTGTATTCCTGTTACTCCTTCCAAAGTGAATCACCCCAAGCTTTTCCACATTAAACTCCATTTGCCATCTCTCAGCCCAGCACTGCAGCTTATCTATGTCTAAGTGACCTACAACATCCTTTGTCACTATCCACAACTCTACCAACCTCCGTGTCATCTGCAAATTTACTAACCCATCCTTCTACACCCTCATCCAGGTCATTTATAAAAATTACTAAACAACAGTCGATCCAAAACAGATCCTTGCAGTACCCCACTAGTAACTGAACTCTGGGATGAATATTTCCCATCAACCACCACCCTCTGTCTTCTTTCAGCTAGCCAATTTCTGATCCTAGCCTCCATATTTTGTGCTATAGCCTACCATGGGGAACTTTTCCTGTAGACAATGATGACTTAAAGATCAAAGCCAAAGGCCCTGGCTTCCCAGAGAATCCTAGAATTAATCTCATCTGGCCTTATTTATCTATTTTTACACTTTCCAGAATTGCTAACGCTTCCTCCTTATGCACCTCAATCCCATCTAGATCAGTTGACTATATCTCAGTATTCTCCTCAACCACATTGTCTTTGTCTTTATAGCATGAACCTATTCAATTGGGGGAAGGGATAACATGAAACAAACAGAGAGAATGCTGGAGAAACTTAGCAGGTCTGGCAGCATCTGTGGAGAGAAAATCAGAGTTAACCTTTTGAATCCAATATGACTATACTTCAGAACTGATAATATGCTTAATACCAGATAAAATGCAAATGTTGTTGATGAAGGACCAAGTCCCATCAAATGCCACATATCCCTGGTTGAAACAAAGTCAGCAAGAATTACTTCTCCTTGACGTCCCTGATTTGCTCATTCATTATCCAATCTGACGCTATACTGGTAGCATCCTCATAGAGTCATAGAGATGTACAGCACTGAAACAGACCCTTTGGCCCAACTTGTCCATGCTGACCAGATATCCGAACCCAATCTAGTCCCACCTGCCAGCACCTGGCCTATAACCCTCCAAACCCTTCCTATTCATATACCCATCCAGATGCCTTTTAAATGTTGCAGTTGTACTAGCCTCAACCACTTCCTCTGGCAGCTCATTCTATACACGTACCACCCTCTGAATGAAAAAGTAGGTCTCTTTTATATCTTTCCCCTCTCACCCTAAACCCTATGCCCTCTAGTTCTGAACTCCCCCACCCCAGGGAAAAGGCTTTGTCAATTTATCCCATCCATGTCCCTCATGATTTTATAAACCTCTATAAGGTCACCTCTCAACCTCCGACGCTCCAGGGAAAACACCCTAGCCTATCCAGCCTCTCCCTACAAATCCTCCAACCCTGGCAACATCCTTGTAAATCTTTTCTGAACCCTTTCAAGTTTCACAACATCTTTCTGATAGGAAGGAGACCAGAATTGCATGCAATATTCTAAACGTGGCCGAACCAATGTCCTGTACAGCTGCAACATGACCTCCCAATTCCTGTACTCGATTCTCTGGCCAATAAAGGAAAGCATACCAAAAGCCTTCTTCACTATCCTATCTACCTGCGACTCCACTTTCAAGGAGCTATGAACCTGCACTCCAAGGTCTCTTTGTTCAGCAACACTCCCTAGGACCTTACCAATAAGTGGATAAGTCCTGCTAAGACTTGCTTTTCCAAAATGCAAACATCAGCACAGAAAGCTGTGATTGGTCCAAAATTGAGCCTGAACATCATCAAAGCCAGTGTGTTGGCACATGTCATCACTTCACTGGCAACTGGTCAGACACAATGATCATAGAGATGGGGCTTTTGCAAAGATGGTTAAAATAACAAAATTAATCAAAATGCTTTTAATTACTAGTCCAAGAAATTGCTGGAGTGTCTTGAACAATGACAAGCTTGAGGCCTACGCCATTCATTGGTGACATTCATTTCCATAACAGCATCTTACATTGGGCTCCCTACCAAGATAACTGACCAGCGGACCATCCAAATTTAGCACTCCCCCACTGCTAATCAGTAACTTTTGTCCTGGCTTTATATCCTGAATGCAGAGGCAATCCATCCCAAATGTCTTTTCAAGCAACTTACTTGGTCTCAATACTTCTTTGTGACTTCAAAGGAACTCCTAACTTTTCCTGCGTTGCTAATACCACCTCCATGAAGTTCATTTTCTCTCACATGACAGACACAACTCTGTAGCTCTGTATAAAACTTAGGTCCATCCGAGATTTGAACACTGCTCTCAAACCCAGGCAGCCTCTTCAAATTCCTCTTACTGTTTCCTATATGTGAAGGATTATTAATGCAACCGCTCCCAGAAGTTGAGTTGTCCGTGTTAATATTAAACAGTGATTATAAGTCTCACATTTAACCTATTCTGTTATTTAAAAACTGGTCAGCTAGGTCTTCTGGAATTCCAGAAATCCAGTAGCTCAGGTAAATCAAGGATAGCTTCAGGTCAAAGGTTAAGTGTCTTCCCATTACTGCAAGAGGGTTCAGATTGCACGTCCCAGGATCAGGCCATGTATGTCACCTTAGATCAGATCACAGTATCCCCCATGTCCTAGCATCTAGATGCCATGCCAGATTTCAGACCATTCCCTGCCCTCCCATTACAGTAGTAGCAGGTTCTTGGCTTGTCCCTTTGGCTAGCAGCTTGTTCCAGAGTGCTCCATGCCTTACAGGGGCATACCTGTCAATGAGGATGACTTCCAGACAGAGATCCCTGTACAGAATAAAGACCTTCAAACTCCAATGTATGGAGGGACAGGCTTCCTGAGAAACACCTTCACCTCCTGACTTAAGAAATCTAATCAGTCTCAAAATTGAGGTCTGTGTTTCCCAAAACTTTGAAACTACAGAACTCTCCATCTCCTACTGTTTTCTGTTCCATGACAATCCCCAGACTTTTAAAAGACAATCTTAGCAGGATCCATAAACACTTACAGTCATCAGTTTTCAACCTTCACTCATTCCCACTAAATTGCTGACTTCCTTCTGGCCCTCATGCCTACCTGACAATTGTAAATAATTTGTGCTCAGTTTCTCTCTCTCTCCTTTTTGAAACCACTGTCATTACCCTTCCCTCAGGAAATCCATCCTTGGACCATCTATCCTAACAACTACTGCCCTATCTCTTAACATCCTTTCATTGAAAGTGTTGTCACCTGGAACTGTTGTCGGAGTCTATCATCTCAGCCCTCACATATCTCTCAGAAGGTTTGCAGAACAGTGTCCTACACCCAAATATCTTCAGCAATAACCTTCCCTTTTATCATAAAGTCAGAAGTGAGGATGTTCACTGATGATTGCATAACATTTGGCACCATTCATATTTCTTCAGTAGTCCATCTTGGGTTGATAAGCAGCAAGTAACATTAATGCTACAAGTGCCAGGCTTTGACTATCTCCAACAAGACTGAATCCAACCATCACCTTTGATATTTAACAGCATAGCTATTACTAAATACCCTGCTATCAGCACCTTGAGCAGAAACTCAACAGAACCATCTAAATAAATACTGTGCCAAGAAGAGCAGGTCAGTGTTTGAGAATTCTGTGGCAGGTGATTTTTCTCCTGCCTCCTGACAGCCTGTCCTCTATCTACAAAGTGCAAGTCAGGAGTCATAGAATCATCTTAGAATCCCTACAATGTGGAAGCTGACCATTCGGCCCTCAAGTCCACACCAATCTTCCAAACAGCATCAATACTGGACCCAACCCCCTACCTGTGTAATCCTACATTTCCCATGGCGAACCAACCTAGCCTGCACACCCTGGATGCTATGGGCAATTTTTCTAGCAAAGCCAATCCAGCTAACCTGCACATCTTTGGACAGTGGGAGGAAACCGGAGCACCCAGAGGAAATCCACACAGACACAAGGAGAACATGCAAGCTCCACACGGATGATTCTCTGGCGCTATGAGGCAGCAGTGCTACCCACTGAGCCAACACGCTGCCCTTGTGTGATGGAATACTCTCCATTTGTTTGGATTAATCTATCTTGAACAACACTCAAGAAGCTTGACAACATCCAGGACAAAGCAGGCCATTTGATCGGCATCACATCTAACATCTTCAACATTTATTCCCTTCAATACCAGTGCATAACAGCAGCAATGTGTACTGTTCAAAAGATGATCTGCAACAAGTCACCAATGCTCCTTAAGATAGCATTTTCAAAATGTATTACCTCTACCACAGAGAAGACCAAAGGTAACAGAACCAAAGGTAAAAGATCCAGAACCCCTCCAAGCCACACATCAAACTGACTTAGAAATATATCACACTCCTTCGCTGTCACTGGGTGCCTTCAAAACTCTGTTGGCCTTATTCTAATGCCATGTTCAATTCACTCATCACCCACATATTCCTGGCATTGGTGGCTGTTCAACTTTCCAAGAGTTCTGACACTAACCATTTGTACATACCACTATCACGAGCAGCAATGTTTTGAGTGTTTTAGGGACTGTGATCTGGGTTTTCTTCCTTCCCTCAATCTTCTGCCTCTAACTTGCTGATTTAACAGTAGTCCTCGAACCTGCTTTAAAACCAAGCTGATCAACAATCCTCCTAATATCTCAATTTCTGTCTGTTTAGGTCTCGGCAAAATGCCTTTGGATGTTTTTCTCTGTGGAAGGTACCACATAAATGCAAGTTGGTGTTGTGTCCTTTTGCCATGAGCTTTAGTGACAAACTAAAATCCAGGCTACTTTTAGCATGGAGCCCTTCCAACTTGCCACTCTTCAAATTGATTGGTCCCTCTCACCCATCAAGGGATAAATGTGTAGAATCATTCATCAGTGACACTGATTTTCACAGCTGACTTTTCAGCACACTTTCTGATCACACCAATTACTTCTTCAATGACCTACCTTTCTGGAATACGGTATGAAGACTGACAGCAATAATTCTTCTGGCCTCAGTGATGTTTTAGCAAAACCAACGAAGAAGTTTTCATCTAAATGGATTTCTCTTCTTCCCCCTGTTGGAAGCAATAAAAGTTAACATCTGTACCCCTATTACATTGGAAAAAAATTGTTCTGTCTTTCCCAAATATTCCGATAAGTATTCCTGTGAAAAATAGCTCAGCTAAGCATAAACTGATGTATACCCATAAAGTGTTGAGTCACTCACAATTATGAAACACTCAGATTCTGCCCTGTGACCGAAAACAGTAATGTGATAATGATCTGTTAACTTGTTTTAGTATGCTGATTGATGGAGAAAGTATTGTCCAGGACACTGCAGAGAGCTCACCCACTCTTCCATAGAATATACACTGCAGAAACAGCCCAACCACTCTCTGCTAAGTTTACACTATATGAACCACTCCATACTGTGTAGAATCTTTTATTCCCACTGTTCACAACTGCTCAGATCATGAAGCAAAATGAGCTCATATGTAGCAAGGCCTGGACAAAATCCATAATTAGGCTGATTAATGACAAGTAACACGCTAGGCAATGACGAGCTCAGACAAGAGGAACCATCTCCCTTGATATTCAATGAATGTCTCACTACAATAACATTTTCACTCATACATGGATGAGGCTTCACTGGCAAGGCTAGCATTTATCGCCCATCCCCAACTTCCCAGAGGACAATGAGAGTCAACCACATTGCTGTTGGTCCCGAGTCAGACCAGGTAAGATTGGATTAGATTACATTAGATTACCTACAGTGTGGATACAGGCCCTTCGGCCCAACAAGTCCACACCGACCCTCCGAAGAGCAACTCACCCAGACCCATTCCCCTACATTAACCCCTGGTTAATCCACCTAATACTACAGGCAATTTAGCATGGCCAATTCACCTAACCTGCACATCTTTGGACTGTGGGAGTAAACCGGAGCACCCGGAGGAAACCTACGCAGACACGGGGAGAATGTGCAAACTCCACACAGAGAGTCGCCTGAGGTGGGAATTGAACCCAGGTCCCTGGCACTAAGAGTCAGCAGTGCTAACCACTGAGCCACCATGCCGCAAGGAATTGCAAGGATGGAAGTTTCCTTCCCTAAAGGACATTACTGAACTAAATGTGTTTTTCCCAATGGTAGGCAGTGATTTCATGGTCACTGAGATTTAAATCCAGATTTTTATTCAATTGAAATTCCGCCACCTGCCATGACAAGGTTCAAACTCAGTCCCCAGTGTCTCTAGATTAATAGTCTAGCAATAATACCACCAGGCCATTGCCTCCCTAACATCCTGGGGGTCACAATTAACCAGAAAGTGAACTGAGCCAGCCATATAAATAATGCATTAATAAGAGACTCTCAGAGGCTAAGAATTCTGTGGTGAGGAATTAGTCTCATCTCTACAAAGCTTGTCCACTATACAAAAGGCAAAAGTCACCTATGTGATGCAGTACTCTTCAATTGCCTGGATCAGTGCAGCTCCAATGACAATGAAGAAGCTCGTCACGATATAAGTCTAAGCAGCTCATTTGATTGGCACTCCATCCAACATCTTCAACATTTACTCGCTTCCACCAACACACAGTGGCAACAGTGCTCCCCATCTACTAGCTGCGCTGCAGTAATTGATCAAGGTGCCTTTGACTTTCTGAAGATGTATAAAATTATGAGTATAGATAGCGTAGACAGGAGGAAACCTTTTCTCTTTGAGAGAGTGATCAATGACTAAGGGGCATAGAATTTTCCCCAAAGGATGATGGGAATCTGGAATTCACTGCCTGTGAGAGTTGTACAGGCCAAAACCCTCACACTTGTCATGTCAATGCAAACAAGGCTATGGGCCAGGTGCTGAAAAATGAGTTTAGATTACTTAGGTGATTGTTTTTGACCAGCGCAGACACTGGCTGAAGGGCCATTCTCTGTGTTGTAAATTTTTATGACAGCACTTTCCAAGCCTGTAGCCTTGACCATCTAGAAAGACCAAGGCAGCAGAGAACATCATCATCTGCAACTTCTCCTCAAAGCCACTCATCATCCTGACTTCCTGATGAAGATCTTATGCTCAAAACATCGACTCTCCTGAAACATCAACTCTCCTGCTCCTCGGCTGCTGCCTGACCTGCTGTGCATTTCCAGCACCACAGTTTTTGACTCTAATCTCCAGCATCTTCAGTCCTCACTTTTTCCTCCTGACTTCATGATGGGCAATGAAAGGCCAACTACACCCATACTGCACGAACAAATAACTAAAAAGAGTCCAATTATGAGGACAAATTGCTTGGATTAGGATTATAAACCCTTGTTTACCATAACTGAGGTATGATCTAACTGAGATGTTAAAAACGAGTACAGGGCAGATAGAGTTCGGAACAAGGTGAGAGGGGTCGAATCTTAAAATTCAAGTTATAGTGTTGTGGTGTACTGTCAACTGATATTTCTGCACATAGTGTAAGTTTGTAAATGTGTTTCCTCAAAAACTGATGAGACTGGGAGTCAACTGAAAATTACAAAAATGAACCAAGTGAATATAGAGCAGAATTACAAACCAGTCATAATCTAATTCAATGCCAGCAGAATATGCACAGGGCACAAATAACCAATTCATGTTTCTGTTATTATCACTGTAAAAGTGACAATCCAGAACTCTGAACACCTACCTTTTGATGCCAATTCGAGGACACATTTGCTTGCTGCTAGAATGGGATTCAGATCAGATGTGGGGGCTCCACTCACAATGTTACCTCCAAGTGACTAGAACATCAATAGGGGGGAGTTACAGCGTGTAATACATTTCTTATCTTTAACATTTTGTTGGTTTTCCTGCCCCATGTTGTTAAACCTATCAATATCGAAAGCCTGTTGTATGCATCCTTCTTACAATTATCTGACAGCTAGATATTAAGACTCACTTCAAATTTCTGATTGATGTATATAGGCCAATATGTTACCTCCAGTTTACTACCACTGATGAAATTAAAATCTACCTCTGAGTCTCCCATTTCCCAAATAAATCCTTTTCTATTTAGGTTCAGAACCTATGCATTCCCTATCTGTTCTGCTGAATGGTTCAGGGACATGGTGGAAGGAGTGACAGGAAAAAGGATTCCACTGTTAAAGGATGAAGAGGGATTAACAATCTGGTGGGCAGAGGGCAAACATCTCCTCACTTCTTTTTTGGAAATAGAACTCAAATTCTAATCTTTCCAGAATGTAAAGGGCCTTTATGTGAGAATTGATATTAAATGCAACAAAGAAAGGCTCCAGCATAGTCACCAACTCCTGCAAAATCCCTCTATTCTCAATACAGAATAAACAGGATCCATGAAATTCTGATCAGGAGGAAATTAAAGGAAACCTCAGAGTTAGTTCTATGTACCAAGTTGTTCTGTGTTGTATGGTTAGATATCTGCACCCTCTCAGCACTAACTGTTTCCTTTACAGTAAGAATTGTAATCTTGGTTACAAAGGATTGTTTTTCAAGTTCAGTGATAACTGCTTTAATGGCTCGTGAGAAGATGTGTTCCAATAGTCACATGATGTAATTTGACTTGTCCTGGTCTCAAAGCATGAAATTAATGCAATGGCAGCATTGCATGTTCGTAATTCAAAAAATACCTGTTGAGATTTCAGTTTCTTTCCATATTGATTTCTTTCCACACTCATTTCATGCAAGCTGCCTTAACTGGGAAGACTGAAGCCAGAAAAAAAATCCAAATTGTGAGTCATTAATTCTATAAATTTAAAAAATGTTTACAAATTTTATCAACTGCCTTCAGCTAAGTTCCCTGCTCAACTATGACATTTCCTGTTCTCCTCATCACCTCAATTAGTTAGATTTGCATTGGTATTGTAAAAATGAAACAATAGCATTTAACCTACCGTACAATCAAGCCCTCGACTGAGACCATCACTTTACTCCAAAGAGCAGTACTGACTACATCCATTGTTTCGAGCACACAGTTCAGGACTACATACCGCCATATTTCGAATCTGTTCTCCACCCAAAACACAGAGCTGTCCCACAAGTGCTCGGAAGATTTCAGTTTTCTCTGATGTGATCTCTGCAGTGGCTTTTTCTAAGATGTTCTTCACATGGCCTAGACTGCAAGCAGCACCAAGTCTTAGACCTACCAGGTAAAGAATCAAAGGGACTGATAAGCTTAGGAAATCAAATCTTAATCACGACATTGTTGACCATTTTACTGATTTGATTTATTACTGTCACATGTACCAAGGTACAGTGAAAAGTGTTATTTTACATGCTTTATAGGCAGAGTGTACTGTACAAGTGCAAAGGGTGACAAACAGGGTGCAGGATACAATGTTACAGGTGGAGAGATATTAATATTAATCAATATTAATGAGAGATCCATTCAATTGTCTGCTAACAACAGGAAAGTTGTTCTTGAATCTGTTCTTACATGTATGCAAACTTCTGTCCAACAGAAGAGGGTGGAAGAGAGTATAAACGGGTGGAAGATGTCTTTGATTACGTTGGTTGCTTTTCCGATGCAGCTGGAATAGTTCACATCGCGCTCTCCCATCCTCTTGTAAACGTAAACCCATCTAGTTGCAGGCAAGGCTAAAGACTCTTGCTTATTATTTATAATAATGGTGGGAATCACTTGTATCCATAGAAATTCTCCAGGGCAATTAGGAAAGGGCAATGAATGCTATGCTCACAACACATGAGTGAATTTTAAAAATGACATAAGAAAATTTACAGTGCTGAATCAGATTATTTGGTCAACCTACCCAGGCCACTGGTCAAAATTTATCCAGCTTCATTCTACCTTCCTGCAGCAGATGCATAACCATGTAACTCACAGATATCCAAATACTTTTTAATTGTGTTGAGAGACACATATACGAGTCGCCCACAGTAGCTGCTGAGTCTGTTGTTTTTTAATCTTTCATGGGATAGGAGTGTTTTAGCGGGCAACCTGTGGCTAACGTCTTCTAAGACTGTGTTAATGATCGAGAATAGATGGATAGGCAGAAATTGGATGGTTTGTATTTTTCTTGTTTTTGTTGGATGGGACATACTTGGACAATTTTCCATGATAATTTTACCAAATAGTTGCTAGTGTTGTAGCTATCATGGAACAATGTGGCTGGGGGTGTGACAAGTTGTGGAGCACAGGTCTTCAGTATTATCATCAGAATGTTGTCAGGGCCTTTTCAGTATCCAATACCTTCATAACCACATGAAATGAATTGAATTGGCTGAAGACTGGCATCTGTGATGCTCAGGATCTCAGGAGGAGACTGAGATGGATAATCTACTCAGCACTTCTCGTTGTAGATGCTTGCAAATTCTTCTCATGTGGAGGTCTGGGATTGTTGGACTGGGATGGACAAAGTCAGAAGTTAAAGACACTAGGTTATGGTCCAATAGGTTTATTTGAAATGACAAGCTTCACTTGACAAAGGAGCAATGCTCCGAAAGCTCGTGATTTCAAATAAACCCATTGGACTATAATCTGGTTTTGTCTGACTTCTGACCTTGCAAATACTTCAACCTTATCTTTTACAGTGATGTTCTAGCTTCCTCTATCACTGAGTCATAGAGCATGGAACCAGACTCTTCGGTCCAACTAGTCAACGCTGACCAGCTATCCCAACCTAATCTAATCCCACTTGCCAGCATCTGGCCCACATCCCTCCAAAACCTTCTCATTCATATACCCATCCAGATGCCTTTCAAATGTTGCAATTGTACTAGCCTCCACCACTTCCTCTGGCAGCTCATTCCATTCACATACTACTCTCTGCGTTAAAACGTTGCCCCTTAGGTCTCTTTCATACTTTTTCCCTCTCACCCTAAACCCTCTAGCTCTGGACTCCCCCACCCCAGGGAAAAAGACTTTGTCTATTTATCCTATCCATGTCCCTCATGATTTTATAGACCTCTATAAGGTCACCCCTCAGCCTCCAACACTCCAGGGAAAACAGCCCCAGCCTAATCAACCTCTCCCTATAGCTTAGACCCTCCAACCCTGGCAACATCCTTGTAAATCTTTTCTGAACTCTTTCAAGGTTCACAATATCTTTCTGATAGGAAGGAGACCAGAATTGCAAGCAATATTTCAAATGTGGGGATAATTGTGGAGTCCCCTCCTGCTATTAGTTCTTAAGAACTGTCCACCACCGTCCATGATTGAATGTGGAACAACTGCAGAGCTTAAATATAATCTGATCATTTAGCAGTTGCTCTGCTCTATCATTAATTGTGTATGCTACTTGACATGCAACTAGTCCTATGTTGGAGATTCACAAGATTGGCACCTCACTGTTTGCTATGCCCTCACACACTCTTCATTCTAGCAGCATGGATTATCTGACATGGTGGTAATGATACAGTTATTGACATAGCTGGCTATGAGCTGAGATTGTGGGTACTATATTTCTGTCGCTGCTGGTGGCCTACAGAACCTGGCAGATGCCCATTCTTGAGTTGTTGGATCTTTATGAAGATTAACCTATTCAGCACAATGGTAATTTCAAACAACATGATGGAAGAATGTGTTCAATCTGAAGGCAGGACTCTGTTTCCACATGGACTGTTCAATGTGGTCACCCTTACCGATACCATTATGGACTGATTTACCTGCTTCAGGCAGATTGACGAGGACAAAGTAAAATATGATTTTCTCTCTTGCTGGTTTCCTCACCACCTCCTGCAGAGACAGTTTATCAGCTGAGGTGGGAATTGAACCCATGCTGTTGATATTATTCTGCATTACAAACAAGCTATCAACTGAGCTAACCAACCTCCATGTCAAGCAACTAATGTACTATAATGATAGCACTGTGTCAAATTGAACCCACACACAGAAAACTTTTCCAACTCAGAGAAATAGGCAATTTGTTTATTTTTTTCCCCCAAATCTTAGAGGACTGGAGTTAAATCACTTCATATGTTGATAGTTGAAACAGACTCCATCCACTCTTTAAAAGCATTCATGTTGACTCAAAGTTTGTAACTCACACACTCCAGTGAAAATGGAGCCTGTTTGAACTTAGTACAGAGTTCAAATTGTCCTGCTGAGCTTAGTTTTGTGATCAGCTCCCTTTACCTTTCCAGCTAGAATAGGTTCTGTCAGAAATGAAAGTGGGATTTCTGGCTTTGAATTCCCCACACCATTATGCATCAGTTATTGAGTCCACAAAAACTGAGGCCCTCATCTGAATTCAAATTGTCTCTCACTTAAGTGTAAGTAATTAGGTGGCAGTAGATGAGTCACCACCATTGAGCTGGGCAGAGCTTGAGTTGGCTGTAAAGGGGGTATCAGTAAGTTGGGGTGTTATAGTTGTCATTAGCAGTTGGTTGAATTACTCAAATATGTAAATGTGGATCAAATAGAATGGTGATGCCTCATCTGGTAGAATAGTCCTCATTATCCTGGGCCACAGGTTTAAAAAAAGCAGTGAAGCCGTATCTACAAGGGTGGGAAAAGATATATGGGAGGTGGGGGTAGCGTGGGAGGATGGTTGGATTGTGAGAATTGGTTATAAAAGATGAAAACTCACCCTCTTCCGTGAACTGTACAGAGTGGAGCTCAGAAACATTGGCAGGATGGATAATCACTGGGTAAAAGGCACCTTTAAACTTCATATTAGGACCTAGCAGAAAACAAAATAAAAACCTTAGATGCAACTAACGATGCTGAAGATCTACGACCAGGTGACACAATGGTAGTTATCACTCAGGTTCAAGTCATAGAACCAAAGAATGCTTGTGGCACAGAAAGAGTCTATTCAGCCCATCATGTCAGTGACAGCTCTCTGCAAGATTGGCTCAACAAGTGTCTATCCCCTACGTTTTAAATGTGTAACTTTGCAGTTTGTTCCTTTTCAGATATTGGTCAATTACTTTATAAAAGCCACAAGTGAACCTCCCTTTACCACAGTCTCAGACTATACTTTCCAGATTCTAACCACTCACTGTGTGGAAAAAAAAGTCAGAGTTTCTTCTCCTTGCACTGTGGCTTACAGGAGACCAGAAAATGATAGAAATGCTCAGCAGTCGAGGCAGCATTGAAGGAGAATGAAAAACAGAGTTAACATTTCATATTGGTTATCCTTCACCAGAACTGAGAAATGTTCAGTTTTAAGAAAGTGAAAGGGAGAGGGTGGAAAACGAACACAAGGGAGATCTGTGATGGTGTTGGAACATTGTTATCTCCAGGATAATTGAAATGATGTGGAAACGTGGAAAAAAATGAGTAATCCTCATTGCCCAACAGAACAATCATTGATGGGAGAGCTGCAAAAAGCAACCAAATGGACGAAAATGTCAGAATTAAATACCATCTGAATTGATAATTTTTCAAATTATGCAGATGAACTCAGAGAGAACAGAGACAAGATTAGAGTGGTGCTGGAAAATTACAGCTGGTCAGGCAGCATCCAAAGAGCAGGAAAATCGACGTTTCAGGCAAAAGCCCTTCATCAGGAATGAAGGGCTATCAGAGAGAATAGCCAATTGTAAGATTTAAGAATCATGTGGTGGAAAATAGCCACTCATATAGAATTATCTCTTGTTCCCGATTGCTCCAAATGGGCTTAGAGACAGCACAGAGTATTAAATAGCAGTAAGGAACTATTTTTCTGGCCCTCAGTGGTGGCTTTGAAGGTGGGGAGCTGTCCTGGAATGGCACCCAATGCATTCTCATTGTCAGGAATATTTCCCGTAGAGGTCTGTGAATGGATTGATAGTCTCCTTCTCAGAGATGGGCATCAAACGGATAGAACTAAATCCCCAGTGAGAAGCCCCACTGGTATGCTTCCACTGTGGGCACAGCCCACCTACCAGATCAGTACAGGTGGTGCAGTTGAACTGAATTGAATTTATTGTCATGTGTACCTGGGCACAGTGAAAAGCTTTGTCTTGCGAGCAATACAAGCAGATCACAGAGTTAAGTAGCACAGCTAAGTAAATAATAGGTAAACAGCGGCAAAAACAAAAACACAGGGACAGGCGAATGTTAAAAGTTTGTGAGTCCATTCAGTATTCTAACAACAATTGAGTAGAAACTGTTTTGAAACCGGTTGCTCTGTGTGTGTGTTCTGGCTTCTGTACCTTCACCCTGATGGTAGAGGTTGTAGAAAAACATTGCCAGGATGGGATGGATCTTTGAGAATGCTGGCGGCCTTCCCTTGACAGCGGGCCTGGAAAATGGATTCTGCAGATGGGAGGTTGGCCTTTGTGATTGTCTGGGCCGAGTTCATCACTCTCTGTAACCGTGTCCGATCTTGAATGGTACAGTTGCCATAGCAGTTGCCTCTGGCAGAGTCAGGAGCACATTAGAGCGTTTGGACACAGGTTGACTTGTAGCGTTTTCTTCTTTGTTTTGAGGAGCTGACAGGTTGCTTCTGTTAGAAATTTTATTATGTCATTGATTGGCTGCATTGGGAGCCCACTCGCCAGCCTGGGACCGGATTCCAAAGCCAAAGGATTATCCTGTTCAAAGGTTCTTGATACACCAATATACTGTGTAAGGAGACCAACTGACCAATTGCATGGGATATGTAATAGAGAGAGACAGAGCAAGGCCATGAGAAGAAAGCTTAACCATTATAGATTAAAAGGTGAAGCTTACAAAAAGAAGCGATGTATGTATGGACATGAAATACCTGGGAATTTACAAAATTAGCCTAACTGAAAAATAACTTGTCATTTTTTAATTCACTGGTGGGTTGGGGGTGGGGGGGGGGGGGGTGTCGTTGGCTGAGCCAGCACTTTTTGTCCACCCTAGTTGACTTTGAAAAGGTAATGGTGAGCTGCCTTCTTGAATCAGTACAGTCCATTTGCTGCAGGTCTGTTAGTGAGGAAATTCCAGGATTTTGACCCCCTAGATAAAAAGGAATTTTCATCTTGCAAGATAAGATACATTTTTTAAATTGTGACCTGTCCATAAACATTTTTCCAGCTTGAAGAAGACTTTTCCGTGCAAGTTTGAAAGACATAAGAGTTACACCTGCCTTTGCGATTTTCACATAGAAACACAGCCAGATAGTGGATGAGAACAGGCAGATAAAGGGAAAGACTGTAAACAGAAGAAACCTGAAATACTTGCCTGATAGAAAAGTACTAAAAGGAAGCAGCCATGTTAGATCAGGTGGGCAGAAGGAAGTCAACCAAATGAATAATGGCAGCTTCAAACAAAATGGAAAAGAAAAGACCTGTAAAAGGAGACACTCTTGTAGAAATAGATGAGTAAGGACTTCCATGCTTACTTACTCCTTGTAAATTACTTTCTTTGCTGAAGAACAAACTAAAGTCTCCTTCCTCCTCTCCTGTATAGCTCAGTTATCTATGATGTCATGGACTTGGCTATGATTTCACTCAACTGAGAAACCATTGCCCCTCACCAGTTTCCCAAGTGGGATACTAATTCGCAAGCACAATAGAGTCATGGGACTGCTTCATTAACTGACTAGTTTCTGCAGACTGCTTGGTGGTCACCTATGCTCTCACTGCCTCAACCCTTCTAATCTGCAGTGTGACCACCTCCTCGTGTTATTCAAGTGGCCCTCTGCCCCATGGATACACAACAGTGACTCCAGCTACTGCTCAAGTTCCGAAACCTAGAGGCCAAGCAAATACAGCCAGTGACACTTTCTACAGATATATTTGTGTGGGATACAGACTATGTCAATTACTTCACGCAGAACAGTGGATGTACACTTTGTTTAGCCCTTCTGACCTGCCATCCTGTAATTATAAAAAATATTTGTTACCCTTAGATAAGTATGAACTTACTGTGAAAAGCTAATAAACATTTTTTTCAGAAGATGTAATAAAAAAAGACTAGACACTTAAACACAAACTAAATTCTTAATTTTCCCTTTACAGGTTGGAAATACTGATCAAACTTACTCCTCAATCAACTCACTTCCCTGTCCTCATGACATTACACTGCAGTTGGTCTTAGTTGCACATTGGCCTATTCAGCTGGGCCTTATATCTCCTCCCTCTCAACTCTTGCTCTGGAGGCTTTATTTCTTGCAGCAAACGTTAATTAAAATTCCTCTTCCCCTTTTGCCCTGAGCTCTCTTTTGATCCAAATTGCAGTTCCTCACTGGGCCTCAGTTTCAATCGATCAGTGTGCTTCGAATAAGCCCTTCTGATATTGAGAACTCAGTTACCTGTTTTCTCAACTTCCTGCTGAAGAAATTGGATTTGGTACTAGGCAACATGCCAGGCCAGGTGTCAGATCTCTCAGTGGGTGAGCATTTTGGTCACAGTGACCACAACTGCCTCATCTTTACCAAAGCCATAGAGATGACAGCGTGGGAAGGTATTCAATTGGGAGAGGGGAAACTACACTGCTATTAGACAGGAGCTGTGGAGTTTAAATTGAGGACAATTGTTCTACGGGAAATGCACAACAGAAATGTGGAAGCTGTTTAAGGAGCACTTGTTGCGAGTGTTGGATAACTTTGTCCCACTGAGACAGGCAAGGAATGGTAAGGTGAAAGAACCTTGAATGACAAGAAAAGAGGAGCTTTTTGTCAAGAGGAAGAAGGAAGCTTACTTAAGGTTGAGGAAGCAAGGATCTGGCACAGCTTGAGACGATTACAGGGTCGCTCGGAAAGAACTCAAAAATGAACTGTGGAGAGCTATGGGGGGCATGAAAAAGCCTTGGCAGGAACAATTACAGAAAACTCAAAGGTGTTCTACACTTATGCAAAGAATAAGAGAATGATCAGGAAGAGGGTAGGGTCAATCAGGGATAGAGGAGGGAACTTGTGCCTGGAGTCTGAAGAGGTAGGGGAATCCTAAAATGAGCTTTTGCTTCAGTATTCACTGGAGAGAGGAACCTTGTTGATAGTGAGAACATTGTGGACCAGGTTAAAAAGCTTGAACAGATTGATATTAAGAAAGTGGATATGCTGGAAATTCTGGGAAGCATCAAGTTAGATAAGTCCCCAGGGCTGGACCAAATATACCCAAGGTTACTACGGGAAGCGAGGAATAATATTGCTGCACCTCTGGTGATGATCATTGTATCCTCTCCACAGGAGTAGTACTGGCTGATTGGAGGAAGGCAAATATTGTTCCTCTGTTCATGAAAGGGAATTACAGACCAGGCAGTCTTACATTTGTGGTAAGCAAAGTACTGGAAAGGATTCTGTAAGATAGGATTTTTGACTATTTGGAAAAACAATAGTTTGATTAAAGATAGTCAGCATGGCTTTGTGAGGGGCAGGTCATGCCTCACAAGCCTTATTGAGTTCTTTGAGGATGTGACGAGATAAATTGATTGAAGTCAAGCAGTGGATGTGGTGTATATGGATTTCAGTAAGGTATTTGATAACTTTTGCCACAGTAGGCTCATTCAAAAAGTTAGGAGGTATGGGATACAGGGAAATTTGGCTGTCTGGATACAGAATTGGCTGGCCAAAAGAAGACAACGAGTGGTAGTGGGTGGAAAGTATTCCACCTGGAGACCGGTGACCAGTGGTGTCCCGCAGGGATCTGTTCTTAGGCCTCTGCTCTTTGTAGCTTTTACAAATGAGTTGGATGAAGAAGTGGATGGGTGGGTTAGCAAGATTGCTGATGACAGAAAGGTCAGTGATGTGGTAGGTAGCGTTCAGCTACAACAAGACATTGACAGGATGCAGAGCTGGGCTGAGAAGTGGCAGATGGAGTTCAACCTGGATAAATGTGAAGTGATTCATTTTGGAAGGTTGAATTTGAATGCTGAATACAGGGTTAAAGGCAGGATTCTTGGTAGTGTGGAAGAACAGCGGGATCTTGGAGTCCATGTACATAGCTTCCTCAAAGTTGCCACACAAATCGATAGCCTGTTAAGAAGGTGTATGGCATCTTGGCTTTCATTAACAGGGGGATTGAGTTTTAAGAGCCGCAAAGTTTTGCTGCCGCTCTATGAAACCCTGGTTAGACCACTCTTGGAATATTGTGTCCAGTTCTGGTCACCCCATTATAGGAAAGATGTAGATGCTTTAGAGAGGGTGCAGAGGAGATTTACCAGAATGCTGCCTGGATTGGAGGACTTGTCTTCACACAGAGAGTAGTGGGTACATGGAATGCACTGCCAGCGGAGGTAGTAGAGTCAGAAACATTAGGAGCATTTAAGTGACTGCTGGACAAGCACATGGACGGCAGGAAATTGAGGGGTATGTATGTATAGTTGATCTTAGATTAAGATAAATGCTTGGCACAACATCAAGGGCCGAAGGGCCTGTCCTGTACTGCTCTATATTCTATGAAATCGATACTTCATTTTAGCAGGGAACTTCACGTCTTTGGCTTTTTTTAAATTTATTTTGGGATGTGGGTGTCACTGGCTGGTCAATATTTATTGCCCATCCTTAGTTGCCCTTGAGAAGGTGGTGGTGTGAACTGCTTCTTTGAACCACTGCAGTTCATTTGCTGTGCCGTTAAGGGATGGAATTCCAAGATTTTGACTCAGCGACCATATATTTCCAAGTCAGGATGGCCAGTGGCTTGGAAGGGAACTTGAAGGTGGTGGTGTTCCCATGTATCTGCAGCCCCTGTCCCTCTCGATGGAAGTGGTCATGAGTTTGGAAGGTGCTGTCTGAGGATCTTTGCTGAATTTCTGCAGTGCATCTTGTAGATAGTACGCCCTCTGTTACGAAGTGTTGATGGTAGAGAAATTTTATATTTACGGGTGTAGTGCTCATCAAGTGGGCTGTTTCTCCTGGATGGTGCCAAACTTCCTGAGTGTTGTTGGTGCTGCACCCATCCAGGTAAGGATGGACTATTCCAATACATTCCTGACTTGTGCCTTATATTGATAGACAGGCTTTGAGGGGATGGTCAGAAGATGAGTTATTCGCTGCAGTATCCCTAACCTCTGACCTGCTGTTGGCGCTACTGTGTTTACATCATGAGTCCAGTCGAGTTTTTGATCAATAGTAACCCCCCGGGATGTTGATAGTGGGGGATTCAGTGATGGTAACACCATTGAATGTCAAGGGGCAGTGGTTAGATGATCACTTATTGGAGACGGTCATTGCCTGGCATTTGTGTGGCACAAATGTAATATGAGATTCCATAATTGGAGATCAAACAGGCATTTCTGTTGCAGTTAATGTGACTCTAGGATCCCTGGTGCCTGGGCCAAGGGTATCACAGAGCAGCTGCCAAGGCATCCTTCTGTGGAAGGGAAATCAGTCAGAAGTCATGGTGCATGTTGGTAGCAACAGCACTGGCGGGAAGAGAGATGTGGTCCGGCAGGCAGATTTCAGGGAGCTGGGAAGGTTATTGAAAAGCAAGGCCTCAACAGTAGTAATCTCAGGATTACTACCAATGCCATGCATATTCGCATAAGAACAGGAGGATTCATTATTCAAATATGTGACTGGAGATGGAGCAGAAGGAAGGGCATTAGGTTTTGGAGGCATTGGGATCAGTTCTGAGGCAGTTGGGACCTGTACAAGTTGGACAGATTACACCTTTAAGGAACTGGATCTGATATCCTCGCAGAGAGATTTGCTCGTGTTGTTGGGGTGCGTTTAAACTAGCTTGTCATCGGCAAGGGAACCTGAGGGATA
Organism: Chiloscyllium punctatum; assembly: GCF_047496795.1. Classification (NCBI taxonomy): domain Eukaryota; kingdom Metazoa; phylum Chordata; class Chondrichthyes; order Orectolobiformes; family Hemiscylliidae; genus Chiloscyllium; species Chiloscyllium punctatum. The sequence continues at coordinate 21,517,694 of NC_092748.1, forward strand.
TCCAAACAAATCAAACATATCACATTATTAAAGTTAATCTGCACACTTTGGGTTTCACACAGAAAGGCTATCAAACTCCCACGTCAATGGAAACAGCTGATGACTTAAATGTCCAGCTACCTGCATAACACTTGCAGGTACAAAATGCATTCCCACAAACGTGGCAAGTGACATGGGGTGAGATTTATGATTTTCAGGCAGTCCTGTTGTGGGAAAAGTCTTGGCCCCAGTTTCTGCTCTTCATTACTTCACATTGTCATTACTATAATGTTTGCTGAGGTATAAGACACTGCTTCTCAGGCCACCAACACTCACTAATTTGCTCCATGAAGTGTTGTTGAGGTGGTGGAGACTCAAGCAGCTCAAGGCCAAGTAAATTCATCTTCACTTAATTCTGTCAATCCTCTTTAAAAACCTCCCATATAAATTATAACCTAATTCATTTGTAGTGTTCAGACGGAATACTAGTCAGGGATTTGCTCTTAGCTTGATACTCCAGCACGTGTTGTCATTTTCAGAAGAAGAAGACAATGTGTATAAAGGTGTCAAGGAAGTTTTGCATTTGAGATGTGCTAGAAAGGGACCAAGAATTAAAAACATCAGTTAGATAGAGGAACTGCAGAAACTGAAGAAGTTCTCTTTGGAGTACAGAAGGTTTAGGGAAGATTTATTAACATTGTTCAGTACTCATGATGAGTTATGACAGAATTGTTAGATATAAACTATTTCTGCTGGAGAGAGAGTCAGTAACCACAGAGAACAGTTTTTAAAATAAATGACATGAAAAGTAAAAGGAGGAAAATGTTTTACGTGTATTTTAACAACGTGAAAGGCCAAGGAAACAAATTCCATTAAGAATTCCAGAACAAGGTATGACAAATATTTGCAGAGAATTATTTGAAAGTTATGGATGAATGATAGGATGTGGAACTAATAAGCGAGATCCTTTGCAGAGAGAACACAAACATACACAGGTGGCACGGTGGTTCAGTGGTTAGCACTACTGCCTCACAGTGCCAGAGATTCGGGTTCGATTCCAGTCTCGGGCAACTGTCTATGTGGAGTTTGCATGTTCTCCCTGTGTCTGTGTGGGTTTTCTCCCACAAATGTGCAGGTTAAGTAGATTGTCCATGATGTACAGGATAGGTGAATTAGCCAATTAAAATACAGGCGTATGTCTAGATGGAATGCTCTTTGGAGGGTTAGTGTGGACTTGATGTGCCAAATAGTCTGTTTTCACACTGTTATGATTCTATGAATATTGGACAAAATGGTCACCCTGTGTGCTGTGACCTGTAGATACTTTCAAATGTTACCAAACAATAGAAAAAATTGATCATGTTTTAATCCCTGGTTTTGTTCAGAAACATGAGCTATTCAGAACAGAAGCTCCATAGAGTTTATTCTCACCAATGTTGGTGTTTCCCACGAGAAGGGGAGCTTTGGGATACTGGCTTTTCAATTCAAGAAGTTCCTCCAGATTTGCTGGAATAATCCACATCATTCTCTCTCCACGGAACACAAGGGTTCTCTCCTCCCGCCTCTCTTCCATTAGCTGCATCAAGGGCAGATATATTAATCATCAAGAGAGGGCTTAAGGAAAAAGAAATTCAATATTGAATACAGAGATCCGAACACTTACTGAAAGTCACCCAACATTCCAAGTGCAAATAAGCATAGATTAGCTATAGAATAAAGCCGCTCTTCACTGTCCCATCAAACATTATTAGGGCAGGTATGGTACACGTTAGATCCAGAAATAAAGCCTCTCAACACTGTCCCCATCAAACATTCTAAGGACAGGGACAACACGGACCTAGATATAGTGTACATCTCCCTCTATACTAACCCAGTAATGCGTGTCATGGTTTTAGTTTGGGATCCAAATTACTAGGCAACCCAAGAACAATTGCCAAATAAGTCAGGTATCTAATTTACCATTAACTCTGGTGGGAATATCAACTCCTGTGTTTCATCCAGTGGAAGTAGATCATCTGTTTTGAACAGCTGGCTACACATCTGAAACCAACAACAGGACAGATCAGGACAGAACATTTCTTTCCTTAACTTAGTTTTCTCCCCTGCCTATCTCTTCACTTACTCGTGACATCTTGTGAGAATAATAATTGGGATGAGGATTGAGCTATGTGGAGAGAATGAAGAAACTTTCTGGTAGCTCTCCCAAAAAGCCAGTGCTAAACTTAGCACATTATTTTTTTTGGACTTAACAGGGGAAGCCAAGGGTCAGTCCCTGACAGTTTGTCAGCTTAGGGTATCCAAAGATTTTGTCCAGGCTAGTGCCTGAAGAGCACACTCCAGTTCTGTTGTAGAGTCTTAACACAGAGAAGGAAATAGTAGTAATAAGTGATATTCACTATGCGATAATAACAGAAAACAGCATTAAGGGCTGACTCCAATAGTGGGTGGGACCATCATGTCCAAAGAGTGGGAATAATTCTATCTGAATTCTAACTGGCTAACTGAGTTGAGCCAATATGCTTCATCCACTCTGGCCTAGAACAGAGGCCCAAGGCCCTCGTAAGTCATTTGCAGAACACTGAGACATGCAGGCCTCAAATGGGCCCTTGGCATGATCTGCCTCCATTTGTTCTAACATCAACAGATATTATGAACCTTCCCACAATTAACTTAACAGCTTCTAACATCCTGATCACTGTCCTTGGATTCTGCCATGATTCCATCTTGCTCAGCCTTTCCTCGGTGACAGCTTTCCTCTGGACCTCTCCTCTGGCAGCAAGTTGATGCCTGGAAGGAAAGAGTTTGGAAAATAAGAGAGGAAATGATGAACATTGACAGGAGTGACTACAAGGTCTCTCTGCAGCCTTTACCTTTACAGCAGGACAGCTGCTACAGCCTTAAGACTGCCATTAATTACAAAAGATACCTTAAATAAGGCTTCCCAACAAAGGTGATAGGTCTGGATCCAGGTTGAAAATGAGGATAAGTTGTATAGCACGGACTTCTATTTCCTTGAGCGCAGGAGAACTGATTAAGAAGATCATTATAGGCAACAGAAATTGGGCTTGGTAAGCCATTGTTGCGAAGTTGGTGTTTGTAAAATTGTAAAATGGGAAAACCATTGTGTGGTCCCCTTAAAAGATGGTGGGCTTTTTTCTGCGCTTAGATTTGAAAATGGATGTCTGAACAGCAGCTTTAAAGTTTGCAGGTGCACAGAGAGCACCCAAACTGAAACATTTTGTATCAAAAGTCCAACAGCAATAAGACAATGGGTTTTAAATTTAGCCAATCGATTTAAACCAGACACTTAGATACTGAAAACCTATTACATTTAAGTCTGATGGATTTGACAACACAGGACCAAACCTATTGTAGGAAATTGATGTCATCAAGAGTATAAAAGAAGAAAGCAGTTGGACAAAGCCCTAGAGTTAACTGCCAGCTCTTACAGAAAGCTAAAAATCACACAACATCAGGTTATAGTCCAACAGGTTGATTTGGAAGCACACTAGCTTTTGGAGTGACGCTCCTTCATCAGGTGGTAGTGAAGGGCTCAATCCTAACACAGAATTTATAGCAAAAATTTACAGTGCGATGTAACTGAAATTATACATTGAAAAATTGATTGTCTGTTAAGCCTTTCATCTGTTAGAATACAGTGATAATTTCACTTCTTTCATGTGTAAATCACAAAATCTTTTTTTAAAAAAGTTGCATTCTCGGGTTAGCTGTTAACAATGGTGATAGCTAGACAATATGTTGAAGGTGTTGGCCCCCTGTGTTCTCTGTCTGTGCCATGATGTTTAGATTGATTCTAATCTAAAAAGTGAGATAACAGAGTTTTGCATAAATTCATGCAGTTTTTGAGCTCAGAGTTCTACATGAATGTATGCAGTTTTTGGGCAAAGTACAATGTAACCCTGAAAGTACAAATTCACCCCACAAAATATATGTGTGCATGTGGGTCTTTGTCTGTCTGTGTGTGTGTGTGTGTGTCTGTCTGTCTGGGTTGGGGGTTGTGAGTGTGAGAAAGTGTATGTGTATGTGTGTGTATAGTGAGTGCAGAGTGTCTTAAGTCTGTGAGGGGGTGCATGTGTCTGTAAGGGTGTGTGTGCGTGTCTGTGTGCACGTCTGTGTTATGTGTGTCCGTGTGTATGTCTGTATAGGAGCGCCTGTGTGTGTGTGTGTGTGTGTGTGTGTGAGTATCTGTGTGTGTGTATAGTGCAATGGTGATCACCTGTAATGTGACATCAACCCAAGGTCCCAGTTGAGGCCCTCCCTATGGGTACCGAACTTAGCTATCAGCCTCTGTTCAGCCACTTTTCTCTACTGCTTGTCCTGAAGTCCACCTTGGAGGATGGTCACCCGAAGGTCCGAGGCTGAATGTCCTGGACCACTGAAGTGTTCCCCAACTGGGAGGGAGCCCTCCTGCCTGTTGATTGTTGTGCGGTGCCCATTCATCCGTTCACAACAATCAAAGACAGGAGGGTTCCCTCCCAGTTGGGGAACACTTCAGTGGTCCAGGACATTCAGCCTCAGACCTTCGGGTGACCATCCTCCAAGGTAGACTTCGGGACAGGCAGCAGAGGAAAGTGGCCGAGCAGAGGCTGATAGTTAAGTTCGGTACGGACAGGGAGGGCCTCAACTGGGACCTAGGGTTCATGTCACATTACAGGTGATCACCATTGCACTACACACACACAGATACTCACACACACACAGGCACTCCTATACACACATACACACGGACACACATATACACAGATGCACACACAAACACCCACACACAGACACCCACACTCCCACACTCACACATGCACCCCCTCACAGACTTAAGACACTCTGCACTCACTACACACACACACATACACTTTCTCACACTCACAACCCCCACCCCAGACAGACACACATAGACAGACAAAGACCCACATGCTTACATATATTTTGTGGGGTGAATTTGTATTTGCCAAGTTACATTGTACTTTGCCCAAAAACTGCATGCATTCATGTAGAACTCTGAGCTCAAAAACTGCATGAATTTATGTAAAGCTCTGTTATTTTACTTTTTAGATTAGAATCAATCTAAACTTCATGGCATAGACAGAGAACACAGGGGGCCAACACCTTCAACATATTGTCTAGCTATCACCATTGTTAACAGCTAACCCGAGAATGCAATTTTTTTTTAAAAAAAGGTTTTGTGATTTACACATGAAAGAAGTGAAACTATCACTGTATTCTAACAGATGAAAGGCTTAACAATGTGTAATTTCAGTGACATCACACTGTAAATTTTTGCTATAAATTCTGTGTGTTAGGATTGAGCCCTCCACTACCACCTGATGAAGGAGCGTCACTCCAAAAGATAGTGTGCTTCCAAATAAACCTGTTGCACTATAACCTGATGTTGTGTGATTTTTAACTTTGTACACCCCAGTCCAACACTGGCATCTCCAAATCATGACTATTACAGAAAGCACCATCTATTTTACCCCACTACTGTGGCACACCATCTAAATTCCTGACAGAAGAATCTACTAAGAAAACTTTGCTGACAGAAGGATCTGCGGAGAAGACATAGAAAGTTCCAGAAGATACGTAACCTGGTTGTAATTTCAAGAGACTAAATTTTATTGTCTTGTCATGTGAGTGGAATTCATATTTATTGGAACAGCATACCATTCAAATCTTGCATGCTTCGGGAATAGTCAATAATTAGAAGGAAATTGTTTTGTTAATTTGTTCATTGTTGGAGTTAAATAAATAAATTGTTACTTGTTGATTTTAAAGTGAGTGTCAGGAATTTATTTTATTTAACAGCTAGAAGTGGCTGAAAAGTTTACACCACTTCTCTCACTCTACTTTAACAGATTATAGAGCGAGGCGTTCCTCTTTGGGTGTTTCAATTTTAGTTCTCAGAGGAGGGACAACCTTCACTTTATAATACAATGCTTTTTGGAAGATACAAATGCCATCAAGGATCAAAGTAACATCCATGGCACACCACAGTTCTGGCAGAGTGTGCTACATGGCATTTTCTGAAAAGCAAAGATAATACCCAACTGGATAGGACAAACAAATAGCTCTGAGCATCCATCAGCGTGTGACATGATTTGTTGTAAATATTGCTACGTTAAAGCTGTGTCTTCCAGCCTGTGGCCAGCCTTAAGTTCACATAGCTCAATTATATTAAGCAGCGTGAATGAAGAATCACACCAATAAGGGTCTTGTGGCACAATTGTAGTGTGCTGACCTCTGACCCAGGGAGCTCAGGTTCAAGCCCATCTACTCTAGAGGTGTATAATAACAAACTCTGAATAGGATGATTAGAAAATATCAACACCACTCGAGTCCTATTTGTAGAGATAGTCAACTGTGCTCAGGTTGACTGCTAGTTAATTTCATTTGGTTGCTTTAATTCTATAAGCGTTTCAATAGTGTCAGATTTCAAAATGGGCAGGGAGTGGTATGGCAGGTGAAATAGCTTTTGCTGACTTAAAGATATGCAAATCAGCTGCTTACACAGTAGAAGTTCACTATAACTAGGTAAAATAGCAAAAATACCCCGTATGCAACAGCAACATTGGACCAAATGAGAAATCAATAACCATGCAATTTGGGGTGGGGAAATGTTTCACTGTCGCCCCAAGGGCTTTTAAATTCCACTGATGGGAAACACCAGACAAAGGGGAATAATTCTAGCAGTTGACATAGATTTCAGACAACAGTGGTGGAAATCTTGAATCCTTACACTCCCAAAAAGCTTCTGAGACTGGGGTCAAGTGAAACTTTATTGAACTGAAAGTATGAGATTTTGTTGGTCAAGAGCACAGAACCAAGGCAGTAAATGGAATTAATGTACAGCACAACAGGCAGAAAAGTGTGAAGTGCCTACTTCTCTTCCTATGTTGCATGAGCATTTAAAAAGCTGGTATTGAACCAGGTTCCTTACCGTACAGAAAGTTCTGAAAGCATCAACAATTGGCCTATATCCAGTACAACGACACAGGTTTCCTGAAAGGTACAAGCGAGATTCAAGATCAGAAGAACTGAGAAAAGAAATAAAAATAACCACAATTTAAGCCAACAGAGAATGCAGTTCTGGGCATTTAGAAAACCAGAAGGAAAATGCAGATGTTGGTGAAATCCAGTAATAAGAGATGAATGGAGTCAAGGTAGTTGCTGCCTGGTGTATCAAGTAATGATTCTGAAAGAGTTCATATTTGAGCTATACTGAGCTCAACATAGTCTGAACATGTCACTTAGCCACTGGGTGGAAAATCCACTGAAGTCTCAGAGTCTCCAGATGGAGGCACACATCATCTCTCCCTCTTGTTAGTAATAAATAACAATGCCTAAGTGTTAATGTAATCAATTATGCAGTTACTCAAAATAGTAACCTACATCATCTTATATAAGACAAGTGTCACTTCTACTGAGACTTATTTGTGGTCCATTCTCTCATTACATACCTACAGTCTTTAGACTAGCAATAGGAGGGAGGATTGATGGCAGCATTCTCCCCAACCAGAAGCCACCAGTAGTTGATACTTGAACATCCCATTACATCAGAACACCATGCATGTCCTAAACTGCACCAAATCCTGTTCACTCATCATCCCTGTGTTTGATCCCAAGCTTCAATGTTAAAATTCCCATTCTTCCATTAAGTCTCTCCTTACCAATGTCCTTCCCAATCTCTGAAACTTCCATCTGGCTGACAAACTTCCAATTTCTTAGTATTTCTTTCACTTGAGTATTCCAGACTTTAATAGCTCCAAAATTGGCATGCCCTTTTGATTTTCTTCCCTCTCACCTCTAACTCTTCCTTAAAGTCACTTCTAAAACATGGGCGGCACAGTGGCTCAATGTTTAGCACTGCTGCCTCACAGCACCAGGGACCAGGTTTGATTCCAGCCTTAGGCGGCTATCTGCGTGGAATTTGCACATTCTCCCTGTGTCTGCATGGGTTTCCTCCGGGTGGTCCGGTTTCCTCCCACAGTCCAAAAATGTGCAGGTTTGGTGAACTGGCTGTGCTAAATTGCCTATAGTGTTCAGGGATGTATAGGTTAGGGGAATGGGTTTGGGTGGGATACTCTTCAAGAGGGTCAGTGTGGACTTGTTGGATTTAAGGGCCTGTTTCCACAGAGTCGGGATTCTCATACCTTTGACCAAACGTTTGCTCACCTGCTCATGCCAGGACACGGACACAAAGGTTTAGGCTGACTCTAGTACAGTACAGAGTGAATGCTGCTCTGTAAGAGGTGCTGCCTTTCGGATGCGGTGTTAAACTGAAGTGTGATTAAATGCCACATATGCCGAGGCGGATCATGATGTCAAACATGAGGCCAGGGAGTCTACTGGAAAGATGGAGCTTCCCCTCCCGAGTAGAATAGGTCTCTGTCATCTTGCTATCAATCACTACAGTGAGGGTCAGTGTAGAGATAGGTTGTCCAACAGTACCTGAAGCATGAACAATGTGGATTTGCTGGCTGTGGACAGACCCTTGTATGTCAGATCCACAATCAGTGAGTTTTTGGCCGAATTGGAGAGCAGCTGGACTGCCCAGCTCAGCACATGATATGTAAGCCACAAACCCCAGAAAATATCTCCAGTATCACGGCCAACATGCATCTGATAATCTATATCAAGAAGGTGGATTCTCTCGGCATTATCACTTGGCTGCTAGTGGGAGCTTGATATGTGAAAATTTGCTGCTGCTGTTCTTACATTAAAAAAGTGAATATGTTTCAAAATAATGACTATAGTGCACAGAGCTTTCAGATATCCAGCAGAAAGGCTATGTAAATTAGAGGGTGGCACGGTGGTTAGCACTGCTGCCTCACAGCACCAGGCACCCGGGTTCAATTCTAGCCTGTGTGGCGTTTGCACATTCTCCCCGCGTCTGTGTGGGTTTCCTCTGGTACTCTGGTTTTCTCCCACAGTCCAAAGGTGTGCAGATTAGGTGAATTGGCTAAACTAAATTCCCACAGTATTCAGGGGTATGTCAGTTAGGTGTATTAGACAAGGAAAATGTAGAGTAATAGGGTAGGGGAATGGGTCTGGGTGGGATACTCTTCAGGGGGTCAGTGTTGGGCCAAATGGCCTGTTTCCACACTGTAGGGATTCTATCTATCTAAATGCAGGTCGTTTTTACTTTTATCGAGTCATAGAGCAGGGAAACAGACACTTCGGTCCAAACAGTCCACACCATACTAAACTTGACCCACCTGCCTAAGCTTGACCCATATCTCTCCAAACCCTTCCTATTCATGTACCTATCCAAATGTCTTTTAAACACTGTAACTGTACTCTTATCCACCACTTTCTCTGGCAGTTCATTCCACACACGAACTAATCTCTATATAAAAAGATTGTACCTCATATCCTTCTTAAATCTTTCTCCTGTCATCTTAAAAATATGTCCCTTTGTTTTGAACTCCCCCACTCTAGGGAAAAAGAGCTCTTGTCATTCATCTTATCTATGCCCCTCATGATTTTATAAACCACAGTAAGGATACCCCTCAACCTCCCAGTGAAAAAAAGCCCCAGTCCTTCGTCTATTTTTATATCTCAAACCCTCCATTCCCAGCAACATCCTGGTAGATCTTTTCTGAACCCTCTCCACTTTAATAATAATATCTTCCTATAACAGGGGCACCAGAATTGCACACAGTACTCCAGAAGGCGCTATCTTCTGTAGTTACTTATGTGGTTTGGTATCAATTTTTGGAGAGCTGAAGAGATAGTGGAAATGTTAGTGGTGATCTTCCAAGAATCACCGGAGTCGGGGAGAGTCCCAGAGGACTAACGTAACCTCCGCCATACCACCCCCGCCAACCCCCGAATCCCCTCTCCAGTTTAAAAAGGGAGTAAGACAAAAGATGGGAAATTACAGGCCAATTAGTCTAACCTCAATTGTTGGTAAGATTATGGAGTCCATTGTGAAGGATAAGATTTCTGAATACTTGGATGTATATGGCAAAATAGGGCAAAGTCAGCATGGCCTCATCAAGGGGAGATCATACCTGACAAATCTTCTAGAATTCTTTGAATAGGTAACGGGCAGATTAGACCAAGGAATGTTGATCGATCTGGACTTCAAGAAGGCCTTTGACAAGGTGCTGCACAGGAAGCTACTGAGTAAGATAAGGGCCCAAGGTGTTAGAGGCACCGTACTAACATGAACAGACGTTTGGCTATCTGGCAGAAAGGTGCAGCAGATCAGGCAGCATCCAAGGAGCAGGGGAATTGACATTTCGGGCATGAGCCCTTCTTCAGGAATGAGGAAAGTGTGCTAAGCAGGCTAAGATAAAAGGTAGGGAGGAGGGACTTGGGGGAGGGACGTTGGAAATGCAATAGGTGGAAGGAGGTTAAGGTGAGGGTGATAGGCCAGAGTGGGGATGGGGTTGGAGAGGTCAGGAAGAAGATTGCAGGTTAGGAAGGTGGTGCTGAGTTTGAGGGTTGGGACTGAGACAAGGCGAGGGGAGGGGAAATGAGGAAACTGGAGAAATCTGAGTTCATCCCTTGTGGTTGGAGGGTTCCTAGGCGGAAGATGAGGCGCTCTTCCTCCAGCCGTCGTGTTGCTATGATCTGACGATAGAGGAGTCCAAGGACCTGCATGTCCTTGGTGGAGTGGGAGGGGGAGTTGAAGTGTTGAGCCACGGGGTGGTTGGGTTGGTTGGTCCAGGTGTCCCAAAGGTGTTCTCTTAAAACGTTCCGCAAGTAGGCGGCCTGTCTCCCCAATATAGAGGAGGCCACATCGGGTGCAGTGGATGCAGTAAATGATGTGTGTGGAGGTGTAGGTGAATTTATGGTGGATATGGAAGGATCCCTTGGGGCCTTGGAGGGAATTAAGGGGAAAGGTGTGGGCGCAAGTTTTGCATTTCTTGCGGTTGCAGGGGAAGGTGCCGGGAGTGGAGGTTGGGTTGGTGGGGGGTGTGGACCTGACGAGGGAGTCACGGAGGGAGTGTTCTTTTCGGAACGCTGAGAGAGGAGGGGAGGGAAATATATCCCTAGTGGTGGGGTCCGTTTGGAGGTGGTGGCAATGACGATGGATGATACGCTGTACATGGAGGTTGGTGGGGTGGTAGGTGAGGACCAGTGGGGATCTGTCCTGGTGGCGATTGGAGGGGCGGGGCTCAAGGGCGGAGGAGCAGGAAGTGGAGGAGATGTGGTGGAGAGCATCGTCGATCACGTCTGGGGGAGAATTGCAGTCTTCGAAGAAGGAGGCCATCTTGGTTGTATGGTATTAGAACTGGTCCACCTGGGAGCAGATGCGGAGGAGACAAAGGAATTGGGAATATGGGATGGCGTTCCCATATTCCCATATTCCCAATTCCTTCGTCTCCACCGCATCTGCTCCCAAGAGGACCAGTTCCAATACCGTACAACCCAGATGGTCTCCTTCTTCAAAGACCGCAATTTCCCCCCAGACGTGATCAACGATGCTCTCCACCGCATCTCCTCCACTTCCTGCTCCTCCGCCCTTGAGCCCCACCCCTCCAATCGCCACCAGGACAGAACCCAACTGGTCCTCACCTACCACCCCACCAACCTCCATATACATCGTATCACCCGTCGTCATTTCTGCCACCTCCAAACGGACCCCACCAACAGGGATATATTTCCCTCCCCTCCCCTATCAGCGTTCCGAGAAGACCACTCCCTCCGTGACTCCCTCGTCAGGACCACACCCCCCACCAACCCAACCTCCACTCCTGGCACCTTCCCCTGCAACCGCAAGAAATGTAAAACTTGCGCCCACACCTCCCCTTTTACTTCCCTCCAAGGCCCCAAGGGATCCTTCCATATCCGCCATAAATTCACCTGCACCTCCACACACATCATTTACTGCATCTGCTGCACCCGATGTGGCCTCCTCTATATTGGGGAGACAGACCGCCTACTTGCGGAACGTTTCAGAGAACACCTTTGGGACACCCGGACCAACCAACCCAACCACCCCGTGGCTCAACACTTCAACTCCCCCTCCCCCTCCACCAAGGACATGCAGGTCCTTGGAGTCCTCCATCGCCAGATCATAGCAACACAACAGCTGGAGGAAGAGCGCCTCATCTTCTGCCTAGGAACCCTCCAACCACAAGGGGTGAACTCAGATTTCTCCAGTTTCCTCATTTCCCCTCCCCTCACCTTGTCTCAGTCCCAACCCTCGAACTCAGCACCACCTCCCTAACCTGCAATCTTCTTCCTGACCTCTCCACCCCCACCCCCACTCTGGCCTATCACCCTCACCTTAACCTCCTTCCACCTATCGCATTTCCAACGCCCCTCCCCTAAGTCCGTCCTCCCTACCTTTTATCTTAGCCTGCTTGGCACACTTTCCTCATTCCTGAAGAAGGGCTCGTGCCCGAAACGTCGATTCTCCTGCTCCTTGGACGCTGCCTGACCTGCTGCGCTTTTCCAGCAACACATTTTCAGCTCTGATCTCCAGCATCTGCAGTCCTCACTTTCTCCTATCTGGCAGAAAGCAGAGAGTGGAGATAAAAGAGTCTTATCAGGATGGCAGCTGGTCACTAGCGGTATTCCACAAGTGTCAGTGTTGGGACTACAACTTTTCATTTCATACATTAAATGATCTAGATGAAGGAACTGAGGGCATTCTGGCGAAGATTACAGATGATACAAAGATAGGTGGAGGGACAGGTTGTATTGAGGAGGCGGGGAGGCTGCAGAGGAATTGGACAGGTTAGGAGAGTGGGCAAGAAGTGGCAGATGGAATACAACATGGGAAAGTGTGAGGTCATGCATTTTGGTAGGAAGACTACAGATATAGACTATATTTTAAATGGGGAGAAAATTCAGAAGTCTTAAGTGCAAAGGGATTTGGGAGTTCAGGTTTCTGTTCAGGTAAACTTGCAGGTTAAGTTGGTAGTTAGGAAGGCAAATACAAGGTTGACACTTCTTCCAAAAGGTTTAAAATGTAAAAGCAGAGGTGTAGTTTTATAAGGCTCTGGTCAGACCACATTTAGAGTATTGTGAGCAATTTTGAGCTGCATACCTCAGGAAGGAGGTACTGGCCTGGAGCATGTCCAGACAAGATTCATAACAATGATCCCAGGAATGAACAGCTTAACATATGAGGAACATTTGAAGACTTTGGGTCCATACTCAATAGAAATAGAAGGATGAGGGGGGATCTAATTGAAATTTACCGAATACTGAACAGCCTGAACAGAGTGGATATTGGGAAGATGTTTTTTATTGGTAGGAGAGACTAGGACCTGAGGGCACAGGTTTAGAATAAAGTGAAGACCCTTTAGAACAGAGATGAGGTGAATTAGCCAGACAGTGGTGAATCTACGGAATTTATTGCCACAGAGGCTGTGGAGGCCAGTCACTGACAGACAGACATAGATAGGTTCTTGATTGTCAAGGGATCAAAGGTTACGGGGAGAAAGAGGTTGAGAACTTTGTCAGCCATGTGTGAATGGTAGAGCAGACTTGATGGGCTAAATAGCTTAATTTCTGCTCCTATGTTTTATATTAGTGGTCATACGTGGAATGGTTGAGGATTATGGGTCTGTACTGGATGGAGTTTAGAAGAATAAGAGGGGTCACATTGAAACTTACAGAATACTGAGGGGCCTGGATGGGATAGACGTGGAGAAGGTGTTTTCACTTGGAGGAGAGTCTAGGGCCCCAGGGCACAGCCTCAGAGTGAAGGGATGATCCTTTCGAACTGAGATGAGGAGGAATTTCTTCAGCCAGAGGGTGAATCATTGCCGCAGAAGACCATGGAGTGTATTTATAACAAAGATAGGTTGTTAATTAGTAAGGGGATCAAAGGTTATGGGGAGAAGGCAGGTGAATGGGGTTGAGAAACATGTCAGCCATGATCAAATGGTGGACCAGAGTAGATGTACCAATTGGCCTTGTTCTGCTCTTCTATCTTCTGGTCTTGTTGTCTTATGTCTTGGGACAGCAGTGACTCAGTGGTTAGCACTGCTGCCTCACATCACCAGGGACCTGGGTCTGATTCCACCCTGTCTGCTGGAGTTTGCACATTCTCCCTGTGTCTGCAAGGGGTTCCTCCAAGTGCTCTGGTTTCCTCCGACAATCCAAAGATATGTAGGTTAGGTGGATTGGCCATGCTAAATTGCCCATAGTGTGCAGGCCAAGTGGATTAGCCATGGGAGATGGACGGTTACAGGAATGGGGTGTGAGTCTGGATGGGATGCTCTTCGCAGGGTTGATGTCGAAGGCCATATGGCCTGCATCCACACTGTAGGCACTCTATGATAATGAACGCTGTTAATTTCATGGTCAGTGAAAACTTTGTGTCAGCATGTTCCAATCTCTTCTAATTTGAAACAAATCGTGGTTTAACAGACACCTGTATTATTATAGTTTTGTTAGTTGGAAGAGACTTGCAAAATTAAACTAGATATCAATAGTGTCTCAAGTTAATGCAGTTGTTCCAGGTGCTATTTCTCAAACTATGATGTGAATCGGAAGACACAAATCATAAGTATGGTGATAAGTATGATTTAGTACCTGCGAGACACTGCTGTAACTGTGCAGTGCTAGGTGCTGGATTGTTCCTCAGCAAGGTGTACATGGACATGACCATTCCTGGAGTGCAGAACCCACACTGAGAGCCATGTGCCTTGGCAATGCGCTCCTGCAGAGGGAAGTGGAGGGGAGAATTGCAGAAAAAGAGAGAGAGAGAGAAAGAGAAAGATAGGAAATAATGTGGATACATCTTTGCTTGCAACATTTAGCAACAATGCAATAGATTACGTTCTCAACTGGCACCAACATTGAAATCATTCAACTGTAATTTTGGCAGAGGAAATTAAAATTGGACAACATGTGAAATAGACAAGAACAAACGAGAAACCAGCCTCTTCAATCTCTGCACAGTTAATATGTTCCTGATTTTAATATGAGGTCAGTCATTCACATAAGCTCAGTAGACTGATTTTACACTCCTTGAGATTTAGCTCATAGCTTCTCATCACCCTTTTTTTTTGCATCTGTTGCTTGGAGCTACTCTTTCCAGGAAGCATGATGTTACGGTTCCACCCTGTGTCATCCTCACGTCTATTGCAGCTGGTCTGCATCAGCTCTGTGACACCTGTCATCCAATTACGCTCAGGTCACTCCCCCATTCTGCTCTCCACTTAGTCCTCTAGTAGAGATCTCTGTGGCTTATCAACTCAGAGCAATTGCTGAAATACTGATATTCTGGCCAGGAGTGCAGATATTGCTGACAAACCTGGTACTTATTGCCCATTAGAAGTTGCCCTGAGGCCATTCAGAATTCATCACATTCATGATTATAGAACGGACAAGAAACTGACATTATCAATGGGGCATCAGTTTTAAAAACTTTCCATTAAAATTAGTGAGAAATAAAATCAAGGTGAGGTATGGAAGTGATGTGTGTATATGTATGGATAGAACAGGAGTATATGGTGGAAAAGAGTTCAAATGTAAATGAGGCACAAACTAATGTGGGTATTAAATAATGCAAAATGGAAATGGGGGAATGGTGTAAAAGGAGCAGAAGGTAAAGTGAGATTATTTCTCGCTTTGGGAACCTGAATATATCAAACATACCAGTACGACTAGGATGAGAAAATGTAAAACATTTCAGCAAAGTCTGTGTGTTTCTGCATTAAACCTAGTCTGATTGGAATCTCTCCACCTGCAGAGGTGGTCATGATAGTGTGGAAATTATCTCACTGCTCCAGTAGTTTGGAAATGGTGCTTTTAAATTCCACTGCAATATTTTGATCATTTGAGCTCTGTCTAAGAGACATCAATAAAAGTGATTAAAACGGTGTTGTTAAAATGCAATTCATTCACTAATGCCCGCTAGGGAAGGAAACCTATCGTGCTCACATGACTCCATTCTTAGAAGAATGAATCTGACCTTAACTGTCTATGAGAGTATCCAGTAAGTCATCCAGGTATATCAGATACTTGCCAGCAGTTCAAGAAAGCAGGTCTACTGTCAATACCTCCTCCTTCCTACAGTGACCATAGATAGGCAACAAATGTTGGTGATGCTTCTGTCACCCGTCATATTGTGAGGTGCCTGAGTGTACAAGACCCATTGTAAACAAAGTGTCCTTAATGTACTGGCCTTCTCATTGAAAGGGCCTGGATATCTCCTCAAGTTTACAACTCACTGCCCCAGATATTCCTGAATTAATCCTTCCAGCCTCACCCAGTCCTGGTCAATTTATAGACAATAGACATTAGGTGCAGGAGTAGGCCATCCGGCCCTTTGAGCCAGCACCACTATTCATTATAATCATGGCTGATCATCCACAACAGTATCCTGTTCCTGCCTTATCCCCATAACCCTTGATTCCACTATCTCTAAAAGCTCTATCCATCTCTTTCTTGAAAGTATCCAGAGACTTGGCCTCCACTGCCTTCTGGGCAGAGCATTCCAGATATCCATTACTCTCTGAGTGAAGAAGTTTCTCTTCAACTCTGTTCTCAATGGCCTACCCCTATTTTTAAACCGTGTCCTCTGGTTCTGGATTCACCCATCCAGAGTGTTCAATCCATTAATAATTTTATACATCTCAATCAGATCCCCTCTTAGCAGAAACAATGGACTCAGAAGCTCAGAGTTTTGGTGAGTCTAATCTATCAAGACCTTCGGCTGCACAGTGTTACAGTGTTTACCCCTTCTGCTCATTTGAACCAGACTCGCAGAAAAGCTCACCTCGCCTCGCAATTTGTTAAAATATGAGTGACCAAGAACTTCAAAAATCCCTCTACATAAAGAAAAAAATTTAACAATTTATTATTTAACTCCAAGAAACACAAGAACACTAAACAACAACCACCTATATGGTAATCCTCCTTTGTCTGATCAATTTATCTACCTTCCACTCTACAACAACATACTGATTCGGTAAAACCCCCGATTAAGTGTTTAACAAAAAAATCAAATTGCAAAACCAGCCAGTTATTGCTGTTCCCTCGGTATCTTCATCTGTACTTTCCTGGGTCTTTTTTTCGATCTTCTGCTTCACGACTTTCATATGAAGAGGTACCTTTCAGAGAGAAGCTCTACATGCTGTATTTTTGTTGGTGCTCTTTGCTGCTTTGGCTAACGGTTCAAAATACCCAATGTTATATACCCCAAAATATCAGACCGTCTCATCAAAACATTAAAATTCAAATTTGATTGCATTTTGTTATCTTGGGACATTATTTAAATTGATTGGCCGAATTTGAATTTGTTGTGTACCATAGCAACACAGCTCCATCTATTTGTTTCATAACCAAATTTTACATTTCAATTTTTTAGCACACTCTGTGCTTCCGTGCCAGCTTCACTCTCTGTTAAAGGTACAGTACACACCTACACCTTCATAACAACAGTCACCCTCCTGCAAGCCCGTACCTACCTGCACTGGGTGGATGCTGGTTCTGGTGCTGCCAATCCCCTCCACAGTGGTCACTGCAGCACCATGAAGCATACAGACAGGAGTCAGGCAGGCATTAACAGAGAAATGGCTTTCAATCACAGTCAAGGAAACAACACCAGCAACAACGGCTCAATCAAAACTCAGAAAGGAAATCTGGTGCCTTTGCTTTGAAGCCAACTTGCACAGGTACATAACCCTTATCATGTAACTCTTCCCTAAAACGTTCTTTGACCTCACTCATTTGTGCACTCTCCATGTGAGAATCCTGATACAGTGCACTGGCTGTCAATGCACACTGAAACATCAGAAGCAACTGACATGGTCAGGCAGCTGTCAATCTCATGAGGAACTGCAACATCTTTCCCTTTCACTCTCTCTCTCTCTCTCAAATCCATCACAATATCTCTTTCATTCTCTCTGTCCTTTTACCTCTTTTGCTCTCCGTCACACTCTCTCTCACTTTCTGTCTCTCCTTCTCAACACCTTTCTGTCTGTCACTATAAGTTTCTGTTTATCACCCTTTCATTTGATTTTTCTCTTTCTCTGTGCTTTCTTCTCAGTCTGTCTTACTATTTCTTGACTCCTTTCTCTGCATGTCTATTTCTGGATCTTCTATCTTTCTGTCTGGTCTCTGGACAAACTTTTAACGGCTGAAGGCAGGTACATGCTGGGACATAGGTTTAAAAATGCAAAAAGTGATTTTAGGTTTGGAACATTTCACGACTGTGCATATTTAAGACATAGATAGATCGATAAGGAGATAGATCGGTAAGGAGATCAAGGGTTACAGGGAAGAGGCAGGAGGATGGGGTTCAACTATGACTGAATGGTGGAGGAGACTTCATGGGCTGAATTGACTAATCCCACTCCTAAAGTTTATGGTTTTATGCTCTTAAAGTTAATCCAGTTGGGATTTGCGGTTGAGTGAGGAAACACTGTGGAGGGCTTTTGGATAACTACCAGAGATATTCAAACAGGATATTAACTGAGAATTTACTTTGGCTTCCAGGCATTAACAGACAGCGCATGGGATGAAATGTGAGCAAAATGGGGGCCATATTGAACAGTGAAATTCTCCAAAGAAGAGCACTGCGAAACTCATAGCCAGCAGGAGTGAAAGGCTTGTGCTCGCGCTTGCATTTTGACAGTCTGAAGTTATTGGTTCCTGGCCGTTTCTGAGAGCGTGGAAATGCTTTCACCCACTTGGGAGATGACTCACCCACCATCTCAACGGCCCCATTGTCAGCTTTCACTACAGCAGGGAAGTAAACTATGTAAGTTAGTGGCAAACTGATCCTGCAACAAGAATAGCAGCAGAAACCAGAGGAGCAGCAGCACCAGGAACCAGGAGTAGCAACAACACCATGACATGCAGCTCCGCAGGACAGAGGAAATAGATATTGAACTAGAGGCTGAAAGAACCGACACCCAGAAAGTTGATATACGGAGAGCGAGTTTCCTCAATAATGACAGCAGTACTGCTTCAAGTGACTAGTCATTGTTGACATTTGTAAACTCCTGGAAGAAGATTTCTTTCCAAGAGGGCCACCTAAAAATACATTGCCGGTTGTAGTTAAGGTAACCTCAGTCATATTTCTTTTCCTTAGGGTCTATCAAGGGATCCAATGGTGACATCATCAGGATTTCACAATCTGCAATAGACAAGTGCATCTAGTAGATGATACTGTAGTTCAGTTAGAAATTAAAAAAGGTCACTGAATATGCATAAATCGAGAAGAGGGTGGTGTTCTGCGAACGTTAGCCACTGACATGACCATTCAAACACAGAAGTAGACAAACAGGAGGCTGGAAGAACACAGCAAGCCAGGCAACATCAGGAGATGGAGAAGTCAACATTTCAGGTATAACCCTTCTTCAGGAATAGAGGTGGGGTTAGATGGAGCTACAGATAAAGAGGGGGGATGGGGGGGAAGGAGAGTAGCTGAATGGTGAGGTAGTGATAGGTGACACAGGTAGTAGGCACGACCTGATTAGGATGGATGAATCTGATAGGTAGCTGGAAGGAAGGGTCAGTGGTTGGATTGGAAGGGAAGTGGTGGGGCTGGAAAGGGAGTCAGGGGATGGGTGGGAAGGTTATGTAAAATTCAAGAACTAAATGTTAAGTCTTTCAGGCTGTAGGCTGTCCAGGCAGAAGATAAGATGTTGTTTCTCTAATTTGCAGTCTGATTCACTGCGGCAATGGAGGGGCCGAGGATGGACATGTTGGAGGGGGTGTGGGAGGCAAATTGAAATGGGCAGTAACCAGGAGGTCAGGTATCCTTTTCTGGCCTGGCAAGGATGCTCAGTCACACCGATGTTGAGAAGACCACATTGGGAGTACCAGATACAGTTGACTAGGCTGGAGGAGATACAGGTGAATCACTGTCTCACCTGTAAGGACTGTTTGGGACCCTGGTTAGGGACAATCGACATTTCGGGCATAAGCCCTTCTTCATGCTAACCCCATTTCCCTGCACTTGGCCCTTATCCTTCTAGAACTTTCCAAATGCCTTTTAAATGTTGTTAATATATCTGTCTGAACCACTTCCACTGGCAGCTCATTCCATTTGTATACCACCCTCTGTGTAAAAATGTTGCCCCTCAGGTTCCCTTTTATACTTTCCCCTCTAACCTTAAACTGATGCCCTCTAGTCCTCAATTCCCCTACCCTGGGAAAATGACTGAGTGCATTCACCCTATCAATGCCTCTCATGACCTTATACACCTCTATGGGTCCCCCCTCAGTCTCCTATGCTCTAAAGAAAGAAGTCCCAGCTTGTCCAACCTCTCCCTATTACTTTGAGTCCAGATAACATGCTTGTAAATTTCTTCTGCTGTATAATTGCAACATAACTTCCTAACTTCTATACTCACTGCCCTGACTGATGAAGACCAATGTGCCACAAGCCTTCTTCATTGCCCTGTCTGCCTGTGACTCCACTTTCAGAGATCTGTGAACTCCAAGGTCCCTCTGTGCCATTACTCTCCTTAAGGTCCTACCATTCACCATGAAATTCCTACCTTGATTTCACTTTCCAAAATGCAAGATCTCACACACTCACCTATATTAAACTTCATTTGCCAATTCTCAAACCACTTCTCCAGCTGATCAAGGTCCTGCTGCAATTTCTGATAACCTTCCTCACTGTCCATGATACTACAAACTTACTAATCATGCCTTGTACATTCTCATCCAAACCATTGGATACACTGGATGCAGAGGCTGGTGGGATGGAAAGTGAGAACAAAGGGGACCCTATCTTTATTATGTTTGGGGGGGGGGGGGGGAAATGGGGCTTTAGAGCAGTGGAGCGGAGAATGGAGGAGGTGTGATGGAGGGCTGTCTGAATGACAGCAAAAGTAGAAAAACATTGTAATAGGAGGATATCAGGGATGGTTGGGAGTGGTATACATCTCCTCGTCAGATCAGATGCAACAGAGACGGAGGAACTGGGAGAATGGGATGGAGTTTTTGCAAGCTACAGGGTGGGAGGAGGTGTAGTCCAGGTAGCTGTAGGTTTATAGTAAATATCAGTCTGTAAACTGTCACCAGAGATGGAAAATGAGAGGTCAAGAAAAGGTAAGGAGGTGACTGAGACAGACCAAGTGAAATTGAGAGCAGGCTGAAAGTTGTTAGTGAATTTGATTAACTGCTCCACTTCAGCCTGGGTGCAGAAAGCAGCACCGATGCAGTCATCAATATAATGGCAGAACAGTTAGGGAACACTACCAGTGTACGCACTGAAGAGGGACAATTTGACACAATCAACAAAGAGGCAGGCATAGCTAGAGCCCATGTGAATGCCCATGGCCAGCCTGGATTTGGAGACAGTGGGAAGAACTGAAGGAAAAGTTATTGAGGGTGACGACTAATTCGGCAAGGTGGAGAAGGGTATCGGTGGGGGGAGGGGGGAAACTGGATTGGTCTGTTGGGAAAAAAAAACTGAGGGCCTGCAGGCCATCATTGTGGGGTATGGTTGTGTATGCACAAATCCAAAGATAACAGAAGGAGAATGGTGGCTGCAAAAAAGTTGAGGCCAGAAGTATTTGAATCAGAAATAAAATTCCATCATTCACTGGAATAATATAACACTATAAACATTGCCATACACACCCGACTGAATCCCCGCTATAATGATTAAGTCTGTTTCATTGACTTCCTGTACAGTAGCTCCTGTATGGTGCAATCCCTATGGTGTCAGCAGAGCTGCAATCAGGCTGCTCATTACCACACTGAAAAGATAACAGGCCCAAAGAGGGCATTTGGAACTCAGAAGGTCATATCAGAAATTTCCCCACCTGGATCTGCGCAGAGGCAGACTCAGTCATTTGGACAGAAACAGTGACCAGGGATGAGAAATGGGAGAAACTTAAGAAGAGCTCCCACTACTGCAATCGTTGCTTGCATCCTCCTTCTCATGTTCCTCCTGCAGAGGAACAGTTGCAGAGCATATGGTTGCACATCATCGAGATGCTAAAAATGAGAGTTTGCTCTGTTCTGTGTAAAGTGGCAGCCATAGTGAGCAGATTGTTGATCTGGGCTAGCATGGAGTCAGTGGATGGAACAGTCTGATTCTCCTAATACTCACAACTCCACTACTTCCAGCCGCCCTTGTTTACACTGGGTGCCTGGCCTCTTCTTCCAATTCATGGAGACAATAACCTACCTGCTGGTTCAGAGCACTTCTAAAAATGTCCTGCAGCAGAGAATCAAAAAACCAAAAGACCAACCTTCCTGTGTCTTCTTCTCTCTCTGCCTTGGTTCGGCCACTGTTGCAATATTGCATGCAATTCTGGTCTCCACCCTATCGGAAAGATGTTGTGAAACTTGAAAGGGTTCAGAAAAGATTTACAAGGATGTTGCCAGGGTTGGAGGATCTGAACTACAGGGAGAGGCTGAACAGGCTGGGGCTGTTTTCCCTGGAGCGTCAGAGGCTGAGGGGTGACCTTGTAGAGGTTTACAAAATTATGAGGGGCATGGATAGGATAAATAGACAAAGTCTTCTCCCTGGGGTGGGAGAGTCCAGAACTAGAGGGCATAGGTTTAGGGTGAGAGGGAAAAGATATAAAAGAGATCTAAGGGGAAACATTTTCACACAGAGGGTGGTACGTGTATGGAATGAGCTGCCAGAGGATGTGGTGGAAGCTGGTACAATTGCAACATTTAAGAGGCATTTGTATGGGTATATGAATAGGAAGGGTTTGGAGGGATATGGGTCGGGTGCTAGCAGGTGGGACTAGATTGGGTTGGAATATCTGGTCGGCATGGACAGGTTGGACCGAAGGGTCTGTTTCCGCGCTGTACATCTCTATGACTCCATTTTGCTTCAGAAGTGAGATTTCTTTTTGGAGTAAATCTAACCCCTGCAAGGTCGTTTAAAAGAGAGTTTTCATTTACAGAGTGCAGGCCTACATCATAACTGGTCAGAAGACCTGCAGCTGAGATGATAAGGCCATAAGATGCAGGAACAGAAGTAGGCCATTCAGCCCACTGGGTCTGCTCTGCCATTCAATGAGATCATGAAAGACCTGATCACATTCAATTCCCATTTTCCTGCCTTTTCCCAAAGCCCTCGATTCACTTCCTGATTAAAAATCTTGCTCTTGCTCTCTTTCGTATCCCTGTATATCCTTAATGACCCAGCCTTGACAGCCCTCAGCAGAAAATAATTCCATAGATTCACTCTTCTCTGAGAGAAGAAACTACTCCTCACCTCTGTCTTTAATTGGCAAACACTCATTCTGAGATGATGCCCCTCTGGTCCTAGACTCTCTCACAAAGGGAAACAATCTCTCCACATCTCCCCTGTCAAGTCCCCTTAAGAGTCTGGTCTGTTTCAGTAAGGTTGCCTTTCATTCTTCTGAATTCCTATGAGTAAAGGCCCGACCTACCCAACCTCTCCTCACATAGTCAGCATGGCTTTGTGTGGAATAAATCTTGTCACACAACCTTGATTGAGTTTTTTGAGGAAGTGTTGAAGGTGATTGATGAGATAGAGCAGTGGATGTTGTCTAAATGGACTTTACCAAAGCATTTAACAAGGTCTCCGTTGCTCCCGATGTTGTCTCCTCAACATTGGGGAGACTGGGCGCCTTTTCGCTGAGCACTTTGGGGAACATCTCTGGGACACCTGCACCAATCAACCTCACCGCCCCGTGGCCCAACATTTCAACTACCCCTCTCACTCTGCCGAGGACATGCAGATCCTGGGCGTTCTCCACTGCCACTCCCTCACCACCCGATGCCTGGAGGAAGAACACCTCATCTTCCAACTCGGAACACTTCAATCCAAGGGCACTAATGTGGACTTCACCAGTTTCCTCATTTCCCCTCCCCCCACCTTACCCCAGTTCCAACCTTTCAGCTCGGCACCATCTCATGACCTGACCTACCTGCCAATCCTTCTTCCCCACCTATCCACTCCACCCTCATCTCTGACCTATCACCTTCACCCCCATCCCCATCCATCCATTGTAATTGTTGCTACCTTCTCCCACCCTCCTCTCTGACCTGTCACCTTCACCCCCATCCCCATCCATCCATTGTAATTGTTGCTACCTTCTCCCACCCTCCTCTCTGACCTGTCACCTTCATCCCTACCCCCATCCACATATTGTACTCTTTGCTACATTCTCCCCAGCCCCACCCCCCCCCTCCCATTTATCTCTCCACCCTGGAGGCTCCCTGCCTTCAGTCCTAATGAAGGGCCTTTGCCCGAAACATCGATTTTCCTTCTCCTTGGATGCTGCCTGACTGACTGTGCTTTTCCAGCACCACTCCAATCTGGACTCTGATTTCCAGAATCTGTAGTCCTCGCTTTTGCCCATTTAACAAGGTCCCCTCATATAGGCTGGTCCACAATATTAAGTCACATGGGATCCATGGGTAAATTGACATATTGGATACAAGATTGATTTGGTCATAGCAGACAGAGGGTTGTTGTGGAGGGGTGTTTTGCTGACAGGAGGTCTGTGATCAGTGCTGTTCCACAGGATCAGTGCTGGGGCCTCTGATGTTTCCATTTTATATATATAAATTACTTGGATATAAATGGCCTGATTAGTAAGTTTGCAGATGACAAGGATTTGTGGAGGTATAGATAGCGATGAACTAGGAGTAACACAGTGGCTCAGTAGTTAGCACTGCTGCCTCATAGCACCAGGGACCCAGTTTTTGAATCCAGCCTCGGGTGACTGTCTGTGTGGAGTTTGCACATTCTCCCTGCGTCCAGGTACTCCGGTTTCCTCCCACAGTCCAAAAATGTGCAGATTAGGTGAATTGGCCATGCTAAATTGACCATAGTGTTCAGTGATGTGTGCATTAGTCATGGGAAATGCAAAGTAATAGGGTAGGGAAATGGATCTGGGTGGGTTAATCTTTGGAGGGTTGGTGTGGGCATGTTGGGCCAAAGGCCTGTTTCCACACTGTAGGGTTTCTATGACTCTAACTCTATCAAAGGAACAGCAAGATTATAGACCAGTCGGCTGGAGAAATGACAGTGAAGTTTAATCCAGACAAGTGTGAGCAGATGGATTGTGGGAGGTCAAATGCAAGAAGAAAGTACACAGAAAATGGCAGGACACTTAGAACAATACCCACAGCCAAGTTAAAGAGCCACAACAAAAATCCTTTCAATTGCAAACAGGTCTGACCCATCCACTTATCTCCTCATTGTGTTTAAGACAGTTCTGTTAAAGCTCCACCCTTGCTCTCCCTCTCTCTCACTATATTTGTTTCAATTGGTTTCTCTCTCACATCTGACTTCCCCGCTGTTATTCTCTCTCACTCTCTGTTTCCCTCAGTCTCATCATGTGATATCTGAAGTATGATGCAAGTATGTTGGACACAAGAGTTTCATGTTCCTTGAAAATCTAGGCAAAGAAAATCTTTCACTATTCATTATTCAGTGTTTTTGTACATCAGTATAGGATCTTTACTGAAGCTGTTCTGAGACTGGTCGATCCTTTTCCTTCCTCTTCCTTTTGCGTTGATTTACAGAACTGGGTTGTGCCTGTATTCAGTCTGCTTTACGTTAATGGAGGATCCCTGTCAATGACAATGTTTAAACAGTTAACATAAGGATACAGAATCTTCTTTTCTTGGGTGTTATATTTAGAAATCATCACTGTGCACGCTCCACAGCCTCCTCCACCACAGCCATATTTAGTTCCTGTTAGCTTGACTGAAAGCACACAGGTCAAGGAAAAGTCTCAATTAAAATTCACAATTTTATATTACTACTTGCAAACAGACTTGCAAAATCTAACTGGACAGTAAAGGTTAATGGATCAAGGTTGATGCTCTGGGCAATGGGATGCTTCGTTCATTCCAATGACCAGGGAGATAGCCAGTTCCCGGTTGGCTCTTTATCACATTACCTCAGCAGAGACTAGAAAAGCTATAAAACAGCCAAGTGAGCTAACTTCTCTTAGCCTTTGGTCTTTTGTACTGGCCCTGCCAATGGCTTTTCTATCACATGTCCCACAAAATTGATTGAAAGCTGGACACCTTCCTGGTGCGTGCAGAAAGCCACACTTTCCAAATATCTTACTATGTTTAGATGCTCGAGTGATTGTTTAAAGTATCACATTAGTACTTTGGACCAGCAAGATCTGTTGACCTACAAGGATTGCTTTTTACTGACGCCCTTTCTTCAGTAGCTGTCCAACACTATAAAGTCTTCAGTTTGTGTAAAATCTTCTTAGAAATTTTCATGGGGGGGGGGGGGGTGAATGCAATGACCAACTCAATAATTCTATTTGCTAGCTCCCTGACTGAAAAATCAAATAATCAGTCCTTTTTCAGCATATGCTCACAAAGTGCGATATGGCACCTGTAGGTCTCTGACAAAATGACATGCATACACCAATTGATGAGGACAGGAGTTTACCTGGCTCTGATCTTCCAGCATGGTGTATATCCTCTGGAGATCATTTAGCCCTTTGAGTACTAATTCTGATGTATTAAATCAGTATAGTCCTTCAATCCTAATTGCTAAGCAAAATTTTCATGACTTGCTTTTCCACATTAGATATATCCAAGTCCGAAACTCCTGGGGAAGAAAAAGTCCAGAAATCCTAGCTCTGAACATTTTAAATTTGGTTAGGCATGTTGAGTTCCAGATTAAACTAATACATTTTGTGAATATTCTGACGATATGCTTTTTCCCTTCCTTTTGCTAGCAATTAATTTGGCACGCATATTAATTTCACCTATTGTTGTCTCATCATTTTTCTCCTTGGGAAAAACTGTATTTTAAAATTTTCCGAAGGCTTAAAATTGTTCAATGTAGTTGTTGCAATAAACATAGAGTTTTAAATGTAGCAATATTGCTGCAATAAGAGTCCAGAGTGGGGTGCTGGGAAAGCAAGTGGGTCAGGCAACATCTGAGGAGCAGGAGAATCCTACAACAAGGGGTTGGTTTGCTCAGTTGATTGGAATGGTGGTTTGCAAACAGCATGGGTTCAATTCCCACACTAGCTGAGGTCACCATGAAGGATCCTCCTTCTCACCCTCAGCCCTAGTCTGAGGCATGTTGACGGACAGTGGGTGGAGTTGCAGCTTCATATGTACACAGCACTTGGAGCCTATTAAGGTAAAGTTCACTAAGGCAATGGGACACATACAACAGTACTCAAACAGTCAAAGGTACAATCAATTATGCAATAACTAAAATCAGGGACAAGCAAGAGCTGGTGCTAACTTTTGTTTTCTTCACAGAAGCACAATCAAACACAGGCTGTTTTACTAACCTAAAGGTGCTATATATATTTTTAAAAATATGTCCTTCCATGGGATTTTGGTATTACTGGCAAGGCTAGTATTTGCTGATCATTCCTAATTGTCCTTGAACTGAGTGCCTTGTTGGCCATTTCAGAAAACAAGTCTGTTTTGCCAAGTGTCAATCTCATCATCACAGTTAAAGGTCAAGCAGATCAATTATAATTCAAAATACTGGCGTCATTGAGTGGTTGAGAAACACTATTCTGGTTTGCTTTTTGTGAATGCACGTTAATTTGTTTAAAGGCATTCTTTTGAATCAAGAATATGGCCAACTAGCTCGTCAATGATTAAAAATAGACATTCTTTATTATTTTAGGAGCCAGTGCAAATTTCCATTTTGCAACACAATGCTGATTTGCAGAGCAAAAGGATATGTGTCTTCCTGAGATAGGGCAACAACATCACTTCTGGGTCTGCATTCTGTTCCCTGACCTGTAAAAATACAAAGGACAAGAAGGAAAGGTAAGGTGAGAAAGTGGAAGGGAAACATGAAAGAGAGAGAGAGAGAGCGAGAGAGAGAAAGGGAGAGCAAAAGAGACAGCAAGAGAGAGGATGAATGATGAATGGAGATAGAGGGAGGACAACACAGGCAATACGACAGAATGGAAGGCAGAGAGCGCACAGGAGATGGAGATAGAGTGAGAAAGAAACCAAAGAAA
The DNA here is from genome assembly GCF_047496795.1 of Chiloscyllium punctatum. Lineage (NCBI taxonomy): Eukaryota > Metazoa > Chordata > Chondrichthyes > Orectolobiformes > Hemiscylliidae > Chiloscyllium > Chiloscyllium punctatum. The sequence goes on from NC_092748.1 coordinate 21,545,536, forward strand.
GGAAAAAAAGAGGGGAGGGACTCAGAGAGAGATGTATAAACAAAAGTAGCAATAAAGAGATGAGACAGAGTGGAAGCCCGATATAGAGAAATAAGTAAGAACATGAGAGACAAGGAGAGGGAATGGAGATAAAGAGAGAGGGAGAGAAAGTATATTGTGAGTGTTAACGAGAGCTCAGACTTTGCATTAACAATCTGAAGAGTGTGGCCTTCCTCACCAGGAATTTTCTCCCCCAGCTCCGGTGCCACAACTTCATTAAATGTACAGCTTTGAGGAAAATTCACAAGTAAGGTCTCTTAAAAAAGAACGCCATCAAATGCATTTTTCTCTTTTCAGTCCCGAATTGAGAGGTCTTGGGTAGCATTTAAGGAACACAGTGGCAGTGCCATAATTTCACTTGACATAACACAACTAACCTCACATTCGGCAGTTAGGATCTATGAATAATGTTTGAAAACAGGAATCGCTTTTCATTTAGAGGATTGAGGTCAAATATAATGGCACTGCAGTGATAAGCCACCTCAACTGTGACAAATGTTCAAACTGTTATGGAGTTTTACTTGCAGGTATTATATTTCCCATTCATTACTAAAATAGGACTTAACCTTTATCCTCCACAACCAATGAGGAAAAATCTTATTGTGCGGTGTCAGCTTCTGATAGATTAGATTACTTACATGTGGAAACAGGCCCTTTGGCCCAACAAGTCCACACCGACCCCCCGAAGAGCAACCCACCCAGACCCACTCCCCTACATTTACCCTTATACCTAACACTACTGGCAATTTAGTATGGCCAATTCACCTAACCTGCACATTTTTGGACTGTGGGAGGAAACTGGAGCACCCGGAGGAAACCCACGCAGACACGGAGAGAATGTGCAAACTCTACACAGACAGTTGCCTCAGGCGGGATTTGAACCCGGGTCTCTGGCGCTGTGAGGCAGCAGTGCTAACCACTGTGTTACAACAACGGGTTGGAACCCTAAAATATCACAGACATTTTTAGCCCTTAATTCCTTAATGTGTGTTTTTAAAAAACTGTTCCAGGGACAAGATGATTACGAGTGTAAAACATTTTGTGTAGGATTAATAGGATGTAACACCAAAAGGTGTTAAAGAAGCTTCAAACAGACTGCACTATGATTTCTTGCAACAGGGATTGCGGACACCTCAACAGTTAGCCACCTCCTGCAGATTACATCCCATAATGCAGTGTTTTCCCTGTGAAGTATGATGACAGGAGTTACAAAGTCAGTTCCAACTCTAATGCAATGAACCAAAGAGTCTGATCACTCTAATATGCAATAGCCTGGGTTCAGGGGTTAGCTTGCTGTGAAGGTCACAGTTCAAAAATTATCCCCTGGTTAATTCTGTATTGCAGGTGAAGACTCTTTCTCAATGTGTTTGCTGTAAACCTGCTTTTTAAAAAAAAGAAATCAGGAAATGGGACTTCTCAGTATAAACAAATGAAGAATTTCAAAAATCAATATCTGATCCTGACGAGACACATCCAAAAACACTGCAAGAGGCTAGAGAAGAAATTGCCGGGGCCTTGACTTATAATTTTGCATCATTGTCAGCCATGAGTGAGGTCCCGGAAGACTGGAGGGTAGTGAATGTTCTACCATTATTCATGAAGGGCTACAAAGAAAGGTCTGTGAACTATCGACCAGTAAACTTAACATCTGTGGAGGGCAAGTTACTTGAGAAGATTCTTAGGAATAAGATATACATGCATTTGGAAAGACAGGGTTTGATTAGGAGTAGTCAGCATGGCTTTGTGCGTGGGAGATCATGCTTCACAAATTTGTTAGAGTTCTTTGATGGAATGACCAGGAAGCTTGATGAGGGCAGGGCGGCAGACATAGTCTATATGGATTTTAGTAAGGCCTTTGATAAGATTCCACATGGTAAGTTGCTCTGAAAGGTTAGATAACATGGAATCTAGGGTGAGCTGGCAAACTGGATACAAAATTGACTTGATGGTAGGAAGCAGAGGGTAATAGTTGAAGAATGCTTATCGGACTGGAGACCTGGACTACTGGAGTGTCTCAGGGGTTGGTGCTGGGTCCATTACTGTTTATTATCTATATCAATGATTTGGATGAAAATGTACAAGGCATGATTAGTAAGTTTGCTGAAGACACTAAAATAGGCTGTATTATGGACAATGAGGAAGATTGTCAGAGATTACAATAGGACCTTGATCAGCTGGGGAAGTGGGCCGAGAAATGGCAAATGAAGTTTAATATAGATAAAGTGTGAGGTCTTGCATTTCAAGGTAGGAGTTTCATGGTGAATGCCTAGTGTAGTAGAACAGAGGGACCTTGGATTTCAGGTTCACAGTTCTCTGAAAGTGGAGACACATGTAAACAAGGCAATGAAGAAGGCATTTGGCACACTGGCCTTCATCAGTCAGGGCACTGAGTGTAGAAGTTGGGAAGTTATGTTGCAGTTCTATAGGATGTTGGTGAGGCTGCACTTGGAGTATTGGGTTCAGTTTTGGTCACTCTGTTATAGGAAGGATGTTATTAAACTGGAAACAGTGCAAAAGAAATTTACAAGGATGTTATCTGGACTCAATGGTCTGAGTTATAGGGAGATATTGGACAAGCAAGGACCTTTTTCTCTAGACCATAGGAGACTGAGAGGGGACCTTATAGAGGTGTATAAGATCATGAGAGGCAAAGATAGACTGAATGCACTCAGTCTTTTTCCCAGAGTTGGGGAATTGAGAACAAGAGTGCTTCAGTTTAAGGTTAGAGAGGAAGAATAAAAGGGAACCTGAGGGGCAACTTCTTTATACAGAGGGCGGTACGTATATGGAATGAGCTGCCAGCGGAAGTGGCTGAGGCCGGTACATTAACAACATTTAAAAAGCATTTGGACACATACATGGATAGGAAAGGGCCAAGTGCAGGGAAATGGGGTTAGCGTGGATGGACATTTGGTCAGCATGGACCTGTTTGGGCTGAAGGGCCTCTCTCTTTGCTGTAGGACCCAATGACTCTAAGAAGTGCATCTTTCTGCTGGTACAAAATAATCCAGATAATTCTCCTAATAATAATCCCCTCTCTGATACATCACAGTGCCTGTAGCTTAGTCTCCAGCTCATCAACTTTGAACTAAAGCTTCTTGAACCTCAAATACTTGCACTAACAGATATGCCTGAACTCCCACATTCAGCAACAGTGACACATCACAGGTCCTGTCATCTTAATGTGTTCCAAGTTATTGTATTTAGTTTGATGTTTAGTTATGTTTTCATAATACTTTTTACTCTTACTACCACTTGCAATACTATTTTGAGTCTTAGAAATGAAATAAACCTTAATCACTTATCAGATGCTCATCAATTTTATAAATACTTTGTAACGGTTTTCACAGAAGAAATTAATAGCATTTAATAATACTAAACAAGCAAAGAGCATAAGTGAGGTAGGAAGAGGAAATAAATACAATAACTATCACTAGAGAAAAAGTACTAGGAAAACAATGAGGCTCAAGGCTGATACATTTTTTGGTTCTAATCCTTGCACCCTAGAATTTTCAAGTAAATAGCTACAGAGATAATAGGTGCACTGATAGCAATCTTCCAAGTCTCTAGATTCTAGAAAAGTCCCAGAGGACTGGAAAATTACCAATGTAACACCCTCATCACAAAAACTTAGCATCCACGTTCAGCAGGTAATAGGAAACGCATACTGAATTACTTTCTTTTTTGAAGTGAATGAAGTATAAAATTAAGGAAGTCTTGCTAAAATTATGCGGGGATAAGTTTGACTAGACCTGGAATATTGTGAACGCATTTGGTCTTCTTAGCTAATGAAAGATATATGGCATTGGAGATAGCCCAGAGAAGCTTCATGAGTCTGATCTTGTGTAGGGAGAGATTTTGTACGAGGAACATTTGAGTAGGTTGGGTCTGTACTCATTAGAATTCAGAAGCTTAAGAGGAAACCTTATTGAAACATACAGAGATTCTTAGCAGGGTCTCTAGGATGGATGCTGAGGGTTTGTTTCCCCTTGTGGGAGAGTCTAAGACCAGAGGGTTTCATCTGAGTAGGTGTCATCCATTTAAGACAGAAATGAGGAGGAATCACTTCTCTTGGAGGGTAGTGAATCTGTGGACAGCTTTCTGGTAGAAGACTGTTAAGGATGGGTCGTTGAATATATTCAAGGCTGGGACAGACAGATTTTTAATCAGTAAAATAATCAAGGCTTGTAGTAAAAAGGCCGGAAAGTGGAGTTGAAGATTATCGGATCAGCCATGACCTTACCGAATAGTGGAACCGCCCAAGATTCTATTGGCCAAGATGAAGGCCTGGCAGAGCAAACAGCAAAACTATATCTGCTCTAACTTTCATGTTGGAGTTTGTTGCTGTCTAGTTTCTCTCCGCTATGTGGGAGAATAGCAAACTGCACATACATGAGGTGAGAATAGATAATGAGATATTAGTTAAAAAAAGGCCTCCTGCCAATCACTGAGGTGGGGAGGGGAGAGGAGAGAGGTAGGGATGGAATTTATATCACACTGTTCAAAATCTGAGTTCAAAAGTTGGACTATATTTTTCAATATTAAAAGTCTCATTTTTCTGTTTTGCCATATTTCCCCAACCTGCTCACCATTGTTCAGTAGCTAGGAAAGTCCAGCTTGGTTTGTCTGTTTTCAGCAGGATACATCAATGTAGAGGGATAGTCAGTCTAGATGGGGTTTAGTCAGAAGTTCATAAGCAGTATTTAGGGGTTTGAGGAGCTGGGGATTATTCAGAATTCAGAACGATAAGTTGGGAACTCAGGACAGTCAGTAGTGTTGTCAAGGTGTTCAATGTGAGTAACTGTGGTGTCAGTTGTGTCATTACTTAGCAATTAGAACAGGATTTCTCTGTCTAACATTTCCTGGGTAACTATCCAGTGAAGTAAACTGGAACTATCCAGTGCTTTTGCCTTAGTGTCAGAGTTAGAGACTTTTTTTGCATGGTCCCAGGGAGCAGGGGAATTGCCTGTCAGAATTTTGAACTTCCCAGGCAATTCCCATGGAGGTCAGCATGTCAGAACGTCCATAAATCCCAATGAATTCTACATCTTGGGCTGAAGGTAAAAGTTAATTTGCTTTTTAAAAGTATTTCTGGAACTACACAGCAAACAAACAGGCTGCAGCAGTGGAAATGAAAAGATCTCAATCCACTAACATGAATCCACATATACAGACATTAAACATCACGGTAACACTGCCCGATTAAGATACTGGAGTGCCAGCTTAGTGTCTGGTGTAGAAATGATCCCTTTGTCTTTTCACCATTAATTCAAAAAATCCCGAAGTGTTAGTTCTCTTCATGGACTTCATCTTACCTTACGCCCATTTACAAAGAACACCAATTCATCCGGAATGCCGTGTTGAGACATTCTTCTAGTCTTTTCTGATTCGAAATCTCTAGGCTACTGCACACTGAAAAACAACTGTAAAGTCCTTCAGCGTTGTTGGGTGTTTATAACTAGTTGCAAGTTAATCAGTTGCTGTAAGATTTTGAAATCGCGCTGATGTCGAGGCTGCTTTTTGGAATCTGTTAAAAATTAATAATCACATGAATCTTGTGTGTTAAAACTCTGTTGATTATTCTTCAAGCTCCTTGCGTGGAGAAAAACACTGCTCAGGCTGCACCAGATTTATCTAGGCCTGTTCTTCATTCCCTATTCATGTTGTTGCTTCAGTAAAAGCATTCCCAACTGAAATAAAGCATTCAGACTTATCTCCTAACTCGAAAATGCAGCAATAAAAACAGATTGATGGTTCCACAGATTTTACAGATTGTGTGAAATACAGGGAAAACCAAACAAGAAACAGACTTTAGAAACAGCTGCAAGTTCCAGACACTGCACAATGCTCATGTACAAAGTAGCAATGCACCCCCTGCAGTATGTCTGAGGAAATCCTAATCATTAATTTACGCAGAAATGCATTACAATTTACAGTGCATAAACGGGTAGAAATGTCTTCTGTTAACTCTGTCAAACCCCTTCGTAAACAAAGGGATCATCCCAAAATTTCTCATAACCTAATACTACTTTACTGATAGTTCTAGCCTCTCAGGTCCTCATATAACCAACTGCACTGATATTAATGATTGATAACACGCTCCTCCCATTTGTTCAGAATGCCAGCAACTTGTTCATCAAGTCCCAGTGAGGCAGAGCCACAACAGGGAAGGAGAGAAAAGGAAGGAAATACTACACCCTGGCCTTATGGGGATATTTACCTATTTCCCAAAGATCCATAGGTTGAGAATCGGTCTGTTCAGTCACATAAGGACCCTATGCAGAATGAGCAAATGAATAGGTGTCATCCTTGAATCGAAAAACACTGATCAATAACAATATCACTTTTATACAATCAAAGAACTAACTGGAGGCTTTACCTTTCCTATTCAGTGTGTGGAACGAGCTCTGAGTCATATTTATCCACTCCATTGTTAGCTTTCAGGCATCCGGAGTTAAAATTGTCTTCATGAGGGGTGTAAGAGAAAAAGTATATTTGTTTTTTGCTTGTTGAGGAGGGAATTTGGATGTTACTAATTGTCCAGCTTACTCCAGTGATTGTCAGATAAAAATGCAACTTACAGTAAAAACCTACTGTCTAGACCTTTTCACATGTAAAAACTGAGATTGAATTTATATATTTTTACATGAATGTATTCAGATGCATTATGACACATGTCTGAAGGTGGGGGGGAGAGGGGTTGGAGGGGATGTTGACATGAAACACTGGTAGAAACACTACCACTGCACCACTGGAGCTCCAAGAGTGAATATATAGTTAGCAATCAGCCAGAAATAGTTGATTAAATAGTGCACCTCAATTAAGGTATGATTTAAAAATTCATTACTAATCAAGTGGTTTTATTATCAAGGATAAATTATAGTCAAAAATCTGCAAGATGCTTTCAAAATCTAACTTACAAATTAACTGCTGTAAGGTTCTGTCTGTGGGAACAGCATGCAATCAGATACAACTTACAATGATAGAAATTGGTCTTTGAGAGGTGAGTAAAGATTGAGAACGAGTAAAAAATCAGATAGAAGTCACTGAATATTTTCATTGTTTCCTCTGATGCGGTGATGTACACAAATGGTTAAACTCTAATCAAAAAGATTCCATAATTAAATCAACTGATTACTAAATTGCAACAGCTTTGATTCAAGACAGTTTGAGGTAATTCAGGGATTAAAAGTGAAAATAAAAAAGGCCCCATTTTATGCTAGCTAGTCATCGACTTGATGTTCCTGAGGTAGAATTCTGAAAGAATTGCCACCAATGAAGGACATTGAGAGAATTCAATTTCACCAGCTGAACCAATCAATCTAAGCTGTGAAATTCTACCTTATGTTATAAATATATTTATCTCTTTTTATTATACTTCTTTGATTTTGTTCTTTAATAGTCCTGTTTTGACCCTTTGGTCCAACTCGTCCATGCAGACCAGATCTTGTAATCTAATCTAGTCCCATTTGTCAGAACTTGGCCCATATCCCTCCAAACACTTCCTATTCATATACCCATCCAGATGCCTTTTAAATTTTGTAATTGTACCAGCCTCCACCACTTCCTCTGGCAGCTCATTCCATACACGCACCACCCTCTGGGTGAAAAAGTTGCCCCTTAGGTCCCTTTTAAGTTTTTTTCCCTGTCACTCTAAACCTATGCCCTCTAGTTCTGGACCCCCCCCCCCCCCACCCCAGATAAAAGACCTTGTATATTTACCCTATCCATGCCCCTCATGATTCTACAACCCTCGAGAAGTTACCCTTCAACTTCCAACGCTCCAGGGAAAACAGCCCCAGCCTGTTCAGCCTCTCCCTGTAGCTCAAATCCTCCAACCCTGGCAACATTCTTGTAAATCTTTTCAGAACCTTTTCAAGTTTCACAACATCTTTCCGATAGGAAGGAGACCAGAATTGCACGCAATATTCCAAAAGTGGCCTAACCAATGACCTGTACAGCTGCAACATGACCTCCCAACTACGATTCTCAATATTGTGTCCAACAAAGGAAAGCATCCTATCTACCTGAGACTCCACTTTCAAGGAACTATAAACCTAAACTCCAAGGTCGCTTTGTTCAGCAACACTCCACAGGATCTTGCCATTAAATGTATAAGTCCTGCTCTAATTTGCCTTTCCAAAATGCAGCACCTCACATTTACCTAATCTCTATCTGCCACTCCTCAGCCCATTGGTCCATCTGATCAAGATCCCGTTGTACTCTGAGATAACGTTCTTCGCTGTCCACGGCACATCCAATTTTGGTGTCATCTGCAAACTTACTATGTCTCCTTTGTTCACATCCAAATCATTTATATAAATGACGAAAAGCAGTGAACCCAGCACCAATCGTTGTGGTGCATTACTGATCACAGGTCCAGTCTGAAAAACAACGCTCCACCACCACCCTCTGCCTTCTACCTTTCAGCCAGTTCTGTATCAAATGGCTAATTCTCCTTGTATTTCATGAGATCTAACCTTACTAATCAGTTTCCCATGAGGAACCTTGTCAAATGCCTTACTGAAGTCCACAAGATCATGTCCACGCTCTGCCTTCATCAGTCCTCTTTGTTACTTATTCAAAAAACTGAATCAAGTTCATGAGACATGACTTCCTGTGCACAAAGCTATGTTGACTATCTCTAATGTATTAGTCCTTGCCTTTCCAAATATATGTACATCCTGTCCCTCAGGATTCCCTTCAACAACTTGTCCACCACCGATGTCAGGCTCACTGGTCTATAGTTCCCCGACTTTTCCTTACCACATTTCTTAAATAGTGGTACCACGTTTGCCAATCTCCAGTTTTCCTGCACCTCACCTGTGACTATCGATGATACCAATATCTCAGCAAGAGGACCAGCAATCACTTCCCTAGCTTCCCACAGAGTTCTAGGGTACACCTGATCAGGTCCTGGGGATTTATCCACTTTTATGCATTTTAAGACATCCAGCACTTCCTCCTCTGTTAATATGGGCATTTTTCAAGATGTCACCATCTATTTCCCCACATTCTATATCTTCCGCATGTTGACATCTTGTCTGAACCAAAATGTTTTAATAGGTTAATTGAAATTGCATAAACAGGCTTGAATTAGTAACAATTAATTTAATGAAACTCCTATTCTCCTGTGTTCACATTATCTTAAACTTATGCAATGCCTCCATTTTAAATGTTTATCCTTGTTTTCTTCCAAGGCCCTGATCCTCAATTTCTGTAATCTTCTCTAGCCTCTCAATCTGAGAGATAGCTGCAATCTTCCATTCTGATTTCTTGACCATCCTGATTCTAGTTGCTCAACTATTGGTTGGCCATGGTGCAACTCCCAAAGGGCCAAGGTCTGGAAGTCTCTCTATGACCCTCTACATCTGATTCCTGAAGAAGGGCTTATGCCCGAAACGTTGATTCTCCTGCTCCTCGGATGCTGCCTGGTCTGCTGTGTTTTTCCAGCACCACATTTTTCGACCCTCTACATCTCTCTACCTCTTTTTTTAAGACATCCCTGAAAACTCCACTTTCACTAAGCTTTTCAGCATTGTCCTAATGTACAAACAATCGAACTAGAGACAGAAGTAATCTATTCATAATACGATTACAGCTGCTCTGTTTGTGTTTTGAATTCCACATTTCCACCTATCTCTGATAGCCTTAATAGGAAGCAAATCAATCACCCTAGGTTTACTCTACCACCTTCTTCGACAAAGTTCCAAACCCCCAAAACTCTGAGGAAGAGAAGATCTCTCCTCATTTCCATCCTAAAAGATTAACCCTTAATTTTGAAATGGTTGGACTTACTGTCCATAAGACACATACTTTTTGTGTGTAGTGATTGTAATGGGGGCCAAGTGCTGAAAAATGGGACTAGATTAATTCAGGACATCTGGTCAGCATGGACATGTTGGTCTAATTCCGTCTAGACATCTCTATGACTCTAAGGTCAGCCAGGTCAGCCTCATAGAATAGGAGCTTCCTGATTGGGGCTGTTAATCTGGCTCACAGATAAAAATAGGAGTATCAGACATTCTGACACTCTCAAACCTATCTTTGAGGGAGCTGGACCAGTGTCCATGACACTCTACCTGTAAGTAACTTGGTGATAGGATACCAGCCACTGTGTAGTTATTTCAATTTGTTCTTGTCAAGACTGTTCAAGATCTTCTATACTTCAATCATATTACGCTTCAATAACTTGAATGAGATCAAGCCCAATCTGTCAAACCTTTCCTCGTGAGACAACCCCCTCATTCCAGACATCAGAGTCAAAAAGTGTGGTGCTGGAAAAGCACAGCAGGTCAGGCAACAGCTGCGGAGCAGGAGAGTCGGTGTGCCTGAAATGTCGACTCTCCTGCTCCTTGGGTGCTGTCTGACCTGTTGTGCTTTTCCAGTGTCACACTTTTCAACACTGATTTCTCCAGTCTCTGCAGTCCTCACTTTCTCTCATTCCAGCCTTATCTGAACTGCTGCCAATGTATTTACATCCTTTCTCAAACAAACAGTTCAAGACTGTACACAGAATTCACGATGTAGTCTCATCAATGCCCTTTGTAACAAAAGAATATTGTCCTTACTAATAACTCCTATTGTGGCTTTGTGTCATGTTTTACTTGATAACTCTCTGAAGAAGAATCTTGGAACATTTAACTCTATTGAAGGTTCGAAGTAAATGACAGTATTGTTGAGTCCATGGCTCTTCAGACAGAATCAATTTTCCAAACCACATATGTGAGCTCTTTTACCCAGAGATGGATGTGGCTTTGATCTTACTCCTGAGTTTGACTTAACCATTATTTTAAATTCTTTGCCCTGAACATTTGCTTGGCTGTTTAACTGTCATGGAACAGAAACCAGTCATCTCCTGCCCCTTTTTCCCGAAGCAGCAGAGATCGACCCATCCCAGTTACATATTCCCCCACACTCTCTCAATTATCTCATATTCCAAGGGTGGACCATTTAGCATCATCAGGCTAAAACACTGGTACCTGCAGGAAGTACATTAGCATCAAACCCAATCCTCCACCAGCATCCACTGAATTTGCCCTCCCAAGGCCCAGTGCAGTCCTGATTCTATTTTTCACCGTCAATCTCAGTCTGGATATATCTAATTGACACTCCCAATGCACTGCAACACATTGCTCTGGGGAAACTGATGCAAGTACAGGGGTGTCAAAGATCTTCCTAATTTCGCTCATGAATGGCCTAACTCCATTTTTAAAGTTATGTCCCTTTTGTTCTACAATGTCACTCAAAGGAAATGCTCTCCATCTTGTCTAGCAAATATCTTTATTATTAAAAATATCAGATTTTTGTCCCCTCTCAAACATTTAAACTCAACTGGGGTACAAGCCAGCTTTAAATGTCCTGTCATCCTTTCATAACTGGGTATTATCCCAACTGCATCACATTCTATGACCAGCAGAGGGCTGCAGAGTAATTAATTCTGGGTTTTTGGCAGATAGAAAGAAATTTGAAGACTGACAGGCATACAGCACATGTGGGCAATGTTACACCAGCGATGTATTGGTATAGATTCATGTCACTTACAACTGATGGTGCACGTGCATGAGTTGACTTCAAAGAGAGATGACCCTCTGACACATTTGATCCTACCAGTCTGAATGTTTCTGTGAGATAATGTGAAATAACTCCATGAAGGCCTATACCCTGTCACCAAGTCACTTTTTATTTATATGCATACAGTACATGATATTGACTCAGCTAGCTCAGAGCTGGCTCCTTGAGTGACCAGAACCCCTGACACTGATCCAGTATAAACAACCTTACATCATTAGCCTTTGTCTCCTACTGTCAAGTCAATTTTGTATCCATTTGGCTAGCTCTTCCTGAATCCCATGTGATCTAACCCTGCCAATCAGTCTACCATGTGGAACCTTGTCAAACTCATTGCTAAAGCCCTGGTGAAGTACTCAGAGTGCTGTGCTGTTGGAAGAGCTGTTAACCAAAGCCATGTTTATTCCCTCAGGTGGATGTAAAAGATCATGGTGAACTATTTTAAAGAACACTAAGGATTTTATCCTCATTGTTCGGAACAATATTCATTCCTAAATGCATGACGAGGGGGTGCCGGTGTTGGACTGGGATGGACAAAGTTAGAAATCGTACAACATCAGGTTACAGTCCAACAGACTAGTTCAGCACTGGCACCTGCTCATCGTGGTTACCATCGATACCACTAACTGCCAGTTCAAAGCGGACAGCATCTCCAAGAGTACTTCCAAATAAACCTGTTGGACTATAACTATAATGTCTGATTTTTAACTCATTCCTGAATCAACAGAGCACATATGCCCCAATTCCACCTGTAGTATAGTGAAAATGCATATGTTAATGATGTGGTGCTGGATAAACAATAAGGCCATAAGACAGAGGAGCAGGAGTATGCCATTTGGCCCATCAGCTCTGCTCCTCCATGTGTCAAAACATTCATAGAAACTAGCAGCAGGCCATTCACAGAGTCAACAAGAGTAAAGAAGTAAACGCGTGGCTCAAAGATAGGTCGAGGAGAAACAGGTTTAAATTCATGAGATATCAGCATCAGTACTGGAGTAGGAGGGAGCTGTTTCCATGGGATGGTCTCCACCCGAATCATGCTGGGGCGAGAGTCCTGGTGAATCCCACAACAAGGGCTGTGAATAGCGCTTTCAACTAATTCGGGGTCACGGTGGGGGAGTTCAGTAATATGGAAATTATGGAAAAATTTAGAGGGGGGCAGGGCTTAGGACCCAAAACGTGATTCCCCTGCTCTTCGGATGCTGCCTGACCAGCTGTGCTTTTCCAGCTCCACACTTTTTAACTCTGATCCCCTTACATCCAGTCTCCGTGGTATCCATAAAATTATACCCACCAATTTCAATCTGCACTACAAGCGCATATACCTTGTATGGTATACTGGTCGACTCTGATCTCCAGCACCTGCAGTCCTCAGTTCCCCCTAGTCGCTGTAAGGCGATCAGAGCTGGAAACTAAATATCCAAGGAAACACATGCTATTGAAAGGACAATGGACAGAGGCAGCTGGGTTGCCTTGATAGTAAGAAATGATATTAAATCAATAGCAAGAAGTAATATAAAGTCAAAATTCGCACAACACCAGGTTATTGTCCAACAGGTTTATTTGGAGGTACACGCTTTCAGAGCGCTACTCCTTTGTCAGGTAGGGAATGGAATAAGATCATAGGACACAGAATTTATAGCAAAAAAATCAATGTTATTCAATTGATGTAATATGTTGATGCAATGAAATAGCTGGTAATATATTGCATTAGTTATATGACACTATGAACTTTGCTGTAAAGTTGTGTTCTACGATCCTACTCCACTAGAAACCTGATGAAGAAGCAGTGCTCTGAAAGCTTGTACTTTCAAATAAACCTGTTGGATTATAACCTGGTGTTGTATGATTTTTAAACTTTGTCCACCCCAGTCCAACACCGGCTCCCCCACATCATGATACAGAGTAGAAAGGCATAGAATCTGTGTGGGTGGAGTTAAGGAACCGCAAAGGGTAAAAAAAGACTCTGTTGGGAGTTGTGCACAGGCCTCCTAACAGTAGTCAGGATATGAGGAAGAAAATTAATCAGGAAAGGCATGAGGAAAAGCACTATTACAATAATCATGTGGGACGTCAACATGCAAGCGGACTGGGAAAATTAGGTTGGTAGTGTTGTGGAAAAATTACTCAATATTCTGTAAAAGAAGTACCAGGAATTGCAGAAAATCCTTCAAGAAGTTAAACTTTAATCTTGCGAAATCAAAGCTGTGACAGCCAGAAAATGACTCCTTTGTTTCTCTGCAGTTCATACAGTCTTAGGTTCCCGCACTTATCTGGTAACATTAGCATACCCATATTACTGGCTTGCTTTGTCTTCCTAATCTAATCATCTTCTGCCTCATAGGTTAAGTGTAATGTAGTGAACCAATCACATTATAGCACCATCGTCTTCAATAATAGCTCATCTATCAGTGATTTAACTAGCCTATCACAGTGCACTACCATTATCTGTTACTGGAGCTCTGTAATATGATCCTGTGCATGTATTACAACACTAAGATAGCTACATAACTGCCAAATTAACTTCCACAGTAGCAGGTCTCAAGAAAGGGAATTTGTGGCATGTCCACAAGATGATTATTTTGGATTAGCTTGTGGTATAGCCTATTAGGGAACAGACAATTCAGGATTTGGTGATGTGTAATGAGACAGACTCAATTAGGGAGCTTAAGATGAAGGAATCACTAGGGGATAGCGACCATAATATGATAGAATTCATCCTGCAGTTTGAGAGGGAGAAGCTGGAATGAGATGCAACAGTATTCCAATTGAATAAAGGTAACTACAAAGGTATGAGGGAGGTGCTGTCCAGAGTTGATAGAAAGGGGAATCGAGCAGCAATAACTGGAGTTTCTGGATGTAGTTTGAGAGGAACATCCCATGTTCTACCCATATTTTGAGATTGCGACTCCTGGTTCCAGATTTTCCAACCCAGGGAAACATCCTCCTTGCATTTAATCTGCCTATCCCCATTTGAATTTTATACATTTCAATCAGATCTCCTTTCATTCCTCTAAATTGTACTGAATTTAGGCCCAATCGAACCAATCGCTCCTCATAGGACAGTCCTGCCATCCACAGGATTAGCCAAATGAACCTCTGCTGTATTCACTCTGTGCCAAGTATTTCCTTTCTTCAGTAGGAAGTCCAAAACTGCACACAATACTCCCAAGTGTTGTCTCAACGGGGCTCTGTATAACTCAGTAAGACATTCCTACTTCTGAATTTAAATCTTCTTGTAATGAACATCAACATACCCTTTGCCTTCCTGCTTGCTTGGTGCAACTGCAAGTTACTTTCATTGGTGAACAAGAACATCCAGGTCCCTTTGAACATCCACATTTCCTAATATGCAATCATTTAAATAATGAGGAACCAGGAAATGGCAAAGAAACTAATAGCATTCACAAAATACTCAATAATCAATACACAAAATGAAGAAAGGAAATATATACAATAACTATCACTGGAGAAAAAGTACAAGAGAAACTAAAGGGTATGAAAAACCAATAAATTCTTTGAAGCTACTGGGATACATCCTAGGACTTTAAAGAGAAATAGTGGATGCACTGAATCAAAGAATCCCTACAGTGTGAAAACAGGCCATTTGGCCCAAGTCCACACCAACCCTCCAAAGAGTAACCCACCCAGACCCATTCCTCCTACCCTATATTCACCCCTGACTAATGCACCTGACCTACACATCCCTGAACTATGGGCAATTTAACACAGCCAATTCACCTGATATGTATATCTTTGGACTGGTAGTAATCTTCAGAGGAACAGTCATACTGAACTCGAAATGCTAAATTTGTTTCCGTCTGCACAAACATGCTGAGTTTCTCCAGCAATTTCTGTGTTGGTTTCAGATATCTAGAATCTGCAACTTTTTGCTTTATTAGATTCTGAGTTTTTCCTCAGGGCTTCCTCTGCCAAGTTGACTTTCCCAAATTTCATGAAGATTAAAGTCACCCACGATTAATATACTGCCTCTGTTATAGTCCCTCATTATCTCCCGATTTATTTTCTGACCCAGCATATAACTGTTAAGGGCCTATAAATTAATCCTACCAGTGCCTTATTACCCTTCTTGATTTCTTATCTCCACCCATTAGGATTCTGCATCTTCTGGTACAAGGTCATTTCTTATTACCGTGCTTATTCTTAACAATGCTACTTTCCAGTCTGCCGGTCCTTTTGAGAAGTCACACACCCCTGAATATTTAGTTCCCAACTTTGAACTCCTTGTAACCATGGTTCCGTAACGGCTATCTGATTTGTGCATTAAACTTTATTTGTGCTACTAATTCATCGACTTTGTTCTGAAAACTACTTGCATTCAAGCAAAAAACCGATGACCTTTTACCATTTTTTTCCCCCATTTTGACCATACTTACTGCTGTTTTTGTTTATTTGTGTAGGCTGTCCCTTCCTGGGTATCATTATCCAGTAGCTGCTCTGGAATGCTGCTTTATCCTCTTGCTTTGTAAACCCACATTTCCTTTCTCTCAAACCCAAGCACCTCGAATTAGTTTAAAGCCTTCTCGACAACCCAATTAACAGACTCTCCTGATGGCTCAAATACATGTAAATAGTATCTTGCATAAGTAAGAAATGCTTCGGGTTTGTTGCAATCAGAGAGAAAGTTAAACTCCAATGTTTGTTTGTTCCACACACGTAAAAACTGTACAGAACCAATCTGCTTTGGTAACTGGGTATGTACATAAAATTTTTCTATGAATAAAGTATATTTTTGCAATAGAAAAAAAAACGCTCTCTGAAGCTCTAGGTATTCATTTTGCCATGTCACTGGTCTCAGCATGATTCATATGAAGGGCATTGCCACCAGAACTGCTCCCTTCTGCCCCATTACTGGGACTGAGGCCCAGTCCATCCACACATTTCACTCCATTGTATTATTTACCCTATGCTAGTTTACCTGTGACTCAAGTAGTAATCCTGAGATTACTGACTTCGAGCTTCTGCTTTTTAATTTAGTCCACTTTTCAAGTTCTCTTAATGGAACCTCCACTCGGAAACACAGATCAGATGTTACCTGCAATTGAGGCTCTGAGTTGGGAAGACAGGACACCTGTTATATACAGCTGCCACTCAAAGATCAGTATTCTGCAAATAATCTATAAATAAAACAGCTTACTAGAACTCAATAGCCAGAATACACACAAAAAAAGTCACTTTTAGGTAAAGCAGAAACAGAGAAGTAGTTGCAATATAGTTGAAGAGAGTGGTCTTTCAATGGTGCAGAACCAAACAGCAAGCCTCAGGCGACTGACTGTGCGGAGTTTGCACGTTCTCCCCGTGTCTGCGTGGGTTTCCTCCGGGTGCTCCGGTTTCCTCCCACAGTCCAAAGATGTGCAGGCCAGGTGAATTGGCCATGCTAAATTGCCCATAGTGTTAGGTAAGGGGTAAATGTAGATGTAGGGGTATGGGTGGGTTACGCTTCGGCGGGGCGGTGTGGACTTGTTGGGCCGAAGGGCCTGTTTCCACACTGTAAGTAATCTAATCTAAGACAAAACCTCGTGGCAGACAGAATTCATGAGGACTCATCAACTCAAGATCATATATCTTACATTTTAGAAGGATAGAAGCACTAAGTATTGAACAATGGCAGGAACATTATTTTTTTTAAAAAGTGCTCACTCCACAAGGCAACAAGTTTACACTGAGCTGTTTCCCTCCAAAACGACCAATGATGTCACCATCATGTCACATGGCCAGACTCTTAAAGTGATAGTTCAACACACTTACTTAAATATGTAACATCCTTTGCATCAGAGGTTCCTGCAAAGAGATAATTTACAATCAGACATACAATAGTTAAGAAAAATGGAAAGAATCATGTACCATTTCACAGTCCTTTGGATTTGATGTCTGCTTACTTGTATTTCTTGGATGTGATAGCATGATGTATGTAAGCACAGCGGGTCAGCGTTGCATAATGTTCATCTCCTTTTCAATCCAACATGTCACAATTAATTGATCTTCAGGCAATGCCAGGTATATGGGCTGCAACCATCAAAACCGGTAATGAAAGATAGAGTCTGCGCTTTCAACACCTGGCATTCTGGGTACACAGTATCACAACTCACTGTCGAAGTGCACCGCAAAGCAAGCGCCACTATTCTCAAAGTTGTTTCAAGTATGAAAATTTGATTAAATCCCCAACTTGTCCAATTTTACTTAACAGCCTAATTCAGATTAAAGGAAAATGCACACCAGGTTTTTATTATTAACTAGGAAATCACTATTTATTGGAACCAAACTGCTTTTAACCAATGGCAAAAAAGCACACATGAACTAATAACATTTATTGCCATAACTTGAACTCTACTACTTTTTAAAATTCCCATACACAAGAAACAGACAAAAAAAAGTAAAACACAAGTATTTTAGGTGAGAAGGAAATAAGTCAGAAATGCACAGTTCCATCACTGAAAGAAAGTTATCTTTCAGTTCCTTTCGAGTCTTTAATGAGGCCTCAAAGCGGTGGTTATGCCGATTCTCAGTCTTTCATGACTGGTTCGGGATTTGCCTTTCCACTATCTCTGAAAGTGATTTTTCCTCTTTGCGTTCAACAAAGGCATTTGCAGAGAACTGTTTACAGGAAAATATTAATTGAGAACACCTATCAAGAAATTTTATGTTACTTTTCCACAGTGGAGGATGGGGGGGAGGTGGGTGGGGGAGTGTGGAGAGATGGAGGGAGATTTAGAAGTTTTGTCTTTGCAGGCTAGAGGTTTCTCTTCTCGTGCCCACATTAAGGGCTATAACCACTTGCACAGAAACCAATCAAATGTTTGTTACTGTACTCCTGAGACTACAACAAAACTATTCAATTGGAAAACCAATGAAAGGTCTGTCTCTGATTTAAGCTGACACACACACAAACCGCATATGTAGCATCCCCCTCCATTGCTTGAATAAGTTAACATTGTAGATGGAATGTATCTCCTGAATTTCTCCAGCAATTTCCGTTATTCTTATTGTAGATACAACTTCCACTAACTCTTGTTTTTAAGACTGTAATGTCTTCTCTTTCCTTGTGTTAAAGTGGTTTTTACCATTATTAAGTCCACAGTCCAACAAACTAACAATGGTATCTGAAGAAGGGTCACTGGACCTGAAACATTAACTCTGATTTCTCTCCACAGGTGCTCCAAAAGTTGCTGAGTTTCTCCAGCAATTTCTGTTTTTGTTTCAGATTTCCAGCGTCTTTGTTTTACAGTGAAAATGGTCTTTACAACAGGCTGCACATTCAATCCCACATAATGCCGGGTGCACAGGCTGCACAGGTATGAGCACACAGGCTGCATATTCAGGTAAAGTAGCACACAAGCTGAACTTCTACAGCAGATATGCAGCACACAGGCTGCATGTTTAGAATACCAGGTGATGCAGCATACAGGTTGTATCTCCAATCCCAGGTAATCCAGTACACAATCTGCACCTTCAATATCAGGTAATGCCAGGTATACAGGTTACACCTTCAATGGCAGAACCTCTGCTGACAACTGACCGAGACCAAAGGTAAGATGGCTGCCACATGTCCCGGGAGACAATGTTCTCAGGGGCTTATACACACTGGACCAAACCTCTACTCTGTTTTCTTTCAAGTGCAGCCTCATGGGCTGTGGTCTACCATCACAGGAATAGGAGCCTGGCTTTACCTCCCAAACTTCGTGCGCAGGTAAATACTTTGTGAATGAAGCTGAGGAAATGAGCACAGATGAGAGTCGATATGAGTTTAGTCAGAGATTATCAATCAATATCCCCCCTGGTGGGGGAATTTTAATTCCATTTTCAAGAATCAGTGTTTGGAATTAATGATGCATTCAATTTAAAAATGTCTGCATATATTAGAACCCATCTCCAAAAATCCTATTTCCAAATTAAACACTTGGATGTCAGCATGCTCCCTGTATTCTGATTTTTTAATTTGCCACATCAATTAATGTGCTTTGGAGACTTTTAATGAGATCCTTTGAAATTTAATTTAATTTTGTTCTACATTTAACATGTGCAGGGTAACAGCAGCAAGATTACTCCACAGTGCAGGTGGTTATTTCAACCTGCTTTCGTCCCATTGGAATTGATGCTTCCTTTTTGCATTGGGTGACCCAGTTTTCTCAACAAACAATTGTCAGAGTCCATGCATGGAATTCAAACAGTTCAAGACTTTATCAATCTGACATGGTCAGGGGGACCAGCAGCTCACATGAAAGGAAGAAAATCAATGCAGTCTGCAGTAAGTAAGGTATTGCAGTAGGGTCAGTACGT
This sequence comes from Chiloscyllium punctatum, assembly GCF_047496795.1. Taxonomy (NCBI): domain Eukaryota; kingdom Metazoa; phylum Chordata; class Chondrichthyes; order Orectolobiformes; family Hemiscylliidae; genus Chiloscyllium; species Chiloscyllium punctatum. Next base: position 21,565,444 of record NC_092748.1, read on the forward strand.
GTGTAGCAGAAAGGCACACAGGAGACAGAGATATGCACTGGAGAAAGGCAGAGAGGAAAGAGATCAAGGTCACATGAAGCATTGATGTCCATGATATGATTTATAGATAGATAATCTCAGAAAAGCAGCGCCCTCACAGGCTCAGGCTGGCATTGCAGCTAACAGTTGTAAGCATTCACAATTCCGCAAAGAATTACCATGTGTTGAAAGTGGTGATCATGTTTTATCAATAACCACAAAAGCCAGAATCACCATAAATACTTAATCAAAGTTTGTGAGAAGATTTGTAGCTCGGGTGCTCGTTGTTGTGGTTCTGTTTGCCGAGCTGGGAATTTGTTTTGCAGATGTTTAGGTGACATCCTCGGTGCTTGGGAGTCTCCTGTGAAGCGCTTCTGTGATCTTTCCTCACACCATTTGTAGTGGTTTGAATCTGCCGCTTCTGGTTGTCAGTTCCAGCTATCCGCTGCAGTGGCCGGTATATTGGGTCCAGGTCGATGTGCTTATTGACTGAATCTGTGGAAGAGTGCCATGCCTCTAGGAATTCCCTGGCTGTTCTCTGTTTGGCTCGTCCTATAATAGTAGTGTTGTCCCAGTCGAATTCATGTTGCTTGTCATCTGCGTGTGTGGCTACTAAGGATAGCTGGTCATGTCGTTTCGTGGCTAGTTGGTGTTCATGGAGGCGGATCGTTAGCTGTCTTCCTGTTTGTCCTATGTAGTGTTTTGTGCAGTCCTCGCATGGGATTTTGTACACTACATTGGTTTTGCTCATGCTGTGTATCAGGTCCTTCATTCTGGTGAGTTGTTGTCTGACAGTGGCTGTTGGTTTGTGTGCTGTTATGAGTCCAAGTGGTCGCAGTAGTCTGGCTGTCAGTTCGAAAATGCTCTTGATGTATGGTAGTGTGGCGAGTCCTTTGAGTTGCGGCATGTCCTTGTTCCGTTGTCTTTCCCTTAGGCATCTGTTGATGAAATTGTGCGGGTATCCGTTTTTGGCAAATACATTGTATAGGTGTTCTTCTTCCTCTTTTTGCAGTTCTGGTGTACTGCAGTGTGTTGTGGCCCTTTTGAATAGTGTCTTAATGCAACTTCTTTTGTGTGTGTTGGGGTGATTGCTTTCGTAGTTCAGTGCTTGGTCTGTGTGTGTGGCTTTCCTGTATACCTTTGTGGTGAATTCTCCGTTAGGTGTTCTCTGTACCATCACATCTAGGAATGGGAGTTGGTTGTCCTTTTCTTCCTCTCTAGTGAATCGGATTCCTGTGAGTGTGGCGTTGATGATCCGGTGTGTGTTCTCTATTGCTGTGTTTTTAATGATTACAAAGGTGTCATCCAAATATCTGACCCAGAGTTTGGGTTGAATTTGCGGTAAGACTGTTTGCTCTAACCTTTGCATTACCGCTTCTGCTATGAGTCCAGAGATGGGTGAGCCCATGGGTGTGCCGTTGATTTGTTCATATATTTGGTTGTTGAATGTGAAGTGTGTTGTGAGGCACAGGTCCAGTAGTTTGAGTATGTCGTCTTTGTTGATAGGTTCAACGTCCTGTTGTCTGTTCTGTATGTCCAGCAGGTTGGCTATTGTTTCTCTGGCTAGGGTTTTGTCGATAGAGGTGAACAGTGCCATTACATCGAATGAGACCATGGTTTCTTCCTTGTCTATGTATATATTTCTGATGATGTCCAAGGATTCCTGTGTTGACTGTATAGAGTGTCTGGATCCGCTGATCAGGTGTTTCAGTTTCTGCTGTAGTTCTTTAGCCAGTTTGTGTGATGGTGTCCCTGGTAGTGATACTATGGGTCTGAGTGGGATGTCTGGTTTGTGCACTTTGGGTAGTCCATAGAATCTGGGGGTGTTGTTGCTTTCAGGTTTCATTCTTTGTAGGTCAAACAGTGAGACAAAGTATCGTACCTCTGATAACAAGGAAAAGACAAACACATAACCTCAACACCAAGGAGAGGGAAGCACTAAAATCACTAAGAAACGATAAGAACATAATCATACTACCAGCAGACAAAGACAGAATGACGGTCATCCTGGACAAAGCAGACTACATCCAAAAAGCGCAACAACTACTTGCAGATACCAACACCTACCAAAAGAGGGAGTTTACCCCACCCCACAGCTCACCAATAGAATAAGCAACACACTGAGGAACCTACAAAAAAACGGACAGATAACCAGGTTTGACCTGCAGCAACACCCCCAGATTCTATGGACTACCTAAAGTGCACAAACCAAACATTCCACTCAGACCCATAGTATCACTACCAGGGACACCATCACACAAACTGGCTAAAGAACTACAGCAGAAACTGAAACACCTGATCAGCGGATCCAGACACTCTGTACAATCAACACAGGAATCCTTGGACATCATCAGAAATATATGCATAGACAAAGAAGAAACCATGGTCTCATTCGATGTAATGGCACTGTTCACCTCCATCGACATAACCCTAGCCAGAGAAACAATAGCCAACCTGCTGGACAAACAGAACTGACAACAGGACATTGAACCTATCAACAAAGATGACGGACCTGTGCCTCACAACACACTTCACATTCAACAACCAAATATATGAACAAATCAACGACACACCCATGGGCTCACCCATCTCTGGACTCATAGCAGAAGCGGTAATGCAAAGATTAGAACAAACAGTCTTACCGCAAATTCAACCCAAACTCTGGGTCAGATATGTGGATGACACCTTTGTAATCATCAAAAACACAGCAATAGAGAACACACACCAGATCATCAACGCCACACTCACAAGAATCCGATTCATGAGAGAGGAAGAAAAGGACAACCAACTCCCATTCCTAGATGTGATGGTACAGAGAACACCTAACGGAGAATTCACCACAAAGGTTTACAGGAAAGCCACACACACAGACCAAGTCCCGAACTACGAAAGCAACCACCCCAACACACACAAAAGAAGTTGCATTAAGACACTATTCAAAAGGGCCACAACACACTGCAGTACACCAGAACTGCAAAAAGGGGAAGAAGAACACCTTTTGTATTTGCCAAAAACGGATACCCGCGCAATTTCATCAACAGATGCCTAAGGGAAAGACAACGGAACAAGGACAGGCCGCAACCCAAAGGACTAGCCACACTACCATACATCAAGAGCATTTCCGAACTGACAGCCAGACTACTGCGACCACTAGGACTCATAACAGCACACAAACCAACAGCCACTCTCAGACAACAACTCACCAGAATAAAAGACCTGATACACAGCATGAGCAAAACCAATGTAGTGTACAAAATCCCATGCGAGGACTGCACAAAACACTACATAGGACAAACAGGAAGACAGCTAACGATCCGCATCCATGAACACCAACTAGCCATGAAACGACATGACCAGCTATCCTTAGTAGCCACACACGCAGATGACAAGCAACATGAATTCGACTGAGACAACACTACTATTATAGGACAAGCCAAACAGAGAACAGCCAGGGAATTCCTAGAGGCATGGCACTCATCCACAGATTCAATCAATAAGCACATCGACCTGGACCCAATATACCGACCACTGCAACAGACAGCTGGAACTGACAACCAGAAGCGGCAGATTCATACCACTACAAATGGCGGAGAAAAGATCACAGAGCACTTCACAGGAGGCTCCCAAGCACTGAGGATGTCACCTAGACAGGGGACGAAACGTCTGCAAAACAAATTCCCAGCTCGGCGAACATAACCACAATAAATACTTAATGCTTTTGCTTTCTTCTAGGCTATGACTGGGGCCAGAGTGAATGCATAACACAAGAGCTGGATGGATTATTTGTCAAGACTGGAAGTTATGTAACATTCTTCTGTGATGATAATAGCCCAACGATGCATCACTCAAATGTTCCTTTCAGTCTGCTTCTCACAAGCACAGGATGCCATCTCTGCGTACACAATGTGAGAATCTGAGCACCACTACAGCAACTCTGATAAACCATGGGGGATATCTGTCCATTGATATACAGCCATTAGATCACAAGGTCAGCTACTTGATATATGCAGCAAATTCCCATGAATCCTTCATACTGCAGCAGTCTAACATTGCAGACCTTTTCATTTCAGGACTGGCTCATAGGAGACAAGGGATACCCCAATACCTTTCAGGTTCACCTATGGTTAACTCGCGCAACAAAATGTGAGAAACAAAATGTTGTTGTTTGCTGAGAGCAACAAGACTAAACTCCCATCTTTTATAAGAAACAGTCTTTCAACCATATATCAGCCCACTTTACAGAATCCTACAGAACAGAATAAAGGCCATTTGGCCCATTAAGTTTGTTTCTACATTTTCGAAGAGCCCATAGTTAGTCCCACTCTGCTATGCTTTACCCTATTTTTCTACAAGTTTTTCACCTTCAAGAATTAATCCAATCTCTTTTAAAAACTACAATTGAATCTGGATCTATCAAAGTCTTGACCACATGAAGATGTTTTCTCCTCATCCTGCCTCTTTTGGAAATCACATTAAAGGTTATGAGGCCTTACACCAAGGATATCCATTCTGTCTGCACCTCCATCCCCCACCAGATCATTCTGAGCACTTCTTCAATGAATAAGAGCCTAACTGGTCCCTTTCCACAACTATGCACCTTCACCCGGCTAAACTTGTTACAGATTAAATAACTTCTCCTTCAATTCCACTTAGCTCCTCCAAAAACAAGACTCAAGGAGTGCCAGGTGTTTTGTTGAAGTGAAATAATCTTTGTCAAAATCCTGTTGAGATCCTTCCCTTGTTAATGGTGTTTCCTGTTCCCACAAAGAACTGGTTTCAAGTACTTTATTTCCAATTTCCTCTCCTCCCTCACTTCTGCATACTTCACATCTGATCTTCTAAATTCAGTCGTGGGACGTGGGCATTGCTGGCTGACAAGTATTTATTATCTATTTCTAGTTGCCCTTGAGAAGATGGTGGTAAGCTGCCTTCTCAAACTAATCCAGTTCACATGCTACAGCTTGATTTACGATGCCCTTAGGAAGTGAATGCCAGGATTTTGACCCAGCAACGGTAAAGGAATGGTGTTATCTCCAAGTCAGGGTGGCGAATGGCTTGGAGGGGAGTTTGCAGATGGTGGTATGTTCCCATATATGTGCTGCCTTTGACCTTCTAGATAGAAGTGGTTGTGGGTTTGGAAGGGGCTGTCTAAGTATCTTTGGTGAATTTCTGCAGTGCATCATGTAGATAATACACACTGCTGCTACTGAGTATTGGTGGTGCAGAGATGCTTGTGGATGTGGTGCCAGTCAAGCAGGCTGCTTTGTCCTGGGTGGTGTCAAGCGTCTTGAGTATCATTGAAGCTTCCCCTGCCCAGGCAAGTGGGGTGTATTTCATCACACTCTTTACTTGTGCCTTGTAGATGGTGGACAGGCTTTGGGGAGTCAGGAGGTGAGTTATGCACTGCAGTATTCCTTGCCTCTGACCTGCTCTTGTAGCCACTCTGTTTATGTGGTCAGTGTACCTGAGTTTCTGGTCAATGGTAACCCTAAGGATGTTGATAGTGGACCATTCAGTAATGATGACACTATTGAATGACAAGGGGCAATGATTAGATTCAAAGTTAATTGAGAGAATGCTCCTAAGAGTTTGTAGTTAAGCTTCTTGATAGTGAAAGGATCCAAGGGAATGGAGGAAAGGGAAATAGGAAGTTGTAAATATCTGGAAGTGTTCTATTGTCTGATTCAGTACATTTATGGTTGATACTCAGCCATCAACTGTAGCTGTTCTGACGACACAACCTTGCACATAAATGTTTCAGATTTGTCTTCTTGATTGACAGGAATCCTCGACTGCATTCATTCTATTTCACACAGTTGGCTATCACATTTTCCACTCTCTCACAGAACCATGAAAGGATTCCCATAGTCAATGGATCATCCTCTGCCAATGCTGCCACTTCTAGCATGATGCGACTATCAAACACATCTTTCTATTCCCCACCAGCATTCTGAAGCCCTCGTCTCTATCTAACACTGTGGTCCATTCCTTTATTACTTCTGGTGCCACATATCATTCTCCTTTAATAAAGTATTCTCATTGGCCTCCTTGATGACATGCTGGACCCACAACGTTTTGAGACACATGCATCAGATCCCCTAAATCTCTTTGCATCTCAGAATTCTCCAATAATTCTCTAACTAAGTAATACTCTATACTTTTTCCATTCCTGTCAAACTAAATAATTTAACGTTTTCTAATCTGATAGGCAACTTGCCAGATTTTTGCCCAGTCATTCAACCTTTCCGTATCTGTGTGAAAATAACTTATATCTTCTTCACAATAACACTTTCTGATCTAACTTGGTATCATTAGTGGGCGGCATGGTGGTACAGTGGTTAGCACTGCTGCCTCACAGTACTAGAGACCTGGGTTCAATTCCCACCTCAGGCGACTGACTGTGTGGAGTTTGCACATTCTCCCCGTGTCTGTGTGGGTTTCCTCTGAGTGCTCCGGTTTCCTCCCACAGTCCAAAGATGCGCAGGTCAGGGGAATTGGTTATGCTAAATTGTCCATAGTGTTAGGTTAGGGGTATGGGTGGGTTGCGCTTCAACGGGTTGGTGTGGACTTGTTGGGCCAAAGGGCCTGTTTCCACACTGTAAGTAATCTAATCTAATCTAATCTGCAGATTTAGCTTTCATGATTGTTTTCTCCCCTCATTGATGTAAGTTGTAAAATAGTTGAGAGGCCAGCAAGGACCCCACTCAACTCCACTCACATCCAACCAATCAGAGAAAGAGCCATTCATGCATGCTGTCAGTTTCTTGCCTGCCAGCCGGCCAGCTAATCCTTTGACCATGCCAATATGTTACTCCCTACGTCAGAGCTCTTATTTTCTGCAATAACTTTTGATGTGGCACTACCAACATCTTCTAGAAGTCCAAATATGGAATGTCCACCAGCTTATCATTCAAAGCACATCTTACTCTTCAAAAAACTCTGATAACTTGGTTCAACATGATTTCTCTTTGACAAAACCATGCTGACTCTTCCTGGTTACCTTGACTTTTTCTAAGTGTGCAGCTATAATCTCTTTAATGACCAATTCTAACATCTTCCCCACAATAGGCATAAAGCTAACAGGCGAATAATTTCCTGTTTGCTTCATCCCTTCTTTTTGTGAACAGAGGGGTTATTTTTTGCTACCTTCCAGTCTAGTGGAATCTTTCCTGATCGAGGCAATTTTGGAATAGTACTACCTCGTGTACTACCTCATTTGCAAACTTATCCTAGAATGAACTCCATCTGGACCCAGAGACTTATTAACCACAGTGCCAGCGAATGGCTTAGAACCACTTCCCTGATGATTGCAATTTTACAAAGTTCCTCTCTCCCTTCCATTTCCTGACTTGCTGATTGCTATTACTGATTGCTTTTTGAATCTTTTAATCTGAAGACCGAAGCAAAATCCATGTTTCTTTCACCTTCCATTTCCTTATTATCTGCTATTAATTCCACACTCACTCTCTAGAGGACTGGCATTCACTCTATTTATTCTCTTTCTTCTTAAGTATTGCAGAAACTCTTGCTATCCATGTTCACATTCCTAGCTCGCTTCCTTTCATGCTCTGATTTCTTTCTCCTGATTAATCTTTCAGTTCTTAAGTGTCATTATTTTACATTCAGAACAATCACCCAACCTGCCCTCATCTTTGCTGTGTTATCGAGTTATAGAGTCATAGAGTCAGAGAGATGTACAGCACTGAAACAAACACTTTGGTCCAACTCATCCATGCAGACCAGACATCTGAAGCCAATCTGCTTTTTCCTTAACTTTGATGCTTTTCCAAACTTCTTTAGTTAATCACTGCGATGCGTCCTTCCTTTTGAAATTTTATGGAATATATTTATTCTGAGAATTCTGAAATGTCCCCAAAACGTCCCAGCATACAGACACTCATCAGACATGTCAAACTGGTTCTGAAGTAGGTAAAAACTGACCAGCTGGAGCCATTTCTACTCTTCAAGAATATTTTCCGCACACTGACCGGCGTGTGTTCAGGGAGGTAGCAACCAATGGGCATTCCATCAACTTAGGGGAGTACGCGGTGTCAGTGATTTGCTACGTAAGCAAGTGTATTGACGACCATCACTTCTCACCCCAACCAGAAGCCATGGATGACCGCAAAGTGGTGTGCGCTGCTGAGGAAGTGGGATTCAACCTTCAGAGCTGATGACAAGACTGCCCTAACAACAGCAAGGGCCAACCTGACCCGGACCATCAAAGAGGCAAAGTATGCACAGGCACAAAAACTACACAGCCATTTTCAGGACAGTGGCGATATGTGCAGCATGTGAAAGGGCATCCAGGCCACTACCAACCATGGAACAGCATCGCCCACTTGTGCTAGTGATGGGTCCCTCCCAGATGAAGTGAACAACTTTTATGCACAGTTTGAGGCATGAAATGATGAGGCAGTGAGGAAGTCCACCCCTCTCCCTCCCAATGACCAGGTGCTGTGTCTTACTGTGGCCGACTTGAGGAAAATCCTATGCAGAGTCAACACACGGAAGACTGCTGGACCAGATAACATCCCTGGCAAAGTGCTCAGAGGATGCTCTCATGTACTGGCAGATGTTCTCACGGACATCTTTAACATCTCCCTAAGCTGCACCATAGTTCTAAAGAGCTTCAAGGCCACTACTATCGTCCCCATGCCGAAGAAGTCTTCAGGGTCCTGTCTCAATGACTACTGCCCTGTTGCCCCTACAGCCATCATCATGAAGTGCTTCGAGAGGCTCATGATGAGGCAATATTAAGACCCTGCTGTCCCCCCTAACCCCCACTGGACACCCTGCAGTTCACATAGTGACCCAACTGCTCAACAGATTATGCCCTCACCCACCTGGAGAAGGGGGACATCTCTGTTAGATTGCTGTTCATAGACTTCAGTTCTGCATTTAACACTATCATTCCTCAGCACCTGATTGGAAAGCTGAGTGTGCTGGGCCTAAATACCTCCCTTTGTAACTGGCTCCTGGACTTCCTGACTGGGAGACCTCAGTCAGCCTGGATTGGAAACAGCATCTCCAAAACCATCACACTGAGCACGAGGGCACCCCAGGGGTGTTTGATCAGCCCACTGTTGTTCACCCGACTGACTCACAACTGTGCACACGTCAAATCACATCATCAAGTTCGCTGATGATACGACTGCACTTGGTCTTATAAACAGGACAACGAGTCAGCATACAGAAAGGACATGTGCGGCTAACAGACTGGTGCAGAGCCAACAACCTGTTTCTGAACGTGGACAAGATGGAAAAGATGATTGTTGACTTTAGGAGAGCACGGAATGATCAGTCTCCACTGGAAATTGACTCCCCCATGGAGTTTGTGAAGAGCACCAAACTTCTTGGTGTACACCCGGCGGAGAATCTCACCTAGACCCTCAACGTCAGCTCCATAGTCAAGAAAGCCCAGCAATGTCTCTACTTTCTATGCAGGTTGAGGAAAGCCCACCTCCCACCCAACCTCCCCCCCATCCTCACTACATTCTCCAGAGGGTTCATTGGGTGTACCCTGAGCTGCTGCATCACTGCCTGATTCAGGAATTACACCATCTCGGATCATAAGACTCCACAATGGACAGTGAGGACAGCTGAGAAGATCATTGGGGTCTCTCTTCCCTCCATTACACACGCTGCATCCAAAAGGATGAGAACATTGTGGAAGGCCCCAGACAGCCCTCACTCAAATCCTTCTCCCTCCTGTCATCTGGCAGAAGACATCGGAGCATTCAGTCTCTCATGGCCAGACTCTGCAACAGTTTCTTTCCCCAAGCCCTCAGACTCCTTAACACAGTATGATCAGACTCTCTCCCATCTGAAATTCTTTGCACGACTTCAAATTGCTGCTAGAAAAATGTCTATTATTTATCATTCTTCTGTTACACTGTAACTTGCGTGGTTTATGCCATGTACAAGTAGTCTGTGCTATCCATGTAGCACCCTTGACCCTGGAGGAATGCTGTATCATTTAGCAAACCACCACCCACCCCCCCAACATCCCCCAGTACTGGTGCCAGCGGCCCATGAACTGAAATCCACTTTCTCATATGAGCCACGTACAAAATTTTATGCCAATTTGGATGTAGCTCAGGTAGTAATCCAGAGATTATAAATGTTAAGGTTTTGATTTAGTTTTTATTTGGTTCCTAGCTCCTCATACTCTGTATGCAGAATTTATTTTCTAGTTTGACCTATGTAATTTGTACCTACAAGGATCATAACCACACTGCTTGCCACCAGCCACTGTGAGTTCCTTTCCATCCCTGAGCAGATGTCCTCAAATCTAGCACTGGACAGCTACCTGGACTCTCATTCTTTGCTAAAAACAATGGTGTCAAACCACCTCACTATACTATAACCTACAACTACTACATTCCTCACTGCTCTCCAACCAGTTGAATGTTTTGTTTGTGCAGCATAGTGCATGGGCAGTTTGTATATGACCTTTCTAATCCTAAAAGGCTGGGAAAACATGACACTCCTGTCCTTTGGATCCCCTTATAGGAACACCCTCCTGACCCTTTCACGACTTAACCTCTCCTGCTTTCTACCTTTGCACTGATCTTCCTCTTTTGTCCTCCTCCCCTGCTATACCTCCATTAAAGATCTATTACATTCACAACTCTTTTCCAGTTTCAATCCAGGTTCATTGATCTGAAATGGAGGCTCTCTCCTCAGATGCTGCCAAATCTGCTGAAAAGTTCCAGCATTGGCTGTTTTTACTCCCCTGTTTTGAGCCAGGTCCTAGTTTTTTTTTCATTCACTCAGATGTGCAAGATAAGTAGATCAGCCATGCTAAATTGCCCATAACGTTCAGGGATGTGTGGGTTAGCTGCATTAGCCATGGGAAATGCAGGGTGCAGGGATAGGGTAGGGGCTTAGGTGTGGGGGGGATGTTTTTCGGAGGGTCGGTGTGGATTTGTTGGGCCGCATGACTTGTTTCCACCATAGGGATTCTATGAATCCATGATCCAGACATGAGCATCACTGGCTGGCCAGCATTTATTGCCCATCCGTTGTTGCCCTTGAGAAGGAGGTGGTGAGCTTCCTCAATTGCTGCAATCCATGTGCTGTAGGTTAATCCACAGCACTTTTAGGGGCTGCTTTTTCCTGGATGGTGTCAAGCTTCTTGAGTGTTATTGGAGCTGCACCCATCCAGGCAAGTGGGGAATATTCCATCAGACTCCTGATTTGTGCCTAGTAGATGGTGGATAGACTTTGGGAAGTCAGGAGGTAAATTACTCATTGCAGTATTCCTAGCCTCTGACATGCTCTTGTAGCCACTTTGTTTATGTGGTCAGTCCAGTTGAGTTCTTGGTCAATGTAACCTTAAGGAAGTTGATAGTGGGGATTCAGTGATGGTAACGCCATTGAATATCAAAGGGTGTTAGTTAGATGGTCTCTTATTGGAGATGGTCATTGTTTGACATTTCTGTGGTGCAAAGGTTTGTGGGCAGCACGGTGGTTAGCACTGCTGCCTCACAGCGCCAGAGACCCAGGTTCAATTCCCGCCTCAGGCGAATGACTGTGTGGAGTTTGCACATTCTCCCTGTGTCTGTGTGGGTTTCCTCCAGGTGCTCCGGTTTCCTCCCACAGTCCAAAAATGTGCAGGTTAGGTGAATTGGCCATGCTAAATTGCCCGTAGTGTTAGGTGAAGGGGTGGAATGTAGGGGGGCGGGTTGCGCTTCGGCGGGTTGGTGTGGACTTGTTGGGCCGAAGGGCCTGTTTCCACACTGTAAGTAATCTAAAGGTTCTTTGCCAATTGTTGAAGTTTTGTTGCATTTGAACATGAGGAGTCATGAATGATGCGGAACATTGTGCAATCATTGGAGGGAAGGTCATTGATGAAGCCAATATTTGAGCCTCGGACCCTTAGGAACTCCTGCAGTGATGTCCTGGAACAGAGATTACTGCCTTCCAACAGCCACAACCCCCTCTATTCCCACTGATTCCAGATTAGCTCCAGGTACTCTATGACACACACTCATTCAAATATGGCCTTGATGTCATTCTCACCTCACCTCTGGAATTCAGCTCTTTTATGGTGTTTGAACAAAGGCTGCAATAAGGTCAGGAGCTGAGTGGCCCTGCAGAACCCAAAATAGGCAACAATTACATTAAGGTGGATCTGGAAGTGAATGTAGGCCTGACCAGGTGAGGAGAACAGATTTCCTTCCTTAAAGAACATTAGTGAACTAGATGGATTTTTCTGAAAATCTGCAGTGTTTCACAGTTTTCATTCGATTCTTAATTCCAGATATTTATGGGATTCAAATTCCATCATCTGTCATGATAGCCAGGTTAAAAACAATGACTGCAGATGCTGGAAACCAGATTCTGTATTAGAATGGCACTGGAAAAGCACAGCAGTTCAGGCAGCATCCGAGGAGCTGGAAAATCGATGTTTCGGGCAAAAGCCCTTCATCAGGAATACAGGCAGAGAGCCTGAAGGGTGGAGAGATAAATGAGAGGAGGGTGGGGGTGGGGAGAAAGTAGCATAGAGCATAATAGGTGAGTGGGGGTGGGGATGAAGGTGATAGGTCAGAGAGGAGGGTAGAGTGGATAGGTGGAAAGGAAAATAGGCAGGTAGGACAAGTCATGGGGATAGTGCTGAGCTGGAAGTTTGGAACTGGGGTGAGGTGGGGGGAAGGGGAAATGAGGAAACTGTTGAAGTCCACATTGATGCCCTGGGGTTGAAGTGTTCCGAGGCGGAAGATGAGGCATTCTTCCTCCAGGCGTCTGGTGGTGAGGGAGCGGCGGTGAAGGAGGCCTAGGACCTCCATGTCCTCAGCAGAGTGGGAGGGAGAGTTGAAATGTTGGGCCACGGGGCGGTGTGGTTGATTGGTGCGGGTGTCCAGGAGATGTTCCCTAAAGCGCTCTGCTAGAAGGCGCCCAGTCTCCCCAATGTAGAGGAGACCGCATCGGGAGCATTGGATACAATAAATGATATTGGTTTATGTGCAGGTGAAACTTTGATGGACGTGGAAGGCTCCTTTAGGACCTTGGACGGAGGTGAGGGAGGAGGTGTGGGCACAGGTTTTACAGTTCCTGCTGTGGCAGGGGAAGGTGCCAGGACGGGAGGGTGGGTTGTTGGGGGCCGTGGACCTGACCAGGTAGTCACGGAGGGAACGGTCTTTGCAGAAAGCGGAAAGGGGTGGGGAGGGAAATATATCCCTGATGGTGGGGTCTGTTTGGAGGTGGCGGAAATGTCGTCGGATGATTTGGTTTATGCGAAGGTTGGTAGGGTGGAAGGTGAGCACCAGGGGCGTTCTGTCCTTGTTAGCCAGGTTTCCGGGCAATTAGTTGAGCTGTCTGGATTAATAATCACTATAAAACTACTGGACAATGGCTTCCCTATTGATTGTTATTGCTATTATATCTTGTGGTTGTTTGTGCTTACACATATTTTGTGCATTTGCACACGTGTACTCCAAATCCAGCACTGTCCTCCTTGTACCTTGTTTTACATCTTGATTCCCATATGAATAGAAAAATAACAATATAGTTATGGCCTAGTTAATAGCAATTAGCTAAATATTCATGCTGTATCCGAGGAGCTCAAATCTCAAATTAGAATGGAGGAAGAGCTGTGAGCTGCAATTCCTGTGCCACGTGGGAAATGTTAAGGGTTTTCCTTTGTTTCAGAAGCTCATGTTTCTGACAGTTGTTTGAACTAAGGATTTCTGAGCTGGAGGACAACTCAATGAATTGGAGAGGATTTGAATGATGAACGTTTCTTGGATTACAGGCTCCAGGAACTGATCACCTCACAGTCGGTTAGGAGTTCAGAAATACGCAAAACAGTGGGAATCTTCACACACTGTAGTCATGACCTGCACTTAAGAGCTCTACTTGGTGCATGGTTAAATTATTTTTTCCTTATGAAGGGGTCTCTGAAGTAGTTTTTCAGCATTCCTTAAATCTGGAGAGTTAAGTTAGTCTCCAAAGTCAAAGAAGGAATTTGCAAAGTTACTCTAAGCCTCCATTAAAGGAATAACAGTCTCAATACTGGGCAAGCAGCCAAGAATCTTACAAAATTAAACAGTCTTCCTTCTTTCACCACACACCCAACCCCAACACTAACCCACCCAACACATCCATCCCATCATCCTCCTCCATGCCTTGAGTTTGACTTAATATCAGCAGTGTGCACTCCCAACCTTTCCCACAAACTGAAAATTATATTTTTTAAAAAAATGCATTCATTCAAACCAAATTAAAGCTTGCATACAGACAGCTACATGAACACATTTAAAGAAAAATCTAAAAAGATCAGAACAAAACTAGACTGCCTTCATAATCATTTTATCCCTTCACCTGACATCTCTCAATTTTAAACTTTACTCCCAAAACAATTTATTGGACAGAAATAAAAAAGGAAAAGAACCATTGGAAATGATTGTATTCTCCAGTGAGATGCCATCACCAGGCACCTATTCCCTTCCCCTCCCTTGTCAGCCTTCAGCAGGACCCATTCCTTCTGGGACACGGTGGTCCACTCTTCCTCCACACACCTCCCCACAGCCCCACGGCACTTTCACCTGAAACTGCAGAAGGTGTAACACCTGTCTGTGTACCTCCTCCCTTATCAGTATCCAAGGGCCCCAGCACACCTTTCAGTTGAAGTAGCACTTTATCTGCACTTAACACAATCTAGTCTACTGTATTTGCTGCTCAAAATGTGGTCTCCTCTACATTGGGGAAACAAAGTGTAGACTGGGTGACTGCTTCGAAGAATACTATGTTCCGTCCACAAAAAAGACCCAGAGTTTCCAGTTGCCTGCCACTTTAACACACCACCCTGTGCTCTGGCCAACATCTCTGTCTCAGGTTTGCTACAATCCTCCAACAAAGCTCAGCACAAGCTGGAAGAACAACACCTTGTTTTCCACTACAGAACTCAACAGCCTTCTAGACTCAGTATCGTGTTCAACAATTTTAGGACTGTGAGGTAACCCATGTCCTTACCCCAAACTCCACATATCAGGGCATGTTATCACATAATCTGCCATTGTTAGCTACTTATAGTTCCCACTAATAATTATTCACCCTCCTAGCCCTAGTGTTATCCACTCCTTTGTCTGTTCAACTGTTCTCCTCTATCTTTAGACTCTATCCCCACCTATTGTTAGCACCTTAACTACTTCTCCCACTCTATCTTCTGTATATAAACCGACATTTTCCTAACAATCATCAGTTTCTTGATCTGAAACATTAACTGTGATTTTTCAGCACAGATGCTACCAGACCTGCTGAGCTTTTCCAGCAATTTCTGTTTCCAGCATCATTGGTCTTTCGGTTTCTATTTAGTATCTTCCCACAAGAATCCCTGCTCTATATTTCTCTCTCTCACTCACACACATAGACATAGCCAGAGTCATTTTTCACCACCATTTTGATCTGTCTCTGCTGTTTCTGCCAGACTGCTGCTCCAGCTCTTCCAATCTCTCTCCCTCCTCCAATCATGGCTTCTTTTCTTGGAGAATCAGCAAGATCTGTACAGATTGAGCTGTGATTGGAGAAGCTATCATATTGGCGGTAAAGATAGACTCAATGGTTTGTGCAGGAACTCCTTCCCAATTCTGTCTCTGTGCTCATTCGCCACTGTTCCTACACTCAGTCCGAATGTTTGAGGTAGGTTTTCTGCTACCAACCCTACTTTGTCTTTGCTTTCTCTTGGGCCTATTTAGTGAGCAGTGATAGTACCCATCTCACAGTGAGACACCATGATCAGAAGGGTGCCAACTAAAGTAAACAATGCTCCAAAATGAGTATGTAACACCAATCACAAGTCTATTAATTATGGGAAAGGAGGTATGACAATGAAATGAACTTTCCTCATCAAAAGGGTTGTGTTGGAGACATACAGATTTCAAACTGTGGACATCTACTGATTGCACGGCTTCATAAGACTGGATACTTCAAAGTGACTTTGAAAAATATCGTGGCATGTCTGAAGTTCTTCAAAGTCTTCAAGGAGAGGAAGAACCTGCCGCAGCCAAAGATCTCACAGTGGAACCATTGTTTCTTCATCTGTTTCAATGGGATTGGGCAGCCACAAATAATAAACCTGAATCACTTACAGTTGTATCAAACTTTAACTCCAATAATGTGTTCTTTTTAAAAGAAGGATTACATAGCTATAATAACTGCATTGTAAATTAAGTGGTTGTCTAGAGAAAGAGACTGGAATGTCATGTCTAACAAGGCGTAAAGGATTTTAAGGGATAGATGTAAAAGATTACAAACTGAATTGTAAGCTCCCAGGAATTATCTCAAACTATGAACATGAAGGGAGAAAAGATAGCAGTCCGGATGAAAGGCTTTGTCATTCTTTCAAGAAAAAACAAGAACAGAGATTAATTGTCTGTTCCATGCTGGTCTGTATGTGCTAGTGGAACATGGTGTGCCAATGAGCAAAGGTGCTCGTAAGTACTTGTCTGTGCTCGGGCGCTGGTGTATCTAGGACATAATTGAAGAATCATCCTCTCATCAACCTTGTACTGTACGTAGAGAATTCTCGCATGCTCTGTTTGCTGGAAGCCACTTAGCCTGCAAAATAAGACAGAACATTGGAAGGACCTTCTCACTCTGAGCATTACCAGCCAACCACCATCAATGAACAATAGGTCAAAAGAATCTCAACCAACCTGCAAAACCAAGAGTCTCAAATTCAACTGTTCGACAATCAACATTCCACAATCTACTCTTTATGAACAGTCTATAGAGACTGATCCATAGACTTTTTAGTCTTTATCTTATTTTTGAGTTACTTTTCATTCTTAATTTGTTAATTTATTATTCCTTCTCCATTTAGTACCTATAAACTCATTGTGTTGATAATTCAAGACAGCCTGGTTGAATTGGCTCCATTTATAACATAAATTCATTTGAGTCTGGGAGAAAGGTAACCATAAGGGAGGGGGACTTCTATAAATTAATTAAATTTGCAACAAACTAAGGAGCTGGGTGAATAAAGAGGCAGTTCATCACCTCTTCACCTTTGAGCTTAATGCTTTAGGATATCCCTTCTGAAGTTGTAATAACTTGGAGTACCTTACCAGGGATTTGTTCATTACATTGACAGTGTGACTTTGTGATCCTCGCGGTCCCATCCAGGTATGTCAACAAGGTTGAGAACTTCACTTAAGTTACAGACACCTTTGGGTGTATGGTGTGTGGGTTCCTGATGATGGCAGATGTAATGTTCAACAATATTGTGCTCCAGTAAATTTTATTTTAACTGGCACCTTATGAATCGACACTCTTGATAAACCAGTAAAAATTATACACCTCAAATATCAGAAATTCACTGTATTATCATGATCTCTGAGTAGTCAGTTGAGGTTGTAAGTAAGAAGATTCTCTTAAGGCACAGAGTAGATACGACTAGCCAAGGTCTGACGTGAGAGAAAGTGAGGACTGCAGATGCTGGAGATCAGAGTTGATAAGTGTGGAGATGGAAAAGCACAGCAGGTCAGGCAGCATCCGAGCCACAGGAGAATTGACATTTTGGGCATAAGCCCTTCATCAGGTACCTGACACCTTCCCTTGTCGCCGCAAGAGGTGTAAAAACTGCACCCTCACCTCCCCCCTCATCTCCATCCAAGGCTTCGATGGATTCTTCCACATCTGGCAGATATTTTCCTGCACATCCAAGCACCTCAGTTACAGTATCCATTGCTCTTGATGTAGTCTCCTCTACATTGGGGTGACAGGACACCAACTAGCGGAACATCTCAAGAAACATCTCTGGGCCGCACTCACCAAAACCCCATCTCCCTGAGGCCAACCACTTCAACTCCCCCTCTCAATACAGCAAGAACATGCAAGTCCAGGGCCTCCTTCACTGCCAAATCAAAGCCACCCAATGCCTGGAGGAAGAATGCCTCATCTTTCGTTTTGGGACCTTCCAACCATATGGTATCAATGTTGAATTCACTAGTTTCCTCATCTCCCCTCCCCCCCACCTCATCCCAGATCCAACCCTCCAACTCAGCACTGCCCTCCTAAACTGTCCCACCTGTCCATCTTCCTACCCATCTATCCGCTCCACCCTTTCCTCCAACCTATCCCCATCATCACCCCACCTGCATCTACCTTCCCAGCTACCTCACCCCCATCCCCATCCCCAGCCTCCTATTTATCTCTCAGCCCCCTTCACCTTTCTAACATTCCTGATGAAAGGCTTCCACCCGAAATGTCTATTCTCCTGCTCCTCAGATGCTGCCTGACCTGTTGTGCTTTTCCAGCTCCACATTTTTCAACTGAGTTCAGGTGTCTCTATCTGTACCAGGATAATCTTCCTGTTAATGTCCTATACATTCATAGTCAGGTCCACCAGTATCAAACTAGTATTCTTCTTGGTCCACTGTGTTCTGTTGGCTGACTGTCACCATCAAGACCAGAAAGATAGCAGAGAAATGGGAGTCTGCTGACTCCAGGGAACCACTAAGGAACCCAAAAGGCATTTCAAAGGTTGGAGAACCATAAAATAGCTCTTTGAGTCTCCAGGATCCTAATCGGAAGCAATCAAGGCAAACATCAAGAGGTTCTTCATCCTCAAAAATGTCTATAGATAGGAGAGGGACTGCAGGAAGTGTCCTGACCTCCAAACATCCTGCAGGATTTGCATCAGCTGTAGTCAATGGGGATCAATGTCAAGGAGAATCTCCAAAACGTGAAAAGCCATCACACCACATTGTTTGCCTTGGAGACCTCTAAAGTCCAGGTCCAAGAGCATTTTATTGAGATAAACTTACATTTCTTCTTCCAGAAGGTGCACAGGGAGAGAGCTTTGTGATCAGCACACTGAGGAAAAAGATGACTCAGTAAAGCCAACACATTCCGTTATATTGAGGATCATTAAATCCTTTTACAACAGATTGTATGACATGAAGCCTACAGACAGCACAGTCTCCCATTTGATGCTAGGCTTATCACAGGATCTTAAACAACAACGTGTGGAAGAATCGAGACAA
The DNA here is from genome assembly GCF_047496795.1 of Chiloscyllium punctatum. Lineage (NCBI taxonomy): Eukaryota > Metazoa > Chordata > Chondrichthyes > Orectolobiformes > Hemiscylliidae > Chiloscyllium > Chiloscyllium punctatum. Next base: position 21,584,454 of record NC_092748.1, read on the forward strand.
ACTGCTAACTTTGGAAGAGCTGATCAAGGCATAGATGATGTCACTATTTACTGCTCCAATCTGCTGTCAGTGTGCAGACCAGTTAGATTCTACAACTAGGAGAAAGTGAGGACTGTAGATGCTAGAGAGTCGGCATTGATATATCGTGGCACTGGAAAAGGCACAGCAAGTCAGGCAGCATCTGAGGAGCAAGAGTCAACTTTTCAGGCAAAACTCTCCTTCAGGATATTACAACTCGTTTGAAATGGCCTTCTGAACCAGGTAAATCAAGACAAGAGTGAGGCCGTGTTATTTGGGAACTTGACTGGTCAATCTTTGATCAGATTTCTTGAAAATGCTCGGGACTTTGTTTGGAAAGACTGGGGACACGTGCTAAAAACTGGAAAGAACAAATAGAAAGCAGCCATGGACAGACATAAAAAAGCATGTGGGAGTGACAGTCTCTCTCCATTGTAAATAAGGACCAACCTATCAAGTACAAGGTGCTCTCAGTGTTGCTGTTCATGGCACAGATTCATCATTCAGTCCTCATTCCTGTGTCTTGGCATTCACCTGAGCATTTCTCCCACTTTATTGAGGTTGAAATTGACCTTGTTCATAGGGATGTGATGCACAAATCTTGAGACAGAAAAGGAGAAATCTTAGCTAATATCACCTTCATCCTGATGGCCACCTCTCTGTGTGGCTGAATCAAGCTGTGCAGACACTGAAGATAAAATCACCAAATGTCACTACATGCTGGGATTCCACTCGCCCCTGTTGCAGCAAAGGATGGGTCTGACCACTTTGTAGTAGAATGCTCCAAGTAGTTGGATCATACCATATCGAGTTTCCACCACTAGCCCCCTCTTCTTCAGAGAGAATTTATTGAGAAATATTTTTAACCACAAGTCCATCAGACAGTTGTCAGTACAAAATGTCTTTGAGGCCTCACAGGTAAAGGAGATGGTATTCCTCTAGCTTATCTCTCCACGCTTCAGGCTCACTGCCTTTATTCCTGATGAAGAGCTTTTGCCCGAAACGTCAATTTCGAAGCTACTTGGATGCTGCCTGAACTGCTGTGCTCTTCCAGCACCACTAATCCAGAATTCCACTGAACAAGATCACTGAACAAACTGTCAATGTCACTTGCAGGATAATTCATTGCCAGAACTTACAAACAAGTACCAAAGTGTAGCTTATTGGGTGGTGAAAAAACCTTCCTAAATACCCAGAGACATAGACTCTGCACATTGCTCTCACCTGTGGCTATAATGGGAGAGAGTCTGTTGGTCACCCCTTTTTACAATGTGCCTTTACAAAGAAGATCTGGATTTTACTGAGGCTCATCTTGAGCAGCACTATGATGCAGGACTCTGAGCTCTTTGGGCTATATCCAGAAATGCACACAAAGACAACTGCACCTGGAGGACATCAACCCTGGGAAAGATGCTCCTGGTCTGCCTGAAACCTGCTGGTCTTCCACTTTCAAGTGTTGCAGACTAGCACATTCCAAAGTTCAGGAATATGTCCTGAAGGATGCAATGGAGTAGCCACTGCACAGTTACAATGAGGAAAGTCCACAATCTAAGCCATAGTACACCAAGGGACTTGAAATGAGAATACCTCAGGCTGTGCTCTTTACAAAGAATGTATATTGTGAATTAAGAGGATTGAAAATGCATGAAGGCGCTTTGGAACATGGTGTAAAGAGAAAAAAATTGCATCTACTGTACTTTCTATAATTTCCAGTTGGAAATGCTGACACCTTTAGTCTGGACACCTGACATTTTGTAAATATCAAGTTTATTTCAACCAGGTTGACTGGAATGTGTATAGGGATAAGCTGAATTTTTTTTGCAAATCCTGTGAGATTCAAGTCAAAGTAATACTGTTTACAAATTTTATGAATAAAGTGTATTTTTGAAAAAAAAAGTGATTTGTGGTAGACAATACTTCATTTTAAAGTATCTATCTGCAGTAGAGGCAACGTTCACACATCACAAGAAGGTTTATTGCATGATAGGAATAAGTCCAATTACAATTGGCCATAGACACACACACACACACTGCGTATGTAACCTGAGTGGTTGATACCAATGTAACATGATCATTAACTCCTTCATTAACTCCTTATTACTGTATACAATACCACATTCCAGTTTCCTCCCATAGTCCAAAGATGTGCAGGTTAGGTGAATCGGCCATGCTAAATTGCCCATAGTATAGGTTAGGTGCATTAGTCAAGGGTAATAAAGTAATTGGGTAGGGGAATGGGTCTGGGTGGATACTCTTCGGAGGTTTGATGTGAACTTTTTGGGCCAAATGGTTTGTTTCCACATTGTAGGGATTCTATGATTCATATTCCATGAAACATAGGAATGGGGATAGGCCATCTCTGTCTTTACATTTTCTGGGATTACCAGGAACAATTTCGGGGATGGATTTATCTGATGTTGTAGTTTATATTGAGAGTTGTACTTGGACTTCCATGGAGATGGACGTCCTTTCCATCGCAGGCATTCTTGCAATTCCCTCTGACTCAATGCACTAGCAATTGAATTGGACTCCTACATCTTACATGTGACATAAGAACCAGGAGCAGGAGAAGGCTATCTGGTCACTACAGCCTGCCCTGCCATTTACTAAGATCATGGCTGATCTTTTTGTGGCCCTCAGCTCCATTTACCCACCCTCTCATCATAACCTTTACTGTCCAAAAAATTATCTATCATAGCTTTAAAAACACTTAATAACGAAGCCTCAACTGCTTCACTGGACAGGGAATTCCATAGATTCACAACCCTCTGGGTGAAGAAGTTCCTTCTCAATTCAGTCCTAAATCTGCTTCCCCTAACTTTGAGGCTATGCCTCTTGTCCTAGTTATACTCACCAGTGGAAACATCCTCTCTACTTCCATCATATCTATTCCCTCCATAATTTTATATATTTCTATAAGATCCCCCCTCATTCTTCTAAATTCCAATGAATAAAATCCCAGTTTACTCAGTCTCTCCTCACAAGCCAACCCCCTCAACTCCGAATCAACCTAGTGAACCTCCTCTGTACTCCCTCTATTGCCAGTACATCCTTCGTCAAATAAGGAGACCAAAACTGCACACAATACTCCAGGTGTGGCCTCACCAGCACCATATGCAGCTGCATCATAACCTCCCCTGCTTTTAACTCAATCCCTTTGGAAATGAAGGACAAAATTCTCTTTGCCTTCTTAAATACCTGTGCACCTGTAGACCAACCTTCTATGGTTCATACACAAAGATACCCAGGTCCCTCTGCATAGCAGCATGCTGCAACTTTTTACCATTCACGTAATTGTCCTTTTTGCTGTTATTCCTACCAAAATGGATGACTTCACACTTATTAACATCGTACTCCATCTGCCAGATCTTTGCCCACTCACTTAAACTATTTATGGATCTTTGCAAAGTTTCAAGTCGTCTACATACTTTGCTCTATCACTCATCTTAGCGTCCTCCGCAGACTTTGACACTTTACACATGGTCCCCAACTCTAAATCATGCTAATACGTTGCCAGTAGCGGCACCTTGTTGAATGCCTTTTGGAAATCTAGCTACAGCACATCTACTGAGACCCTGTTTCCCACCATACTTGCAATGTCTTCACAGAATTCCAGTAGATTAGTTAAGCATGACCTGCCCTTCATGAACCCATGCTGCATCTGCCCAACGGGACAATTTCTATCTAGATGCCTTTCTAATTCTTCCTTGATAACAGACTCAAGCATTTCCCCCACTACAGAAGTTAAACTAACTGGTCCATAACTCCCCATCTTTTGTTTACCTCCTTATTTAAATGGTGGTGTCACATTTGCTGTTTTCCAATCTGTTGGGAACTGCCCCAGAGTTCAGTGAATTTTGGAAAGCTACCACAAGTGCATTTGCTATTTCTCCTTCCATCTCTTTTAGTACTCTGGGGTGCATTTCATCAGGGCCAGGAGACTTGTCTTCCCTTAACCCCATTGCCTTGGAGAAAGTGAGGCCTGCAGATGCTGGAGATCAGAGTTGCGAGTGTGATGCTGGAAAAGCACAGCAGGTCAGGCAGCATCCGAGGAGCAGGAGAATCGAGGTTGCGGGCATAAGCCCTTCATCAGGAATGAGGGTCACTTCATTACCTTGCCCAACACTACTTCTGTTGTGATAATGATTGTTTCTGTAACTCAGCTACACTTGTCTCTTGGCTATTGTGCAGAGTGTGTGTGCTAAACCAGTCATTATGTGGCCAAGTTGCAGTTGTCCCAAGAACATCCACTTTCTCAGCAATACTTGCTCATCCCACCCCAGCCCAGGGTTCAGCATCTGTCTCTGTCAAGCAGAAGTTGGAAATCATTCTCCTTTCCCCTCCTAAGCAGACTCTCCACAGCCTCCTCTGCCCTATAGCGTAAGGGGTTAGGTCTGACTGTATGGTATATTAATGAGGAACAGTGCCGTACGGTGAAATGTCATACCAGAATGAGGTTTTCATTCAAGTTGCACCTGCTACAGAGGTGTGTAATAATATATTTCAACAGGTTGTTTGAAAAATATATTGTCACAGGAGGTGATGCAATGTCATGATAGTATTTTCTCTCTTGCAGTCTCATGACAGGATCAAGCCACAGCAAGATGCTTTTTTAAATGAAGTTCACTGTTTTCCTTACAATCTCTGTCGATATTCTTTCACAGCACAATGAGACCAAGAATGTTATGCTCACTAATGACTGCAAATCACCAAGTGTAATCTACAGTAATGCATCATCAGAAGTAATCAGATCATCATGGAAGTCTGGCATGTTGCAAGATGAACTGAGACCTCTGGGCTTGCTGGACACGCAGTGCAAGTGCCACTGATCACTGCAATATTTTTCATTTTGTGCTACTTATTATACAGTATTAGATTATTTACAAAGCTTTCTGAAACAAGAAAAAACATGAACTTTATTTCAGGGACATCTTACTGTGGTTTCACCTCACCACAAGGCTGTAACAGAAGCAAGATCGTATGATGTTGCATACTTCCTGTAATGATGTATACTGTGTTTCATTAACATATCACACAGTCAGACTTAAATCCTTACACTATAAAGGTCATTGTGTTCTCAACTTACACACATCAGGTACTTGCTGGAGATCAAGTAGATCCACAATCATTGAGTGTCTCAGTGTGCAGCTGATTGATGGATTAAAGAGATGACCAATACCACACTGAAGAGGGCTGGTAACTATGTGTGCACCCCCGGAGGTCAGGCCATCACTGATTGTATTTCCTTTTCCAACATGGAGGATGTGGAGGAACCAGCTCACCAAGTGATACAGATTGAGGAACCCCTTAGATCACAGCAAAAGCACAATAAAAGACTCACAAAGGAGACTCAGGACTCCCAATACAGAGCACAGGTTCCTTTCAGAGAGGTTTCAATAAAGTCTTGAATCTGTTCTGTTGTCACATATTTCATTCAAACTCATGCACTTAGTGTTTAAATGCATAATTCAGACAGGCTAGGTTGAGAAGTTAAATGAGTGAGCTTTAGTCCACCTCCTTATGCCGATGGAAGGACGATGGTTGCAGATCAGCTGAAACTGTGCAGCAAGAAATGAGAAATAGCAAAAATGAATTTACTGAGACACACAACTGAAATAAGACATTCCAATTCCATATTTTGTCAGATGTGAACTGCAAGTGCGGTCCACTTGGTCATTTTAAGAGGCCTGCTCCAATGTGCAATCTCTGCAATTGCAGGTGAAGCATAGACAAACACCAAGTGCTGAAAGGGTAAACAGAGTGTAAATCCCACTTTAGAAATAGAATCAGTCTGACCTATCATTGAGACACAGACAGACTTTAACTCCACATCTTTGATGCATTATCTGAGCTGAGATGGCACCTATTCTTAAAAGCTATCTTGAGAATGTAACTTGAAAAATGTTCTGGGATTTACATATAAAGGAACTGAAACTAACATGATCATTCTAAAAGATGAAAGGCTCAAGCTAAATTTGTTTAATATTACATTCCAATGACACTGCAATCCTGTTGCTATAAATTCTACGTCGCATGATTCTGCTTCACAACCGTCTGATGAAGAAGCAGTGCTTCGAAAGCTAACGCCTTGAAATAAACCTGTTAGACATCATCGTGGTGTTGTGTGATATTTAACTATAATTGTTTCACCAGAATTCTGAGAACTTCCTATCTCTTCATCTGTGGCTGAGATGGATGCAAATGCACCACTTATCTCCAGAATGCGTTTCTCTGTAACAGTCAGTTCACAATTCTTATGTCCAGTCTTTCTCCTTTCTCCCGTATGTTTCCTTTCTCCTCTTAAATCAGATGCACAGAACAGAGTTGTGAGTGAATGAAGGTCAGATATTCACCCGATGAATCAAACACATTTGGCGAGGCTGTCTGTGTCACAGTGCATAAAGATGAGGGTGGAAAACAAGATTTGGAGATGCTGGTGTTGGACTGGGGTGTACAAAGTTAAAACTCACACAACACCAGGTTATAGTCCAACAAGGCATGGATGGAAACTGAGGATTCTTGATCTTGAGGGGTCTTGATAGGGTGGATGTAGAAAGGATGTATCCTGTTGCGGGAGATTTTAGAATAAGTGGTCTCTGTTGAAAAAGAAGGGAATGGGAGATTCAAGATGGTGGCAACCCAGCAAGTCTGAGTCTGTAGTGCTCTGCCTAAGACTCAGGCAAAGTGGGGCACCCGCCTTCACCACACCCTTTAAATAATTTAAAATAGCTTTTGCCCAGCATACTTAGTCATTTTACATCAAACTTAAACAGTTTGGTGTTGTTCTTAAAATGACTAAGGACAAAAATTCCCACAGTTCACAATAGGCAGAGACCCCTCCCCCACCCCCTCCAGCAGCAGCGCAGACATCCCCTCCCCCACCCCCTCCAGCAGCAGCAGAGACGTCCCCTCCCCCACCCCCTCCAGCGGAGACATCCGCAGCCGCCTCGGGGGACTTACCTGCAGAGGAGAGCCTGATCTCCGGGATCAACAAACTCCGGGACAAGATCGACGCCTTCATTGAAGAATCCAGGTCCAGGTGGGAGTCGCTCTCAGTCGTGCTGCAGAAGCACGATCGAGAAATTGAAAATCTCGACCAACGTTTCGAAGGAGCGGAGCAAAAGGCCGCGACCTCGGAAGCTGCTGCTGAGTCGGCCATGGGCTGGGTCCGGGCTCTCGAGCAGCGAGTCCAGACTTTGGAGGAGCACATCGACGACCTCGGCAATCGGGGCCATCAAAAAAATACTCGGTTGCTGGGCCTTCCCGAACGGGAAGAGGAAGGCCAGCTTGTAGACTTTCTGGAGTGATGGTTCCGTCAAATATTAAAGTTGGAGTCTGGACCAGACCAGGTGCAGGTGGAGTGGGCCCACCGGGTTGTTGTATGCAGGCCTGGGTTGGACCAGCGCCCCTGCCCGGTTCTACTCCGGCTCCAATGTTCCAGAGGGAAGGAGATGCTCCTGGAAGCATCCAGAGTCCTGGGAAAGGATCCCCAAGCCATGATGCACAAGGGTTCCAGGATAATGTTATTCCAGGATTTTTCTCCAGCTGCGGTCCACAAGAGGAGGGCATTCAATGAGGCGAAGGAGCATCTAAGAGACCTAAATACCCAATACTCCTTGCGGTACCTGGCAATGCAACCCTTCAACCACACAGGATCCGTATACAACTTTGGATCACCGGAAAAAGCTAAAGAATTATTGGACTCTCTTTAAGAGACTGTGAGACCTAAACTGTATGAATAATGTTTTTATTTTGTTCTCTCAATATTTCTCTCAAGAACTCAAAACCTTTTTGGAAATTAATTCAGGTACGGCCAGTAACCCGTTTACAATGTGGGAGACCATTAAGGCTTACGCGCGAGGTTTGGTCATCTCATATTCTGCGACTCAGAAATGACAAAAGGGAGAACAACAGCACCTGCTGGAGGCTTGCTTGAAGGGAGCGGAGACGGCACATGTTGATAGGATCACAGCCCTTAGGACAGCCTTGAATACTGCACTTACCCAAACAGCAAAGAGGGAAATATTATTTGCGAAAAATAAGGGACTGGACATTTAAGACGGAGGTGTGGAAATATTTGTCTTGCAAAGGATTATAAGTTTTCAAAACACATCTTCAAAAGTTGGAAGAAATGAATATTTTTTAAGGCTTTCATGAATAGAGTCTTGATAAACAAAAAGCTAACAGGTCATTTGGGGACATGTGAATGTGGAGTAATCAAATTAGCTGTGAAGTTATTGAATGGAAGAGCAGATTCAAGGGGCCAAATAGCTCATTCCTCCTCCTCATTCAGACACTGAGAAATATTGAAAATGAAGGGTGGAGGTTGTTACACGTCCAGTGGGTGTAAAGAGGGATGTCAGAGAAAATAATTAGCAATGCACAGTAAAAGGGGACAGGCTTGAAAACTCAGGATATGGGTGAATTAACAAATGTAATTACCTTCCCTGGCCTGGTTAAGTTATTAAATATTTTCCACGTTGTATCCAGCCTAGGTATAACACTCCTGTTATTACTCACACTCTCTACCCATGCTTTCTGAACGAACACAGTGGTTTTATCTTGCCACATGGCACGCTGCCCTTGATGGCATACTGCAGTAATTTGGTGTATGCTTCATTAAGTCTGTGTTTCTACATTCAGGATCCATTATGCACATCTCAGAATTTCCCTTCATGGACTGTCCCTTAAGATACATGTCTTGCTGGTTTGTATCATGCCCTTAGGCAACCTGGAGACAAGGAACCTAAAAATCAGAATCAATTGTCTGAATGCAGTTGATGAGAGGGAACTTACCCCATTTCTTTTCAACACAGCTTTGCTCAGAAACCTCTGTCAGATAAAATCAAGGCCAATTTGATCAACATACCTCCAGATCTGGATGTTATTATTTTTACAGTAATTGAAACAGGGCCCTGGAGTGATTGTAATAAGGGCTTCATAGAATATGATTATTACCAAGAAGGTAATAATCTCTGAATTACTACCCGAGCCACCATCTGATTGGTCAATCAGATTAAGCAGGTAAATGCGTGGCTTCAGGATTGGTGTGGGAGAAATGGATTTGAATTTTTGGGACAATGGCACCAGTACTGGGAAGAAGGGACCTGTTTCAATGGGATGCTGGGTCCAGGCTCCCAGCGAATTGCATAACTAGAGCTGGAGACAGGGCTTTATACAAAATCGGGGTGGGGAGAGTGTTCAGTTATCGGGGAAATTAGAAAATCCATATTAAAGGAGGAGGTAAGAGTGCAGAACTGAGAAGAGGTTATTAAAATCTCCAGCAGAAACACAAATAAGATAGAATGTTTGGAAAGGGTTAGCAATCAAACTTCAAGCACACTGGACAAACAAACATCAATGAGAAGAGGGATGGTTAATACAGGAGTGAAGGTGTTATATCTGAATGCACGCAAGAGAAAAGGAATAAGGTAAAATGAGCTTGTGGCTCAGATCAAAGTTGGCAGATATGATGCAGTGGACATCTTGAAGATGTGGCTGCAAAGGGATCAGGATTGGGAGCTGAATATTTAGGGATATACATCCTATCGAAAAGATAGGCAGGTTGGCAGAGAGGGTGTGGTTGCCTTATTAGTAAGAAGTGAAATTAAATCAAGAGTAAGAAATGACGTAGGGTCAGATGGTGTAGAATCTGTGTGGGTAGAATTGAGGAACTCCAAAGATTAAAAAACCATAGTTGAATTATACATAGGCCTCTAAGTATTTTGGAGGAATTTGTGGAATGTCTATGAGATGGCTTTTGGAGCAGCTTGTGATGGAGCCCACTAGAGAACAGGCAATACTGGATTTAGTGTTGTGTAATGAGGCAGTCTTGATAAAGGAGCTTAAGGTAAAGGAACCTTAGGAAGCAGTGATCATAATATGATTGAATTTACTCTGCAATTTGAGAGGGAGAAGATGGAATCAGAGTTAATAGTATTATAGCTGAAGAAAAGCAACTCCAGAGGCATGAGGGAGGAACTCAGAATTGACTGAGGGAGGAGGAAAGACAGTGGAACAGCAATGGCAGGAGTTTCTGGGAGTAATTAAGGAGACACAGCAGACTTCATCCTGAGGAAAAGGAAGCATGGTACAGGGAGGATGAGGCAACCATGGCTGTCTAGGGAAATCAGGGATAGCATAAAAGTAAAAGAGAAAGCATATAACGTAGCAAAGGACAGTGGGAAACCAGAGGATTGGGAAGCTTACAAAGACCAACAGAGGGCAACAAAAAAAAGGAGGGAGAAGATTAAATATGAGGGTAAGCTAGCCAGTAATATAAAGGATGACTGTAAGAGTTTCTTTAGATATATAAAGGGCAAAAGAGAGGCAAAACTGGATATTAGACTGCTGGGAAATTATGCTGGAGAGAAAGTAGTGGGAACAAGGAAATGACTGAGGAACTGAATAATTACTTTGTTTCAGTCTTCATGATGGAAGACATGAGTAATATCAAAAAAATTCAAGGAAATGAGGGGGAACAGCTGAGTATGGTGGCCACCACCAAGAAGAAGGTGCTAGAGAAACTGAATGGTCTGAAGGTGGATAAATCACCTGGACCAGATAGACTACACCTCAGAATTCTAAGGGAGATAGCTGAAGAGATAGTGGAGGCATTAGTGATGATCTTCAGGAATTGCTAGATTCCCAGAGGACTGGAAAATCACTAATGTGATATCCCGTTTAAAAAGGGAGTAAGGCAAAAGGTAGAAAATTATGACCGATTAACTTAACCTCGGTCGGGGGTAAGATCCTGGAATCCATTTCGAAGCATGAAATTTCTGAATACTTTTAAGTGTATGGTAAAATAGGGCAAAGTCAACATATTTTCATCAAGAGGAGATCATGCCTGACAAATCTGCTAGAATTCTTTGAGGAAGTAATGAGCAGCTTAGACCAATGAGAGCCAACAGATGTTATCTATCTGGACTTCAAGAAGGCCTTTGACAAGATTGCACACAGGAGGCTACCAAGTAAGATAAGGGCCCTGGTGTTAGAGGCAAGGTGCGAACATGGATAGAAGCTTGGCTGTCTGGCAGAGTGCAGAGAGTGGGGATAAAAGGGTCCTCCTCAGGATGGCACAAGCGGTGTTCCACAAGGTTCAGTGTTGGGACCATAATATTTCATTTTATACAATAACAATCTAGATGAAGGAACTGAGGGCATTCAGCCTAAGTTTGCAGACGTTACAAAGACAGTTAGAGGGACAGGTAACATTGAGGAGACAGAAAGGCTGCAGAAGGATTTGGATACGTTAGGAGAGTGGGCAAAGAAGTGGCAGATGGAGTACAACATGAGAAAGTGTCAGGTCATGCACTTTGGGAGGAAGCATAGAGGCATGGGCTATTTTCTAAGGAGGAAGAAAATTTAGAAATCTGAAGTGCAAAAAGACTTGGGAGTTCTAGTCCAAGATTCTCTCAAGGTAAACTTGTAGGTTGAATCAGTAGTTAGGAAGGCAAATGCAATGATGGCATTTATTTTGAGAGGACTTGAAAATAAGAGCAGGGATGGATTTCTGAGGCTCTATAAGGCTCTAGTCAGACCACATTTGGAGTATTGTGCTTGGTTTTGGGCTCCATATTGCAGGAAGAATGTACTGGCCCTGGAGCATGTTCAGAATACCTTTATGAGAATGGTCCTAGGAATGAAGAGTTTAACGTATGAGGAATGCTTGAGGACTCAGGATCCATACTCAATAGAGTTTAGAAGGATGAGGAGAGATCTAATAGAAACTTACAGAATACTGAATGGCCTGGACAGAGTGGATGCTGGGAAGATGTTTCATTGGGAGGCGGTATTAGGACACAAGGGCATAGCCTTAGAGTAAAGGGAAGACCCTTTAGAACAAAGATGAGGTGAATCTATGGAATTCACTGCCACAGAAGGCTGTGGAGGCCAGGTCATTGAATCTATTTAAGACAGAGGTAGATAGGTTCGTGATTGTCAAGGGGGTCAAGGGTTTCGGAGAGAAAGTAGGAGAGTGGGAATGAGAAACCTATCAGCCATGATTGAATGGCGCAGCACACATGATGGGCTGAATGGTCTAATTTCTGCTCCTATATCTTATGGTCTACCCTGATTGGGACTGTTAAACTGATTGACATATAAAAATTGCCTCTAAGAGCTGACTCTGAGGGAGCTGGACCAGTGTCAAGGTCTTTTCCACATGTAAATAAAGGGTGACTTGGTGACAGGATACCAGCTCTGTGGAGTTATTTCGGGCCCAAATGTCTGGAGTGAGGGGAAAATATTTGACTGCTTGTATGGATACTAGCCAGAACTGTGGATCATTGGGGAATGGAACTTGGAAATGCTGTTTTCAGAGAAAAGTTGCTTGGAGCACAGACTGATAGGGAATGCAGTGGTTATTCACTCTCAACCTCCTCTACTTTCTCTGTTTCCCCTTTCTCCCTTAGGGCTGATATGAGAGGAGCTTCTTCATGCAGAGGTTTGTGAATCTTTGGTATTCTCCGTCACCATGGTCGAGTATATCTAAGGCTGGAATAAATTGATCCCGCAAGAAATAAATGGATTTGGGAATTGGGTGGAAAAGTAGAGTCAAGTCAGAGGATTGTTCATAACCTTATCAAATGGTGGAGCAATCTTCAGAGACTCCTCTTACTTCTTAAATTCTTTTGATTTTATGTTCTTCTTTCCTCCCTTTCTCTTTCTCCTACTCCTCCACCTTTCACGCTTGTCTTCCTACATTTGCTGTCCCCCAGCTGTTGGTAAAGTTTGGACCCTAATGATGGTAAAGCTGTAGAGTACGCAATGAACAAGAATAAATCAGAAACCCAATCTGAGGTCTACTCAAAACTCTTGGTTTAGTCAGTGGAAAGATTGCTTGAATCCAAAGTTCGTGAGAAGATTTGTACCTCGGGTGCTCGTTGTTGTGGTTCTGTTCACTGAGCTGGGAATTTGTGTCGCAGACGTTTCGTCCCCTGTCTAGGTGACATCCTCAGGGCTTGGGACCTTCCTGTGAAGCGCTTCTGTGATCTTTCCTCCGACATTTGTAGTGGTTTGTATCTGCCGCTTCCGGTTGTCAGTTCCAACGTAGTGTACAAACTCCCATGCAAGGACTGCACAAAACACTACATAGGACAAACAGGAAGACAGCTAACGATCCATATCCATGAACACCAACTAGCCACAAAATGACATGACCAGCCATCCTTAGTAACCACACACGCAGATGACAAGCAACATGAATTTGACTGGGACAACACTACTATTATAGGACGAGCCAAACAGAGAACAGCCAGGGAATTCCTAGAGGCATGGCACTCATCCACAGACTCTATCAACAAACACATCGACCTGGACCCAATATATCGGCCACTGCAGCGGACAGCTGGAACTGACAACCGGAAGCGGCAGAGACAAACCACTATAAATGCCAGAGGAAACATCACAGAAGTGCTTCACAGGAGGCTCCCAAGCACTGAGGATGTCAACTAGACAGGGGACAAAACGTCTGCAACACAAATTCCCAGCTCGGCGAACAGAACCACAACAACAGATTGCTTGAATACATAGATTGTTTGTGGACTTGTTTCTTTGTAGTCCTGTTTTGTAGTTGTGCGTAAGCTCATGACATTATAATCATTGGGAATTGGCCCCAATGACCATTGACCAACATGTAACTTAACAGCAAAATTTGGACTAAAGGAGGATTGGTTCTGGAATAAAAAGTCACAACTGCTGCTTGAATAATGGACACATGCAAAAATGCAAGGTGCACTTGCCTGAGTTAGCAACCAAGCTACCTGTAAACTGAGGCATTGGGATCATTTACAATCAATAGAGCTGTGATTCTTAAGGAGCACTTGAATTCAGACAATATCATCCTACAATTTCCACATGGGCTGAACTTGAGTTCTTGATTTGTGCTTCATTTTGTAACCAGGAATGGTAATCTGGTGAAGGATCTTGGTCACCTCCTTTATACAATAATAGACTGCAAACCTTGAGAAGTTCCATCCTGAAAAGACCTAAACTGTTTTAATATTAACAGAGGCCTGGATTATGATGATTTTATATATACAAACAGTGTTAATTTAATATCTAAGGCACAGATAATTTATAATATAGGGGCTAAGATAACTGAATACATCTTAGGGCATAGATAACTGGAAACGTTTAGAGACTGGGCTAATTTAACATACAGAAAGGCAGGTATAATTTAGGACAAATAGGAGTCGGAAATCTTAACGTATTGTCATGCACAGAGGCATGAAAAACTATCCTTTCCAAAAAAAAGTCTTGTTAAATTTCTTCTATTAAAAATATTGAATCTTGTTGATTTGAAATGGCTGTTATCAAACACAGAATACAGATTAAGAATTTCCAGGCTTGTTCCAAGATAATGCCTGGCTCTGGTCACAATCTCTTTCCAAAATCTATTCTGGAAAGAAAGCTCTATTTTGCTTGCCAGTGAATCAATTTCCAGTTTACAATTGCTGCATCATCAATTTAACTAATTCTGGGCTCATGGGAAAGAGGCTGGCATTGAAAGCTAACTGAAGGGACCATCACTGGAAATTGACCTACTGGACTCTCCAATTCACATTAATTTTTTTTTGCTCATGCACAGAATGAGGGTGTCGCTGGCTAGGCGAGCATTTGTTACCCATTCCTAATTGCCCAGAGGGCAGTTAAGAGTAAATCACTTTGCTGTGGATCTGGAATCACATTTAGGCCAGACCAGGTAAGGACATGAGTGAACTGAATGGGTTTTTTCCAACAATTGGCAACGGTTTCATGAATTATCATTAGACTCTTAATTCCAGATTTCTTGTAACTGAATTCAAATTCCACCATAGCTGAATTTGAACCCAGGTCCCCAAAACGTGACCTGGGTGTCTGGACTAACAGTCCAGTGAGAACACCTCTATGCCATCAACTCACCTTAATATCAATATCTTTTATTCTTAAGCAGCCTATGATTTGTGACTTTTTAAATTTCCTTTCTCTTTTGTTTACCCTTGGATACATATTCATGCAAATGTGTGTTCTAAATTATGCTGTGAATTTTTAATTAATATATTCTTGTTTGTTTGAATCTGAAAAAAAAAAATTGCTGTGGGTCATGTTTAACTGAACTTCAAAACCAGATTCTTTTCTAGGAAAACACATAAATTTCACAGTGGAGAGTAAAAGCTTGTTACAACCAGGAGAGAAGGATCATGAAAAAAAATAAGAAAATTAATCTCTTCCTCTTGCCTATGACAGCAACTGGGGCCGAATGTCCTGAATAGTTTGCATTGTATATGAGCCAAGTTTGATCAAAGTACAAAAGGAAACCTGACCAGAGCCCAAACCAGAAAACATAATGCTGACTCAGATAATAAAGTGATCAATCAGGAGGGAAAATAGCAGATGAAATTATATTTAATGCAAATAAAAGTACTGCAGCAGATTCTTTTAATCAAAGACCACAGCAAAATGGTAAATTACATGAAAAAAGATGGATACAGGAAAAAAGTCTGACTCGCTCTAAACCCAAAGCAGAGATTAATATTCTTCATGACCCATTTTGGAATAAAACTTTGCAATTATTAACGATACCTTTATCCAAAACAAAGGCTCTGAATGGTGTTCCAGTTCATCTCAGATTGTCCTGGGCAGGTAAGGCGTCTCAAAAATGTGAACAATAGATTAATCAAGCTGTCTCACGCTGCTACTTTGCCGTAAAATTACAAGTAGTTATCTCCTCCACCAGGATGCTTCTATCAAGACAAAAAGATATTGTGCTTGCCACACAAGTGATTAATGTGATATATATGTTTCAGTGGTGGTGTTGATTTTATGCCCCAGCCACTGGCAGACCTTATCAAACAACATGCATTGTTGACCAGTGCATAGCATGCTGATTGTGTTGAAACAACCTATGCTTGCAATCCTCACAACACTGTGTCCAACAGGCAATGTGATTCTGCTATTGGACAACATTTACTAAATAGTCTGGACCATGCTAAGAATTATCCCAAAAACCTAATTTAAAATTATTAGTTAGGCTCATAGTATGATACATTTGTTTCTGCTAGAAGCAAGACATATTAACACCCAGGACCCTGCTTTATGCAGGCAAACAAAATTTGTATATATACCACACCTTTTTCATTGGGAAAGAACTATGAAGACTGCCAATCTCGATTGTACTTTTTAATCGCAAAATTCTGAGTAATCAGAGTTTAGCTGCCTAGTCTGAGAACTAAGATTAATAGTTAACTGTCCCTGCTGCATCTCCATGCCGGCACCCTCTCCTTATGCTGGGTAAACTGGTGTCACTTTTCCAAACCCCACTTCTTGCATCATAATTCTGATGATTGTAAGATGAAAATTTTTGACTCTGTTTAGCAATGTTTAAATTTGATACATATATAGGGATGTGACTAATTCAATATATGGGTCGGGGATAATTTTATATATAGGACAGGAACATATATTTATGTCTATATATGTGGAATTAGAATAATTTAATGTATGTGCAGGATAAATTATTATATACAACAATGAGGATAATTATATAGGGATACGATTAACTCTATAGTAGCTAACATAATCTAACATATATTGACAATTATTCAATTATAGTGGTGTAGATAATTCAATATACCAGGATTAGGGTAATTTAATACATAAGGACAGAAATGATTCATTACATGTAGGAGTAATGTAAGTCAAAATATAGGTGAGGATGACTACTTAATATTTATAGAATTGGGGTAATTTAATGTATGTAGGGTAGAGAAAATTAATGAAGATAATTCATTATATGCAGAAAAGGGTTGATTAAGTATATTAAGGAGTGGATATAGTTTTATATAGAAACTGGCTTAACTTTATATATCCATGTAAATGTTAGGCTATCTTAATATGCATGGAGAGGGATAACTTTATGTATAAGATCGAGACGATTCGATATATAGGGTGGTGTAATATAGAAGCAGGAAAATTTATATACATTGCACATATCAGAATTTCGATAATTAAATATATAGGGATGAGATAATATGTATGAAGTGAGATAATTTATTATATAGGGTGGAGCTCCTTTCACATATAAGGGATAATAATTATAATTATAAAAAATGAATCGAGTATAATCTAATATACATGGGACCAGGTTAACATATATAAGGGTGATAATATATGTAAGTTGATACATAATTTATATTGGGGTTGGAAAATTATGTGTTTGATCTGGGGTAATGTGTTAGTATATGTACTGGGGCAAGAGTAATTTAATTGGCGATAATTTAATTCAGTACGGGTTGGGATAATTTTATATAACGGTGTTAATTTCATACACGCAGGGGCTAGAGCATTTTAATAGACATGGATCAGTTCATTCTTGTTAATTTGGGGATTGAGTTCATTTACTTTGGGAGAGGGGTGTGTGGGTTCTGAGTAACTGTCAGAATTAAAGGGATTTTCACTGCTGGCCGACATGTATTGCGGTCCGGGGACGGCGCCTTTAAGTAGTTGGGCCGACCCCGGAATATGTTGCAGGCGGCGGTGAGGACTCCATCCGGAGCCGGAGCCAGAGTCGGAACCGGAGTCCGAGTCAGAGCCAGGCCCGGGGATCGGCTGCGGCGGTAACAGCAGCAGCAGCAGCAGGAGGGAGAGGACAGAGTCGTGGGGAGCAGAGCAGTCATCAGCCACTGGTAAGAAGACAGCTGTCAGATCAGGCACATTGAATTAGGGAGAGAGAGAGAGAGAGGACCAAAATAGAGAGACACGGTAGATCAGAAAGAGATAATGTAACAACAGAGAGAGAGAGTGTAACAAATGGGGATAGAGAGGATCAAATAGAAATACACACTGTAACAAATTGAAAGGGCCAAATAGTGATACAATGTAATATCGGGAGATGGAAGTAGAGGCTCAAATCGACACTAATAGGAAGAGACAGTAATATTTAGAGACACTGTAACAAATACAGTATTACAAATAGCAATGATCAAATCGAGAGAGAGACTTACAAATAAAGATGATCAAACACAGAAATAATAGGATTCAATAGAGAAATGCAGAGGATCAGATGGAGACAGAGATCAAATAAATGGAGAGATGGAAATTATGCTTCAAGTAAAGACAGAGGTGATGCATCTTGAGGGAGAAAGAGAGATGGTGTACCAAGTAGAGAGATCTAAAGCATGAAATAGAGACACTGTATCTAGTAGAGACAGAAAGAATATATAAAATAGGATCAAGAAGAGAGTGTGTTGATCATTCAAATATATAGAGACAATGGACCAAATAGAGAGGGAAAATCAAATGTATATGTAGACTGAATCATATTTGTATAGAGGGGTGATCAAATAGAGAAATTGACTGAAACAAAGAGAGAGTAATAGAGACAGAGCATCAAGTAGACTCAGAATATTGTATTTATATAGAGAGAGGGAGAGTGGTTCATAGAGATGATCAAACATAGAGCAGATTACTTTAGAGAGATATTTGATTGTATTTTTATAGAGGGATTCAAATATGGAGAGTAGACCAAATAGGAAGGGAGAGGATCACACAGCAAGAAGAGGACCATAGAAAGAGAGAGAGCTGATGGGATCAAATAGAAAGAGTGGGTCAAAGAGAGAAAGATTGAATCAAATCATGAGAGAGGACTGAATAAAGGGAGAGAGAGAGAGGATCAAAGAGAGTGTGGATCGTGAGACAGAATC
Organism: Chiloscyllium punctatum; assembly: GCF_047496795.1. Lineage (NCBI taxonomy): Eukaryota > Metazoa > Chordata > Chondrichthyes > Orectolobiformes > Hemiscylliidae > Chiloscyllium > Chiloscyllium punctatum. The sequence continues at coordinate 21,603,158 of NC_092748.1, forward strand.
AAATAGGGAGAGAGTGAAACAGACAATCAAATGGCAGAGGGGGGGGTCAGAAAGAGAGTCAAAGAGAGGGTCAAATAGAGGAAGAGAGTATGAATGAAATAGAGAGGGAGGTAGAATCAAATAGAGAAGTAGTGAGAGGGGTTCAAGGAGAAAGGGGAACAAGTAGAGACTGACAGCAAGAGGTGGGGATCATATAGAGATATAGTTTGTCATATATACAGAGAGGAACATAGAGAGGGGATCAAAGGGAGAGAGAGGATCAAATAGATCACAGGATTTGGCTGCAATTTTAGGCCATCCGGCCCATCTAGTCTGCTCCACCATTTCATTATAGCTGATATATTTCTTAATTGCACTCTCCTGCCTTCTCCCTGTAAATTTTGATCTCCTTATCAGTCAAGAATTGAACAATCTGTGTCTTAAATACACTCAATGGCCTCCACAGCCCTCTGCAGGAATGACTTCCACAGATTGAAGAAATTCCTCCTCATCCCAGTCCTAAAGAGACATCCCCTCACTCTGAGACTGTGCCCTGAGGTCCTCATCTCTCCTAGTGAAAACATCTTTGCCACATCCACTCAATCCAGGCTTCTCAATATTCTGTAAGTTTCAATGACATCCCCTTCATCCTTCTAAACTCCACCAAGTGCAGGCCCAGAGTCCTGAAGTGTTCCTCATATGACAATCCCTTCATCCCTGGGATCATTCTTGTCAACCTCCTCTGGACCTCCTCCAATGCCTTCCTTAAACACAGGGCCCAAAACTGTTCACGATATTCCAAATGTGGTCTGACTAGCACCTCATAAAGCCTCAGCAGTACATTTCTGCTCATAAAGTCATAGAGCTGCACAGCACAAAAACAGACCCTTCGGACTAACTTGTCCATGCTACTTGTACCCATCCAGATGCCTTTTAAATATTGTAATTATATCAGCTCCCACCACTTCCTCTGATAGTTCATTCCATACTCACACCACCCCCTGTGTGAAAAAGGTGCCCCTTAGGTCCCTTCTAAATCTTTCCCCTCTCACCTTAAAGCTATGACTTCTAGCATTGGACTCCCCTAACCTGAAAAAAAGATTTGACTATTCACCCTATTCATGCCCCTCATGATTTTATAAGCCTCTATAAAGTCACCCCTCCACCTCTGACACTCCAGAGAAAATAGCTCCAATCTATTTAGGAAAAGAATAACTAGAGAGGGAAATACGACCCTTCAAGGACCAAGTGGGCATGTGTGTGTAGAACTGCAGGAGACGGGCGAGATCCTCAAAGACTTCCTCTGTGTTTACTGTGGAGAAAGACATGAAGACTTGGGGAAGTTAGTGGTCATGTTTTGGGGACAATCTATATTACAGTGGAGGAAATGTTGGACATGTTAGAATGTGTGAAGGTGGATGAATCTCCTGGTGCTGACCAGATATATGCAAGAACACTGCACGAGGCTAGAGAAGAAATTGCGTAGGCCTTGGCTGACGTTTTCATCATTGTTAGCTATGGGTGAGGTCCCAGAAGACTGGATGGTAGTTAATGTTGTGCCCTTATTCAAGAAGGACTGCAAAGATAAACCTGGGAACCATAGACCAGTGTGCATAACATCTGTGGTTGGTAAATCACTTGAGAAGATTCTGAGAGATAAGAAATGCATGCATTTGGAAAGACACGGTTTGATTAGGAGCAGTTGGCACGGCTATGTGCATGGGAGATCATGAATTTGTGAGAGTTCTTTGATGAAGTAACCAGGAAGGTTGATGAGGGCAGGGTGGAGATGTCTATATGGATTTCAGTCAGGCCTTTGATATTGTTCCACATGGTAAGCTGCTCTGGAAGGTAAGATCATATGGAATCCAGGGTGAGCTGGCAAATTGGATACATAATTGGCTTGATGATAGGAAGCAGAGGGTAATATTGGAAGGATGCTTGTCAGGATGGAGTCATGTGACTAGTAGAATGCCTCAGGAATCGGTGCTGAGCCCATAGCTGTTTGTTGAGAAAGTGAGGACTGCAGATGCTGGAGATCAGAGCTGAAAATGTGTTGCTGGAAAAGTGCAGCAGATCAGGCAGCATCCAAAGAACAGGAGAATCGACGTTTGGGGCATAAGCCCTTCTTCAGGAATGAGGAAAGTGTGTCCAGCAGGCTAAGATAAAAGGTAGGGAGGAGGGACTTGGGGGAGGGGTGTTGGAAATGCAATCCCTGCTGCGCTTTTCCAGCAACACATTTTCAGCACAGTTGTTTGTTATCTATATCAATGATTTGGATAAGAATGTACAAGACATGCATAAGTTTGCAAATAACACTAAAATAGGCGGTATCATGGATAGTGAAGAAGGTTATCAGAAATTGCAGCAGGGCCTTGATCAGCTGGGTAAGTGGGCTGAGAAATGGCAAATGGAGTATAATATAGACAAGTGTGAGGTCTTGCATTTTGTAAAGTCAAATTAAGTTAGGAGTTTCACGGTGAATGGAAGGGCATTAAGGAGTGTAGTGGAACAGAGGGATCTTGGAGTTCAGGTTCACAGTTCTCTGAAAGTGGAGTCACAGGTAGACAGAGCAGTGAAGAAGGCTTTTGGCACACCGGCCTTCATCAGTTCGGGCACTGAGTACAGAAGTTGGAAAGTTATGTTGTAGTTCTACAGGAACATTGTTGAGGCTGCACTTGGAGTATTGGGTTCAGTTTTTAGATTAGATTAGATTACTTACAGTGTGGAAACAGGCCCAACGTGTCCACACCGCCCCGCTGAAGCGCAACCCACCCATTCCCCTACATTTACCCCTTTACCTAACACTATGGGCAATTTAGCCTGGCCAATTCACCTGACCTGCACAGCTTTGGACTGTGGGAGGAAGCCGGAGCACCCGGAGAAAACCCATGCAGACACGGGGGGGAATGTGTAAACCTCACACAGTCAGTCACCTGAGGCGGGAATTGAACCCGGGTCTCTGGCGCTGTAAGGCAGCAGTGCTAACCACTGTGCCACTGTGCCGCCCCTAAGTTTTGGTCACCCTGTTATAGGAAGGATGTTATTAAACTGGAAAGAGTGCAGAAGAAATTTACAAGGACGTTACCAGGACTCAACAGTCTCAGTTATAGGGACAAGTTGGACAAGCTAGGACTTTTTTCTTTGGAGAGTAGAAGACTGAAGGGGGATCTAATGGAAGTGTATAAGATCATGAGAGGCATAGATGGGGTGAATGCACTCCGTCTTTTTCCCAGGGTTGGGGAATTGCAGATTAGAGGGCATCAGTTTAAGGTTATAGGGGAAAGAATAAAATGGAACCTGAGAGGCAACATTTTTTACATAGAGGGTGGTATGCATATGGAATGAGCTACTCGTGGAAGTAGTTGAGGTGAGTACACTAACAACATTTAAAAGGCATTTGGACAAATACATGGATAGGAAAGGTTTAGAAGGATATGGGCCAAGTGCAGGGAAATGGGGTTAACATAGGTGGACAGTTTTGGTTGTCATAGACCAGTTTAGGCCAATGAGTCTGTCACTGTGCTATAGGACTCTATGACTCTAAGACTCTCCCTGTAGCTCAAACTGTCCAACCCCAGCAACATCCTTATAAATCTTTTCAAACCCTTTCATGTTTAACAACATCTTTCCTGTAGCAGGGAGGCCAGAATTGAACACAATATTCCAAAAGTGGCCTAACCAGATGACGTGTACTGCCATAACATAACATCCCAACTCCTATACTCAATGAACTGACCAATAAAGGCAAGTATATCAAATGCCACCTTCGATACCCTGTCTACCTGTGACTCCATTTTAAAAGAACCATGAACCTTGTACCCTCAAGGTCTTTTGTTTGTCGAAAGTCATTGGACCCAAAACTTTAGCTCTGTTTTCTCACCATATATGATTCCAGATGTGCTGAGTTTTTCCAGCAATTTCTGTTTTTGTTTCTGCTCTTGTATCCTGGCCCTCTTTAAATAAATGCCAACATTGCATTTGCTGTCCTAATTGCGAACTGAACATGCATGTTAACCTCTAGAAAATCCTAAAGTATGACTCCAAATCCCTTTGTGCTTCAGATATTCAATGCATTTCCATTTAGAATAATCTACGCCTCTATTCTTACTACTAAAATGCATGACCTCACTTTCCCACATTGTATGCCATCTGCCACTTCTTTGCCCAAGTCTCCTAGCCTGTCCAAGTCCTTCTGCAACCTCTCACTACCTCAACATTACCTATCCCTCCACCTATCTCAGCATTATCTGCAAATGTAGCAACAAGGCCCTCAGTTCCTTTATCCACATTGTTCATGTATAACATGAATTGTTGTGGTCCCAACACAGACCCCTATGGAATCAACCTGAAAAAGACACCTTTACATTCCACCAATCAGCCAATCCTCTATCCATGCCAGTATCTTGTTCCTAATACCAAATAGGTTCTTGTCTTATTTAGCAGTTTCCTGTCCAGCACCTTGTCAAAGGCCTCTGGAAATTCAGGTATCTTCTTTGTCTAACTTGCTATTGCCCCAAATAATTCTAGCAGATTTGTCAGGCGTGACCTCTGCTTGGTGAAGCCCTATTTTGTCATGAACTTCCAAGTGCTCTGCAATCTCAACGTTAATAATGGACTCTAAAATCTTACCAGCGACCAAGATCAGGCTAACCAGCATATATTTTCCTGCCTTCTGCCTCTCTCCCTTCTTAAACAGGAGTATTACTGGAGCTAGTTTCCAGTCATTTGGCACCCTCCCTGATTCGAGTGATTCCTGAAAGATCACCACTTCTTCAATCTCCTCAACATTCTCGGGTGCAATCATTGAATCCCTACAATGCAGTAAAAGGCCATTCAGACCATCAAAATTGCACTGACCCTCCGAGATTATCCTACCCAATCCCATAACCCCACATTTCCCATGGCTAATCCACCTAGCCTGCACATTACTGGATGCTATGGGCCAATTTAACATGCCCAATCCACCTTACCTGCAAAAGTTTGGACTTTGGGAGGAAACTGGAGCACTCAGTGGAAAACCATGCAGACACATGAAGAATGTGCAAACTCAATATAATCACGCAAGGCTGGAACTGAACTCAGGTTCCCAGCGTTGTGAGGCAGGAGTGCTGACCACTGTGCTGACAAGTCCATCTGGTCTGGATGATTTCTCAACCTTCACACCTTTCAGATTCCATGCACCTTCTCCTTTGTGATGGCCACTACACTCACCTCTGCCTCCTGACTCTCTTGAAGTTCTGGTATATAGTTTCATTCATAGTTTCGTAGTAATAGAAGCAAGAGTATGCCATTTGTCATGTTGAGGCTGTTCCGCCATTCATTAAGATCATGGCTGATCCATCCATCCTCCTACCTGCATTCTCCCATAACTCTTAGTTCCCCTACTATGCAAAAACCCCTTCTAACTGTGTCTTGAATATATTTAATGAAGGTGCCTCTCCTGCTTCCTTGGGCAGAGAATTCCATAGATTCACTACTCTCTGGGAAAAGCAGTTCTTTCTCATCTCTGTCCTGAATCTACCCTGCCTAATCTTGAGGCAATGTTCCCTTGTCCTATTCTCCTCACCAGTAGAAACAACTTGCCTGCCTCTATCTCATCCATCCCTTTCATAATTTTATATGTTTCTATAAAATCCACTCTCATTCTTCTAAATTCTAGTGAGTACAGGCAGCTCAACTTTTCCTCATAAGTTAACCCCCCCCCCCCCCCCCCCAAATCTCCAGAATCAACCTGGTAAACCTCCTCTACAATGCCTCCAAAGCCAGTATATCCTTCCTCAAGTAAGGAGATCAGAACTGCACACAGTACTCCAGGTGTGGCCTCACCAACAACTTGTACAATCGCAGCAGAACCTCCCTGCTCCTAAATTCAGTCACTCCAGCAATGAAAGCCAATATTCTATTTGCCTACCTGAATACCTGTTGTACCTACAAATCAACTTTTAGCGATTCACGTATGGGCACTCCTTAGTCCCTCTGCACAACAGCATGCTGTGATCTTTCACCATTTAAATAATACTCTGACCTACTATTTTTACTTCCAAAATGGATAACCTCATATTTACTAACATTGTACTCCGTCTGCCAGACACTTGCCCGCTCACTCAACTGATCTAAATCTCTCTGCAGACCCTTCACATCCTCTGCAGTTTGCCCTTCCACTCAATTTAGTGTCATCAGCAAACCTGGATACATTACACTCTGTCTCCTCTTCCAAATCATGAACAGTTGCGGGCCCAATACCAACCCCTGTGGTACCCTGCTCACCATTGATCTCCAACCAGAAAAACATCCATTTATCCCAATTCTCTGCTTTCTATTGGTTAACGAGTCCTCTATCCACGCTAGTACATCTCCCACAATTCCATGCATTCTTATCTTATGAATGAGCCTTTTATGCAGCACCTTATCGAATGCCTTCTGGAAATCCAAGTTTACAACATCTACCTCTTCCCCTCCATCTACTGCACTTGTTTCATCCTCAAAGAACTCCAGTAAGTTTATCAAACACAACCTTCCCTTTCGGAATCCAAGCTGCAACTGCCTGATGGAACCCTTTCCATCCAGATGTCTCACAGTTTATTCTTTAATTATAGCCTCTACCATTTTCCCAACTACAGATGTTAAGCTAACTGCACTGTAGTTACCTGCCTTTTGCCTTCACCCTTTTTTAAACAGCGGCGTGACATTCGCTGTCTCCAGTCTGCCAGGACCTGCCTAGAGTCCAGTGAATTTTGGCAAATTACCACTAACGCATCTATTATAACATCCACCATTTCTTTCAGCATCCTGGGATGCATTCCATCAAGACCAGGGGACTTACCTACCTTTAAACTTTCAAGTTTGCTCAACACTACCCCATTAGTGATAACAATTGAACTGAGGTCGTCACCTCCCATTGTATTCCAACATTAGAAACATCTTCCACTCTGAAGAATGACACAAAATAGTTATTCGAGGCCTCGGCTGTTTCAGCATTACCCAATATCAATTCCCCTTTCTCACCCACTAGCCACCCTTCTTCTGTTATATATATTTATAAAAATGTTTCCTACCTGTTTTTATATTCTAATCTATCTTTCCTTTCTTTATTGCTTGCTTCATGGTTCTTTTGTTGCTTTTCAAAGTTTTCCCGATCTTCCTGTTTCCCACTACTCTTGGCTACTTTGTAAGCCTGAGCTTTTAATTGGATGCCTTCCTTTATTTTCTTGGTTATCCAAGGCTGGCTGTTCCTACCCTGGGTATCCTTGTTTTGACCAGAATATACTTTGCTTGAGCACTGTGTTACTGGTGTTTTACAATGCAAAGTACCTATTCAGTTTCTCACCGTGTCATGGCTTCTCTTTACTACTTCTCCAGCCTTATTTTCTTGCGGCCCAATGTCTACTGTTGCCTCTCTCTTACCTTTTTAGATATCTAAAAAAAACTCCTGTAGTCTTCTTTTATATTAATAGCTAGCTAGCTTTCAAAATTTATAGCCGCCCCCCCCCCCCCCCCCCCTGCCCCTCCCCAACCATTGCTTCTTTACTCATTCTCTGCTGGTGTTTAAAGGCTTGCCAATCCTACTAACTTTTGCTTCTGACTAATCTTCACTACATTGGATGCCTTTTCTTTTATGCTGTCCCTGATTTTCCTTGTCAAAGATGGTTGCCTCATCCTCCTCTAAGTATGTTTCTTCTTCCATAAGATGAATTTCTGCACTGCCTCCCGAATTATACCCAGACACTCCTGCCATTTCTGTTCCACTGTCTTCTCTGTTGGGCTCCCCTCTCAATCAACTCTGGCCAGCTCCTCCCTCATGTCTTTTTAGTTATGTTCATTCAGTTGTAATACTGTTGCATCTGATTCCAGCTTCTCCCTCTTAAACTGCAGGGTGAATTCCATCACTGTCTCCTCGGGGTTCCTGCACCCTAAGCTCCCTAATCAAGTCTGCCTCATTATGCACTACCAAATCCACAATTGCCTGTTCCCTAGTGGGCTTGACTACAAGCTACTCCAAAAACCCATCTTGTAAATTTTCCAGAAATTCCTTTTATTGAGATCGGCTACCAACCCAATTTTCACAGTCCACCTGGATACTGAAGTTCCCTATGATTATTGTAATAATGCCTTTCTTACACGCCTTTTTCTATCTCCTGATTTATTTTCTTCCCAATATCTTGACTACTGCAAGGAGGCCTGTTCATTATTCTCATCAGGGTGTATTTGCTTTTGTGGTTCCTCAAATCTACCCACTGGGAGAAAGTGTGCCAAAGCAACAGAGACAGGTGAGAGAGAAAAACAGTGTACCAGAGAGAAAGGCAGTGAGGGTGCCAAAGAGGCAGAGAGAGGATGACAGTATAGAAATGAGACAGAGACAGAGAGAGAGAGAAAAAAAGAAAGAGTGACAGTGTACCAAATAGAGGGAAGATCTGTGTACCATAGAGCGAAGTGGAGAGAGGTGGAGTATGAGAGAGACTGATAAACAAGCAGTGTACCAAAGCAAGGGACAGTGTGATAACATGCTAAACAAAAGGAGAGAGTTATCCGATGTAGAAATAAAGAGAATCAAAATGAGGGATGAAAACAATGTGTCAGATTAGGACGCAACATGCCTCAAATATGCAGGGAGGGACTGCGATCAAGGAGAAAAGGATCCAGAGGATTAGCTGGACAGATGTAGGGCAGAGATATCCAGACGAAAAAATCAAATTCATTGAGGGAGATTTGGATTATCAGAGAGGGGGTGTCTGGAGTGTTGTCAAACTAAGTACCAAAGGGAAAATCTAAAGATCATGAATACCAAAGATTTGTGTCCACTTCTCTGCCTGAAGACACACCCAACCCAGAGCAGGGTGACTTCCACACTGGGTTAGGGCAAGGAGGCGGGTTCAAATCCAGCAAGTAAATTGTAACTCTGTAATGTTAGTTTATTTTGCATGCGAATTTAATGTTTTATTTCTAACATAATCAGGAAATGGGGACTCAAGGACCTGGTAGGAAAAGGATTGCCAACCGGGAACGGCTGTCTGCAGAAGATGATGCCCTAAATCTAATTGCCAGAGAGGTAAGCTGGAATATAATTAGATAACTCTGATCACATAGATTGAATCTCTCCTTTTGTTTCTTTCTTTCTTTTTCTCTCTGTCTCTCTGTCTCTCTGTCTCTCTGTCTCTCTGTCTCTCTGTCTCTCTGTCTCTCTGTCTCTCTGTCTCTCTGTCTCTCTGTCTCTCTGTCTCTCTCTCTCTCTCCCTGACCATGCTACCCTTGCATCTTTCCCTGTCTACCTTTTTATCTCTTCCCCTGCCTCTCTCACTCAGTTTCTTTCCATCTGCTTCCTTCCTGCCCCATTCTCTCACTTGGTGTGTCTGTCTGCCTCTCTCTCTTTCGCTGTCTGTCTCATTCTCATGCTTTCTCCCCACGCTACCTGACTTTATCTCTTACTCTCATTGCCTTACTTGCACACTCTATCTTTCTCCCTACCTGCATCACTCCTCTTGCCAGAATGTCCCCTTGTCTATTTTTCTCTCTTCCCGCATCTATATTTGTTCTTTTCCTTTCTGCATCTATAATTGGCTCTGTCTCTCTCAACCTGAATCGTTCTCTCTGTTTTCTCTCCCACATCTGCCTCTTTCTCACTCTCTTCCCAGTTTCATCCTCTCTTTTACCTCAGAATGCTCTCCCAATCCCTCTTCCCTGCCTACTATCTCTCCCTCACTCTCTCCATCCCTCTTCCTCCCTAAGACACACTTGTACCTTTCTGTGCATGTGCCATCTCCCACCCATCCCCAGCTCTTCTTCCTTTCTCTCTGTTCCTTCGTAATATGTTACTCTATCTTGAGTAATTGCTGTAATTTCTTTTTCTGATATGTATGAAATGGCAGCAGTCATGAGGATAGTTTGTGTATTTATGTGAAATTTCAGAAGACCCCTAATGTACCATATAATAGGCTTCAATTCTGTTAACAAGTGTATGCAAACAAAAGAGAAAGTCGAAAAGGGTGGCGCTGTAAAAGCACGGCAGGTCAGGCAGCGTCCGAGGCACAGGCAAGTCGACATTTCGGAAATAAGCCCTTCATCAGGAACATGGAGGGGGGAAGGGAAATGAAAGATAAATAGGGCGGTGGGGGTGAGGCTGTGGGAAAGGTAGGTGGGAGGTAATTGTGATAGGTTGGTGGAGGGTAGAGCGGATAGGTGGGAAGGAAGGTGGACATGTGGGACAGGTCAAGAGGGCAGTGCTGAGTTGGAGGGTTGGATCTGGGATGAGGTGGGGGAGGGGAGATTTGGAAACTAGTGAGGTCGATGTTGATGCCATGGGGTTGAAGAGTCACAGGGTGGAAGATGAGACATACTTCGTCCAGTTGGCAGGTGGCTTTGGTTTTGCAGTGGAGGAGGCCCAGGATCTGTATGTCCTTGGGAGAGTTGAAGTGGTCGGCCACTGGATGATGGAGTTGTTTGTTGTGTGTGTCCCAGAGATGTTCCCTGAAGCACTCATCAGGTTGCCGTCCTGTCTCTCCAATGTAGAGGAGACCATACCAAGAGCTTTGGACGTGGTAGATGAGGTGAGTGGATGTGCAGGAAAATCTCTATCGATGTGAAAAGATCCTTTGGCATCTTTGACGGAGATGAGGGCTTTGATATGGGTATAGGTTTCATTACACCTGCGGTGGCAAGGGAAGACATGGGTTTGGAGGGTGGGTTGCTGGGGACATGGACCTAACAAGGAAGTCGGGGAAGGAATGGTCACTGCAGGACGCAGGGGTGGAGAAGGAAATATATTCAGTGAGATCCCACCACCAAGGATATATTTCCCTCCCCACCCCAATCTACATTCCACAGAGACCTTTCACTCAGCGACTCACTTGTTAGATCCACGCACCGCACCAATCCACCTTCCACACCCAGCACCTTCCCTGGCCATCCCAGGAGGTGCACAACCTGTGCCCACACCTCCCCCCTTGACTCCGTCCATGGCCCCAAAGGGCCTTTTCGCATCCAGCAGAGATTTTCCTGTACATCCACACATCTCCGCTACTGTGCCCATTGCTCTCAGTGTGGTCTCCTCTACATCGGGGAGACAGGACGCCAACTCATGGAGCACTAGAGAGAACATCTCTAGGATACACTTATCAAACAACCCACTGCCCTGTGGCTGACCACTTCAACTCCCCCTCCCACTCTCCCAAAGGCATGCAAGTTCTGGACTTCCTCCATTGCCAAAGCAAAGCCACCCACCAACTGGAGGAAGAATGCCTCATCTTCCGCCTTGGATCCCCTCAACTCCACTGCATCAACATTGACTTCGCTAGTTTCCAAATCTCCTCCTCCTCCCACACCCCTCCCCCACTCCCATCCCCCCAACCTCATTACAGATTCAACCCTTCAACTGAGCACCATCCTCCTTGACTTGTCCCACCTGTCCATCTTCCTTCCCAACTGTCTGCTCCACCCTCCCCACTGAACTATCACAATTACCCCCCACCTGCGTCCACTATCACCTTCCCATGGGCAATACGGTGGCTCAGTGGTTAGCACTGCTGCCTCACAGCACCAGGGTCCCTGGTTCGATTCCAGCCTCGGCTGACTGTGTGGAGTTTGCACATTCTTCCCGTGTCTGCTGGGTTTCCTCCGGGTGCTCCAGTTTCCTCCTACAGTCCAAAGATGTGCAGGTTAGGTGAATTGGCCATACTAGATTGCCCTTAGTGCTCAGACAGGTATAGGTTATGTGCATTAGTCAGGGGAAATATAGAATAATAGGGTAGGGGAATGGGTCGAGGTGTGATTCTCTTTGGTGTGGACTTGGTGTGGCTGAACCATCTTTTTTCACACTGTGTAGGGATTCTATGGTTCTCACCTACCTTCCCTCCACTCCACCACACCCCCGTCTCTGTAATTATCTCTCATCCCCCTTCCCCTTTCACATTCCTGATGAAAGACATATGCCTGAAACATCGACTCTCCTGCACCTCAGATGCTGCCTGACCTTCTGGACTTTTCTACGTCACCCTTTTTGACTATGTCAATAGCCTTTTGTTCTCCAGCTGGCTATAAGATTGTGTAAGGTGAAGAGAGCAGAGTGCATTGGTGAATGGCTGTTCTTCCACCTGGAAGGATGTATTCAGACATATCCTCCAGGGATCAGGATTGAGACCACTGCTCTTTTTGATGAAAAGTAATGATCATCATTTGAGTGTTCAGGGCACCATTGCAAACTTTTCAGATGACACAGATAGATTGGATAAATTAGCATATATATGTCTGATGAAATTTCATGCTGAGAATTATGAAGTGTTATCTTTTGGCAGGAGGACTGAGAAAATGCAACTGAAATTGAATGGTATAATTTTTAACAAGTAGGGTCTGAGTGATCTGGGCTTCACGTACAAAAATCTTGGAAGATTGATGTTTCTGATTAAGGCTTTTCAAGTGCATTCAAGATGGTTTCCTCTATAAATGGAGGCATTATATTAAACCTTTACGAAACCCTAGTTCGGGATCAGCTGCAGAACTGGGTTTAATTCTGGGCACCGTATTTCAGGAATTATATGAAGATGTTGAAGAGAGGCTTCACAGGTAATTACAGATAACCACATTAGCTTTAGAAGGGGCTATGGAGAAGGCTGAGAAAGCTGTCCAGCACAATCTAACCCACTGTCACCTGAACTGATTATATGCTGGAGTGATAGCAGCAGTGTTTTGCTTGTGTTGGCGAGCAGGTTTCTATTCTTGATCATTTCTCTCACTTGGCAGATGGAATCTAATTCAAGTAAATGTGAGATGCTGCATTTTAGAAAGACAAATCAGAGCAGGACTTATAAATGGTAAGGTCTTGGAGTACTGCTGAACAAAGAAACCCTGGAGTGCAGGGTCATCGTTCCTTGAAAGTGGAGTCGCAGGTGGATAGGATATGATAGTGAAGAAGGCATTTGGAATGCTTGCCTTTGTTGGTCAGTACATTGAGTATCGGAGTTGGCAGATCATGTTGCAGCTGTACAGGATATTGGTTAGGCTGCTGTTGGAATATTGTGTTTAATTCTGGTCTCTCTGCTATAGGAAGGATGTTGTGAAACTTGAAAGGGTTCAGAAAAGATTTACAAAGATGTTGCCAAGGTTGCAGTTAAATGGCGCGGCTGAATAGGCTGGGGCTACTTTTTCCTGGAGTGTCGGAGGCTAAGGGGTGACCTTATTCAGGTTTTTTAAATTATATGGGGCATGGATTGCCAAGGTCATTTCCCTTGGGTAGAGGAATCCATAGCCAGAGGGCATAAGTTTAAGGTGAGAGGGAAAAGATTTAAAAGTGTCCTGAGGAACGAGCTGCCAGAGAAAGTGGTGGAGGCTGGTACAACTACAACTCTGGATGGGTATATGAGTAGGAAGGGTCTAGAGGGATATGGAGAAGAAAGTGAGGACTGCAGATGCTGGAGATCAAGGCTGAAAATGTGTTGCTGGAAAAGCGCAGCAGGTCAGGCAGCATCCAAGGAGCAGGAGAATCGACATTTCGGGCATGAGCCCTTCTTCAGCATTCCTGAAGAAGGGCTCATGCCCGAAATGTCGATTCTCCTGCTCCTTGGATGCTGCCTGACCTGTTGCGCTTTTCCAGCAACACATTTTCAGCTTAGAGGGATATGGGGCAAACACTGGCAAAATAGGATATCTGGTTGGCATGGACGGGTTGGACCGAAGGGTCTGTTTCCGTGCTGTGTAGCTTTATGACTCCATGACATTGGTGAAGAGAGAATGTGCATGTGTTTATGCATATGTTTACACCAGTATGTTTATGTTTACCTGTGTATTGTGCATGTTTATGTTTGTGTGTGGGGAAACAAAGAGGGTTGCATTGGATAAGAATTGAATGAATTTGACTGAACCATTCTATTGTCGAATAGCTGGTCCACTTTGCAGTTTCTGTAGGAGTGTACCAAGTATCAGTTGGCTCAAATGACTTCAGCACAGTTTGGTGGCCGGGGGTGGGGGGGTGGAGGTGGATGTTGTGTGCAAAGGGAGTTAAATGGGAATTTATTCCACAGATGGTGTGTGTCAGCTTAGTGCTGGGACCTTGCAGGTGAAAGAAACAGGTTTACAGTGCGACCTGCAACGATCTGTTTCAGGATTCCAGGAATTAATCAATTTGAGTAGACTATTGGCCAGGGGTAGTGTTGATATTGACAGATTGGAGCACTGCACTGACTGTTGCATGGCATGAAATCTCTGCTTCCTCACCAGACTCAGCCTGAGGTCTGGCATTTTTTAACATTCCCTGTGTGCCAGGTAAATCTTAATCCCTAAGACAAGTGTTACACATACTTCAATTGTGTCTTGAGCTCCCCTTAGCTCTTGAGTGTCATTTATATATGATTCCCCAAACCAGGTGTACCACACCTATTATTCACCCTTGTTTTGTGTATCATTTATATTTTATTCTTCCAGCAACAATTAACTGTTGCTGTTCACTTAACTTGAGGAAGACATTGCCAAGGAATTAGTTTAAGGGTTTACAAAATGCCTTTCGGATTCTTTGATGTGAGGTCCCTCACTTAACTTTGCTGCAAACTACTGCAGTGACTCATGATGCAACTGCATGGGTGAAGGCCAATGGTTTAGAATCGGTGGCATGGTGGAAAAAGTTAGATTGCCCTCTTGTGAGGCAGGTCAGCAATCAGAATGTTACCTACTTCTCACTGGCCCCAGCAACATTCATGCTGCACATGTAGAGCTGTTAATTGTGTTCACAGAGTCCAGTGTAAACACAGTAACACTGTGAGTGCTTATGGTGAAAGCAGTAAAGTGTGGGAGTATGTGTTGCATTATTCATTGTGGGATCTGTACCCCTCTGGTTAGCTGTCTGTCTATCTCTGACTGCCTGTCTCTTTCTCTCTATGGAATCTATCTGTCTCTCTCTCTGTCTCTCATGTCAGTTTAGAAAATGCAATAGGCCTATTTTTATATCTCAGTTGGCCTTCACACTAGTGAGTGCGAACAGGGTGTGCGTCAGTTTGTAAGTGAGGGGGGAGGTGCATGGTCAACAACATGTACCGAGCCCTCTGACTGGGCAGCCAGGGTTGCCAATTCTCTATAAATGTCCTGGAGTCTCTGGGAATTAAAAATTGGTTTCCTGGGCACTGCTGTGAGCAATCAGAGAAAAACGCTGTTTTCTTTTCATTTTCTTTGAACATTTTTATTATATATTTGAACATGTGAGCATAAGAGATAGGTACTGGAGTAGATAATTCAAACCTTCGAGCCTGTTCCACTATTCAGTAAGATCATGGCTTCTCTGCTAACTGTGTTTTTTCCTGATTATTCCCATATTCCTTAATTTCCACAGTCTTCAAAAATACATCCCCCCTCTGTCTTACATGTACAAAACATTGAGCATCCAGAACTCTCTGCCTTGAAGAAGTTTAAAGATTCACAACTGTTTGAGTGAAAATATTTTTTCTCATCTCAGTACTAAATGGCCGATCCCTCACCCAGGGACTGGGGCCCTGTGTTCCTCACCTGTGGGAACCATTTCCTCAGCATCTAACCTGTTAAAACCCTTGAGAATGTTACATGTTTCAGTGAAATCACCTCTAATTCCTGTAAACTTTGAGGAATATAAATTCAGTCTCCTCAATCTCTCTTCATGGGACAGTTCCACCATCCCAGAAATTAGTCTGGTGAAACTTCCAAATGAGAGATGAATACACATCCTTGGGGAAGACAACCAAAAATAACACACTGTGCTAGGTGTGGCTTCACCCAGTCCCCATATAATTGAGCAAGATCTTTTTGATCTTGTATTCAAATCTCTTTGTCATAAAAGCTAATATATCATTCACTTTCCTGATTGCCTGCTCCCTGAATACCACACATCTCCCACACTCTCCATTTGAAAAGTATTCTGTTTATCCATTTTTCCAACCATTGTGGATAACCCACAGTTCGCCATTTGATATTGCATTTGTCATATTCTTGCCTAGTTACCCAATGTTTTATACCCACTTTGCAGTCTCCTTACAATCTCAACTAATTTTGTCTTACCAGACACTGGTTACATGATGTTCAGTTCCCTTGACTAAATCCTTAATATAGTTAGGGAATAAATCAGACCTAACTGCTGATCCTTACCGCACCCAGCATATTTCTCACAAATTATTCCTGCTCCTACAGTCTTCTGTCCATTGACCACCTCTCAATCTGTGCTAATAAATTGTCTCCAATCCCAGGAGTCCTAATTCTGTGTAATAATGTCTTCTGGTTGTAACCTCAAACAACTCTTTGACAGGTTTGCCAAACATAATTTTCCTTTCATAAAACCATGTTGAACCTGCCTAATCATATTATGGTTTATTAAATGGCCTCTTAAACATGTTCATAATCAGAAATTGTACCATTTGCCCATTGACTATGTCAAGTTAATTCGCCTGATGTTTCATTGTTTTCTCCATCCCTCCCCCTCCCTTTTTGACTATATGTTGTACCTTCCAACAGGGGGATAATTCAAATTTAAATAAATTCTGTAAGATCCAAACCAATGCGTGAACAATTTCTGTAGCCACCTCTTTTAAAACTCGAGAATGTAGGTCATCCGATTCTAGGCATTCTTCAGTTTATAATCTCATTAATTTCTCCAGTGCTCTTTTGTTACTAGTTTTATCTCCTTTAAATATCTTAATATCACAAAACTTTCAATTCAGCACTGTTTCCAGAATGTTTGTTTATTTTTCTGCTTTCTGTCCTGAAGACAAATCAATTGTCAATTTTTTTGACAATTTCTTATTCCTTGCTATAATCCTTCCTGGTACTGCAACTAAGGGACACATCTTTACTTTTGCTGAGGCCTTTTTATTTACAAACAGAATTTTTGATGATCTGTTTCTATGTCTCTGACTTGTTTCCTCCTTTATATCCTGTTTACTCTTTTCAAAATCAATTTCTTAGTTATTCACTCCCACATTTAAATTCCAATACTCCCAATCTTCAGGTATGCTGTTCTTTTTGGCAACTCTCCTTTTTTTTTATCTAATCTTTAAATTCAGTTGAATCACTTCTCCCATGGGGTACTTCTTAAAACATTGCTTAAAGGAATGCATATTCATTGTGACTTGAACTCTTCAATGTTATACAAGAGGTTAAAGAAAAATGGATGGGTAATGTCCAACAGACAGATGAAAATTGTAAATTGCAATTGGTGATCAAGGAGAATGATATATGGGATAGGTTATGTGCAGTAAAGCTTGAAGCAGATGGAGCATTTGCAGGAAATGAGATGAGATGGTGAAGAAGTGAGGTTAGAAAAAGATGAATCATATCAATAGAGCTCTAGGTCAGTGCAGCCAGTGCTATGGGGGGGGGGGGGGGGGGGGGGCGCTGTTGCTCAGGATGGTAAGTGTTTAGATTAGAGTGGTGCTGGAAAAACACAGCAGGTCAGGCAGCATCCGAGGAGCAGGAAAGTCGACGTTTCGGGCAAAAGCCCTTCATCAGGAATGAAACCTGATGAAGGGCTTTTGCCCAAAACGTCGATTTTCCTGCTTCACGGATGCTGCCTGACCTGCTGTGCTTTTCCAGCACCACTCTATTCTAAACTCTGGTTTCCAGCATCTGCAGTCCTCACTTTTGCCTCAAGATGGTAATGGTAAGTGAAGGTGTGGAGAACGAAGTAGGAGCCATGGTCTCCTTTACACAGTTATGGTCTCAATTTTTGGCTTATTATTGGGGGGAGTTATGAATTAAATACTGCACTGTGTGATAGATTAGGACATGGCAGAGTTCAGGGTAGGGGCAAATGAACCAAGGTTTGATTTCTGGCTTTGGAGTTCATGCTAATTTGGGCAGATTTTGTTTGTGACTATTCCCTTAATAATACTGTAAGTGGCACATATGCTTGCTGAAATTTTAGCACAAATTCCACTCAATGCAGCATGAGGTTTTGTCATTTGATGAGTTAGATTCATTGACAGCTTGCACTGCCCTCTGAACAGGTCATACCTCTACAGAGAAAGGATCAGCTTCAGGATTACAGAATGTTCCAGGCTTTTGAAGATACTCCAAGTGGAAAAAAGATTTTGAGAGGCACATAACAAATCAAAATATGCTTTGGCAGTTTCGACATGGTTTTGAGCAAAATCCATTTAAATATTGACTAAGCAACTTGTAAGGATCCAAACCAATCTGGGTCACACTTTTACATCTTTTTAAAACTCATTTTTTATCATTTAAAATCTGGCTATTTCACAAGCAATTGATTAACACTGATTTAAAATGCTTGGTTTTTGATTGACCTGTTCATCAAACTTTTCTTGATATATTGAAGAGTGTTTTTATAGCAATCAGAATTATGTTCTAAAATGTTCCCTTATTGTGTTAGTTCATGGAAAATTATATTTTAATATTCTTGTGTGAAAATCATAAAAAAGTATCTCAGATGTGATTTGTGCCAGATTGCTGCTTATGCCAAATCAGCGACTCCAACTCCTGATCTTCGAACATACTTTTACAAGAATTTGAATTTGAACCTCCAAATTCATTGCAAGTTGGGGGCCTCTTAACAGAATGGCTGACTATGCAAACTGAGCCCCAGGAACAAAGCAGGAGAGGAGGGAGCTTATTCAGCCATCTTGGGTCGGGTTGAAGAAGCTGGATGAGTTTGACTGAGGGCAGCTTTCATGTTGTATGAATTGGAAGAGGCCATTCAGTCCAGCATGGTTATTTCTTCATTTCGTACACGAATGGCTGATTGAACACTTCAATGCTTTTTACCCACACTATATCCATAACCCTATATACCATCATCAATTAAACATCTATCAGTCTCCACTTTAAATATATTCAGACTGAGCTTTCCCAGCTCTCTGGGATAGAGAATTTCAAAGCCTTCCCATTCTCTGAGTAAAAGAAAACATCTCATCTCTGTCATCTAAATGACATTTCTCTCACTTTAAATTTTGCCTCCTAGTTCTAGACTCCCCGCCCAGGGGAAATATTTTACTTGCATCTATCCTGTCTATCCATTCAAGTATATTGTTGGATTCAATGAGATGACCTCTCATTCTTCAAAACTCAGGTTTTCTTCAAGGGTTGTGTCGCCATCCTGGGAATGTATCTGGTGAATCTTCATTGCACTCTTTCTTTGGTAATAAAATCTTTCCTGTGTAGTATGCACATTTCCTGGGGCTCCATGAAACTGGCATTGCTCTGTGAATTTAAATCATAACTAAGAGTGAACTAACTAGAGGCAGATCACAGGGTAGCTACTGTAAGTGCCGTTTTACTGGAGTTATTATCCAAGTCCTACGATAACTCTATGTCTAAACTGAGTTGAGTTGAGGTGCTCCTGTAGCTGTGCTGAGAGTATTCAGCTTTCTCAATAACACAGTCACACCCTGGTTAACTCAGGCATTGCATTGCTAAGATCTCATGCCTATTTTTGGATCAGCGACTTGTCTGAATAAGAGAATGTTAGCTTGTGAGCCACAGGCCAAAGTTCAGCCCAGACCAATGGGATTAAAGCTTCCAGTTGTGAGGGAAATGAGTTCAGTAAAGCTACAGGGTAGTATCACTTGAATGTCATTCCACTACATAACCTGACCCTAGTTTGACATTAATGCAACTCTGTATTGAACCGATGCACTCTCTGGCTGAGAAGTATTTAAAGCTGTGAGGAGAAGTTTTACTCTGTATTGAACTGTACTTTTAGCTGCATCAACACTGTTTGTTATGTCGGTGGTGGGTCACATTCACTGCCTCACAACCTGTGATATTCACTCTTAAAAAGTACAGTCATTCTGAACAGTTCCCTTAGAAACCATTAAATGGGGCGAGACAGAGACCGAGACAGAGGGAGAAAGACTGAGAGGGAGGGAGAGAGTGACAGAGGGAGGGAAAGCCTGTGAGAGGGGAGGACTGTGGTGGAAGGAAGGGAGTAACTGAAACAAGAAAAGGCAGAAGGATGTGGAAAACTGGAGTTAAACTGACGATGAGACAGAGAGGGAGATGTACATTTAAGGGTGTTAACCCAGGTTCCCTACAATAGGAAATGTGAGGAGTTAGCTTTTTTTTATCTGAGCAAGCAGTTAGAAAATAAAAACATTTGGAGGCTTTGAGGTAAAAGAGCAGCAGGGACTACTTGATCTGTCTATATTTAGCAGCCTGAGGCGCTGCAGTGTTGAGGGCTGCGTTGTTTTAATCATGATTCATCCCACCACCTCAGGCAGCTGCCGAGAAATAGGCCTTGTTTTCCCTCAGTCTCACAGCCTCAGGCCAAACTGCTCTTTCTTTACGGAACTAAAGGAAGTGTCATTTCCGGCACTGACTTAGTGAGTTGACGAGGGAAAGAAGTTGGTACATTATGTAGTGAAAGGAAGTCAGTTAACTGAACCACTTATTGTTGATTCCAGAAAATGATCCAAGTTCCTAAAGTGGAGAAAACAACCAGAAAAGCACAGACAGGAGAGAACCTGTCCCTGGGATTGATCAACAAACATAACCTGTCTTGATCTGCCTTCAGCTGCCTACTCATCTAAAAGACCTGAACCTTCACCCACCTGAAATCCTGAACTCTTCACTCCCTGAAGACATCAATTCTTCATCACCTTCTCTCTGACACCCTTCCTCTCCACCTCCCTACCCCAACCATGCACCCCTCTTTCCATAGGCAGTATTGAGTACAGTCTTCTGGACAGGTACCAAAGGCTCGGTCAAATTGTTAAGAAGCCCCTTTAAGGAAGGGAGAGGTGTGGGCAGGTAAAGGAGGAGAATTCCAGCGTTTAAGGCCTGGGCGGCAGGCTGCACGCTGACAGACGTGGATAGTAGCCAAGAAACCGTGAGAATATACTATTTGGAGTTCAGTGTGCGTCAGAGTTGGAAATCAACGTAATCGAGGTTGTAATCATTCTGTATGTTTACACTGAGAGAAGGATGATCGGTTTGTGATTGAGTCAACATGTTAAGTGGCACCAGCAATTCCTGTGGGCTCCGACCACACAACAGAAGTGGTGGTCAGGATCTGATATGGCAATTGCCCTTGACTCTGACTGCAGTGTTTAGGCTTTGATAATGTTGACTGCAGCGACCGTGTTCAGGGCTTTGTCATAGTGAAGAGACTTCCCCTGTCATTATGTCTTTGTAAAGGGTGAGGGTAGTACATTGTGGTGGTTGCTCACCAGTAGATAAGGTACCAGTGTCTGGGTGACTTTCTTGGGCAGGGAGCTGCAGTATGGCTGCTACCTGGAGTATTCTCCATCTTTATCTCATTGTGACCTGCATAGTAACACCCTGTTACTGAACACAGCATGAACTGGAATTTGATCTTTGACCTGAGTCATTATTGAATGTTCAGAGTCAGAGTTGACTGGTTACATCTCCAACATTGAAAAGAAAGACAGACAGACTTGCATGTATGTAGTACCACTCATAACCACACATGACATCTCAATTTGTATTACAGTTAATAAACCACATTTGAACTGTAGTCACTGTTGTAATGTGGGAAACATGATAGTCAATTTATGCCCAGCAAGATCCCACAAACAGCAATGTGGTGAACCAAAGAGTTATATAAAGCTGTTCTCAGAAGGATAATATTGCCCAGGAAGCTCTTCTTTGAAAGGGTCATTGGAGCTTTTGGATCCAACTTGAGAGGGCAGAGTGGGTCACAGCTTAATATCTGATTCAGAAGCTGACCTTTTGACTGTGTAGCACTCCCTCTGCACTGACCCTCCAGCAGTCTGATGCTCCTTTCGTACTGTACTCACAGAGTCTTAGCATTTTGATAGCACAGATTGAGGCCCTTTGGCTTATCTTGTATGTGCTAGTCATCAAACATGCCTTTATTCTAATCCCATTTTCCAGCATTTGGCTCGTAGCCTTGTACACTTTGTATATTCAAATGGTCATCTAAATAGATAGAGTAATAGAGATGTACACCATGGGACAGACCCTTCAGTCCAACTCGTCCATGAAATCCAGATATCCCAGCCTAATCTAGTCCCACCTGCCAGCACCTGGCCTATAGCCCTCCAAACCCTTCCTATTTATACACACACCCTTCTATTCATATACCAATCTAGATGCCTGTTAGATGTTGCAATTGTACTAGCCTCCACCACTTCCTCTGGCAGCTCATTCCATACACATACCACTGTCTGTGTGAAAATGTTGCCACTTAGGTCTCTCTTATATCTTTCCCCTCTTACCCTAAACCTATGCCGTCTAATTCTGGACTCCCAGACCCCAGGGAAAAGACCTTGTCTATTTACCCTATCCACACCCTTCATAATTTTGTAAACTTCTATAAGGTCACCCTCAGCCTCTGACGCTGCAGGGAAAACAGCCCCAGCCTGTTCAACCTCTCCCTATAGCTCAAATCCTCTGACCCTGGAAACATGCTTGTAAATCTTTACTGAGCCCTTTCAAAAGTTTCACGACATCCTTCAGCTAGGAACGAGACCAGAATTGCACACAATATTCCAAAAGTGGCCTCATCAATGTCCTGTACAGCCGCAACATGACTTCCCAACTCCTGTACTCAATGCTCTGAGCAATAAAGGAAACGCCGCCTTCACTATCCTATCTACCCGTGACTCCACTTTCAAGGAGCTATGAACCTGCACTCCAAGGTCTCTTTGTTCAGCAACACTCCCTCGGACCTTACCACTAAGTGTATAAATCTTGCTAAGATTTGCTGTCCCAAAATGCGGCACCTCACATTTATCTAAATTAAACTCCATCTGCCACTTCTCAGCCCATTGGCCCATCTGATCAAGATCCTGTTGTAGTCCGAGGTAACCTCCTTCGCTGTCCACTACACCTCCTTTGGTGTCATCTTACTTACTAACTGTACCTCTTATGCTTCCATCCAAATCATTTATATAAATGACGAAAAGTAGTGGACACAGCAACGGTCCTTGTGGCACTCCACTGGTCACAGGCCTCCAATCTGAAAAACAACCCTCCACCACCACCTTCTGTCTTCTACCTTTGAGCCAGTTCTGTTTCCAAATGGCTAGTTCTCCCTGTATTCCATGTGGAACCTTGTTGAACGCCATACTGAAGTCCATATAGATCACATCTACCACTCTTCCCTCAGCAATCCTCTTTGTTACTTCTTCAGTCAAGTTTGTGAGACTTGCTTTCCCACGCACAAAGCCATGTTGACTATCCCTAGTCAGTCCTTGCCTCTTAAGAGTCCCACCGTTATTACTATCTTTCAGGTACTGAGTTCGACATACTCTGAACCTTCTGGGTGAAAAACATTTTCCTCACATCTCTTCTACACCTCCTTATCTGAAAATTGTTCCCCATGTTTACTGATCCCTCTTCAGAAGCAAGTTTCTCCCGTCTGTGGTGTTGATGTCCCTTAGAACTTTGTAGACCTTAATCAGATCCACCCCAAGCCTTCTTTGCTCCAAGGGATGCAACCCCAGCTTATTTAGTCTTTCTTTAATCCTGAATTGCTTCAGCCTGGGCAACACCCTGGTGAATCTCTTCTGCACCCTCTCTAGTGCAATCACATCCTGGTAGTACCAGAACTGCACACAGTACTTCAGCCATGGCCTAACCACAGTTAAATACAGCTCTATCATAACCTCTTTGGTCATGTATTCAATGCCTTGATTAATAAAGGCTGCTTAATCTACTGCCCTGTTGCCTTCAAGGATTTATGAACATGCATACCTCTGCTAGCCCCTCTGATCCTCCATACTTGCTCCGGTCCTACCATTCAACATGTACTTCCTTGCATTGTTAGTTCTTCCCAAAATGCAGAACCTTACACTTTTCTGCATTAAATTCCATTTGCCCTTGTTTAGCCCATCTATATCATCCTCAGTCTAAAGCTTTCCTTTTTGCTAGTTACCACCCTATTAATTTTTCCATCATCTGCAAAATTTCTGATCATACCCTTTTATTCATGTCTAGCTTTTTGATATACAAAATCAAACCAAAAAGTATCCAGCACCAAACCTCGTGGCCACTGGACACAGGCTTCTAGTCAGAAACACACCTTTGACCAACACTTTCTACTTCCTACCACTAAGCCAATTTGACAAATTGCTCTGGATCTCATGGACTCTTACCTTTTTAGCCAGCCTGGCAAGTGAGAGCTTACCAAAAGCCTTCCTCAAGGCCATGTAAGCTACATCAACTGCACTACCTTCATTTGATCACCTCCCTGAAAATCGCAATTAAATTTGTTAGACATGATCTCCCCTTACAAAGAACAGTTGACTACATTTGATTGATCCTTGAATCTCCAGGTGGAGATTGAATCTGTCCCTCAGAAGTTTTTTCAAGTATCCACCACAGATGTTAGACTCACTAGCCTGTAGTTTCTTGGTTTTTTTTGCTACAACTGTGCATCCCTTGACAGGTGTGGTCATCCAGACTGCTAGGAACATCTCAGATTTCCCATATACTGCAGGTCAAGTAATACATGGGACTAAGTCCCCTGCCATAGCTAGCCTCACTCTTCAGTTTACTTTTTTTATGTTAATTTTACTTGCTTTCCCTTTGACTCATTTATAAGACTTTATCATGTTGCACCTGACTTTCACTTCTGGTGCTTAATAGTACCCTTTTCCAATTTATAGCAATTTACAGATAATCCCCAACAGCAGCTTCTTAAAAGCCATAGAACTTGTTTCACCCTTGCATTTTTTTTCAACAAGAACTGACTGCAGAACCTTCTTCTCAGAGTGCTTCAACACCGGTCACTCTTGCCAGACAACTTCATTGTGTTCAGATTAGAGTGGTGCTGGAAAAGCACAGCAGATCAGGCAGCATCCGAGGAGCAGGAAAATTGACGTTTCCGGCAAAAACCAGATTTCATTGTGTTGCTGACTGCAGGAGAATCTTCCCAAAGTGATCATTCAACAGTGTAGCAGCCTTCATGTTTTATCCTCTGGCGGTGTGGTGCTCCCTCCATAGTGACACTTTAACTTGCGGCGCTGCCTCCAGTCTGATCCTCTGATGGTGTGGCATTGCCTCTGTACTGACATTCTAATGGTCTGAGAGAGAGCCACGTCGTAAGAATCAGTACAGAGGGAGCTCTGTGAAGATGGTGCTGTTTGTGGCCATTGATTTCCCTTTCACAAAACAATGTGGACTCTGCTGGATTATCTTGAACTTATCTAAGAGTCCTGCTATAAAGCTTTAATAATAGCTTCTAATAATAGCCATCTGACAGATGTTAACTGGCCTGCAGTTTTCTGCTTTCCACCTCCCTCTTTGAATAAATGTCTACAGTCCATCATAAAGGATGAGATTGTGGAGTACTTGGAAGTGCATGGTAAAATTGGGCTGAGTCAGGATGGCTTCAGCAAGAAGAGGTCATGTCTGATCAATCAGTTAGAATTGTTTGAGGAGGTGATGAGTAACTTAGACTAAAGAGAGCCAAGGAATATAATCTATTTGAGTTTTCAGCAGGCCTTTGACAAGGTGCCACACAGGAGATTGTTAAATAAGATATGAGCCCAGTTGTTAGGGGCAAAGTACTGGTATGGATAGAGGATTGGCTGACTGGCAGAAGAAGAGAATAGGGAACTTATTCAGATGGCAACCAGTGACTAATGGAGTTCCACAGATGTTGGGACTGTAAATATTCACATTATAATGTTCTGTACTAAGCAACTGAGGAATTTGTTGCTAACATGGCAGATAACAGAAAGATAGGTGGAGGGATAGGTAGTGTTGAGGAAGTGGGGTGGCTGCAGAAGGGCTTGGACAGGCTAGGAGAGTGGGCAAATAAATGACAGTTGGAATACAGTGTGGGACTGTGTAAGGTAGGACAGAGGCATGGACTACTTTCTAAGTGGGTAAAGCCTTCGTAAATCTGAAGCAAAGAATCATAGAGTCATCGAGATGTAAAGCATGGAAACAATCCCTTAGGTCCAACCTGTCCATGCCGACAAAATATCCCAACCCAATCTAATCCCACCTGCCAGCACCAGGCCCATATCCCTCCAAACCCTTCCTATTCATATACCCGTCCAACTGCCTCTTAAATGTTGCAATTGTACCAGCCTCCATAACATTCTCTGGCAGCTCATTCCAGACACATACCACCCTCTGCGTGAAAACATTGCCACTTAGGTCTCTTTTATTTCTTTCCCCTCTCACCCTAAACCTATGCCCTCTAGTTCTGGACTCCCCGACCCCAGGGAAAAGACTTTGTCTATTTATCCTATCCATGCCCCTCATAATTTTGTAAACCTCTATAAGGTCACCCCTCAGCCTCCAACGCTCCAGGGAAAACAGCCCCAACCTGTTCAACCTCTCAAATCCTCTGATCCTGGCAACATCCTTGTAAATCTTTTCTGAACCCTTTCAAGTTTCACAACATCATTCCGATAGGAAGGAGACCAGAATTGCATGCAATATTCCAACAGTGGCCTAACCAATGTCCTGTACAGCTGCAACATAATCTCCCAACTTCTGTGCTCAATACTCTGACCAATAAAGGAAAGCATACCAAACACCTTCTTCACTATCCTATCGACCTGCGACTCCACTTTCAAGGAGCTGTGAACCTGCACTCCAAGGTCTCTTTGTTCAACAACTCTCCCTAGGATCTTATCATTAAGTGTATAAGTCCTGCTAAGATTTGCTTTCCCAAATTGCAGCACCTCGGATTTATCTGAATTAAACTCCATCTGCCACTTCTCAGCCCATTGGCCCATCTGGTCCAGATCCTGTTGTAATCTGAGGTAACCCTTTTCGCTGTCCACTACACCTCCAATTTTGGTGTCATCTGCAAACTTACTAACTGTACCTCTTATGCTCGCATCCAAATCATTTATGTAAATGACAAAATGACATCCTAGGGGGTCTGTGCAGTGTTTAGAAGGATGGTTGGGGGGGTGGGGGGGGGTGGGGGGGGGTGGGATCTGATTGAAACTTACACAATATTGAGAGGTTTGGGTAGAGTGGATGTGGAGAAGACTTTTCCACTAGCAGGACAGTCTAGGACCCGAAGGCACAGCCACAGAGTGAAGGGACGACCATTTAGAATTGAGATGAGGGGAATTTCTTCAGCCAGAAGGCAGTTAATCTGTGGAACAGATTGCCACAGAAGTCTGTGGAGGACAAGTCATTGAGTGTATTTAAAACAGAGATAGATAGGTCCTTGATTAGGAAGGGAACCAAAGATTATGGGGAGGAGACAGGAAAATGGGGTTGAGAAACATGCCTGCCTTGATTGAATGGTGGAGCAAACCCATAGGCCAAGTTGCCAACTTTTGTTCCTATGTCTTATTGTTTTACAGTTGCTATCTTCCAGTTTAATGAAACTCTCCAAATTGAGAGTTTTTAAAAATTAAAACCAATGCATTAACTGTCTCACTAGTGACGTATTGTAAGATCTTAGGATGAAATCCATCAGAACCCAGGTACTTATTGGCTGCAACTCTAACAATTTACTTATTAAAGCTCCCTGTACACTAACCCGATCAAAAGCTCCCCAGGACAGGTACAGCATGGAGTTAGATATAGAGTGAACCTCCTTATACAGTGTCCCAATCAAAGACTTCCTGTGTAACTGTTGCACTATTTCGCTGGGTCTAAATATACTCAGTGCTGTTGCTCAGGATTAAGCTGTGGTTTGTATCCTTTCTATTTTATTTTGTTTGGGCTCTTTGTGCTCTTTGTCCTCTCCATTCAGACTTTAGCAGAAACTCCCTCAGATAATTTGGGGTTTAACATCAAGCCCACAGCACATTTCTGTGGGAAAGCATTGGATCATTGAGTACTGCAATGCTGAAGATTGGGGGATGTGAAGATTTAATCAGTTGAAGGTGGTAACCCCGTCACCTAGTCTAGCTGCCCCTGGATTTCCAAACCTCTTCCCATGGTCTGTGTTCTAATTTTGTGAGCAGGTGAGCCTTTCGATTAGAGGGACTGTTATTTGCACAGAGGAAGATGGAATATAAAACAGACCTTTCTGATATGTGAGATAGTGTAAAAGATAACACTGACTGGATCACTGTCAAGTATTGTACTCTGCTTGCCTTTATTTCCTCCCTTTCTCTTTACTCCTTTGCTCTGGCTCTCAACACCCCCACTCTCATCTCTGAGCAGTCAGTAGTTCTCACCCAACATCCCTCTTCCTCTTTATAAGTTCCTGTCTGTCTTTCTCTGTGACACTCCCTGTTCTTATTTTTCTCCATTAACGTTGCTTTCTCCCCTTACCTGTTGCTGTTTCTCTTTATCTTACTATCCCTGATCTCTTGCATATTTTCCTCACACTGTCCCTCTTACACTCCAGCTCTTTGTCGGTGCCTCTCTCATGCTGTAACTTTCCCTGACACACTCCCTCCTCTTGCTCACGATTGGAAATCTGTTCCTTGACCAGGAGAAAGCTCTGACTTGCGTTTTCTTCTGGGATCTGCTCCATGTTATTGGCAGCAGTTAAATCGGAAATGTCACTCGCTGTTAATGCTTGGACAGATGCCACCGTTTTTATTTCCTGCCTTTGTAGAAGAGCTGTAGGAGTTCAGCTAAAGCCAATTGCTGTTGTTCTGGTGACGCATTTAGAAAGAAATTCCTTCTGACCAGGCTGCAAATCATGTGGGGAACACACTGGATTTCTTTGGATAATCATGGTTTTGCACCCCCTTGTGTTCTCTCTGCTGTCCATGGGGGTGTAACTCTTAAACTCAACACAGAGCCCAACTTTCAGGAAATGTACCAAGATGCAGATAATCTGGCTGCAGATTAATCTCATAACATCTGCTCTGTAAATGGAAATTTACTCAAATATTTCAGAAGTTAATTTTTATCTGCACATACTCGGGATAATATTCTTCTATTGCTGTCTCTTTTATTCTTGTGATCTGACACTCTTTCTTTAACTTGCTCTCTGTCTGTCTTTCTCTCTCTCTCTCCCCCCCCCCCCCCCCCCAACACACACAGACTCTCTCTCTCTCTCTCTCTCTCTCTTTCACTCACACACACACTCCTGCATTCTCATCTCCCCCCTCTCTTTATTCTTCTCTGCCTCTCTGTCTCTCACTTCCCCTTTCTTCTTTTTACACTTTCACTCTTCCTTTCACCAATCACTCTTTCCTTTCTGTCCTCTTTTTGACTATCCATCTCCTTCCACTCCCTCTTCCTCACTTTCCCTGTCTTCTCTTAACCTCTCTCCCCATCTCTCTCCACTTAACATTCTCTCTTCTCCCTCGTGTCTTACTTCTCTTTCTCTTTCTTTCAGCTTTTCTTTCAATTCTCGCCTCTCTCTCGCTGTTCTTGCTTCTCCCTCCCTTTCTCTGTGTTCTAGCTTCTCGCTCACTCCTTTCTCACTTGTGCTTTACTCCCCAGTGCCTCTTGGTTTCCCCACCAGGGCCTCTTGCTGTAACCGTCTCCTATTCATGCCCCTGCTGAGCCAGATTGCATCCCATATTATCCTTCGATACTCTTGGCTTATGGGAGGTGAAAATTCAGCTCTCGGTCTCTGTCTTTTTCTACTCTGTTAAACCAAAATTAACAATTCCTGATGGGATACTGTAACAAACACAAACTAATGTTCACCAGAAACTCATAAAGGAGAACAAAAACTTACTAGATCAAAATAACATTGTTGAGGGTGACGATGCATTCAAGCCCCTGTGGTGCCCATGGTCTCGAAACATTTCATCATTATGCTGTTCTCAAATTTCCTGTCTGTCTCTCTCCATCTCTCTTATCCAGGCATGCTTGTACATACAGGGCCTGTGACTAGATATATATCATCATTGCAGAATAAAGCCCAGCCTCCGCTCTAGCTCCCCAAGCCCTGTCCTGCCATGACCTTGCCCAGAAGACTCTGTGTGTCCAGGAGATGAAGGCTTGCCCATAGCTGTGGGAATGACTGGAATACTCGACAGGGTGTGGGCTCATGGGAAATGGTGTCTAATAGCTGCTCCCCAGATCTTGGCATGGAATAGAGCAGGGGCATGGGCCTGGAGTGACTGTCATTGATCCTGAAAGTCTAGCTAAGCTCAGCACCACCCAACCCCACCCACCCCACTGACCCCGACAGTAATTGCATTTCATATTCTCAGCAAGAGACAGTGTGAAATGTAAAACCACTTCCAATCATGGAGCCAAGCAACTTGTCAGTGGAGGTGACAGTGTTATCTTATTATAATTTGTTCTTGCAGTTGGGTATAGGGTCACACTAATTTGAATTGATAATGTTTCTCTTTTCTGGTTAGATTTGCATTTATAAATACTTGAGTGACTTTTTGAACTTGGGAATAAGCTGAGGTAAGGGCAGCGCTTCGTATGACTTAACTGCCTTTTCCCAATTGATTTGCTGTTTATCAGCCCATCATATGGAGTGTGATTGATGGGGCTATGTGGCTGTGGAAGACCTCACCCTAACCACTGGGCTTAAATTCTTTAAACCTCTTGGCAACAGCTGAGAGTTTCAAAGAAAGGCTTGGAAATGTCCATTTTTTTTTGTTGCTCAAGTACTGCAGGATATAGGATACTAAAGGACGAACTGTTGGAGCGGTTCAAAATGATGGCAGAATGAATAAACAGAGAATCAGTGATCTTAAAATAAGTCTAAGCGCAGCAAAGTCATCAAACATCCTTTTTGTGCTTCATGTTTTAGAGACATGGGATGTTTGATGAACACCTGAATGGACACCTGGGACCTTGATTTCAGTTCTTATAGAATAGTTGAATGATCACAACACAGGTGGCCTTTGGGCCCAACTTGTCTGTTCTCACTCTCCAAGATCTCTGCCAGCCCCACCTGTATCCTTGGTCTTGCAATTCTTTTCTCTTCAGATAGCTACCCAGTTCCATTTTGAAAGCCAAAGTTGAATCAGCCGCGTAACACTCCTAGGCAGTACATTCCAGATTCTAACCACTCACTGAATAAAAACCTTTTCCCTCCAGTTGTTGTTGGTTCTTAGCACACTCACAGCGTACTCTGGTTGTCCTTCCCCCAATTGATGAATTTCTCCCTATTTAGCCATCCAGATTCTTCAGAACAACTCAATCACATCTCCTCTCAAACTTCTTTCTCAGAAGAATAGCTCCAGTTTTTCCAATGCATAACTGTAACTGAAGTCTCTCATCACTGGAAACATTCTTTAAATCTTTTCTCTGCTCTCTGTAATGCATTCACATCTTTTCTAAAGTATTTTATCCAGAACTGGATGTAATTCTCCACTTAAGGTTGAACCAGTGTTTTATTCAGGTTTCACATAGTCTAGAATCTGATGCTTTTTGAAATGATTTCGCAACCTGTCCAGTCACTCTCAATTATTTGTGCCAATACACACCTGCAAACCTTTCTCCTCCTGCAGTCTCTTTCCATTAGTACCCCTTATTTTATGTTGTCACTCCTCATTCTTTTGATCAGACTTAATCACTTCACACTTCTCTGTGTTAAATACTATCTGCCATCAGTCTGCTTGTTCAACCAGTTTGTCTGCTCTTTTGAAGTTTATCACTGTCCTTCTCCCAGTTACAATACTGCTGAGTTTTGTGACTTCTGCAAATGCTGAACTCCTGTCCTCCTGTACACTTCAGTCTTGATCATTATCCTAAACCTCTGACAATACAGAACTCTCTCAATGATAGACTGCTTGTATCAGTCTAGATTACGGGTAAGAAGGACTTCATCCTTCTAACCTAGATGTAGTGATTTTCCAAGTGCCCCTGAGAACCCTGGAAATGCCTTGTCTTTGCCGGGTATCCATAGCAGTGTGTGGTATTTACAGATGTTCTCTGGGAGTATGCGGTGAGGGTTTTTGTGGGAGTTACCTAAAAGTGTGTGGTGCTTCAAGGGGTCTGAGGAATGGGTGGCATTTGCAGGTTGTAGCTGCCTTTGTAGTGGGGTGTCTGGGAAAGTGTCGAATTTACAGGGTTCCTTGGATCAGCTGTAGTCTGTAGGAGTCCCCAGGAATTGGTGTCACTTGCACAGATTCCCCAGAAAGCAGATGTCAATTTTAAAAGGTCCCTGAGAGTGGGTGTGGTTTGTAGGGGAAGCAGTTGCCTCTATCCAGCATGGTGTGATGAATGATCTGAATACAATATCACAAGCTCCACCTCAGCCTGAGGAGTGTTTGCAGAGGACAGTCCTGGTTACCTCCTGCCCAACATGTCTGTCACACAAATCCTGCTCCTGGTTGTAATGGTTGTGAGACTTAGAGTGTATTATAATGCGAGGGTCGTGAGTTGTCTGTTTCACAAGCACTCCTGAAGGGTTCCTTAAGGACAATGCTGCTTCATCTGAACAGATGCTGTCTTGGTGCACAGTGTATTGTTGTGGCATTACAGCACTGTTGTTTGTTACACGCAAAACAACACCATGTATTTCTGTCGCTCATTTAACCAAGTAGACATCCCAATGCACATAATGAGGTGACAGTTTCTTTAAAGGAACACCTGGCACCATTGGAGATGGATTACTTTTTATACCTGGTCCTTGGGTCTGTGTATTTTCTTACTGTATTTCAATGGAAATGTGTGGGTTCAGGACAGGTGAATTACAAAAGTATATTTTTTATATTCATGGATGTGGGCTTTGCTGGTTGAGACAGTATTTATTGTCTATCCACAATTTCCCTGGGGAAGGTGGTAGTGAACTGACTCTTGAATCACTGCAGGCCATGTGGCGCAGGTAGATCGACAGTGCTATTAGGAAAGGTGTTTCAGGATTTGACCATGACATTGAAAGAACAACAATATATTTCAGAATCAGAACAGTGAGTAGCTTGGAAGGGACATTGAACTTGGTGGTATTCCCAAACAGGGATGTTCCTAAAGAGGTCTGCCAAATGTAGCTCTGTCAAACCTGCAATGTTACTTCCATTCCCTCTGGTGCCAGAAGGTGCATATGGTTTAAATCTTTTGTGTTTGACTTTGTAGTGGTTTTAACAAATGGGTGGGTTCACAGGTCATTGAGAGTTAACCACATTGATGTGGATCTGGAATCACATGCAGTCCAGACTAAGTAAGGATGTCAGATTTTCTTCCTTATTAATGAACCAGATAGGTTTTTCAACAATTGACAATGGTTTCATGGTCCCCATAGGTGAGAGTAGCTTTTGATTCCAAAAATGAAGAAACTGAATTTAAATTCAATCAACTCCTGCAATGAGAACTGAACCCATTTCCCCAGAGCATAAGCTTGGTCCTTTGGATTACTGGATGTCATCACTGTAGCACTATTAAGTTTGTGCCTCTTTTACCTTTTTAAAGCTGACAACCCAAAGGCAAGTTCAGTGATGGACATGGTAAAAGCCAATCACCTGTGACACACGGATGGGTGTGGGCAGGGCCCTCTTGGATTGAGGTGTAGATGTGGAGTTTACTTTCAGTTTCACTGAGCTGTGTGATGACGGGACTGAGAGATTGTCTGTCTAAAAATCTCTCATTTCTGGTTCCTTTCAATTCGCCCAGTTACTCAAAAAACAGGTAATATCTTCAGTGCTCTGTACCAGCTTGCAACTGCTTTTATGACAGTGTTTGATTGACTGTGGATTGAACGGTTGAGTTTGTGCAGTTAAATTGCCTCTCACTGGTATTGCTAAGCCAGTGTAACTTGTAGAGAACATCAAAGCCTTAAGTGCACACAGGGGTTGTTGCTGCCAGGAGTTAGTTGAAGGACAGTCGGTGTGAGAATTGAGCTGAGGGTTGAGGTGTTTATACGCTGACACTTTGTCCCCGTATAGGATTCACCTGTTTCAAGGTTGCAGTCTCTTTAGTCTGCGTAGAGAAGTATGTGAGGCATGACTGGGTGAGCTATATGAAGGCAAAACATCCCAGCTTCAAAAAAGCAATTTCTAATTTTAGCCCACAGGACAGTCCAATCTGGTGCGTTTTCCATTGACTCCCTATCTCCTTCCCTTCTCCCTCTCATGTTCATCCTTCCTCTTCTTTCATTCCACCTTATTCCTCCATTCTTCTCTTCTCTCCTTCCCATCCGTATGTTCCTGCCTCTCTCCCTTCTGTACCACAAGTCTCCTCTCGTAGGATCACTGAATCCCTACAGCATGGAAGTAGGCCATTTGGCCCTCTGAAGAGCATCTCACCCAGACCCACCTTATCCCTGTAATCCCGCATTTCCTGTGGCTAATCCACCTAATTTGCTCATCCCTGGGCACTATGGGCAAATTAGCATGGCAAAACTATCTAATCTGTCCAACTTTGGACTGTGGCAGGAAACCTGAGCATCTGCAGGAAACCTAAGCAAGTACAGGAACATGCAGACTTCACACAGACAGTCGCCCGAGGGTGGAATCGAACTTGGGTCCCTGGTGCTGTGAGGTAGCAATGCTAACCACTGAGCCACCAAGCCATTCTCTTCTCCACCTCCTTCCTCCCTTTTGCTTGTTCCCTCCATCCCTCTCCTCCTTCCCTCTGTGTTGTACCAGTTGAATGAGACACTGCTCGTTTTGGTAGTGAGCCTTTCAAAAGGTGTCATGCCTGAACTTGACTTACCCTTGTTAGATAATCTCAGCTATGATGATAATACAGGTCATTCTGGTATAATGCACTTTTCTTCAACATGAATTGGCTATAATGCGATTGACAAATTGTGGTCGTTGTTTAGATAACGTGAAGTTTCTACTGAACGGGTATAGTGATCATCTACAGTGTGATTTTCTGTAGCGCGAGATTGCAGAGGAACGTAACTGTTGCAATATACCAGAACATCCTATAATTGACCTGTGCACCATTTGCAGTCACCACTGACACTTCCACCACCTTCTGGGAGCGAACCGGACTAGAACCATATAACAAAATAGCATCGCAGAAAAAAAAGGCAGCACGAAGAGATGAGAAAAGATTTGATTGTGACCTTTTTCCATTCTGTGACCTTTCCAAATCAATAGAATATATGGGAAATTTCAAAATCAGCAAATCAACAAGAAACAGATAATTGCCGAGGGTTCTAGCTAATACAACTAAAAGCACCAGGAAACAGGAAAACTGTATAATCAAACCATTTTACAAGATTCCTATCAAATCAGGAACTGACATGTGACATATTATACATATCACTGTACAAGTTTGAATGTTTACTGATAGACAATAGACACTGTAATATCCATTATTAAGTAAATATCATGATCTAGATAAAACTAAAAATTTAAAATGAATAAAACTTAAAAAAAGGATGGATTAGAGCTTGAAGTTAATAAAACATATAAAATGTGGTGAGAAGAGGATCGTGGGGCAGATAGAATGTCATTAACTGCAGCTTTTTAAAAATTCATTTGTGGGATGTGGGCATTGCTTGGCTGGTCAGCATTTATTGCCTGTCCCTGGTCGCCCTTGAGAAGGTAGTGATGAGCTGCCTTCTTGAACTGCTGCAGTCCTCTTGCTGTGGGTTGACCTACAATGCCATTAGGGAGGGAATTCCAGGATTTTTACCCAGCGACAGTGAAGGAACGGTGATATATTTCCAAGTCAAGATAGTGAATAGCTTGGAGGAGAACTTGGTGGTGGTGTTCACATATATCTGCTGTCCTTATCCTTCTAAATGGAAGTGGTCATGGGTTTGGAAGGTGTTGTCTGAGGATCTTTGGTGAAAATCTGCAGTGCATCGTGTAGACAGTACACACTGCTGCAACTGAATGCCAGTGGTAGAAGAAGTGGATACTTGTGGATGTAGTGTCAATCCAGCGGCCTGCTTCATCCCGTGTGGTGTCAAGCTTCTTGAGTGTTGTTGGAGCTGCACTCATCCAGATGAAGAGGGACTGTTCCATCACACTCCTGACTTGTGCCTTGTAGGTGGTGGACAGGTTTTGGGGGGGGTCAGGAGGTGTATTACTAAATGCAGGAATCCTAGCCCATGACCTACTCTTATAGACATTGTGTTTATGTGGTAAGTCCAGTTGAATTTCTGGTGATAAGCCCAAGTTGTTGATAATGGGGGATTCAGTAATGGTGACACCATTGAATGTCAAGGCATGGTGGTTAGACTGTGTCTCTTATTGGTGATGGTCATTGCCTGGCATTTGTGTGGCGCAATGTTACTTGTCACTTGTCAGCTTGTGGGAGATCCACATTAACTAGTATATGTCTGTGACTGGAGAAATGTCTGCTCAGTCAGTGACCTGGAATATAGCTATATTTGCTTTGGAAAAGGGGTGCAGTTATCTGTACACTTTGATGTCAAAAGCAGTCACCTCCAACCACCACCAGCGCTTTCTCCTTCCCCCGCCCCACCACCCCCCAACCACCCACCCACCCATCCTCTTAAGTAGCATGACTGCTGACCTGAAAATTCCCCTTGCAAGCTGAGCACAACTTGGGTCCTTTACCATGCACCACAAAAACATTCAGAGGGCCCATGCACTGCGAAGGAATTGCCCTCATACATCCTCAAAGAATTAGAGGGTAAGTTAGTGATACCTAATAGAAGAGGCTGTTGTTTAGACTTGGTGAATGGTGAGGAAATTGTATCTCCTCTCTCATTTTGACCTGAACTGCAAAATGTCATGAGGTTGACCTTGACAGGCTGTGAATGTCACCACTAGCCTAAGATTCTATGCCAGTAACAGCAGGTGAGTTCAGTGGGATTTGCTTATGTTAGTTTCAGCAAGGAGACCACACAGATGCTACACTTGAGGAAAAGATGGGGGTCTCCATCCTCCACTCCCTGAGGAGGGGGATAGCAAGATGAAAAGTCTGACTAAAACAGAATCCCAACAGTGTGGAAACAGCCCATTCAGCCCAAGTCCCTCTGAAGAGTACCCCACCCATTCCCATATCTTATCCCGTAACCCTGTATTTCCAATGGCTAATGAACCTTAACCTACACGCTGCTGAACACTACAGGGTAATTTAGCATGGCCAGTTTACTTAACTTACACCTCTTTGGACTTTGGGAGGAAATCAGAGCACCTGGCAGAAATCCACACTGACCCAGGGAAAATGTCCAAACACCACACAGACAACCACCTGAGGGTGGAATCGAGCCCAGGTCCCTGGTGCTGCAAGGCAGCAGTTCTAACCACTGAGCCATCCTAAGGCGGACTAGAATTACTGATGGTGCAGGGTGCATACACCTGTCTTTACATGTTAAGGGGGAATGATGCAGCAACCACCAAGACTACTACTCTCACCGTGCACTGATTCATTACAATGAGGCATTCGGCCCATTGCCTCTACTCCACCATTTGATCATGGCTGATATGTTTCTCAATCCCATTCTTCTGCCTTCTCCCTGTAACCTTTGATCCACTTGCTAATCAAGGATCTATCTGGCCCAGTCTTAAAGACACTCAATGACTTGGCCTCCACAGCCCTCTGCGGCAATGAGTGCCCAGATTCACCACACTTCGGATGAAAAGCTTCCCCTTATCTCAGTTCTAAAGTCTCTTCACTGAGGCTGTGCCCTCTGATTCTAGTCTCTCCAACAAGTGGAAACATCTTCTCTGCATCTGCTTTATCCAGGAATCTCAGTATCCGTAAGTTGCAATGAGATCAACCCTCATTTTTCTAAACTCTATTGAGTATCGACCACTCCACATGTGACAAACCTTTCATCCCTGGGATCATACTTCTAAACCTCCTCTGTACCCTATCCACTGCATATCTTTCCTTAGATATGGAGCCCAAAACTGCTGACAGTATTCCAAATGGATTCTAATCAGAGTCTTATGAAGTGTTTGTGAGCCTTAGCACTACATCTCTGCTCCTGTATTCTTGCCCTCTTTAATGAATGCAAACACTGTGTTTACCTTCTTAACTGCCTCAACCTGCATGTTAACTTTCAGAGAATCCTAAACTTGTACTCCTAAATCTCTTAGTACTTCAGATTTCCAAAGCCTATTATAAGATAGTCTACACCTCTATTCTTCCTATGAAAGTGCATAACCTCTCATTTTTCCACATTATATTCTACCATTCTCCTATCCTGTGCAAGTCCTTCTGCAGCCTCCCCACTTCCTCAACACTACCACAACATTATCAACCAATGAACTTACAGTTTGCCTGTGATGGGCGGCACGGTGGCACAGTGATTAACACTGCTGCCTCACAGCTCCAGAGACCTGGGTTCAATTCCCACCTTAGGCAACTGTCTGTGTGGAATTTTCACATTCTCCCTGTGTCTGTGTGGGTTTCCTTCCATTGCTCCAGTTTCCTCCCACAGTCCAAAAATGTGCAGGTTAGGTGAATTAGCCATGCTAAGTTGCCCATAGTGTTAGGTGAAGGGGTAAATGTTGAGGAATGGGTCTGGGTAGGATGCTCTTCGGAGGGTTGGTGTGGACTTGTTGGGCCAAAGGGCCTGTTTCCACACTGTAAGTAATCTAATTACACTTTTGCACCTGGGCCCTAATCCTTCATCATGGATTGGCCTGGCATTGTTGCCATGGCGATTCGCACCACTTCCTTGGTGGAAAGGATAGGCTCCAAGCTCTGGAGGAAGCTCCTGTTCCAGGATGGAGCCCAACATATTTCCCAGCTACCAACTGAAGGTGGCCTGCCCATCTCCTCAACAGCATTTTCATTACAGTTTGCCACAGTGAAGTCTTCATCTGCATTCTCCACAGTGGAATTTGTCTTTAATCTTGCCCTCCTGGCAGCTGGAACCTTAGCTATCCTTTCTCCCTGACCTGACCCAGGCCTTCTCTTGGCTAGTGACTTACCACGTGCTACATCCATAGGAACCTATAACAGGCACAAGAGCAGGCCATTTCAGCCTCTTGAGTCTGCTCTGTTATTCAGTTATGTTTGATCTGATCCCACCTACCACTGATAACCTTTCATTGCTTGCTCAACAAGAATCTATTTATCTCTGTCTTAAAATGTTCAAGGACTCTGCATCGATCACCTTTTCACGAAGAAAGCTCCAAAACTGACAACACTTCAAGGGGGAAAAAAAACATTTAGCCTCCTCTCTGTTTTAAATGGGTTGCCACTGATTATTAAACAGTAACCTCTGGTTCTCTCACAAGATGAACATCCTACCGATTGAGTCTGTTTGCAATTTGGGCGGCACGGTGGCGCAGTGGTTAGCACTGCTGCCTCACAGCGCCAGAGACCCGGGTTCAATTCCCGCCTCAGGCGACTGACTGTGTGGAGTTTGCACGTTCTCCCCGTGTCTGCGTGGGTTTCCTCCGGGTGCTCCGGTTTCCTCCCACAGTCCAAAGATGTGCAGGTCAGGTGAATTGGCCATGCTAAATTGCCCGTAGTGTTAGGTAAGGGGTAGATGTAGGGGTATGGGTGGGTTACGCTTCGGCGGGGCGGTGTGGACTTGTTGGGCCGAAGGGCCTGTTTCCACACTGTAAGTAATCTAATCTAATCTAATTCAATGAGATCGTAGGAGATCTGATTATCAACCCCACATTCTGGCATTTTCCTCAACCTTAGATCCCCTTATTGATTAAAAATCTATCTTTCTCTGCCAGTGTCTATAGACCAAGGTGGTAAAGAATTCCACAGAATCACTACCCTCCGAGAGAATAAATTCCTCCTCATATTCTTTCTTAAAGGTGTGACTTTTTATTGTGAGATTATATCCTCTGGTCCTAAATTAACGCAACATGTTCCATGTCAAGGCCCTGAATAATTTTATAACTTTCAATATTGTCTCGTCTCATTCTTCTAAACTCCAATGACTACAGGCCAATTTTACTCCTCATAAGAAACCTCTCCATATCGGAGATCAACTTATTGGGCCTCTGTGGACTGCACCCAATGCTAGTACATCTTTTCATTGATAAGAGTACCAAAACTATTCACAGTATTTCAGACATAGTCTGAATAGTGCTTTGTATACTCTTAGCAAGATTTCCCTACTGAACTTGCCTTGTTATTTGCTGAGCTTGAATGAAGGGGATGATGCTTTTCATGGATCATGTAAGAGGCTCTCCAAATCCCTTTGTGCTGTGGCTTTCTGTAGTCTATCTCCATTTTAAATAAATCTCAGCTCCTCTAATCTTCCAGCCAAAGTGCATATCCTCAAGTTATATTCCATCTGCCAAGTTGTTGCCCACTCACTTAACCTGTCTTTATCGCTCTATAGATTCTTTGTGCCACCTCACTTTTTGCCTTCCAACCAATTTTTTGTGTTATCCATATACTTGGCAGTAGTACAATTATTTCAGTCAGCCAAGTCATTAATAAATATTGTAAATAAATGTGACCCAGTACTGATATTTGGGGTACTCCACTAGTTACATGTTGCCATTCTGAAAAAGCTCCCTTTATCATAATTCTCTCTCTCGTCTATCAAATGACCAATCCTTTATCCCTTTAAATCTATCTCCAACACATGGGCTATTTTTAAGTTGCCATAAGTGTAGCACTTTATTGAACACTTTTCAAAAAGAAAATCCAAAATCCTTTGGTTCCTCTTTATCTCCTCTGCTTGTTACCTCCTCAAAGAATTCCAGTAAATCTGCCAGGCATGATTTCCTCTTCATGAAGCCATGCTCATTCTGCTTGATCAGATTATGTATTCCTAAATGCTCTGCTATTTTGCCCATCTTACCATGGTCTCTTAACATTTTCATCTCCACATCCACTCCAAATTTATCGTGTCAAGACTCCTGAGGATTGTGTATGTTTCAACAAAGTCAGCTCTTACTCTTTTAAACTCCAACAGATATAGGCCTAGCCTGTTAAACCTTTCCTTATAAGGTACCACCCGTCTCTCTAATCCAGGTGTTAGTCTTGTAAACTGTCTGATTCATTTACATCCTCCCTTAAATAAGGCAATCAATACTGCACACAGGGCTCCAGTGATCTCAATATTGCAGTTATTGAGAAATATCTCAATATTTCAGTTATACTGTGTATAACTGAAGTGTAACTAATTTTTTGTATTCAGTTCCCGTGTGGTAAGTGATGACATTCTATTCGTTTTCTTGACTACTTGTTGCACCCGCATACCAGCCTTTTGCAATTCATGCATGAGCACACCTAGTCTCTCTCCATCTCAGATCTGTGGAATCACTCACTATTTAGATAATAAGCTTATTTTTACTCTTCCTGCCAAAATGGACAATTGCATATTTTCCCACATTATATTCCATTTGCCATATCTTCATTCACTCACTTTATCTGTATCTTTTTGTACTCTCCACAACTTATCTCCTCACCTATCTTTGTGTCAACATCAAATTTGGCAACCATATATACTCTCTAATTCAATGCAGAATGATTGTTTAAGCTGGTGGTTTTGAATATAAGATAATAAACAGTAGCAAAGGGCAGAGGTGGAGAGGACTAGGAAAGCTATCAGCATGGATGGAGTTAATGAGGCAGAAAACATTGAAGGGTTTATCAATGAGTAGAAGGCTCATATTGGACAAGGTATTACTCAAGCAAATTCTGGAACAAGAATAATGCAGTAATCATAGATGACTTGAATATTCAGATAGACTTCACAGATGAAATTGGGTAACATAGTTCAGAAACAAAGTTCATGCAGTACATTTGATACCATTTTCTACATTGTTGTGGAACACACCAGGGATCAGGCTATTTTAGATGCTGCCTTGTGTAATGAAACAAGGCTAATTAGGAATAATATAATAAGGGATCCTTTGGGGATCAGTGATTGTAAATCTGGAAACCATTATGAAGAAAAAGGTTACAGAGTATTTGGAAAATCATATTATAACTAGGCGTACAGTCAACATGGTTTTTGAAAAGGAAATCATGTTTGTCAAATCTATTACGGCTCTTGAAAGTGTAACCAATAAGGTAAGTAAATGGGAGTCAGTCGATGTGTAAATGGATTTTCAAAAGGCGCCTGATAAAGTTGCCATAAAATATTTCTTGCACATGACAGGGGCTCCTAGAGTTAGGGGCATGATAAATGATTGGCAAAAGATCTGATTACAGTGCAGGAATAAATGGATCACCTTCAAATGGCCAAACTGTTACTAGTCGAGTATTGCAAGGATGGGTGCTGAGCCTTTAGACATTTGTGGACTACATTAACAATTTAGATGAAAGGCTCAAATGCAAGTTTGTTGATAATACAGCACTCCATGAGAAACTTAGCTGTGTGAGGGCGCACACAAAGAGGTTCAAAAGGATTTAGACAATGAACAAGAAGGTGACTGGTTGGGAAAGGTAGTGTAATGGCTATGCTCTCAATTGGCAGAGTGTTGATAAGTGCAAGGGTTCAATTCCCATACTGGTTGAAGTCAATATGAATCCTGCCTTCTTGACCTTGCCCTTCACCTGAGACGTGAAGACGTTCAAGTTAAACTCACCACTAGTCAACTCACTCTCACTCATTTTCTCTCTCTCTCTCTCACACACACACACAAGCGCGCACGCACACACACACACACACACACACACACACACACACTTTGTCTCTCTTTTTCTCTCTCTCTCTCTCACTGTAATGAGAGTACAGCATTATGGTCCTCTGGGATTATGGTGCCTTGTATGTCTGAAACAGGCATGTTCAAATCACATCTGATCAGTTGGGTTGAATTTAAATTGGATTAATTGATAAATCGGTTTAGTCTCAGTAACGTTGACCATGAAACTACTGGATTGTAAAAACTTATCTTGTTTATTAATATCCTTCAGAGAAGGAAATTTACTTAATATGATTGAGTCAAGGGACAGTTGCCCATATGATTTGTTCCCATGCCACACTTTCTCAGCCCCTGTGTTGTATGCAACAAACTGGTTTGACAGTAAAGGAGGAGGTAGGAATATTTGTTTGGATAAAAATAAATAAATTTACTTAAAAAGCTGGCAGCACTTGAAATAGGAAAGTGAGCCAGTCATGCAGGAGATGCATGCAGTTTGCTCATAAACAGGGATAGACAACAATATGCCAAACAGCCCAACATCAGTAAAAGGGCATTGCTTACACGCAATAATCCCAAGGCAAAATTAATTAGTGTTTGAAGAATCATGGATTGAGAAATGAAAGCACGGATTTGTTTTGTCATTGACTAACTTGATCGCAGTCAATGTGAATGTAAGTGTTTTCAAAAGAAATTTTAACAAAGTTTCACATTATTAACTTGTGAACAATACTGAAGTCCATGGAATTACAGTGGTAGTGTGGAAAATGGATTGAAAGCAGAGCATGGTGGTGACTTGCTGTTGCAATGGTTGGTGAGGAGAAACCAGTGGTGTTCTCTCATTTAGTTGGGGTCAGGACTATTTATCTCATTAATAAACATTATCCTGGCGTGTATGGGCAGAATCCTTTGATGTGCAGATGCTATGAAACTTGGAATCACGGTGAACACACACCAGCAAGACAGGTGAAATAGGTGGACATGTGGCAGATTAAATTTAACACAGTAGTGTGAAGTAATTACCAAGAAGGAATGAGAAGAAGTGACATATGTTAAATATCACAAATTGACAGGGTTTCAGGAATAGAGAGAGCTGGGCTACAAAATGTTCAAGGTAATGTTGGAATTTTTGGAATTTTTTTCACAGGATGTGGGTATCACTGGCTAGGTCAGCACTGGTTGCTCATCCCCAAATGCCTTTGTGAGGGTGGACATGTTGAGACAGCTGTTAAAAAGGCATAAAACACTTGGCATTGTAAGTAGAGACAGAGAGTAGAAAAGCAAGAATCGGCCTCTTACTTCCACAGCTATTAACAATAACCAATAAAATCATTTGAAGGACTGTTATTGTGTGATTTATAGTGACAATTTGGTTGTTTTTAGCCAAATCTGGGAAGAACATCTACATCACTTGACAGAGCTGCTTGACTGACTGCAGAAAGCCAATCTGATTTTAAATAGGGCTAAAAATGAATTTGCCAAAACAAAAGTGACTTATCTGGGCCACAGGACAAGGTCAAAGCAGCTCCTAGTGAATGGAAAGTAAGGGTTTTTTTGTATTTTCCCATGCCTTGGACAAGAAATGAAATTTTGAATTATATTGACACGAGTAGATTTTGTCATAATTTTATTCTGAACTTCAGCACCCAAATCTGCAGCATTGTGTTTCAGTGATAATCCTGCTCCTTGTATTTTAATGTTGTTCTTAATTTAATTTGTTGAGCTATATTTCAACCTGGATCTCATTTGTCTTGTATCAGTAGTCCGGAGAGCTTTGTAGACTTCAGCATTCAATTGAGATGGATTCGAGATGGGGAATAAGAGAGGACACAACAGCCAAAATATGAGTAGTATTCTTCAGTTACTCTGTGAATGACCTGATAGAGTTGTATAAAATCATGAGAGGCATGGGTATGGTGAATAACCAATGTCTTTTTCTAGGATGGGGGAGTCTAAAGCTAGAGAGAATAGGTTTAAGGTGAGAGGGGAAATATTTAAAAAGTGCCCAAGGGGATAGCCTTTTCACACAGAGGTTGATGCGCATATGGTAAGAGCTGCCAGAGGAAATGGTGGGGTGAGGTACAATTGCGACATTTAAAAGGCATCTGGATGGGTATATGAATAGGAAGGGTTTAGAGGGATGGGGGCAATATGCTAGGTCAGAATAGGATGTCTAGTCGGCCAGACAAGTTGGACC
Organism: Chiloscyllium punctatum; assembly: GCF_047496795.1. Lineage (NCBI taxonomy): Eukaryota > Metazoa > Chordata > Chondrichthyes > Orectolobiformes > Hemiscylliidae > Chiloscyllium > Chiloscyllium punctatum. Next base: position 21,647,528 of record NC_092748.1, read on the forward strand.
GAAGGGTCTGTTTCCATGCTGTATGACCCTAAGTCACTTGGTCATCATAAACAGCAGTTGCATTTATACGGTGATGAGATGTTATTGATGACTAAGTCGACAGCTGATATCAAAACTGACAATGCTTCCAATTAGTTATTGTTGCAAATGGCTATGGCCCAGCACTAGAATCTTGTTTTACTCTCCAAGAGTCTACGCAGTGGGCTCCCCCGTTAGAATCACAGAATTCCTACAGCATGGAAGTAGGCCATTTGGCCCATCAAGTCCACACAGACCCTGCAAAAAGCATCCCACTCAGATTCACCCTGTCCTTGTAACCCCATATATCCCGTGGCTAATTCACCTAACCCAGAGATCCCTGGACACTATGGGCAATTTAGCATGGCCAATCCACCAAGCCTTCACATCTTTGGACTGTAGGAGGAAACCAGAGCACCCGGAGGAAACCCACACAGACACGGGTGAATATGCAAACATCTGTTAAGAAGCAGCGATGCAGTGTGCACAACAGGAATGAAAAGTTAGGCAGGAACGAACTATCATTTATATAGCACCTTTCACAACCTCAACACATGCAAAATCTGTTGTAAGAAGCATGGCTGGTGGAAACAGATCAGTCACTATAACATTGGGGATCTCTACTGGTGCAGACCGATCTGTTACTGTAGAACACTGGGATACAGTATTGTTGGGGACACGTCTGTTATTGTAAAACACAGGTGCAGTACTGGTGGGGATAGGTCTATCTTTGTATAATCTGGGTACGATACTGTTGGAGACAGGTCTGTCACTGTATAATACAGGGTTACATTTCTAGTGGAACAGGCCTCTCACTATATAACACAAATACAGTACTTGTTGGAATATATGTATTACCATATAACACAAGGGTATGGACCCAGTGGATAGAACTTCAGTCACTGGGTTCCTTAATCCAAGGCTAACATTCCTTTTTGGTCTATTGAATGGTACAAGATGAAGTGTCCTTTCTTGCAAAGTGATGGCGTTCTCTTTGGCTGTCTCGCCTGCAGTCCTGATCCCCATAACCTCCATAAGTTATTGTCCAATATATCTAATTTTTTCCAAAGGTTGTTCACAGTGGCATGCCCCACTGGTTTTTCCAGGGTTTTCCAATGGAGTGGTGTTTCTTTATAAAAGGCTCCCTGGTTGTTGAGAAGTAGATATGCAGAGTGTCCAACAGGAATAGTAAGTTAACCAGGAATGAACTAGCTTTTATTTAGCACCTTTCACAGCCTCAACTCAAGCAAAATCTGTTGTAATGTAAGAAACGTGGCTGTACTGGTCAGGACAGACTTGTCACTAAATAACACTGGGATGCAGTGTTGTTAGGAACGGGTCTATTGCTGTTTAATAATATGGTACAGTACTGATGGCTATAGGTTTGTCACTATAAAACACTGGGTACAGTACTTGTAGGGACAGGGCTGTCATGATTTTCTCATGATTTTTCTTTGTCCTTGACAGGCTGAGGCCAGACTGGCGGCGAAACGGGCTGCACGGGCTGAAGCACGAGAGATCCGAATGAAAGAGCTAGAAAGACAGCAGAAAGAGGTGAGTTGGGGAATTGGGCACATGGTGGCAATGTTTGGTACTTTTCCCCCAGTGCTGCTATGTAATTGTCTGACAATTGCTGAGATTGTACTGGTCAGAGCTGAGTCATGAGAGAAAGGCTGAGGACTTCTCATTTTAGATTGAGAAGGCTGAACTCTCTGGATTGATTCACCAGATCATCTAACAATGCTTCAGGAAGGAGTGACTGACATTCTCTGTCACAGCATCACCTGCAGGTTTCTTCCCAACCATCAACTATTCCGTCCTGGATCTAGCAACATAGGAATAAGTGGTCAGCCTGTTCTGCCACTGAATATGAATATAGCTTATCAAACACTTTTACTAAACTATCCCCATAACTCTCTATGCTGCTGATAATCAGAAATTTGTCAATCTCTGCCTTAAACATACTGAAAGGCTGAAGTCCCATTGCACTACCCCACCCCACCCACCAAAAGAAAGATTTACAATCCTGTCTTTACCTCAGTCCTAAATAGAGTCATCGAGATGTACAGCATGGAAACAGACCCTTCGGTCCAACTCATCCAGATATCCCAACCCAATCTAGTCCCACCTGCCAGCACCTGGCCCATATCTCTCCAACCCTTCCTATTCATATACCCATCCAGATGCCTTTTAAATGTTACAATTGTACCAGCCTCCACCACTTCCTCTGGCAGCACATTCCATACACGTACCACCCTCTGTGTGAAAAGATTGCCCCTTAGGTCTCTTCCCTTGTCCCCCTAAACCTATGCCCTCTAGCTCTGGACCTCCCCACCCCAGGGAAAAGACCTTGTCTATTTACCCTATCCATGCCCCTCATGATTTTATAAAGCTCTATAAGGTCACCCCTCACCCTCCGACGCTCTAGGGAAAACAGCCCTAGCCTATTCAACCTCTCCCTATAGCTCAAATCCTCCAACCATGGCAATATCTTTGTAAATCTTTTTTGAACCCTTTCAAGTTTCACAACATCTTTCCGATAGGAAGGAGACCAGAATTGCATGCAATATTCCTAAAGTGGCCTAAGCAATGTCCTGTATAGCCGCAACATGACCTCCCAAGTCCTGTACTCAATACTCTGACAAACAAAGGAAAGCATACCAAATGCCTTCTTCACTGTCCTATCTACCTGTGACTCTCCTTTCAAGGAGCTGTCAACCTGAACTCCAAGGTCTCTTTGTTCAGCAACATTCCCTAAGACCTTACAATTAAGTGTACAAGTCCTGCTAAGATTTGCTTTCCCAAAATGCAGCACCTCACATTTATTTAAACTCTATCTGCCATTCCTCAGCCCATTGGCCCATCTGATCAAGATCCTGTTGTAATCCGAGGTAATCTTCTTCGCTGTCCACTACAACTCCAATTTAATAGCATTTCCCTTATTTTAAATTGTGTTCTTTGGTTCTAGACTCCTCACCAGGAGTGTATCAACTGCATCAATCCTGTCTAACTCAACATCTTTTGTAGGTTTAAGTGAGATCACCTCTCATTCTTTGAAGCTTGAGAATACTTGAGTTTTCCCAACCTCTCTCCAAAGGACAGTCCCACCAACCTGGGAAAAGGTCTGGGGAATTTAACATACCTTTTAAATTCTTACATTATCACCCAAGAACTCCCCATCTCCGATTATTTGAAATAGAAGTAACCTGTTCAGACCCTCAAGCCCATTTATATAAACTAATCAAGAATAAGGCTTCACACAGGGGAAAGCACGCCAAACAAATTTATTAGAACTTTTTGAGGAGGTAACAAGCAGGAAAACCAATAGATGTGATGTGTCTGAACTTCCAAATGGCATTTGATAAGATGCTGCACATAAGGCGACTTTATTAATAGAAGTGAATGTACTGTCACCCATTTACGGATAGACATAAAGATAGGTGATGAGGTAAGTAGTGAGGATGACACGGTCCACATTGAGAGTGTGCTTGCAGACTTGACATAACATGGTATAGGAAATGTTACCAGTTGAATATTATTAAATGAACAGAAACAATGGAAAACTAGTGCAGAGGGATTTGGGGGTCCTCATGCAAGAATCCCAAAATCCCAATATCAGTAGGTAATAAGGAAGGCAAATGGACTGTTGACCCATATTTTGTAGGCAATGGAGTATAAAATTAGGGACGTCTTGCTCAAATTAAAGGCTCTAATTTGCTAATTTGGTCTTTTCTAAGGAAAGATATACTGGCGTTAGAGGCAGTCGAAGGAGGTCAATTCAGGGTATAGAGGGTCCATCCTGGAGGAATGGTTGAGCAATTGGAGTTTAGAGGAATGAGAGGAAACGTTATTGAAACATACAAGATTCTTAGGGGACTGGTAGGGATTGTTTTCTGTTATGGGAGTCTAGGACCAGAAGTCAAAATCTGAGAGTAAGCAGACATAGAATCATACAGCACAGAAACAGTCCATTTAGTCCAACTTATCTACACCAACCAGATATCCTAAACTGATCTAGTCCCATTTGCCAGCATTTGGCCCGTATCCCTCAAAACCTTCCTATTCATGTATTTTTAATGCCTTTCAAATGTTGTAATTGCACCTTCATCCACCACCTCCTCTGGTAGCTCGTTCCACACACACACCACCCTCTGCATGAAAAGGTTACCCCTCAGGTCCTTTTAAAATCTTTCCCCTCTCACCTTAAACCTATGTCCTCGAGTTCTGGACTGCCTTACTCAGTGGGGGGGAGAAAAGACCTTGGTTATTTAATGTATCTATGCCCCTTTTGATTTTATAAACCTTTATTAGATCACTCCTCAGCCTCTGACACTGCAGGGAAAAAAACCCAGCCTATTCAATCTCTCCCCATAGCTCAAACTTTTCATTCCCAGCAACATTCTTGTAAATCCTTTTTGGATCCTTAACAGCATCTTCCCTATTAGCAGGGAGACCAGAATTGAATGTGGCATTCCAAAAGTGGTCTCACCACAATCCTGTACAGCTGTCATATAATATCCCAACTCTTACATTCAATGCACTGACCAACACCCATTGAGGACAGAATTTCTCCTCTGGGGGTACTGTGCAGAATTCCTTACCACAGAGGGCTGGTGAGGTTGGGTTTTTAAGTATATTCAAGGTTGAGATGGACAGACATTTAATCAATAAGGTCATCAGGTGTTTTGGGGAATAGATCAGTCTCCAATCTGTCATGATCTTTATTGAATGGTGAAGCACTCCCAAGGGCTGAACGGCCTACGTTTGCTCCTATGCCTAATAATCTGTTGACTGAATCAAATCGGATTATTGTTAATTTTGCAACATCTTCAATTCTCTCACCCCTTTGTTCAATATCCTTTCATGCCCTTACCTAACAAAAGGCTAAAACTTTCATCCTTGAAAGCTCCAATTTCCTCAACATGACAACCCGTTTTGTAAGTGCTCTAAATTGCACCATTCTTTTGTGTTGATGACCTCCCTCCTGATTTCACACTGTCCTATTTACAGTGAAGGCTCTCATGACCTGGATTTAGTTTCCCTGCATTAACCTGATGAAATCCTTTTCGTTTGAATATTTTAAACACTTTGATCAGATCATATTTTAATTTCAAATACTCAAGAGGATGTAAATTAGTTTGAGGCCACATTCATAACTTTTTAAGGCCAAGTGCTGAGCAACATCGTAGAAGGACCTTCACCATACAGACTGTAAAACATTCAGAAAGTGAAAGAGTAACTACAGCATAACAACAAGAGGCAGATAGTAAAAACCAGCATTGCCAGCTATGTCCAATGACAAACACACATTTTACAAAGACTGGTAGTAATCCAGGTGGAGGCCTGCCCATTACACCAGCAGAAGCCCATTTTTAATAGTGGTAAATGAGCAAATCTAACTGCCATAGAACCCCTGGTGTAATGCCCACAGACATCCAACTATAACTGGTTACAACTGTAGACAGCCAGTTGTGCTCCCTTTAGTTACCAAGCTGCAATTCCAGTTGATGCCCAGCTGTAGTGCATCCTTGTGTGCTATCGCTGCCATATATGTCATTCTCAACAAGTGTTGTTCTTGCTGGCTGCACTGTATTCTGTGAACTTTCCAGGTTGCAGATGGCTTCTGTATTACCACCTTCCTTTGTGTGATTTCTGAGCTTTGTAGAGAATTGAAGGAGCTTTGAACCATCTGTACTCTGGAGCAACGTATGTTCCATTGATCACATCCACTGAACTGGCTGTATTGACTTTGTAGTTAATGAATGTTACATATTTGATTGTCCTCTATTCTCAGTTGCCCAAGAATCACCACTTCAAACTGCTGGACTGTTGCCATGGTGATCTAAGTTTCATTCCAGTTGTTTTGGCTGTCGGTTAATTAGATCCTGAGTGTGTTCGAAAGAGAGGCAGGTCTGAGCTCCGCTCTCTTGATCTAAGTGAGCAGGACCAAAAAGGGTCTCTTAGATCTTGCAGTCAGTTTGGAGTTTGGCTTTTGATTGTATGCTATCGTGGTCTCTATCTGGGCCTTGGCCCTGTGGGTCACAAGCCAGAGTCCCGAAATACAAAAACTGGGTCCAATTTATCCTGTGGTTAGGAAGGATATACAAAATAAAACATCTCAATCTTCATGTGGGACCAGTTGTTCTTTCTGACTGAAACTCTACAACTCTCTCTGCGTATTCAATCTATTTAACTTCTGTCTTTTGCTATTTTCCTTCAAATTTCCTCCACTCGGCAGATTTACCAGGTTCAAAAGGTGAGCCTTCCTCGCTGCTATGTTTGTCTCATGGTTTAATCTTACCACTGCTTAGTGCATGCACTAATGTCACTTGCACCTTCCCCCATGATGGTGTCGGTTTGGAGGCATGGCCAGTCAGCAGCGAAGTTGAAAATCCATAGCTACCCAACTGTTTGCTCAAACCCGGGTTTTCGTTTGTTCTCCTAGTTATTTTTTCCAGATTTTGTCTTCTCCAGACTGACACTGTGATCTGGTTTCCAACATAGATCAGTCTATGCCAGTATGTTAGACTGTTGTCCACAGGGGTCTCTGACTACTCTAAGTAGCAAGAATCTTGGCAGCCTGGTATCTTCTCTCTGCCCAGCTGCCTCATTGGTCTGCAACTTGTCAACAGGCCAAAACTGTTTCAGTTAAGTCTGTACACTAACAGTGGAACAGGAGAAAGCCATTCAGTCCATTCAGCCTATTTTGGCAATGTACCTTAACACCATTTGCCTGACTTTGATCCAAAACTTTGTCTCATTCTCTTAGTGAGCAAAAATTTATTGATCATCTTCAAACTCTGTTCACTCCTAGCAGTCTCGGCCATTGGAGAAATTGTGTGTTCCAGACATCTGCAACATCTTATGTGAAAATATGTTTTCTGATTTCACTGCTGACCATCCTGCCTCTAGTTTTATTGATAAGTTGCACATTCTAGCTTTTGCTGACAATAGTAGAAGTGTCTATGTTTGAATGTGGGTCAGGGATCAAACTTCTGAGATGTCTCTTTGGCAGTTTCAATCTGAGATTTTGTATAATTCTAAGATATGTGTCTGTCTCTGGGGTGTTTTGTCTTTGTCGCTTTGTGGACATGACTCTGTTTGGGTTGGTCTTTGGAAATGTCTCCGAGTGAGTAGGCCTGAGAGTCCGCTATGTGTGGTTCTTGATGCATGCCTCTTTCAGTGTCTATGGGGATAGACTGTGGGAGAGCATCTTTGTCATGTCTGTCTCTGGGTGGGCCTCCTGTCTTTGTGTTGGCGCATGTTCCTGTCAGGGTCTGTCTGCATGGGGCTGTGTCTCTGTGGGCCAATGTCCCTTCCTCTGTGCTGAATTTCCTTTGGCCTGTGGAGTTGGGTCTAAGGGAAGGGAAGTGGGAAGTTAGATGGACCCCGTGTCAGTATAGCTCCCTCATGTTTCTGTTATCGAAGGGACAAGCCAGGTACTTGCTGCTCACTCGATAGCTCCATTAGTGCATAAACCTGCCAAGCTTGGGGGTTTTCAACCAAGCCTTTCAGTATTGACTAGTGGGGCACAACCATGATAATCCCATACATTTGCTGACCTCCCTCTAGGGTGGGAGCTGTGTTAAGGGGGTGCTACTCCTAAGGCTGCAGAGTTTCTGGCCCTCTGAATGGGTCTTCAGTTTTGCCAGCCTGTTAAAAAAAATCTGGAGGCTGCCCTCTCAAATATTGTGCTCTTGAGGACTCCTGTTTAGTCCTTTCCTAAAGGTCCCAAACCCACAGGAAAATTTAGCGCAGTCCATTCAAGCCTGCATTTGATGTCTCCCACATGGCTCATTAATACAAGTTGAATGAGGCTGCTTGCTGTTGCTTGTGATTCTGAAATGCTGCACAACCTTTAACATAATTAGTTCACCTCCATGTTCATAATTAATCTTGTCTTCCCCACTCTCTCCCCTTTCCTAAACTCTACTTTTTCTGTTCTTAGAAATATTATGGGCTGGATTCAAAATTTGGAGACATCGAGCAGTGGATGGTAATGTCTGCACAATTTGTAGAATCCTCACTTTCCCATCCCTCCTATTCAGAAGTAATCTTCTGAGGTTATTGTTGTATAAGACAGTAACTGAAAGGGTTAACTGACATCATGTGATGAGCTCCACCCATCAGGATATGTCAGGTTCCTGTTCCTGGGAGGAGCTATAACCATGTTCAAATTTGCAAGGTAACAATATTGTGTACATCTAGATACATTATACCTCTGTGTACACACTATTATTGAATAAACACTGCACTTCTATGTACCTCTGTACAAGCACTATACCAATGTGTATGCACTATACCTCTGTGTGCACGGTATACCTTTATGTACAGACTTCCATGTGTCTCTGTGCACGCACTGTACCTCCATAAAACTCCGTATGCTATTGTGTACACGCTGTACATCCTGTATATATCTCTATATATTCTGTACTGACAACCTCTGCATATACACTACTTCCATGTACCTGTACATATGCACTGTACCTCTGGGCAGATACTATACTTTCATGTGCTTCTGTATGTGCTGCACCTCTGTATGTATTGTTACCTCTGTAAGCACTTACTCAAAAGTGTAGCTTGTGTTCTTACAAAGGACTCTCATGTCACTCTTAATGTAATTAGCTATAAAGTACTTTCTAAAACACCTATTCTGTTTATCAAGACTGAACCCCATTTCTGCCTCAGACTCTATGTGGGAATCCTCTGTACTTGGTATCAGTAACTTAAACAAATACCTTTCAGAAGGATTGTAACAGTGAATATACCCAAAGTATCTCTAATGATTTTGTTGGACATAATCATGACAGATATCATGCAGATTGAGCTACTATCTGAAAATGCACCAATTATCAGTAAAGTGGACTAGGTCTTATTATCTGATTTCCTTTGAATTTTGGTGAGACTTGAAGCCCGAGTGGTTGAAATACCCTCACTATCCAGGAGGTAGTATCACTCTTCCATTTCCTCATTGGATTGAATATTTCCCCTTCACTGAAATTCAGAAATAAGTCCAGGAAGGTCTACCAGAAAACAGGGTCTGACTGATGGGAGGCTGATCAGAGTCTTCAAAACACAAAACAATTCAGAATTCAGTTGTGAGCTTGTACGTTCATGTACCTCAGTACACCTGAGTGTACACTATACTTGTATGTATGCCCTGTACCTGAGTGCGCAAAGTGTATCTCCGTAAACCTCGATGTACGCATTATAGCTCCATGTACCCTTATGTGCTTCTGTGTATGCACACTATGTTGGTGTACTTCAGTATGCACTGTAGCTCTGTTGTATCCCTATGCACACACTGTACCTCTATTAACATAGTCTGTGCACATTGTACTTCCATGTACCTCTGTTCACACTGAACCTTGGTGTACCATTGTGTGTATCTCTGTATACATTGTACGCCTGTGTCTCAAGGTATTATTATGTACACCTTTGGTGTACATCTAGATACACTATACCTCTGTGTACACACTATAATTGAATAAATACTGTACTTCTATGTACCTCTGTACAAGCACTATATCAATGTGTATGCACTATACCTCTGTGTGCATGGTATACCTTTATGTACAGACTTCCATGTGTCTCTGTGCAAGCACTGTTCCTCCATAAAACTCTGTATACTATTGTGTACACACTGTACATCCTGTGTACATCTGTATATATTCTGTACTGATAACCTCTGCATATACACGACTTCCATGTACCTGTACATATGCACTGTACCTCTGGGCAGATACTATACTTCCATGTATTTCTGTGTCTGCACTATACTTTCATGTGCTTCTCTGTGTGCTGCACCTCTGTATGTATTGTTACCTCTATACGCACTATACTGCCACATGCTTCAGCCTATGCACTGTATCGTACACATGACACCCCTGTGTAACTGTGTACAGCCATTTTACCTAATATACGTACTACACTAACTCCATGAACCTCTGTTTATTCACTGTACCTACACTATACACAAGTCAATAGATGTGAAACTGGAAGAGCACAGCAGGTCACTCAGCATCTGAGGAGCAGGAAAATCAACGTTTAAGACCGAAACCCTTCATCAGGACTGGGGAGGGGGAGGGGGAGGGGTTCGGGTTCATCAGTAGATGGAGGAAGGGGGTGGGGCTGGGGCAAGGGTGGTTGGGTGATAGGTGGATGCAGGTAGAGGGTTATTATGATTGGTAAGGGTGGAGCGGATAGATGAGCAGGAAGATGGACAGGTTAGAACAGGTCAAGGAGGCAAGGAGGCAAGGAGGACGGTTGGGGCAACCCAGCAAAATATAAAGTGTTGTTCCTCCAGTTTCCATTTGGCCTCACTCTGATAAGAGATACTGAGTTAAAAATCACACAACGCCAGGTTATACTCCAATAGGTTTAATTGGAAGCACTAGCTTTCGGAGTGCCGCTCCTTCATCAGGAAGGCAGCTCCTTCATAATGAAGGAGCGGTGCTCCGAAAGCCAGTGCTTCCAATTAAACCTGTTGGAATATAATCTGGTATTGTGTGATTTTTAACTTTGTACACCCCAGTCCAACACTGGCATCTCCAAATCAAGAGATATTGAGGCTTTGGCCAAGAAAAAGGAGGCACTGCTCAGTTACCAGCAGCTGGTATCAAGGGAATCCCTAGAGATACACAGGACATACAGGAGTTTACTGAAGAAAGAAATAGGAGAGCGAAATGGGGGCATGAGATAACCTTTACTGAAAAGATGAGGGTGAATCCAATGAGGTCTTTAATTATATTAAAGGAAAAAGAATAATGAGAGAAAATGAGTCCACTCAAGGACTATAGTGGACATGCATGTTTGGAACTGTAGGAGATGAGTGAGGTCCACAGTGAATATTTTTCTTCTGTGTTTACTGTGGAGAAAGACATGATGACTTGGGGACTTGGGGAAGTTAGTGGTGATATCTTGGAGTCAGTCCATATCACAGTAGAGGAAGTGCTGGATGTATTACAATGTGTGAAGGTGGATAAATCTCCTGGTCCTGACCAGATGTCTTCAAAACACTGCAATAGGCTAGAGAAGAAATTGCGAGGGCCCTGGCTAATATTTTTGCATCATCGTTAGCCACTGTTGAGGTCCGGAAGACTGGAGCTAGTGAATGTTGTGTCCTTATTGGAGAAGGGCTACAAAGAAAAACCAGGGACCTATAGACCAGTAAACTTAACATCTGCGGTAGGTTACTTGAAAAGATTCTGAGAGCTAAGATACACATACATTTGGAAAGACCGGGTTTGATTAGGAGTAGACAGCATGGCTTTGTGCATGGGAGATCATGCTTCACAAATTTGAAGAGAGTTCTTTGAAGTGACCAGGAAAGTATGAGCGCAGGGCGATGGAACATAGTCTACGTAGATTGCAGTAAGGCCACTGATATGTTCCACGTGGTAGGCTGCTTTGGAAGGTTAGATCGTATGAAATCCAGGGGAAGCTGGCAAATTGGATCCACAATTGGCTTGATGGTAGGAAGCAGAGAGTAGTAGTGGAAGGATGCTTCTCGGACTGGAGACCTGTGACTAGTGGTGTACCTCAGGGGTTGTTGCTGGGACCATTGCTATTTGTTATCTATATCAATGATTTGGATGATAATGTACAAGGTATGATTAGTACATTTGCAGATAATGCTAAAATAAATGGTGATGTGGACAGTGAGGAAAGTTCTCAGAAATTGCAACAGGATCTTGATCAGCTGGGGAAGTGGACCGAGAAATGGCAAGTGGAATTCAATATAGATAAATATGATGTTTTTTTTTTGGCAAGTTAAATCAAGGTAGGGGTTTCATGGTGAATGGTAGGGCCTTAAGGACTGTAGTGGAACGGAGAGACCTTGGAGTTCAGGTGCACAGTTTTCTGAGATTGGAGACACTCGTAGACAGGGCAGTGAAAGAGGGTTTTGGCACACTGGCCTTGATCGGTCAGGGTGTTGAGCATAGAAGTTGGGAAGTTCTGTTGTAGTTGTACAGGATCTTGATGAGGCCGCACTTGGAATATTGTGTTCAGTTTTGTTCAACTTGCTCTAGGAAGGATGTTATTGAACTGGAAAGAGTGCAAAAGAAATTTACAAGGATGTTGTCTGGACTCAATGGCCTCAATTATAGGGAGAGGTTAGACAAGCTTGGACTTCTTTTGTTTACAGCAAAGGAGACTGAGGGGGGATCTTATGGAAGTGTATAAGATCATGAGAGGCATGGATAGGGTGAATGCACTTAGTCTTTTTCCCAGGGTTGGGGAATGGAGGATGAGACACCATCAGTTTAGCGTTAGAGGGGAAAGAGTAAAAGGGAACCTGAGGGGCAACTTTTTTACACAGAGGATGGTATGCAAATGGAATGAACTGCCACCAGACGTGGTTGAGGTGGATACATTCACAACATTTAAAAGGCATTTGGCCAAAATAGGAAAAGTTTAGAAGGACATGGGGCTAGCATGGTTGGATATTTGGTCGGCATGGACTGGTTTGGGCTGAGTGACGTGTCTCCATGCTGTAGAATTGTATAACAGTCCTACTTTATTGATCAGACTATTGAGTACAGGCATTGGGAGGTCATGTTGTGGCTGTACAGAATATTAGTTAGGCCACTTTTGGAATATTGCAAGCAATTCTGCTCTCTTTCCTATCGGAAAGATGTTGTGAAACTTGAAAGGGTTTAGAAAAGATTTACAAGGATGTTGCGAGGGTTGGAGGATTTGAGTTATAGGGAGAGGCTGAATAGGCTAGGGCTGTTTAGTGCCCTTATAGAGGTTTATAAAATCATGAAGGGCATAGTTAGGATAAATAGACAAAGTCTTTTCCCTGAGGTGGGGGAGTCCAGAACTGGAGGGCATAGCTTTAGGGTGAGAGGAAAAGGTATAAAAGGGACCTAAAGGGTAATTTTTTCACAAAGAGGGTGGTGCATGTATGGAATGAGGAAGTGTTGGAGGTTGGTACATTTGCAGCATTTAAAAGGCATCTGGATGGGTATATGAATAGAAAAGGTTTAGAGGGATATGGGCCAAGTGCTGTCAAAAGGGACTAGATTAGGTTGGATTATCTGGTCGGCATGGACGAGTTGTACTTCTCTATGACAGTGGAGGAGGCCACTGGGTGAGTCAGAGAGGGAACTAAATTGGAAGGCAACTGGAAGGTCAAGTGGGTTAGTGCATGCAGAGTGCAGATGCTCCGTGAACTGGTGCGTGAGTCTGTGTTTGGTCTCCCCGATACAAAGGAGACCACATCCAGAGCAACGGATACAGTAGAGGAGGTTGATGATGTGCAGGATCTAGAAAGATTGTTTAGGGCCTTGGATGGAGGTGAGAGGGGAGGTGCGGATCCAGGTGTTGCACCCTTTGCAGGTGTAACACCTGCCCCCACACCTCGCCTCTGTCCAAGGTCCCAAACAATCCATCCATATCCAACAGAGATTCACCTGCACGACATCTAACCTCCTCTATTGCATCCGTTGCTCCTGATGTGGTCTCCTCTGTATCAGGGAGATCAAATGCAGACTTGGGGACCAGTTTTCAGAGAATCTGCACTCTGCCTGCACTAACCAACTCGACCTTCCAGTTGCTATCCATTTAATTTCCCCTCTTACTCACCTGGTGACATGTCCATCCTTAGCTGCCTCCACTGTCCAAGTGAGGCCAAATGGAAACTGGAGGAATAACCCCTTCTATTTTGCCTGGGAAGCTTACAGCCCAATAGCCTTGAATTTGAATTCACCAGCTTCAAAATCCCTCCTCCCCCAGCTTTTCCAGCATCTAGCCTGACCCTCTTCTGCGCCTCCCTGACTTGTTCTAACCTATCCATCTTCATACTCACCTATCCACTCCATCCTTCCTACTGACCAATCATTATAACCTCCTACCTGCATCCACCTACTATCACCATCTCACCTACCCTTTCCCTAGTCCCACCCTCCTACCTCTATTTACTTTTGGACTCCCCACCCCTCCCCAGTCCTGACGAAGAGTTCGGCACAAAACATTGATTTTCCTGCTCTTCAGATGGTGTCTGATCTGTGCTCTTCAAGCTTCACATCTATTGACTCTGGTTTCCAGCATCTGCAGTCATTACTGTTTCCTACCCAAACATGATTGCCCCCCACATGTATCTCTGTATATATTCTGTACATCCCCTGTTCCTCAAAGTCAGATCTATACCTTCATATACCTCTGCAAATTCTTTGAATCTCCAGATACTTCTGTGTTCATGATGTTTTATGTCATAGATTCCAGACCAGACAAGACTGTACCAATAAGATAGTTATGTGGCCTCACAAAGTATGATGTCCCATCTCTCTCTGAATGTATAATGACAATAACATTTAGTAAGAGCAGAATGCAGACAAGCTGTGTAAACCTATGATATCGTAGACTTATAAATAGTTAATGTTGCAAATAAACTTCACGATATTGGTCTCAAGAACAACCTTCTTTTCTGTGGTATATGTTACATGATTTAAAATAGAAAACCACAAAGGGCATCACTGTACCATCTGGAATTTCTTGGTGCCCATTGTGTCTGTGCTGTAACCCAGGTGTGAGTTACCATGGTTTTTGTATGTTAACGGTATTCCCTTGCTGGCACCTTTTTCAGGGTGTTAAGTAACAAAAGTGTCCTTTCCTGCGGTCAGGCCTCCAGGGATTGCCTCATGTTGCAAAGGCCTCTAGACTATTTCCAGTTGCCCCTATGTCCATGCCCCCACTCCACCCCTTTTCTCTCTCTCTAGCCACTTCCACCCACTCCGTCCCCAGTGCCATCGGTCTCTCATCCATCTTGGTCATAAAAAGGCACTATATAGAAAATTGTGTGGTTTTGGGTTCCATCTCTGACTTCCTTCTACAGGGAGTGATGAATCCTCCAGCCCACATCTCTCCACACCTTGATCTTTCACATTTTCAGTTGCATGCATCCTTTATGAGCTATCATCCTTTCAGTTTGTGAGATATTCCTGACTAACTGTTGCTGTACCCTTGATCGAACTGTTCACAAACTCCTGCATTTTTCTTCTCCTGGCTCTACAGGAAGACAGTGAAAAATACTCTCGCAGGTTCAGAAGACACACTTCGGTTTGTACCTCTCTCTCTCTCTCTCTCACTCTTTCTGTGATCCCCTCTTTCCTTCCTTCTCTCTGTCTGTCACTCTCTTCCCTCCTCTCATTCTGTCTCTCTCTCTCTCTCCTCCTCTCTTTCTCTGCTTTTCACACTACCGCTCTGCTTTTATAAGTTTTAGTTCTGATATTTCTTTCCTTCTCTTGCTCTTTCTCAATTTCTTGTCAACTTCCTGTGATATTGTGTGACAGTGACACAGTAGCCTGTTCCTCATTGTCTTTTGTAACCTATTAGAAGCCTTTGACAGTCTGACCACATAATTATTTCCTAAGATTGCTCACACCCAGTTTGAATCTTAACCATATATGCCTGTTCTGAAAATTACCTACTGTGGCTTCTCTTCCTGGTCCCGCATCAGTGCTTCTGTCAAGGATCCTCCCTCCTTTTTTAATGTTATTCATTCAGGGATTAATAGCTACACCAGCATTTATTGTCCATCTATCCAAAAGGCAGTTGAGAGTCAACCACTTTGCTGTGGGTCAGGAGTCACATGTACACCAGACCAGGTAAAGACAGCAGTTTCATCAAATCCCTACAGTGTGGAAGCAGGCCATTCGGTTCATTGAATCCACACTGACCCTTCAAAGAGCATCCCACCCAGGCCCTCACCCCTACCCTATCTCTGTAACCCTGCATTCCCTATGGCTCAGCCACTTAGCCTGCACATCCCTGGACAGTGTGGGAAATTTAGCGTGGCCAATCCACCCAACTTGCGCATCTTTGGACTGTGGGATGAAACTGGAGCATCAAGAAGAAACCCACAGGGAACGTGCAAACTCCACACAGACGTTAGTCACTGAGATGGGGTTTTCTGACAGTTGACAGTGGTTTCATGGTCATCATTAGATTTTGAATTCCAAACTTTTAAAAAATTGAATTCAAATTCCAATTTGAACATTACCTGGATCTCTGGATTAATAGTCTAGCAATAATGCCACTAGGCTATCACTTCCCCTAAGACCATAAGAAACAGGAACAGGGGAAAGCTGTTCAGCTCCTTGAGCCTGCTCTGCCATTCAATAGGGTCATGGCTGATCCAACATTCCTCAAGTCCACTTGCTGCATTTTCTCTATAACCCTACTCAAAAATCTGTGTCTCAATCCTAAATAAACATAATAAATCTGCCCCATAGCTCTGTGTGGCAAGGAGTTCCAAAGACACTCAACCTACTGAGATACGAAATTCCTCCTGATCTCGGACTTAAATTGGTACCACATTATTCTGAGACAATGCCCCCTGACCGTAGACTCTTCCATGAGGAAAAAAGATCTCAGAATTTACCCTATCAAGCCACTTAAGAATCCTCTCATTCTTCCAAATGCCAATAAGTAGATTTCCAACCTGTTCAACCTTTGGTCATAATACCGTCATATCAGGGATCATCCCAATGAAGCATTTCTGAATTGTCTCTAATGAGATGATATCTTTCCTTAAATAAGTGGGCCAAAACTGCTCACATTACTCCAAATTATATGGGTCACCAGCACCTTGTACAGTTGCAGTAAGACTTCCTTACTCTTATACTCCAACCTCCTTGAAATAAGGGACAATATTCTATTAGCCTTCTTGATTATTGCTGCACCTGTGTGCTAGCTTTCCATGTTTCTTGCACGGGTACCTCCAACTCCCTGTGTGTTGCAGGTTTCTACAGATTTTCTCCATTTAAATATTTTGTTGTTTTGTTCTCCCTTCCAAACGAACAGCTCCACATTATACTCCATTTGCCAACTTTTTTTGCCCACCTACTTAACCTATCAATGTCTCGCTGTAAACCATTGGTATTTCTCTCGTAACTGGCCTTTACAACTATTTTTATGTCATCTGAAAACTTGGCTGTAGTACATTTGTTTCCTTCCTCCAAATCATTAATATGTAATGTAAACAATTGCAGACCTCGTACTGATTCTTGTGGAACCCCAATGACTACAGATCAGCAACCTGAAAAAGAATCCCCTATCTTGCTCATTAGCTAATTCACAGTCCATACTATCTCCAACACCTTTCAACTAACGCAGCTTGTCAAATGCCTTCTCTGAAGTCCAACACATCTACTAATTCCCCTCTATCCTCTCTGGTTCAGAACTTTTTTGAAAAACTCTAATAAATTTCCCTTTCGTGAAGCCATGCTGACTCTGCTGGATTAAATGCTGATTTTCCAAATGTGTTGCTATTACTTGATAATTAATTCCAACATCTTTTCAACAATAAGATGTTAGGCTAATCGGCCTATAGTTATCTGCTTTTTGCTTCCCTCCCATCTTGAATCGTGGTGTCACACTGGCAGTTCTCCAGAGTCTAAGGAGTTCTGGCAAATTACAACCAATGCATCCAATATCTCTGTAGCTACTTTTTTTAAGATCCCAGGATGCAAACCATCTGGACCAAGGGAGTTATCTGCCTTTAGCCCCATTAGTTTGTTTATTACTACTTCTCTAATAATGTGGTGATGGTATTTAATTCTTCCTCATATTCTTTAGAGTTAATGGGATGTTCAAAATGTCTTCCACCATAAAGACTGATGCAAAAGATCTGTTTAACTTTACTGCCAATTCTTTATTACCCATAACTGTCTCCCTCAATTCATTTTGACCTCTTTCTTCCTTCTAATACATTTAAAGAAGTCCTCACTGTCAGTTTTTATATTCTGCTGTAGTTTGTTCTGATAGTTTGTTCCTTTTTTATTTTTGTTTCTGTATCTCCCTCTTTTCCCTGTCCCTCTTTGCTCCTTCCACTCTTCTTTTTCTGTGTTGCTTTCTTCTCCGTGTCATCATGTCCCTTTTTCTCTCACTGGCTCTGTGTGTGTGTGTGTGTGTGTGTGTGTGTCTGTCCTCCTCCTATTCTCTCTATCTCTCTCACACACACTCTCTTTGTCATTCTCTCCATCTCTGTAAATGTGTTTCTCTCTGTCTCACTCACTGTGTGGTGTGTGTCAATCTCCTCTCATTCACTTGCTCTGTTCCTTCGATTTCCAGATGCTCAGAAGGTACTGTTTATTTGTTCAAACTCTTGTTTCTTGTGCAGGTATCTGATGAAGATGACTGGACCTCAGTGGGGAGTCGTGGTAGTACCCGGGTTAGTGCCATTTTATTCTTATGACAATGATTTTTGGAGACCTTGGTTTTCAGTTTGTTTCCCTGGCAAATTCCAGTCTGGAAATGTGGATTTCTGTCAGCCTATGTGAATATGCGGGCTTTCTCTGGCACAGGGGATGGAATGGGATGTTCTCAGGTCATTCCCACATGTCTCTCTTTAACCAGATTCATTGCAAATGGTAGATTCTAATTTCACAACTGTTATGATGTCAAGTGCAGAGCAAATAGTCATTGTGCTATTTTAGCATTTAAGCAACATTTAATTAGAATGTCTGGGCCCAGTGCAGGGCCATGGAATGTTTTGGCTTTCCTGATTTTCTTAGGTGTTAAGCAGATGGGGCTCAGAAAAGCTCCCCCAACTGAAAGCTATTGACTGTATTTAAGCAGTAACAGTTTGATTTGGATTCTGTGTGTTCAGATACACAATTTGATTTGGGATCTGTGTGGTCACACGTACAATGTTATTTGGGTTTCTGGTTTGGATACAATTTAATTTGGGGTCTGTATGATCATCCACAGTTTGATTTGAGGTCTGTGTGAACATTTACAGTTTGATTTGGAGACCATGTGGACATTTGCATTGTTTCTGTTGGGAACTTAGTGGTTGTTTATCCGGTTTGATTTGGGTAGTGTTGGCAGAAACAGTTTCTTTTGAGGGCAGTGTGGACAGATAAAGCAGTTTGATTTGTGATGACTGTGGACAGATACAAAATTTGATTTGAGGTCTCTGTGGTTGGTTGTGCCATCTGATTTGGCAACCAAAATGTGGATTGTCTGTGTACTCCCCCTACCCAATTTAAGTTTGTGCTCACTTTCTCGTGTGGATGTTCAAGCTACTTAGAAGGTTGCAACTACTATGCCCATGGTGTGGGGTGCTGGTGAATGGTATTGAGTCACAACTCTTGGGTTCTGCTCAGATTATACCAGGAATATCTATGTGAGTTTGGTTCATAGCAAAAAGCATTGTAAATGAAGTGTGGATCCAGAGCCCAAGCCAAACCTGACACTTGGGTAAACGGAGTCTCATTGAACTTCAGACTCAATCAAACCTTCATACCTGGAATAACTATTCCATTGTCTGTGTGAATGTTAATATACTTCAGCTGAGGGCGGCATGGTGGCTCAGTGGTTAGCACTGCTGCCTTATAGCACCAGGGTCCCAGGTTTGATTCCAGCTGAGGGCGACTGTCTGTGTGGAGTTTGCACATTCTACCCATGTCGTGTGGGTTTCGTGCGGGTACTCCTTTTCCTCCCACAGTCCAAAGATGTGCAGGTCAGGTGAATTGGCCATGCTCAATTGCCCGTGGTGTTAGGTGCATTAGTCAGAGGGAAATGGGTCTGGATGGCTTACTCTTCGGAGGGTCGGTGTGGACTGGTTGGGCCGAAGGGCCTGTTTCCACATTGTAAATCTAATCTAATTTTAAGTGATGTCTATGAAGATCTGCTGCAAAATCCAACACATTAATAATCGTAGTGGAAAGATTGGCCATTAAGAAGAAAGGTCCCCATTAAGAATTGTTACCTTGCTGAATAATTACTTGTCATCAGTTTTTATGGTACAGCAAGAGGTCAGTAACTTGGGTATCGAAAGGGATCACAGATTGATTCAGAGACAAAAAAAAATTATGGAATTAATTTGAGGGAGTCAACAGAAATGTAAGAATTCTTTTTGCTGAAAAGTGATGTATCCTCAGGAATCTCGCCTAACAAGTTTATAAGAGCATTTTTAGATTATTACTTTAGATTGTAAAATTGTGCATACTGTAATAAACCATAAGACCACATGACTATAAGAAATAGAAACAGGCGTAGGCCATTCAGCCTCTCGAACATGCTTTACCACTCAATAGAATCATGGCTGATCCAACATTGCTCATATCCATTTTCCTGACTTTTCTCCATAACCCTTGATTCCTCAACTGTTCGATCTCAGCTTTAAGTATGCATAAGGACTCTGCCCCCACAGCTGTCTGTGGGAAAGAGTTCCAAAGATTCCACCCCTCTGGGAGAAAAAAAATCCTCCTCATCTCTATCTTAAATTGGCATCTCTTTATTCCAAAACTCTGCTGTCTGGTCCTGGACTCTCCCATGAAGGGAGACATCCTTTCAGATTTACCTGTCGAGCCCTTTAAGAACTCTATATGTTTCAATGAGATCACCTCTCATTCTTCTAAACTCAGTTAGACAGGTCCCAGCCCGTTTAGCCTTTGCTCATAAGGTGTACAGTAGGAAAAGTACAAAAACCTTTCAGCTGGTCGGGCAGTTTAGAATAGGGTACACATCTACACTGGAACTCTCTTCTGAAATGGCACTCAATATTGGAACAAATGCTCGTCTTAAAACTAAGATTGTTAAATTTTTGTTTACTGAGGTTTTCAGACATTTTGGGATAAAGGTGATTATATGGAGTTAAGTTACAGGTCAACCATGATCTCCATGAATAGCAGAGTTAGATTAAATGGTTTACACCTGTTCCTATAAATTAATTATCTCCAATTGTTCCCATGATTAGTAACAGACCTGTCTCCACCATAATGGTATCCCTGCGTGTTATACAGTGACTGTAGTGAAGTAACCCAGTGCTATACAGTGACGGACCTGTTACCACCAGTAATATATCTAAAAATATATTAGTGTTAGAGTAACAAACCTGTATCCCGGTGAAGTGTTGTGCAGTGACAGACCTGACCCCAGAGTATTCTACCCTAATATTATACAGTGACAGACCCATACCACCAGTACTGTACCTATGTGTCATACAGGAATGACCTGTTCCCACTTGTACTGTACCATGTATATAGTGATGGGCAAATACCCACCAGTACTGTACCTGTGTTCTCCAATGAATGACATGTCCCCACCTGTAGTGTACCTACGATATTCAGTGACAGACCTGTCCTACCAAATCCATACTCCAATATTATTAGTAAGACCTGTACTCACCAGTACTGTAATCCAGTTTATACTGTTGTACCTTGCAAAGTCTCTTTCAGTTCAGATACTGATACTTTATTTGGAAAGATAAACTGGAAAATAAAAGCATGGATTGTCAATTTTCTTTACAATGTGAAGGAAAAGTTGAAGTATTTAATAGTTACATAGGAGCAGATAACATCTGGAAGCTGGATTTTGATACTTTTGTTAGACCTACTGGCAACAGGTGTCTTTGCAAACAAAAACTGACAAACAGCAGCTTGTAGATTGGATTCAATGAAGATGGATAGTGGTCAGCACTCAATCATTCAAATATCTACCAGCAATACTGGTACTCTGATTTATGAACATCTGACTTACCAATGATTGCAGTTGGGAACATAATCTCATACATAGTTTTAAAATTTAAAGACTTAATATATGAATATTCTTGTACTTATAAACAACTGCTTTCCATTGTCCTGCTAATGGAACCCATTCACAACTCAGCCTGTGTAAAACAAGGACTGCAAGTGCCGGAAATCTGAAACAAAAACAGAAATTGCTGGAGAAACTCTGCAGGTCTGACAACAACAGTAGAGAGAAAACACAGTTAACATTTAGAGTCAGGTGACTCTTCTTCAGAACAGCTTTTCAGTTCTGATCCATCGACAGTTTTTGCCTATATTTTCAACATGTAATATTCTTGCCTAACATGTGTGTGAATGATTGTGTGCTTGGATTCAAAAGAGGTGTGGTTTAAATGTGCATATTAGCAATGGTTGGAGGATAAGTTTGTTCTAATAAGTGCTTTATTGTTCATTGATGATACTTGGTATGAGTTTCTTTGATCTTACATCACAGTTACAATCAGACATTAACTATACAGAGAGTCAGTTATTCATATTTCAGATCTATGACGATTCATGGAATAGTGGGGCTCGGTTTAGAGCACACTACTCCCATCAGGGACATGATAATATACATAGTGTACTTATTATTAGAAACAGGTTTTGCTGATTGATTTAAATTTGCCTGATCATAAATTTATTTTAAGTGTAAATAAGTTGCAACATGGAAACTGATCATTTAATCCAATCAGGTTGTGTTTGTTGTGCAAGTAAATGGTTGCAATTACAAAAATACACCCTGCCCTCAATATCATTTGAACCCATTTTCCTCCTTCCTTTGATCCAATCTAATCACAAATGTTGACAGTTTCTTCCTCAACCAGGAACCCAGGGTGTGAATTCTGCATCCTCAGTGGTCACTTTATGAAGGGGTTTCTCCTATCCCTGTACCAAATCTCCTGCATTTAATCTTGGCATCTGTGTCGTCTGATATCTGCCATTGAAAAAGGCCTCTTTCTAACTACCTACTCCACGATTGTATAACTGTAAGCATTTTCAGCATATTGCCCCATTAATCTGTCATGTTTTGATGCAGAGCACCCAGACTAATGCTTTTCCACAAAACGGGGAGATTTTTAGTGAATCTGTAAGGTCCCCTCTCTTAAATCTGAGTGTGAAGCCGAATACTGAACACAACACTCTGTAATCAAGATCTTTTAAAGGATCGTAATTATCTTGTGCTTTTTAAAAATATTTTATAACTCTTATGACCAAATCTAGTAGGTAATTAATTTTTTTAACAGCACACATATCTTTACGTGACGCTTTTAAAGTATGGTGCTCTCAAATTTCTCTGCTCTTCAAACACTCTTCAAACATGTCTATTTACATTCAAAGCAACCAGTGTGACACCAGACCCATCCCAATTATAATCCTGTCCTGTGTGCTGACAAGCTGATTTTCTTCTTTCACCCGACAGACAGATTACGAGAGTATTGGTGCCTGTGGAGTGGTAAGATCATGAACACACTGATTGATTGCTCAGCTAGTGACTCTCACTAACTGGACTAATCATTGTGCTGCTGCTTGGTTTGTTCCAGTTACTCAAACTGTGGGCGTTGCTGACTTGTACTGCCCATCATGGTTCCCTTGAGAAGGTGGGATGGGTCTTCTCATTCTTTGTCACGGTTTGCTTATTCTATCTGAGGGCAGTTAACCACGTTGTTAAGGGATGACAAGTTGGAGTTTTAGAACCATTTTTCTGATCCCAGTTATTTTCTTCCAGGTTTTATAACAGAATTCAAGTGGACATTGAATTCAGTTTAAATTAAATTAACTTACTTTGCAGATTTAGCCAAGAACTAGGATGGCTAGTCTTCTAATATAACCACAACTTTATGAGACTAAGTTACTGAGGCTGGGGTCTAATTGATCTGCTAATTGATGGAGATTGGAGAGCCTGTTCCCTTTTGCCTGGGCTCCTCTGCAATCATCTCCTTTCATACTGTGCCTTGTTTTGAGCTGGCAAATACCACGCCCTCTCTATTAGTGCTAGACTTCTGTTTGTCTGCTAACTATATGTTTGAAAACAAAGAACAAAAAGCCAGAGGCTTTGCATGAGATGCAGGAAATTCTAGAGATTAAAATCAGAACAAATCAGTTATGGTTGAGCTGATGCACTGCAGCTCCTAGCCTAAGGGCAATGACTTCCCTCCATAGACTGCAAGTATTGTCCACATGGAGCAGTCAGGGCCCTGAGCAGTTCTCTGATCAACAGTTGGGTTTTGGATCAGTCTGGGCAGGGTACAAAGGTCACAGCAGTCTCAGGTCCCTGAGTGAGAAGAGGGCAAATCAACCCTTCTCATCCCTGACTATTGCTATCCTAGAAAGTATACATTTGCATGTATAGATGTGTAAATGAAATTGTGCATGTGTTTTTAAAATTCACTTAAAGCATGTAGATACCAGCACTTATTGGCTGTCCCTAGCTACTCTTGAAAAGGTGGTAGTGAGCTGCCTTCTTTAACTGGTGGTATCTAAGGACTGTTGGTGTTTGTGTGGTGTTTGTTAAAATTGAATGTGTGTGTATGTAAAAGAGCATTGGGCAGGATCCTGACCAAAGTTCACTAGCCTCCCAACATTCTCCATCAACCCAGGCAAATGAAGAATGTCCTCTTAGTTGCTATAGATGGTTGTTGTCTGCACCCGTGAAAGAGGCACTGTCTTTTAGCTGCAGGTGAAGAAGTTGGAAGGTAAAGGACAGTGCATGTAAATCATTGGGGTGAGTCCTCAAATGGGAATATGAGGGAATTTGGGTTATGACATGGGGATGGTTGTCCTTGACTTACTGATTCATGTTTAAGATACCAGACTAAGTCTACATGTCTCTCCCATGTTGATTACCCAGCCCCCATGTTTGTGGGTGGGTACAGTTGGAATTGCTATTGCTCACAGCTCCTGGTTTAGGGACGAGAGACAAAGCAGTCCTAATTGTTGTACACTGACAAGGTGATTATTTATTGCCAATCCTTTCTTGCACTGAGAAGATTTGGTGGGCCATCAGCTGCTGCTGCAGGCAGTTTGATACAAGTGAATGAGTTACTCAGCTTCTTTCAATAGCGAGTGAAAAACCAACCACATGACTGTAGTCTCATCCATACCAGGTTACCATGAAGTACTCTCCTCAACCTCTCCCCTCACCTGAGGTATAGTGATCCTCAGGCTAAACCACTACCAGTCGTTTCTCACTAATGACAGAGCAGTCTAATGGTCTGGTCAGACTACAATGACTTTACTTCTACATATTGGACCAGGTAAGGAGGGCAGATTTCTTTCTTAAAATCATCTTAAATCACCAGTTAGGTTTGTAAGGTTAATCTAAAAGCTTCACAGCCATGTTTCCTGAAAAAAACATATTTTTAAATGTCCAAATATATTAATGAAATTTAATAATTGAAATCTTAAATTGATGCCTTGTGAATTGAATATCTGTTCTTTGGATCACGTTCCTATACTCAAAGTGTACTCTGTCTGGGAACTTTAAGCAATATTTCTGAAGCTTGAAATTTTTACCAGTGTCCCCAGTATCACCAATCCTGAGTCCTATGTAATTCATCCTCCCTTCCCTGGATTAATGAGTTAGTGCTGCGACTGTGTGTGTGTGTGTGTGTGTGTGTGTGTGTTGCAGTTACCGTGTGATGTGCTCCTTCTCTCCTTGCATGCTGATATAACACTCCACTCGGTGTTCTGGAACTTTCCCTCACTTTGTTGTTGCTCTGTGTGAAACAGGTTGCTGAGAAGAGTCGAAAGAAGAAGAAGAAACTGAAAGCCGTATGTAGCAAGCAGCACCTTGGCGCTGGGGGTTGGGGTGTAACCCCGTGTTCTTGTGTTTTCGTCACCTGTCCCAATCTTGAGGGTGTGATGGGGACATAGGGGGAGGGGTGCCTCAATTCCCTCTTACCCTGAGTCTGAATCATCATCATTGATCAGAGCATCATAGTTAAACGTGCCAGGAGTAGTGCTCCCAGTCCCTCCTCTTACGATAAGTCCCTATTGTGAATTAAGCCAGGGTTGCGGGGAGAGGGGTTGCTCTTGGATGAATGCAAAGTGCGAAATCCAGTGTCTGTCTTGGTTTTATATATGCAAGAATGGCTACGAATCCTTCCACTGGAGTTGTCCCACCTGCACTGTCCATCAGTTGCTTAAGGTAAAAACAATGACTGCAGATGCTGAAAACCAAATACTGGATTAGTGGTGCTGGAAGAGCACAGCAGTTCAGGCAGCATCCAATGAGCTGCTCGTTGGATGCTGCCTGAACTGCTGTGCTCTTCCAGCACCACTAATCCAGTAATCAGTTGCTTAAGGTTAGGTATCGGGGACAGTGGCCACTTGTGGATTTTGGGGTTACGGTATGGGTCACAGCAAATGTAGAGGGTGTAGGTGGTATGGCACAGGACATAGAGAATCAGTTGTCAGGAAGAGATCTAAATTTACTGGAACTCTTTGGAATTTTTGTGAGGTACACTTTTTGTCAGGTATATGCACACCTTTTGGGAGAGGTTAAGTGCCCTTTGGGATTGTTAAAAGTAGATTTGATTCTGCATAAAGCATGGATTAGCTAATTGGAACTGTAGCAGCCTAGGCATTTAATATTTTTTTGAAAAGTCTGCTTGGAAAGAGACCCAATCAATGCTCGCACTGTAACTCTGTTGACTTAAGCCACAGGAGTATTTCCACTGGTTGGGGATTATAGAATTAGGTGGCATAGTGTGAGAACTAGGGCCAAACCATGCAGGAGAGATGTTGGGAAGTATTTGTACACACAAAGGATGGTAGAAGTTTGGAACTCTCTTCCACAAACAGCAGTGTATGCTGGATCAGCTGTTTATTTCAGATTTAAAATTGTTACATTTTTATTAAGCAAAATATTAAGGGATATGAACCAAGGCAGGTATACAGAATTAGGCCACAGATCAAGCATGATCTCATTGAGTGGTGGGGCTAAATGGCCTAATCCTGTTCATATGATTATCCTTTTAGGGTTTGTGCTGCATCACTGATCATTATCAGAAAGGGATGCCTATCAATTCAGTACAGTGGCTCACAGCACCAGGGACCCGGGTTTGATTCCAGTCTCGGGCGACTGTCTGTGTGGTGTTTGCACAATCTCCCTATGTCTACGTGGTTTCCTCCGGCTGCTCCGGTTTCCTCTCACAGTCCAAAGGTGTGCAAATTTAGGTGAATTGGCCATGCTAAATTGCCCATTGGCTAGGTGCAAAGTGGATAGGATAATAGGGTAGGGGAATGGGTCTGGATGGATTACCCTTCGGAGGGTCGGTGTGGACTTGTTGGTCCAAAGGGCCTGTTTCTACATGGTAGGGATTCTATAAAAAAAATCCTTTGGTTGATTGACAGATTCAAGTTTTGATACAGGACAGTGATTTTTAACATAGTAAGTTCATCAATAGAAACTTGGACCTTTATTGTATTTCACCTCCATGTGATTACTGGATGAGTGAACATAGTGGGTGAAAAGCTTGTGTGCTGTGTGGGAGCTGCATGGATTGACATAGGGACTACAAAGGGCCATAGGTGGATGGCTGGGAAGTATAGAGTGGCCTGGAGGTTCTGAGGAGCCATGAAAAGTGGAGTCATGGGCAAAGGTTGACAGGGAATAAATGAGGGCCATGGAGACTGTGTGGAGGACAAGGGAGTGTGAGGGATGAGGACGAGAGAACTGTTTTATTCTTTACCATACAATTTCTTGAACACCAAGGACAGACTTTCAAACAGCCTATTTCCTCACCCAACATCCCCTAGCCCTGTCTCTGCACTGTTTCTGCATCCTATTTCTGCTGCCTGCCCCACCTCCTTATTATACAGGTGGCAAGCTGGATTATCTGAAACACTTCGTCTTGACTCAGATGTGTAGTGTTAGGAATGTTCCTAGCTCTCTGCTTCACACATGAGCAAAGATTTATGCCTGTGGACCCAGTACATTAAAACCCCTCCGCAAACACTCCCAACGCAGGTTCAGCATGGAATTAGATACAAAGTAAAACAGTTTCTACACCCTCCAAACCAAACATTTTCAGGACTGGTTCAGCACAGGGTTACATCAGAGTTAAGCTCCTTGTGTCCAGATCCCTAGTTCGGAAATCTCCCTCCGTATCTTGATGCTGTATTTGTTTCTCGATGTTTCAGTTTTGGCAGTACTGAGTCACTGCCTACTTGGTGTAGAGTCACATTTGAGTATTGGTTTGAGATGACACAACCTCCCATCACTCATTACTCACAAAGGAGACTTTAATCTCGCCCTTTTGTGCTGGATTTTGTCTCCATGGGGCACAGTCTAAAACTACATTTACCCTCTGCCTGAAAGGTTCTGAGATCCCCACAGATACCAAGAGACCAATGGGAATTTAGCCTGTGAATTCCTCACTTGATGAAAAGACCTATTTTGAGCAGAGCTAATAATAAGTAAGTCTCGTTTAAAAATAAAGAGTGGCTGCAACAGTGCATTGTGCCATGGGAACAGTTCTCCGTCTGAGCCTAGCTGGACCTAAGTGACCTGAACAATCTAAATTTGTTCCATGTAGTGACATTATTTATTATCGTATTGGGAGAGTCTGCATTTAAAGAGGTGTGGTGAGTTCAGTGGGGGCCTTTCGCCTCTCAGGCCAGAGATACGTCTTTCGAGGTGGCAAGGGCAAGTTGACAGGATCCTTGGCTTTATATGTAGAGGCAGAGAGAACAAACGTGAGGGTACTAAGATTGAGTCAGACTCCACATGGCAGATCATGTCTAATTCTTGCACTTTTTAGTAAAGATATCAATGCCTTAGAGAGGTTATAGGGAACCTTATTTCAGTACAGGCAGAGTCCAGAGTACCTGTGGCTGCTCCGAGAGCAGGGAAGGCTTAAAATCAAGGCGTTCAAGATTATGATGAGTTTTGGTGGAGTAAAGAACCTATTTTTGCTGGACAAAGATTCTTTTTACATTCTGTGTTGGGTTGTGATTAGCACTGGTTAGGCCTAAGTTTGATGTCCCTTCCTGATTTCCACTAAGATAATCATGAGGCATTGAAGTGTACTCTCAGAGCTGTTAGGGTGGGAGTTCTTGGATTTTGACCCAGTGATCAGAGAGATAGATTGAAGGTAATCGGCAAAGAACAGTTAGAATCAATGTGCTGGCTCTCTGTAGGAGCGATGCAGCTACTTCCACTTTCCTGCTCTAATACCATAGCCCTACAGAATTTTAGTCTTCTCTTTAATCCAATTCTCTTTTGAAAACTATGATTGAACCTTCTTCCATTGCATTGTCAGGCAGTGCATTCCAGATTCAGCCAAGAAAAAGGTTTATTTTCATTTTGTTTCCAGTTCTTCAGCAAATCACTATAAATTGGTGTCCTCTAGTTCTCCGTCTCTCCACCAAAGGAAACAGTTCCTCTCTATATATTCTGTCTAAAGCCCTCTTGAATTTTAACACTTCTGGTAATGGTAAAGGCAAAATTTATGGGGATGTAGGTAATAAATGGTGGAATGTGATCTAATTGGATAGTGTTGCCAAAGAGCTAGCAGAGAACACACCTACCCCGTCACCTTCCTCCAAGGCTCCAAAAGAGCCTTCCACATCCATCAAAGTTTCACCTGCACTTGCACATACCATTTACTGTACCTGTTGCTCCCAATGTGGTCACCTCTACACTGGGGAGCCAGGACGCCTACTTAGCAGAGTGCTTCAGAGAACATCTACGGGACACCCACAACAACCAACCCCATCGCCCCGTGGCTGAACACTTCAACTCACCTTCCCACTCCGCCAAGGACATGCAGGTCCTGGATCTCCTCCACCGTCACTCCCTTAACACCTGACGCCAGGAGGAAGAATACCTCATCCTCTGCCTCTGGACCCTCCAACCCCATGGCATCAATGTGGATTTCACCAGTTTCCTCATTTCCCCTCCCCCCACATTATCTCATCAAATTTTCACCTGCACTTGCACACATCATTTATTGTATCTGTTGCTCCCGTCCTCATGACCTGTCCCACCTGTCCATCTTCCTTCCCATCTATCCGCTCCACCCTCCCCTACGACCTATCACCATTACCCACACCTCTATCCACCTATCGCACTCTCCGCTAACTCCCCCAGCCTCACCCCACCGCCCTCATTCATGTCTCTGCCCCTGCGGCTCCCAGCCTCATTGCTGATGAAGGGCTTTTGCCCGAAACGTCGAATTTTCCTGCTCCTTGGATGCTGCCTGACCCACTGTGCTTTTCCAGCACCACACTCTTGACTCTAATCTCCAGCATTTGCAGTCCTCAGTTTTGCCAAGACAAGATAAGGCCAAACAAGGCCAAGTCAATGCAACGTTTTGCCCTGTGCCTCAAATGATCTTTATGGACTCCTCTTCTCTCCTGACAGGCAAATGGCTTTGATGAGCTGTCATGCGGATCTGGGCCTAGTAAACAGTCCAGTAGGGTTAGTACGGCCTATTTATGCGTGATTCAATACAGTATCCTGTTGGTCATATGGTCACTGAGTGCTGCAGCTTGAACTCTGTGATGTGTTTTGTTATATTTCTCCCACTTGCTGGGATCACACTGAGCTCTCGGTGCAGAGACAACAGTTTAGGATCAGCAAAGCAATGACGCGGGAAGTCGACAGCGAATTGTGTGTTTTCATTCTTCCGCCAGGTTCATTGTTTGGGGAACAATTGGGTTCTTCATACAAATCCTCTTCTAATTTACATGAAAACAACTTGCGTTGCTGTGTTCCATCAGTTCCATTAGCAATTTCACTGTCATTGCCTTCTCCTGGCCGCCTCCTACCTTTTCACGATTACCTTCCTGCACCCCGGCCATTCCCTATTATTTCCTCAGGTTCTCCAGCAAGCCCCTCCCTCCTACAATCCTCATTGCTCTCAAAGTCCCCATTGCTCCCACTCTCCTTGAGCCCCTCTCAGCCCCTGCGTTCCCCTGACCCTCACAGCTCTCTACCTTGGCAGCTCACATTCCTGTCTCCCCCCTTGAAAAGCCCAGTCCCTGTACCCCTCCTGCAGTCTCTATCCCTTTCATTCTCTTTCCCTCATATTTGCCTCCATTCTCTCAAGCACAGCCCATTCTCTCCTCCCTCAAAGCTTTCCTGTACTCATCTCCCACCTATCTGGCACATTATTTATTTTGTCCTTCTCCCTCACTGTGCTCCTTTTACTCCTTTTGCTAAAGTCCAGGTGTGTTTCTCTTTTCTCAGGGAAGCTGCTACTCTGACCTCCCTCTGTACAGCACTGGACCCAGCTCCAAGTCCCATACGGCATCGCAGAATGGAACTCGGGTCTGTTTCTCTGCTGCCATTTCTTTATTTTGTCGTGCGAGTTTTTGTCAGGATTCATGCCTATCTCTGTGTATCTATGTGTCCTAGTGTTTATCATTATGTGTATGTTGTTATGACTGTTTCTCTCTAAGTTTTCATTTGGTCTTTGTTTCCTTCCCTGAATGGAGCCCAGATATACATGCCTATGGCAATACATATTAATGCACAAATTATCAGTAGGCCACTTGGCCCCTTGACATTATTGTGGCACTTAATAACATTGTGACTGATCTGATTATTCCATATTTCCACCTAACACTGATAAACCTTTCGCCTCCTTATTTATCCATCACTACTGTCTACTGCTTCCCTGCCTTTTGAAGAGGAGCGTTCCAAAGATTCAAACCTCTGCAAAAAGAACTGTCCTCATCCTCATCTTAAATGGCAACTTCTAAATCCTAGTGACTCCATAGTCCTAGAATCTCACATGAGAGGAAACATTCTCTCCGCATCCATCCTGTCAAGGTGATTCAGGGTCTCATGTGTTTCAATCAAATTATGTCTCTGTCATTGTCATTGAGTCAGCACAGCAACTGACCCCTTGGTCCAACTAGTCCATGCCAAACATGCCAAACTAAACGAGTCCCACCTGCCTTCTCCTGGCCCCTTATCCCTCCAAAGCTTTCCTAATCAAGACTTATCCAAGTAACTGTGCCTGCATACACCATATCTTCAGGAGGTGCATTCCACATAGAAACCACCTCTGTGTAAAAATATTTGACTTGTGTCTTTTTAAATCTCTCTCTTCCCACCTTAAAAAAAAAGCTCCCTAAGTCTTGAAATCTGCCATCTTAGGGAAAAGACACCTATCATTAACTCTATTTATAGGCGTTATGATTTTATGAACTTCTACACCTCCTATGCTCCAGTGAAAAATGTCCTAGCCTTACTTTAGAACTCGAGCCTTCCATACCCAGCCACATCCTGGTAAATCTCTTCTGAACTCTCTCACTTAATAATATCCTTCCTATAACAGGGTGACTAGAACTGGACACAGTACTCTAGAAGAGGACTCATCACTGTTCTGTACAACCTCAACATGACTTCCCAACTCCTGAATTCAAAGAACTGAGCAATGAAGGCAAGCGGGCTAAATTCCTTTTTTAACCACCCTGTCTATATGCAACATAAACTTCAAAGGATTATTTAGCTGAACCCCTAGGTTCCTCTGTTCTCCAACACTACCCAGGGCCCTACCATTATTTGTATCAAATTCTGCCCCTCTTCGTTATACCAAAATGCAATACGTCACATATGTCTAAATTGAACACACATGCCATTTTCAGCCCATTGACCCATTTGATCAAGAATCCCTTTGTAATCTTAGAAGACTATCTTGGTGTTGTCTGCAAATTACAGCCTGACCAAATTTTCATGAAAAGAAAATCCTCCCATTCTAGGTCGACCAGCAAATCTCTTCTGAACTGCTTCCAGTGCATTTACATCCTTCCTTAAACAAGGAAATCAATACAGTACATGTACTCTAGTTGTAGCCCTGTAGAACTGACACATCACCTGCTGACTTTGTATTCAATTCCCTTCACAATAAACGATAATTTTCTATTAGCTTTCTCAATCATTTACTGCACCTGCACAATAAACTTTCACCCATCATGCACCAGAGCACCCAGATTCTTCTGCCTTTTGGGGCTCTGTAATCTCCAATCATTTAAATAATACTTTTTTATTTTACCCACCAAACCGACAATTTGGCATTTTCTCATATTTCTGTCCAAGTTCCACATGATAGTCAACCTATCTATATCCCCTTAAGTCCTCTTAACATTTTGATTAATTCATTCAGAAGATGTGGCTGTTTTTTCTCATCTCTAATTATCCTCGAGAAGATGGCGGTAAGCAGCAGATAAAGTCCATTTGGTGTAAGTACACCTCCAAGCTGTTAAGGAAGGAGATCCAGGATTCTGACCTAGCGAAGGAATAGCGATATATTTCAAAGTCAGAATTGTGAGTGGCTTGAAGGGAAAATTGCAGGAGCTGGTGTTCCCATCTACTTGTTGCCCTTGTCCTTCTAAGTAGTAGTCATGCTGGCAGAGTAGAGTGTTGGTCACAACAAGGTGTGTCCTAAGCATTTCATGAAGAGGAGGACTCCATTGCCATTTGCTTTTTTTTCAGCTTCTTGTCAATCACACCCTTCTACAGATTCATGTCCTTGCTGATTGTCAACTATGAAGGGCTATGGAGTACCCTTCCAAATTTGTGTACCTTCAGAAATTTATGACCATTCTCATCTTACTCATGATGACATGCAAGATGTTCATGAATGGAACCATCACTATCTCCCTGAAGATTCATTGCAAAACTCCTTTTCTTTCTTGCATAAGTACTACAGATCATCTACAACAATAACGTACAGGCATGGAGATCATTAGCAGAACAGACAGGAAACTATTCAACCTACACCATCATCAATCCAAAACCAAATCCATTCCAACCTCAATCACTGAGCTTCAGTATGCCAATGAGACTTGCACAAGTACTCATTCAGAGACTGCCCTCATGGCCGTTATTGACTCTATCACTAAAGCATGTGAGAAAATTAGACTTTCATTAAACATAAGGAAAGGTAAGTTAATTCCTAGCCAGCTCCCCCAGAACAACCACCCCACAACACCCCCATTCTCCAGACAATTAAGACCAAAAGTTAGATTTTGGAAATTCTGAACCATTTCCAATATTTTGGAAGCCTCGTCTGAATGAAGACACCTAGATTAAATTTATCATCAGCACCCAATTGCCAGATCAGCCTTTAAGAGACTGATGGAAAGCATATTTGAGAACCTAGATGTCAAAGCTGAGGCTAAGGGCATTGTTCCTATGCAATACTGATCCCTATGCTCCTATATATTTCAGTCACTTGGTTAATCTACGCTAGGCACGTTAAACACCAGATAAGTACCAGCATTGGTGCCTTTGCAAAATACTCCAACTCTGGTAGCATGAAAAGTGGTCCACTAGCAATGTCCTCTCCCTAGGCAGTGTGCTCAGAGGCATTAATCATTCAGACCCAGATCCTCAGTATGCTTGACACCAAACTGCTTCACTCACAGCAGGAAATTCCCATGAGGACAGAGAAAATGCTTCAGGACTGTCCTCAAAGCATCCCTGAAATGGCCAAACATTCTTGCTGACTCATGAGTGAACCTGGCTTATGCCCACCTAAAATGGAGAAAGTTAATTCAGGTAGGCACTGAATATACTGAGAGCCATCATTGGGAATACACAGAAGTGAGATCAAGATGTTAGAGATATGCCCAAACCTCTGGATAATTCTTCTGCCTGACCCTTCAAACACAACCTGCCCATATCTGGCAGTCTGTGGAATGTGCACTGGCATTAATAAACAAATCAGAACTCCCAGAATCAGAGTGGAAGCAAGTCACGCAATCCATCTCCAGAAAGTGCCTGGGAAGAAGAGTCATATGAGACACTGAGAATGGAATAACTGAGCAATCAAAACAGTCCCTTTACATTAGTCAGTCACAATGTACGCAGAAACCTACCCATGGTGCAGAATCTTGGGAAGCATAGGTACAAAGTTACTTTTGCTTACCATATGCCTTATTAGCCAAATGTCAGATTTCAAATTACCTGCACTCCTATATCTGGAAAGAAAGGGAACTGCATTTGCGTTTGCATGATACATGACAATGATACAATGACAGTTTGAATGACACTGACAAACTGACACAGACAGCTGCTGGATGTATTAAGGTGTTTAAACCACATCTTGGTACTGCCTCAAGGGGGAAAAAAAGGGCATGGAGAAAGGGTGGGGAGCTTGGTGTAACAAGAGGGATTGCAAAGGCTTATGAAAGGCTGGAGTCAGACCCTCCCAGAGCTGATTGCAGACTCTTGTTACAATTAAAAAATGGGTTTATTTACGTAAAAGTATGTTTAAGTCACTTGGCCCTTCAAGCCCTATTCCATCAGTCAGTTATGATTGCAGCTGATTTGTATCCTCATTTTTCTCAACTTTGGTCCTTAGCCCTTCAGAGCTGTACCCTATTAAAATTGAGCTATCTCCATTTTGAAAGCACCAATTGTTCTCTAGGATCACAACTTTTGAGGGCAGCCCCTGATTTTCACTATACTTTCTGTTAAGAAGTGCTTCCTGATTGTCCTTGTAAATATCCTTGCTTGAATTTTAAAATTATTGCCCTAATTTTAAAACTTCCCCTGTGGAGGAAATAGATATTACAGATTTATTCGATGAAATCATTTCAATATTTTAAATACCTTAATCAGCTCTTGGCTCATTCTTTTGTAATCATATACAAAGGAGTTAAGTCAATGATATAGTCAGTTGCTTAACCCTCTCAACAACATGGTGATACTATGAATCTGCACTTCATGACCTTTCTGAGGTACAGAACTAAACATAGCACTCCGGATTGAATCTGACCAATACGATCCATGGAAGTGTTAACATTCACCCTTTTTATTATAAATATGTGTTTTATCAGTCCTTCTGAGTATTTTTAGTTTCTTTACACTTCCTAGCTTCTCATCATTTAGAAAATATTGTGATTGGCAATACATCCACAAGCATCCACTTCCTCCCACCACTGACACTCAGTAGCGGCAGTGCAAATGATCTACAAGATGCACTGTAGACATTCACCAAGGCTCCTTAGACACCATTATGTCCATTTAAAAGGACAAGGACAGCAGATACATGGGAACACCACCATCTGCAAGTTCCCCTCCAGGCCACTCACCATCCTGATTTGGAAATATATCACTGTTCCTTCACTGTCCCTGGATCAAACTCCCGGAATTCCTTCCCTAGGGGCATTGTGGGACTGCAGCTGTTCAGAAGGCAGGTCACCACAACTTTGTCAAAGACAACTGTGGATGGGCAATGAATATTAGCTAGCCAGCGATGCCCACATCCCATAATTGAATAAAAAGAATTAATTTTTCTTGGTCCAAACAGTTGATGACTCATCTCCTTGCATTTGTTGACTGTCATGAACATTGTGAACTGATCTGTATACACTATATCCCTGCCTCTGTCTTGAGTCTTTCTCTCTGATCAGATTCTGCCTGGTTACAATACTGTCCATTATTCAACAATGTCTTTGATGTGCCAGGTTAGCCCCGTGTGCTGGTGCTTGGCTTTATCTCTCTTCTCTCTCATTTCATTCTTCCAGGTATCTGCCTACGATGGGAGTTGCAGCCGCCGGTACAGTAGCTCCAGCTCTCATGCAGTAAGGCCCAGTCTCTGTCTCACCCTCTGCCAGTCCCCTCTCACCCTCTGCCAGTCCCCTCTCACAGTCACTGTCTCTTGCAAGCTCAGTTCCTAACATGATGTCAGTATATTCCTAAAGCCAGGCTGGTTAATCTGCACAGCAGAGAGCTGGCAGAAATCCAGTTCCGACTTGGGAATTTGCTTCATTGGTATATGTCCTGCACTCTCATGAACCTGATCCCCACCCCTCACCAGTTTGAGTGCAAAGCATTTCAAACAACCAATACTGGACAGTCATCAATACAGCAGGAGTTTTGCTTCAAATTCTGTCTGTGTCCTCATCCCTCGCTAACTCTCTAACCTTGTCCAGTCATCCAGTCGTCTGACAGCTGTGTGCTTAGGCAATTCTCATAGATCCTAGATTTTAATCACTCCATCACTGATGGCTGTGTTTTCAGCTGCTTGGGCCCTCAGTTATTGATTTCTCTCCCAAAACCTCTCTGCCAACAAAGGTTTTGTAAATGGTTATTGAAGAGGCTGGAACCTTACTTTGGGCTCTGGTTGGGAACTTGTTTATGTTTGGGTATCCAGGACCACTAAACCCAAGTGTTCTAACACACAGCTCACCTGATAGTCCTGCTGAGGTTAGGCCAACCCCAAACTGGGTCCTGAGAGAGCAGCAGGTTTATGGTGAAGGGGGTTGAGGAAGTGATGGCTCCAAGACACCGCCTTATGAAGCTCCCTTCATTAAAGCAACAATGATTGAAGGATGTTGCATGCTGTATACTCAATAACATATTATTACCTTTTACTGAACTGTAATAAGCTGTTTCTAAACACTGCCAGTCTAATGTACACTTTCTCTATCCCTCTTCCTTTCTTTGCTCATCAAGCTTTCAGAACATAACTGCTTTCTTGGCTCTGGCTCCCGCACATCATCTCGTGCGAGCTCAGCTCGTGCCAGTCCAGTGGTGAGGAATTGATAACTTGTTCTGTACATGTTTTCAAAACAAACATTTCTGATTTTTTACTCTCCTGCATGACACTTTTTCCCTCTCCTTCCTCTTACTCCCCTTTCATTTCCCCACGAGACCTTCCTCACCCCTTTTCCATCCGCCTCTTCCTCTCCCACTCATTCTTCTTTATCCCTACAGTACAGTACTGGTGGAAATGAGACTGTCACTATATAACATGGGTACAGTGTTGGTAGTGACAGGTACACTGTCTAATAGTGGGGTCCAATACTGATGGTATGGGTCTAAATAATATTGAGAAATAACACTGATAAAAATAGGTTTAACACTGTATAACACTGGTACAGTATTGGTGGAAATGAGACTGTCACCATATAACATGGGCACAGTATTGGTGGGGACAGGTCGTACACTGTCCAACAGCGGGGTACAGTACTGATGGTATGGGTCTGTCACTCAATAATATTGAGATATAATACTGATAAATATAGGTTTAACACTGTATAATACTTGTACAGTACTGGTGGGTTCAGGGCTGTGCAATCAAACATGGATGGCGTACTGATGGGTATAGGTCAGTAATATATAATTGTAATATATAACTGTATAATCTCACCAGGGGGAGATTTACCAGTTTGTCACTGCACATCACAGATACACTGGATGGGTTTGGTACTGTATAAAATGGGCGCAGTGCTGGTGGGATCAGGTCTCTCCTGAGATAACACTGAGATAGTGTACTGGTGGAAACATGTCTGTCAATGTATAATACTGGTCCAATATATTGGGAACAAGGGGTACAGTACAGGTGGGGATGGGTCTGATCTTGTATAATACTGGGGTACAGGACAGATTAGTATGGGTCTGTCATTGTATAACAATAGGATTCAAAACTGCTGGGTACAGATCTGTTACTTATATACAGTATTGGTGGAGACAGAAAGCCACTGTATAACAATGGGGTACAGTACTGATGGGGGCAGGTGTCTCACTGTATACCACAGAAATACAGTATTGTTGAATACAGGTCTGTCACATATATATGAGATGAGCATGGATTATGTTGAATTTGGTGCAGCTTATTTGTTTTGAAAGCATTATGTTCCTTAATGTCAGTGACCACATTCCGGGTGAATTCAGAGTTATATTTGCAGTGTTTTGTGCTTCTGACAGTCTCACAGTACTGAGGTCTGTTCTATTGGATAGTGATTGACACTGGTTTATTTTCTCATGGCAACTAATTCTAACTGGTTGATGTCAACCCCTAACTACTGACTCTTGCTGGATACAATTCCAGGTGCACTGATCCTTGTTGGGTTATCCATGGAGACTTGGCATATGAGGAAGGAATACTACTTTCTCTTTCTCTATTTCCTTTATAGGTGGAAGAAAGGCTGGAGAAGGATTTTACAGAGAAGGTAAGAATCTCCCCATAAGTAACGAACAAAGTAAAGATTACTATTGTGTGCCTGCCATCCCCTAGACATTAGAAGCATTCACTTACAATCAGAGTCTCCACACAGATCACTTGCAATTCCAGGTGTTGGGATTGGTAGGCTGCTTGATAACACTGGAATACTCCGGACAGCTGGATGACAAGTTATCTGTTATGCTTTTCCTCGGGTGCTGAGTCTGAACTCTCAAGCACATTCAGCCCATCGCATCCATATTGTTCAAAAACAAACATCCAACTATTCTAAACCATTTTCGAGCACTTGGCCAAGCCTTCCTGATGAATGGCTTATGCCCAAAATGTCCACTCTCCTATTCCTCGGATGCTGTCTGACCTGCTGTGCTTTTCCAGCGCCACACTTTTAGACTCTGATCTGCAGTCCTCACTTTCTCCCAGAACCTTGTATGCCTTGGCATTGCAAGTACACATCTAAATATGATGAGGGTTTCTGCCTCCACCATCCATTTGAGCAGTGAGTTCCAGATTCCCACCACTTCTGGGTGAAAAAGCATTTCCTCACATCTCCAAATCTCCTGCCCTTTATCGTAAATCGTTGTGCCCTGGTCAATGATCCTTCCATCAAGGGGAAAGGTTTATTCCTGTCTATCCTATCTGTCCCTCATACATGTATACATCTCGGTCATGTTCCCTCTCAATCTTCTCTGCTCTAAGGAGAAGGTCAGTCTGTCCAATCTCTCTTCATAACTGAAATACTCGAGCTCAGGCAATAGCCTTATAAATCTCCTTTGCAGTCTCTCTCATACTATCACATCCCTTCTATCATGTGGATTTCGGAACTGCACAAAAGCTCTAGCCTAACCAATGTTTTATACAGTTCAAGCATAACCTACCTATTGTCAAAATGTATGCCTCAACAAATAAAGGCAAGTATTCCATTGCACAGCCACTTTATCCACCTGTCCTGATACATTTAAGAACCGTTTCCCTGCACACCAATGTCCCTTTGATCCTTGGTGCTTCCCAGGGTCCTACCATTTATCATGTAGTCCTTTGCCTTGTTTGTCCTGCCCAAGTCCATCACCAAACATTTTCATTTGCCACTGATCAGCCACTAACCCATCCATATCCTCTTGCAAACAAAGGCTATCCTCCTCATTATTTACCAACCCACAAATTTTTGTGTCACCTGCAAACATACTTATCAACCCTTCTACATTCAAGTTTAAATCATTTATGCCAACACAACAGTAAAGGCCTCAGCACTGACCCCTGTGGGACTCCAATGGACATCAGCTTCCATTCAGAGAAACACCCCTCAACCATCACCCTCAGCTTCTGCCACACAGCTAATTGTGGATCCAATTTGTTAAATTTCCTTGGATCGTATAGGTCTTACATTTTGCCATCAATCCCTCATGTGGGATATTATCAAAAGTCTTGCTAAAGACCAAGTAGATTACATCAAAAGCACTGGTATCATCAATACAACTGGTCACCTCTTCAATCAAAGTGGTGAGACCTCTCCTCCACTTCACAAAACCATGTTGACTATTCTTCATTAATCACTGCCTCTCCAAATGCAGATTATTTCTATCCCTCAGAGTTGTCTATTGAGTCAGTAGGGGTGAAAGTCAGAAACAGGAAAGGAGCAGTCACTTTATTGGGAGTTTTCTTTGGACTGCCCCACTAGCAACAGAGACACAGAGGAGCAGATTCGGAGACAGATTTTGGAAAGCTTCAGAAGTAACACGTTTGTTGTCATGGGTAACTTCAACTTAACTAATATTGATTGGAACTTCCTTAGTGCAAAATGTTTGGATGGAGCAAGTTTTGTCAGGAGTGTCCATATTCATGGCTCAGAATGTAGAAGGTAAAAACAATGACTGCAGATGCTGGAAACGAGATTCTGGATTAGTGGTGCTGGAAGAGCACAGCAGTTCAGGCAGCATCTAAGGAGGAGCGAAATTGACGTTTTGGGCAAAAGCCCTTTATCAGGAATAAAGTGAGCCTGAAGCGTAGAGAGATAAGCTAGAGGAGGGTGGGGGTGGGGAGAAAGTAGCATAGAGTACAATGGGTGAGTGGGGGAGGGGATGAAGGTGATAGGTCAGGGAGGAGAGGGTGGAGTGGATAGGTGGAAAAGGAGATAGGCAGGTAGGACAAGTCCGGACAAGTCATGGGACAGTGCTGAGCTGGAAGTTTGGAACTAGGGTGAGGTGGGGGAAGGGGAAATGAGGAAACTGTTGAAGTCCACATTGATGCCCTGGGGTTGAAGTGTTCTGAGGTGGAAGATGAGGCGTTCTTCCTCCAGGCGTCTAGTGGTGAGGGAGCGGCGGTGAAGGAGGTGCAGGACCTCCATGTCCTCGGCAGAGTGGGAGGGGGAGTTGAAATGTTGGGCCACGGGGCGGTGTGGTTGATTGGTGCGGGTGTCCCGGAGATGTTCCCTAAAGCACTCTGCTCGGAGGCGCCCAGTCTCCCTAATGTAGAGGAGACCGCATCGGGAGCAACGGATACAATAAATGATATTAGTGGATGTGCAAGTAAAACTTTGATGGATGTGGAAGGCTCCTTTAGGACCTTGGATAGAGGTGAGGGAGGAGGTGTGGGCGCAGGTTTTACAGTTCCTGCGGTGGCAGGGGAAAGTGCCAGGATGGGAGAGTGGGTTGTAGGGGGGTGTGGATCTGACTAGGTAGTCACGGGGGGAACGGTCTTTGCGGAAGGCAGAAAGGGGTGGGGAGGAAAATATATCCCTGGTGGTGGGGTATTTTTGGAGGTGGCAGAAATGTCAGCATTCTACTGTTTGTCCTGTTCGGGTTCGAACTCTGCTGGTGTACTGTTGCATTTCTGCCACCTCCAAAAAGACCCCAAAGGGTATACAAGCCCAGTCACTCCAGTCTTTAAGTGTAAGGTAATCCTGCCATTCCAGGAATTGACCTCGTGAACCTACACTGCACTCCCTCAATAGCCAGAATGTCTTTCCTCAAATTTGGAGACCAGAACTGCACACAGTACTCCAGGTGTGGTCTCACCAGGGCCCTGTACAGCTGCAGAAGAACCTCTTTGCTTCTATACTCAATCCCTCTTGTTATGAAGGCCAGCATGCTATTGGCCTTCTTCACTACCTGCTGTACCTGCATGCTTACCTTCATTGACTTCTGTACAAGAACACCTAGATCTCTCTGTACTGCCCCTTTACCTAAATTGATTCCATTTAGGTAGTAATCTGCCTTCCTGTTCTTGCCACCAAAGTGGATAGCCATACATTTATCCACATTAAACTGCATCTGCCATGCATCTGACCACTCACCTAACTTGTCCGGGTCACCCTGTAATCTCCTAAAATCCTCCTCACACTTCACCCTGCCACCCAGCTTAGTATCATCAGCAAATTTGCTAATGTTATTACTAATACCATCTTCTATAACATTAACATATATTGTAAAAAGCTGCGGTCCCAGTACTGATCCCTGCGGTACCCCACTGGTCACTGCCTGCCATTCCGAAATGGAGCTGTTTATCACTATTCTTTGTTCCCTATCAGCCAACCAACTTTCAATCCAAGTTAGTACTTTGCCCCCAATACCATGCACCCTAAGTTTGCTCACAATGGCTATCACAAGTGGGTGTAATTCTAAAGTGATTGGAGGAAGGTTTACGGGAGACGTCAGAGGTAAGTTCTTTACACAGAGAGTTGTGGGTACATGGAATGCACTGCCAGCAGTGGTAGTAGAGTCAAATACATTAGGGACATTTAAAAGATTCTTGGAAAGGCAAGTTAGTTTGATCTTAGTGTAGGATAAAACATTGAGGGCCAAAGGGCCTGTACTGTGTTGTACTGTTCTACGTTCTATGCTTCCTATAGTTTATCTACCACTGTGGTTAGAATGGCTGGTTAAGTACGGGGATAGAGACAGTGAGTGATGATCACGGGTTATGAATGACCATTTATCTCCAGCTTCCATCTTTAATGTACATTGCGCCTACATATTATATTCAACATTGATTTGCTATCCCAATAGATTGGTTCTGGTTGGGCCTCTCCAATTGTTCCTGTGCATGTTGTCGATAGTTGCTGAAAACCAAAGTTCAGGAGCCACAAGATCTGGGTGGGTTGGCAGTGAATGTTAACAAGCCGAGGAAAGGCCCTGGGAACATCCTGCCCAGATCCGCTCCTCTACCCTTTCCCCATAATACCTCGTTTACCATGGCTAAGCCACCCACCCTGCACATCCCTAATCACAATGGACAGGTTAGCTAGGCCAATCCACCTAAGCTGCATAT
The DNA here is from genome assembly GCF_047496795.1 of Chiloscyllium punctatum. NCBI lineage: Eukaryota > Metazoa > Chordata > Chondrichthyes > Orectolobiformes > Hemiscylliidae > Chiloscyllium > Chiloscyllium punctatum. Next base: position 21,690,261 of record NC_092748.1, read on the forward strand.
CCTTGGATGGTGGGAGGAAATCAGAGCACCCAACAGAATCCCACACTGACATGAGGTGAACATGTATACAGGCTGGAATCGAACCCAGGTCCCTGACGCTGTGATGCAGCATTGCTAAACACTGGATGATCTGATTTAGCCCTCAACCTACCTTCCCACCTACCCTGATAACCTTTTGACTCTTTTGTTAGTCAAGATTCTATCTATTTTTGCTTTAAAGAAATATTCGGTGATTTTCATCCACAACATTCTGTGGGCAAGAGAGTTCCACAAGTTCATGGTCCACGTGCAGAAAAGATTTCTCCTCACCTTAGTCTCACATATACTGGGACACATCCTTTCAACATCAAACTTAGCAAAGTGCCCTCAGAATCTTGTATGTTTCAATTAGATTGCCTCAGATTTTTTAAAACTCTAATGGACATGGACTCAGTGTCCAACTATTCCTCTTAAGATTACCACCTTAAGCCATGATCACTTTGTGGCTAATTAGCATATTTTCTGTTTCAGAGTTCCCGGGCAGCTTCAAGCCTCTCTGCTGCTACCCTTGCCTCCTTGGGAGGTACTTCATCAAGGAGAGGCAGCGGAGAGACCACCACCTCAATGGACACTGAAGGATCAATTCGAGAGATCAAGGTATGAGGCGATGTAATTTCAAAGATTGTGATCCTAATGTGGACATTTCACATACCAGGCTAGTAAAGTTGAGCTTTTGTCTACTCACATTGCTCATGGAGCTTGGGCAAGAGATGTGTGTGGGTAGAATTTATCTTGCACCATTCTGATTTCCTCACAGGGCTGTCTCTTTCAGTGTTTCTCTACTTCTTTCTCTTACTTTATGTAGCCATGTCTATGTCTGCTTGTTCGTCTCTCTATTCCCTCTGTCTTCATTTTCCACAGATTTAGTTTGATTGTCTGCTCCTCCTTAGCCCCCGAATCTGTCTTCTTACCCATGAAGCCTTGTTGTCTTTCCCTCTCTTGATTTTTCTGTGTTTTGTATCGGTCTGATTCTAACCACCTCTCTTCTCTTTTTGCCTCACTCTGTGACTCAAACATTTTTTTTTGTCTCACTCCCATTAGGTTTTCAGATTTTTGTCTCCTTCCATCTCTTCCTCAATTCCTCTCTTCACGTACCTCTTTTCCTATCTCCAGCTTACATTCCATATTTGTTTAACTCTTCCTGCTCTGGCTTGGTCCTAGTCCTCATATTCTGGCAAAGTCCAGACCCCTCACACTATTGTGCCTCAGTTCTTGTTCCCCAGAAGCTCTGACGTAGTCACAGTTCTCTCACGTTCTGGCTCCAGTCCAGTCACACTTTTTAAAATTAGGTTTATTGTCATGTTTACTCAAGTACAGAAGTCCAGTGAAAAGTTTACAATGTCACCTCTCACAGCACCTTCTTGGGTACAAAAGTGCATCAGTACAGATCTTGGATACAAGAAGAGAAATAAAGAAAAAGAAGTTACATTACCTTACAGTAATTCACAGTAAAAGTTAAAAAATGAAGAAATAAATTTTAAAGGAAAATCATTACAGTCAGATAAATGGATTATAGATAAACATTACATTGCAGTTGATCTGATTAAGGGGCTTTCACACATGATCTAACTGGGCTGGCAAGCTGCTGACCGCCCACATCAATCTCCAGTCTAGCAACCGTCCCCATGCCTTCAGTCCACTCTGCTCTGCTCCATTTGGGTCTGTCTTTGTGCTATACTGTGTTGGTATAAAGTTAAAAATCACACAACACCAGGTTATAGTCCAACAGATTTAATTGGAAGCACTAGCTTTCGGAGTGCAGCTCCTTCATCAGGTGGTTGTGGAGTATAAGATTGTAAGACATAGAATTTATAGCAAAAGTTTACAGTGTGATGTAACTGAAATTATGTATTGAAAAAGACTTGGGTGGTCTGTTAAGTCTCTTATATATGAAACCAACATGGTCATTCTAAAAGATGAGAGCCTTTTCTGTATCTTACAATCTTATACTCCAAAACCACTTGATGAAGGAGCAGTGCTCTGAAAGGTAGTGCTTCCAAATAAACCTGTTGGACTATAACCTGGTGTTGTGTGCTTTTTAACTTTGTACACCCCAGTCCAATACCGGCACCTCCAAATCACGATTGTATTGGTACGTTTCTGTTTGTTACTCTGTGGGGGAGATAATGGCAGACTAGAATTGTTGCTGGATTAAAATCCAGAAACCCAAGTAATGTCCCAGGAATCTTGGTTCAGAATTCACCATGGCAGGTGCTGTAATTTGAATTCAAAGAAACAATCGGGAATTTTTAAAAAAATCGAATGATGACCCACTCATCAATGGTTGTAAAAACTGAGCTTATACTCTTCTGTTGAAATCTGCTGTCCTTACCTTGGTCTACATAAAGCTCCAAACCCACAGCAGTGGGATTTATTCTTAACTGCCCTCTGAAATGACCTAGTATGGAACTGAGTTCAAGAGCAACTAGGGATGGGAAACCCCTACTGGCCTGGCCTGACCAGTGATGGTCACATCACATGAATAAATAACAATTAAAAAATAGTCTCTCTCTATCACTGACTGTGGGTCTGCCTCTGTCACTAGCTCTGTCTATCATCACCTTTTCTATCTTATCATCTTTCCCCTCTTTTTATTGGCTCAGTTCTCTTTCTGACTAAATATTTTTCTTCACCTTCCTCGCTTTTTTCTTTTCTGTCATTTATCTCCCTATTTCTTTATTTCTGTCTCTGTTTCTCTGTCTTGGTGTATATCATTCCCTTCCTCCCTCTTTCTTTCATTTCACATTGCTGTTTGATTCTCTCCCAGGAAATCTTTGAGCTAAAGGATCAGATACAGGATGTAGAAGGAAAATACATGGAAGGGCTCAAGGAGTTGAAGGTATCCAGTTTGGGAATGAGTGTGAATTTCTCCCCCGAGTGACCTTGCCTGAACTGCCTGTGCATCATCTTGGTATTAACCAGCAGGGGCCCATATTTCCCCCCGACACATCTGTTATTAACAGCATGGATTGCACTGAACCTATTCAAGGTTTTAGTTACTCTGGCAGAAGCTGAACTTAAACTAGTTCTTCCAGTGTTCTCACCTGCCTTCACCTGGAAACATGTTTTATAATTCTTTGTTTTTTCTCTCTTCTCTCTTGCTTTCAGTTCCTCTGCTTGTATTTTCTCCCATTGTTTCAACATTCCCTCCCTCTCCCACACATTCACATTCTCCAATCATCCTGATTATTTCACAATGAATCCTGGTTGACTAGCCTCTTGAAGCCATCTTGTATTTTGATTGCCTTGTTAGCCAGACATCAGATGTCCTGGTTAGCCTGTGACAGGCTCCACAACTGTTCTGTAATCTTGTCCCCTACACCGTCTCTGTGACTCCATGATTGATATTATTCCATTTTCCCCCTCACAGCCAATTACAGTCTCTTCCTTCCAAAGTTGTACTTGTTTCTGATGAGTGAAAATGTGCAGAGCTGAGAGTGGAACCCTGAACATGTGCAATGTGTAGCTTTCTTACTGAAAACAATGACCCATGTTGTAGGTGTATTACAGTCTCAAAGTTTGCCACTACAACACAGGTCCGGGTATATCCTACACACAGAAAAGCATAAGAAATCAAAACTGGCTAATTACTGCCCCATCAGTCTACTCCTGATCATCAGTAAAGTGATGGAAGGTGTCATGATCGCTGAATCATCTGTTATCAACATTCTGGGGATTATCATTGAAGAGAATTTGAACTGTACAAGCCATGAAATAGAGTGGCTATAAGAACAGGTTAGAGGCTTGGAATCCTGAAGAAAATAAGTCACCACGTGTGAGCGCCGCCTTCAAATACCTAAGGATAAGAGTCTTCGATGACACTGACATCCATGCTGTGATACCAAGATCCTTCTGTACAAAGCAGTCATCTTTCTGACTCTTCTATGTGGCTATGAAACTTGGACTACATACAGGTATCACTTCAAGATACCATCAACATTGTTTAAGATAGATTCTCCACATCAGCTGGGAAAACAAAATTACTAACATCAGCATCCTTGAAGCAGTTAACCGCACCAAGATCGAGGCCAGCATTTTAAACTAAATCTGCTTAGGATGCCTGAGTTCTGATTACCAAAGCAAATCTTCTTCGCCCACCTCAAGGAGGGAACTCGAATGAGAGGAGGACAAACTTTCAAAGGCTCCCTAAAGACTTCACTCAAGAAATGCAACATAGATGTCACTACATGGGACACCCTCGACCAGAAGAAACCGACTTGGAGGAAATGCCTGTACGAAGGGACACGATTGTGTGAGAACACTTGTTGGCAAGAGGAAAGAGAGAAAAGGAACCAGAGAAAGGAATACCAATGATCTCGAGACTAAGGACCAATTCCACGCCCTGGAAACACTTGCCAAATGTGTCGTCAGAGAAGCAGCTCTAGATTTGGTCTCATCAACCAAACACACACCCACAGAACCCATGACCAGGGGCACGGAATTTCCTAGGTGGACAATCACACTTGTTAGCAAGTGTTTGGTGACAACGAACTCACTATCTGACTCCCGAAAGCTGTCTACCATCAACAAGTCATGATTATATGGAATACTTGCAGAAAGTGAGGACTGCAGATGCTGGAGATCAGAGTCGAGAGTATGGTGCTGGAAAAGCACAGCAGGTCGTGCAGCATTCAAGGGGCAGGAGAACCGAAAAATTGAATATTTCAAGTTGCCTGGATGAGTGCAGCTCTAGCAATACTCAAGAAACTTGACACCATCCAGGGCAAAATAGACCACTTGGCTGGAACCACATACACAAAGATTTACTTTCTCCATCACTGGTACAGATCAGTAGCAATGTGTACTATCTACTGAATACACGACAGAGTTTACCAAGGCTTCTTAAATAGTACTTTCCAAACTCTCAATAACTAACCAATCTAGAAGATGAGATTCTGACTTGGAAATATATCATCATTTCTTTGCTGGATCAAATTCCTGGAATGACCTTTTGAATTACTTTGAGGATGCATCCTTGCCAATGGACTGCAGCTGTTCAAGCTGGTAGATCACAACAACCATCTCAAGGGCAGTGGAGGATGGGCATTAAATGCTGGGCCAACCAGCGACACCCACATTCCCTGAATGAATAAAAAAGGTCGGAACTGCAATACTATTCTCTTCTTTTTGCCGATGCCAAGCAGAATTTTTGGCGAAGGATCTACTTCCAGATTGGAATTTCTTTTTCCATGGTCTGTACTGAAATTATTTCGACTTGCACCATCTGTGTAACAGTCTAACTACCCCTTAGTTCGCCCTGCATACTATTATAATTCCAAATGGTATTATTTCTGAGCAAGTCAGATCCCAGTTTGAAATCTGGCTTGATAGATCATACTTTGATTTGTTTTAGTTTTATCAAAATGGCCACTCACAGAAACACATGCATGCAATAACAATAAAATACAAAAAACTAAATTATCTACTTATAACACATATTCAAAAACATGTTAAACCTGTAGTACATATCTCACACCAGTGTTCCTGTCTCTAACGTTGGAATCAATTATTATGAAAGTAATAGCACGTTTGGAAACTCCTAATCTAATCAAGCAGAGATGGCATGGCTTCATGTAAGAGAAATTGTGTCTGAGTAATTTAATCGAGGTTTTTGAAGAAATCTCAACCTGAGTGGATAGAGCTGAACAAGTAGACGTGTTGCATTTGGACTTCTAGGAGGCATTCACCGAATTATCTCACAAAAGATTAAATCATAAAAGCCTGGGGAAGGCAGTACATTAGCATGGATAGAAAATTGGCAAATGGGCAGGATGGGAATAAAGGAACACAGAAAGCTGGGATGTAGGTCCATCAGGTAATCAGGAATGTGAACGGAATGTTGGCCCTTATTTCAAGGGGGTTGAAGTATACGAATAAGAAAACACTGCTGCAAGTATACAAATTGCTGGTGAGACCACATCTGGAGTCATGTGAGCAGGTAAAATATTATTTCATCAGAGGCAGTTCAGAGAAGGTTCACTAAGATGATCCCTTGTATCGACAAATTGTCTTATGAGCAAAGACTGAACAAGTTGGGACTCTACTTACTGGTATTTAGAAGTATGAGAAGTGATCCCATATAGAATTGTTAAGGGGTTTTACAGAGTAGATGTTGAGATGATGTTTCTCCTCATGCTCCCATGAGTCTAGGACCAGAGAGTATAGTGTCAGAATACAGGGATGCCAATTTGAGACTGAGAGGTGGAGGATTTCATTTCTGAATTATGAGTCTTTGGAACTCCTTGCCACAGAAAGCTGTGGGGTAGATTCATTGTGTATATTTAAGGCTGAGATAGATAGATAGATTCTTGATCAGTAGAGGAATCAAGAGGTATGGAGAAAGGGCAGGAAAGTGGACATAAGGAATGTCAGATTAGCCATGATTCTATTGAATGGAACAGTAGGCTTGAGGGGTGAAAGGCCTAGACCTTATCTTATTATGGTCTAATACCTCTGTATGTTTAAATCACTTAATGTGTCTTAATCCTAGGACTTCACAGGAGTACTCAAATCTCAAAGTAACAGTGAAAACAAAGTCTCTCCCTCTGAGCTATGGATGTTTACCTTAAGCTTATAAAAATCAAATTCTACAAATCCCCAAATACTTTGGGCTCCATTATTTACCTTGAGGAGGCTCACAAAATAGTCTCTGGTAAACGAAATGTTGTGCACAAAAAGCTAGGCCTCAAGAAACTGTTTTAAAATAAATCACAGTGGCTATAAAAATAATACAAATGAATTAACTTCAGATTCACAGAAATCCCACATATTACTGACTCGACAATTCAAACTTACAGTAAGTGATATTAAAATTATATATTACAGTGTCCATCGTACTACTGTGAGGTTGGACAATCGGACGATTGGGATGGCTGAGCTGGATTGGAACTGGGGCACTAGGTAGAAAATATGAACTGAGGAGTTGGGTGGGGAATCCACCAGTCAAAGGATCGGAGGTTGGGGGGACTGTTGGACTCTTTCTTTCAAAGCTTGCAGGGAGCTGTGCAGAATCTACCAGCCAAGGAATCAGAGGTAAAATTATGAACTGAGGGATTGTGAGGAGTTGGAAACTAGCAACTGAAGGGATGTGGAAGGGATGAGTATTGATGCACAAATGTCCTTGCTGCAGGTGAAGTGGATCACGCATCAGCATGGAGACCTGGTCCATTGGTCAAACTCTGCCCAGTTCAAATCCCGAATGGCCAGGTTAACATTTCCTGGGACTAAAGGCTGGGAATTTTGTTTGGGGTAGACTCTGTCTTGGCTGCAGACAGATTCAGCCTCTTTCTACCTGTTGTGTTAGTCCATTCAATTTTGGACTTGCAATGTCAGTGTTTGTGTTCCTATGATTGCTTTTCTTCTGATTTAGGACTCGCTGGCCGAAGTAGAAGAGAAGTACAAAAAGGCAATGGTATCGAATGCACAGCTGGACAATGAGAAAACCAACCTCATGTACCAGGTAGACACACTAAGGGAAAGTTTGCTGGAGCTGGAGGAACAGTTAGCAGAGACACACAGGATGCATGAGGAGAAGACTAAGGTGAGTGGGGCTAGTGTTGGGTTTCAGGGGTAATCTGAACCAGTGGCAGCAGACTAAACTCCCATAGTGAGTAGACAGGGCCTTACATTCAAGGTAATTATTCTGCCATTACATCACTATCTCTCTGTTAGAGAGAACACAGGAAATATAAAGCATTTGGAAAAGTTAATGGACATGATGAGAAAACTTTCATCATACAACATGGGAGTCAGACTATAAAGGTGAACTTTTCATAAATAATGGATATGACTTATGAATTCCTGAACTCTTGAGAACTTGGGAGATGATTTTGGTGATAAAACACCATATACTTTGCATTTCCATGAATTCTATAATTTGGACAGAGAGGTGGTATGTATAACTCAAGAAATACAGCCTGATGCATGTACTAATTGTGAAGAATATGAGAAGTAATCTCAATCAGAGCAGGACTTATAGACTTAATGATAAAGTCCTGGGGAGTGTTGCTGAACAAAGAGACCTTGAAAGTGGAGTCTCAGGTAGATGGGATAGTGAAGAAGGCATTTGGTATGCTTTCCTTTATTGGACAAAGCATTGAGTACAGGAGTTGGGAGGTCATCTTGTGGCTCTACAGGACATTGGTTAGGCCACTTATTGTGTGCAATTCTGGTCTCCCTCCTATTGGAAGGATGTTGTGAAACTTGAAAGGGTTCTGAAAAGATTTACAAAGATGTTGTCAGGGTTGGAGGATTTTAGCTACACGGAGAGGCTAAATAGTCTGGGACTGTTTTCCCTGGAGCATCAGAGGCCTAAGGGTGACCTGATAGAGATTTATAAAATCATGAAGGCATGGTTTCCTCCAGGTGCTCCAGTTTCCTCTCACAGTCCAAAGATGTGCAGGTCCGGTGAATTGGCCATGCTAAATTGCCCATAGTGTTAGTTGCATTAGTCAGAGGGAAATGGGTCTGGGTGGGTTACTCTTCGGAGGGTCGGTGTGGACTTGTTGGGCTGAAGGGCCTGTTTCCACTCTGTAGGGAATCTAATCTAATCTAATCTTTCTGTTGCTGGAGTTCCTCAGGATAGTGTCATAGGCCCAACCAGCTTCAGCTGCTTCATCAATGACTTGCCCTCCATCATATATTCAGAATTGAGGATGTTTGCTGATGGCTGAAGAATGTTCAGCACCATCTGCAACTCCTCAATGACTGAATCCATGTTCAAATGCAGCAACAGCTGGACAATATTCAGGCTTGAGCTGAAAAATGGCAAATAACAGAAGGCTAGGCACTGACCATCTCCATAAAGAGACAGTGTAACCACTGCCCCTTGATTTCAATGGTGTTACCATCACAGATTAACATCAATTGAGTCACCATTGAACACAAACTGAACTGGGCTAGTCACACAAATAGAGTGGCTAGAAGAGCAGGTCAGAGGCTAGAAATATTAGCCTTCCTCACTTTGCCTCCCTAGTGAGTAATTCCCCTCCTGACTCCAAAGTTTGTCCACAAGTCAGGAATCGATGGAATACTGTCCACTTGCCTGGATGAATGCAGCTCAATTAACACTCAAGAAGCTTGACACCATCCAGGATGCTTGATTGGCCCAACATCCACAAACATGCAATCACTCCAACAAACAGACTCAGTCGCAGCAGTGTTTGCTATCTACAAGATGCACTGCATTGAAATCCTTATATGGCACCTTACAACTCCACTACCACCACCATCTAGAAGGCCCTGGACAAAGATACAACCCGTATTGTAAATAGTGCATCGTTTGACTATCTGGGAGTTGGAATTTAAATCTCTGACTCTCTGTTGCTAGGAATTGGACAGACAGAAACATGCCTACAGCATCCTGCAGCATCAATTTGAGACAATGAAGGAGACTCTTAAAGAGAGGGAAGAGATGTTAACGGTAAGTGTAATGCTATTGTTCATGTCATATGATTAACCATGCACGCCCACTCGGCAATAAGATGTTGGGTATTGTCAGGGCCAAAGGATATCACCTCTTTGAGGCTTGTGATGTGGAAAAGAGCCAGTGAGTTTCCAAAGCCAAACTTTTGGGTCAATCAATCTTCCTTTGTAAACTGCTTGCTCATGGTTATTGGAAGGGATGTTATTAGTGGTTACTCAATGTTTGTTAGAAAGATTGTGAATTGTGCAAGGACGGGCCGAGATCGTCTAATGGCGTCAGGTTGAAAGATGAAGGCTGTTTGCTTGGAGATATGAATGGCTAATAAGTCCTCAGTGCACCAGCTAGATGAAATGCTGACTCAGTGACCGGACTTGAAGGGCTTGATTTACACCACCTCAGTCTGACTTTTCCCAGGCTACCACCACACTCGCCATGTCAGTGTCCCCAGTCTTACCCTCTCCAGATTAAACAACTGCACTGATTCATGTTTACCAGAAAAACCATTCTTGCCACATGAGCATCGACAGCCTGTTTGGGCCACTGAGTACAACACAGTCCAGTCTCGGCCAATACCTGCCCCAAGGGTACTGCAGTCAATTGTTATTCCACATCTATTCACCCAACCTCAGGTCAGGTCAGTGTACTATAGCAACGCTTAGAAGGTGGACTTCATCATTATATTCCTGCCATACAAATATTATGCTGAATTATACGCAATAGCTAAGGATGTTTTAACTGATCTGAGACAATGTTTCAATGTAAACACATACAAAGGGCTTCTCTTCTCTACCTTTTTTTAATGCTTCTTTTACTAATCTTTGCTCTTTCCAGTTTCCTTTCACTTGTTCTCTTTCTCCCTCTTTTGCTTTATCCCCTTTGCCACTCTTCATCTTCCTTGGATCGGGACTGGTGTTAGGAGATCAAAGGGTTGAACCAGAAGCTGATTTCCTCCACTCAAGAGATCTCTGACCTCCAGGAGACGGTGGAATGGAAGGACAAGAAAATTGGGGTAGGAAAGCCTGAGCATTCTGAGTCTGAATTTGCAGTCGCCCACTGTACACTCAGTTCTTAATGCTCAGCATGTGGGATCAGACACCCATTGTTCACTCAGTTGTTAACAGTGTTAATTTTAGGGGAATTGCAATCTCAGCTACCTCATATAGGCAATTGATGCCTTGAACCAATTTTCTGATAATTTATTGAGTTTAGGAAGCAACAGTTGATATAAGAATGAATGAGTAGCCTTTATTATCACGTGCACTTGAATGAGTCCAGTGAAAAGTTTGTAATCGTCGCTCGGTGCCATCTAAGGTACATGGTACCTAGGTACAGATATTTTAAGTGTTGTTGCAGAATTGAAATAGTAATAAAACAGATTAGCTTGGAAATAGAGTTGAAACTCCAGAATGAAAATAAGAAGTGTCTATAAAGTACTCAAGTTAAAGTGCTTATAGTCCTTTTCCAACATGAGTCTGAGCCCGTCAGGCTTCAGAACACAAGGCCATGCTGCCTCCAAGCACAGGTCTCCATCTACATTATTTAATTCGGTAAAAAGATATACAACCATGTCAATTGGAAATAGTTCACTGATGCCAGAGAACACACAAGCTGTTGGCACAGAATGTGTGCCCTCGTTGAGATTTTGGGGGCAGCATTCTGCGATTTAGTCAAAGTGTTAGGGAACTCTTTCCTAGGTCTTCCTTCTCTTCTTCTGGTACATCATCTTCTTGAAAACAGCTTATTTGAGGATTGCCTGCTGAGAACTCACTGATGAGAACATCCCTCTGCCCCAAGGCCCTATCATTATAACATATTTCTAGGGGTAGGTAGCTAACACTGTGTCAATCAATTGTCTGAACTCTTTTGATCAATGGCCATGGGACAAGTATCATTGTCGTCTTGCTTACCTCCATTTTGAAGGGTGGTTTTCATCCTCTCTAAAGAACTAAACCTGTTTATTTTCAAACACATTGCATTAATTAGAAGATACATTTGGCAGCAGATAAATTGTTGTCTAGTTCCACTTGCATTATGCCCTCCATGTTTCTCATAATTCTTCCCATTTGTTTTCCCATGCTGGAATTTTGAGAGTTAACTCCTGCTGTAGTTATTAAATAAAATCTCATGCTACTCAGTAAATACGAGGAACATTCAGTTTTCAGGAGACCCTGATTTTCAACATTGCTCAGGGTGTGGGATCACAGTAACCCACAGTTCACTCAGCTGTTAACACTATGGATGTTGGATTTGGCCACAGTACGTTCTCTCCCTTGAGCCAAATCACTAATATAAATTGTAAATAGTTGAAGACCCTGCAGTGATCTCTGTAGCACTCTGTTAGTTAGTTTGCCAACCTGAAAATACCCAGTTTCCCTGACTCTCTGTTTCTTGTCAGCTCACCAATTCTCTATCCACGATGATAAATCCCGGCATTATAAGCACTTAGCTTCTTTGGCAACCTTTTCTGTGGCACCTTATCAAATGTCTTTTGGAAATCCAAACACAATACTTGTTGGGTACACTCATTACACTTTCAAAGAACTCTTAAAAGTTTATCAAATTCGATCTTCCTTTCACTGAACCATGTTGGCTGCAAAATTGTAGTAAGATATTCTCGACGACACACACTTAACTCCTCCTGGAGACAAGCAGCCTCTTTCCCTCTCTACTGGTCAAACCTGGAAGTACTGAGGCAAGAATTGGTAAAACTGAGTCACTTGGAGGTGTTGAAAGCTCATGAAGGGATAACAATGAGACCCTGTATGCTGTTATCAGTCAAATTTAATTTTTTATTTCACCAACTTCTGGACCTTACCTGTGTTACTCCTGTTAGGATTCTGTATGCACAAGTTCTGTTTCCTCTTTGAATTTTCTACTCGTATTGTTCCTTTCTTCTTTTCTCTCATCGGCTTCCTATCACTGAACCTTTAGGCATTAGAAAGACAGAAGGAATACTCTGATGCCATCAGGATTGATCGGGATGAGCTCAGGGAGGAGGTTGCCATGCTCAAGGAAAGACTGAAGGTATGGACTCAGCATTAGGGATCTGTCCTAGGTCAGGGCCTAAGGTATCCGCCTACAGAACTAAGTGGTGAAGTGTTAACAGGAATTTGGGATTGGCTTCATTCACTGGGATGAGATTCAGATGATGGAAGATTTTTGAAGGTGCAAGAGTGCATCTACTTGAATTGACTTAATTTGTCAATCAGCAGTCAGGGTTGTGATACTATTGGCCTCAGTGGCAGGGAGAGGGAGGCAAACTAGTTTCTGATTGCCAACTGCTTTGCAGTACTAGGAGATGAGGATACAGGCACGCTCAGCAGTGATGCCTCTTGTGTGCTTGAGCAGCCCAACTGGACGGATGGTGAGGTGGTGGAGGAAATTAATATCTATGAAAATATATACAATCCAAAAGCTTGACAAGGTGAGAAACTGAGCAATATTTTGGGGTGGGAAGGACTGCATACCTACTCATTCATTTTGGGTTGGGGAGATTTATTTCTACAAGTAAAGCTTAGCAAAGTTATTACCTAGAGGAATAAGTTCCCATGTGAGGCAAAATACTAATTCCTGGTAATGGTACATCCCTGAGGGCTGCCCCTTCACCAAGGAGCTACCCTGTCTTTCAATGGATCCACTCCACCTTCCTAGCAGCTGCTCCATTTAAAGCTGTTTTAATTCTTCACACAATGATGCCAACAAAGTTTTAATGTTTTGGGTATGGGCTTTCCTTGAGCAATGAATGTGGCTTTGTTTTTATTTATTCTTCCGTTGTAGATAAGGCCAGCATGTTTTGCCCTTGAGTTGAGTGGCTTACTATGCCATTTCAGAGGGCAGTTAAGAGCCTACCTAAGGCAACATTCACTGGATTATTAGCCATGACACATCTTCATGTCACTCCTCTCGAACACAGCAGAACTGAAGTCAGTTATTAGACTTCTCTTGTTCTCCTAGCTTAGTTCAGTTGGTTCACATAGTCCAGGAATGACATCTGGGGCCTATTCCACACCTCGCAGTCACTTGGTGGAGGTCATGATATGGGTGCCGGATGAGCCGGTAAGCTCAATATTGCTTTTTACCTTGTTTGCAATGGGAGCCTGGAAGGATTGGGGCTTGTTCTTGTTACTTTATAACCATGGTTTATTCTCTACACCAGGCCTACGGGTTGTTGACAAATGGTGAGGCTGAACCTGTGAGAAAGGATGGCAATACATACATGGAAGCTGCTGAAACAGGTCCACAGGCTGCAACCCAGCTACAGAGCTCAAGTGATGGACCACTAGGTAAGTAGAGCATACCCAGTTCATCTGTCATCTCAGCAAGCGAATGAACTCTGGGCAAAGGAATAAGAAAAGCAAAAGGAAGTGATTGGGGAGGGACTTGGTGAGAGTCAAGCAGAACGTTGGTGTGAAACAAGATTATCACACATTTTGGGCTAACAGGGTTTTACAAATGTGCACTTTAACCCTTTCTTTTAGGATCTACTAATCCCACAGGTGGGCCTATATTTTGGGGATCTAATAGAAAGAAGGACCACAATATGTACAATGGCTGAAATGATTCGGTGATACAGCTGGCCTGGGGAACTAATTCTGTGATGTTCTTTGACCTGCGGAACTGATAGAGTAACGCAGGTACTGTGCAGGGTTGGATAAAGTGTAAAACTCCTTATACGTAGTCTGTACCAAACGGTCCCAGGATAGGTATAGCATGGCATTTGATACAGGGTAAAACTGTCCCTAAAGCCCCATCAAACAATTCCAATGCAGTTATACTACAGGATACAGAGTAAAGCTCTATCTACTCTCTTCCATCAAACCCTCCAACAGCAAGTCATTAAATACAGAGTAAGATCCCTCTATGTTGTTCCATTGAACTGCCCAGGACAGATACAGCAGTGTAAAACTTCCTCTATACTGTCTGTATCAAATTGTCCTAGGACAAGTTTAGCACAGGTTCAAATACAGAGTAACATGCTCTCGAAACTGTCCCCATTAAATTCTTCTAGGACAGACTGCAAGTGGTTGGATACAGAGTAAAGCTCCATTTATCTTGTCTCCCTCAAGCATTCCCAAGGCAAGTACAGGGAAGGGTTAGATACAGATTAAAGCTCCACCTACACTGTAACCATCAAATGCACTCCGGACAGGTACAGCACATGGTTTGATACAGAGTACAATGCCTTCTACATTGTCTCCATCAAAGCTGTCAAGGTCAATTAATAATAGTCATAATAAATGGCCAGTTTATTACATATATATATGCTGTCAGTTGATTTTTCCAGTTATCAGACTGGCACAGCCTGATCCACATTGTTTGTTACTTAGCCGGCAATTGGGCCTTTGTTAAGGCAGGTCATGCCTGACCAACTTGGTTGAATTTTTCTAAGATGTAACCAGATGTGTAGATGAGATAGTGAGGACTGCAGATGCTGTATATGAGGCAATCTGCTTGGACTTCAACAAGAACGTTGATAAGGTCCCGCTGGAAGGCTGACAGTTAGGTAAGAGCCTATGGGATCTAAGAAAATTTGGCAATTTAGAACCTGATTTGGCTGAGTGACAGGAAGCAGAGGGATGCTGTTCTGACTGGAAGTCTGTGTCCAGTTCAGCATGGATCACAATTAGGACCCTACTGTTTGTTTGATATATAAACGATTTAAATTGAATGTAGGATAGTTAATCAGAAAGTTCTTGATAAGAAAATTGGTGTGGTGGTAAATACAGAGGAACCTTGATTATCCAAAGGACACGGGCAGGGAGTATTTCATTCCGTTAATCGAATGCTGGATATTCAAATGC
The DNA here is from genome assembly GCF_047496795.1 of Chiloscyllium punctatum. Lineage (NCBI taxonomy): Eukaryota > Metazoa > Chordata > Chondrichthyes > Orectolobiformes > Hemiscylliidae > Chiloscyllium > Chiloscyllium punctatum. The sequence goes on from NC_092748.1 coordinate 21,705,525, forward strand.
TGGATTAAATAGTTTAGTCAAGCTATTTTGTCAGATAATCCAAAATTCGGATAATTGAATGCTGGATAATCGAGGTTGCTCTGTAATGAGGAGGATATCCTTAGATCAAGGAGGATATAGACACGCAGGTAGGTCAGATGGGCTGATCAATGGCAAATGTATAGTTGCACTACCAAGGTATACAAGATTATGGGCCAAGTGTTGGAAAATGGGATTAGGATAGTTAGGTGGCAGTTTTTGACTGACGCAGACTGGATGGGCCAATGGGCCTTTGCTGTAGACCTCTATGACTGAACAGTTACCCAAATGGCACAAGGGATATACATCTGCCTCCACCTAATCTTCATGGGGCCCTGATAAACACCTAGAGTCATGGTTGTTCAGCTGTGGCTTTAAACATCCAGAATAGGGACTCTGGAACTGCAAACACATTGTCAGAAATGGGTGTGCCTGTGATGGGTGCAGAAAAGGTACAGAGAAGCAGGTGTCGGTGAGTAGACAGTAGAATTGGCATAGCTATCTGGTATGTGTACGGGGACACAGGGCCTTCTAGCCTAGGCTGGCTGGTGGCTTGCAGTCACAGTATTGCAGGCTGCTGTTCTGAGGTGGAAATATAAATCTACCATTCAAATAAATTTTACCATGTGCATCATTTTGAAGGGAATTTTGACAAGGTGTTTAAAGAAGGATGTAACATTCAAAGTCAACTCTCTCCGTTCATTTTGTGGGGTGGGGGGGTGGGGAGTGGGGGAAGTTCACCTTGTGGCAAGTTTTCACTGAAATCAAGGTGAGGGTGGATGGTAGTGGCAAGAGGGAAGGGGTGGTTATCGCTCAATATGATTCAACCCAGCTTTGTATGTGGAGAAAGCTCAATATCTTCTTTTTACGAAGAGGTATCAAAGCGGGTTAAGGCCTCTGTAGACTTTGAAAGTGATTTACTGGTTCTGTCCCTCCTTTCCTGAACTAAAGGTAATTTGGCTGGTTTTGGTCTGTTTACAATGTGTACATTTTTTAAAAATTGGAGCAAATTAATTTCTCTGACAATATTCAATTTCAAACAGAGCACTGAAGTCCCTTTTGAAGACTACAGGGGAATTATTTTTTGTACCATGTGTTATAAAAATGACAACTGAAAAAAATGGGGATATTATAAATGTTTGGCAAATTGGAATATTGTCAAGGAAATTCATAATTTTGGATGGTTCACTTGGGGACATAATGTCTTCACCTCTTCCAATGGTCCTTATAGGAGAAGGCCACGTACTGCAAATGAGGAATGAGATTTTGGAGACTGTTGGGCAAAGAGGAGTCTTGCAGAATACTGGAATTGATGAACAGATGGAGGAGACTGGGAATCGGGAGATGTTAATGAATAATGTTCAAGAAAAGGACATAAATGAGGAGTATGACGAACTGACTGAGGGTGAGGCACCAGCAGTGACTGTAAGAGATAATGGAGATGCCGACCAGATAGAACGTGCTGCAGCTAATCTTGATGATGGAAAACAAAGTGCATGTGACACACAAAGTCTTGGAGGTAAAGAGGTATCTGAGGAAATATGGCATGCCCTGGGATCTGGAGGAGGAATCCAATGCTGTGGTAGCATGGAGGAGAGTGAGAGTGAGAGTGACCTTGGAGTGAATGAGAAACATATGCAGGAAAATGTCAAACAGAAGCTTGATCATAATGAGAGATACCAGACTGAAGTTGGAGACCCGGAATCTCATGGAGGGATGAGGAAGGAAAATTATCCAGAATTTAGAAATGACATAGATGTCCTATGTAATGACAGTGCCGAGGCAGAAGCTGACAATCGAACCATTGTGGAGGAAACTCAAAAAGTCGTGCAACAAGTGCTGGAAAATGCGATAGAAACTCTGCAGCAGGACATGTGTGGGTATGATTTACAGGAAGAGTTGAGGAATGAGGAAAAAGAGGTCACCCAAGAGGGAGTAGGATCAATTCAGATGAGAGAGGATAACTTGACTGGGATGCAGGAGCAGTCTGCTGAAGTTGTTCATGTCAGAGAGAAGGAATTGGATGAGACAATGAACAAAGAGATGGGAGAGGAGCGGGTGGCCATGAGGGACATTGGGTTCCATCCTACAACAAACGAGAGTGAAATCTGCACAGGGAATCTTAACAATGAGTTAGGCACAATGAGTGGAGAAACAGGGTGTGTGCTGGATATTGCAATTGGTCAGAATGAAAAGTCTAAGTCCGGTGGAGGGGACATGGATTTCATGGTTAGCTCAGTACAGGATGAAGTTAAAAATGGAGAAGGAAGGGAGCAGTTAGTGGGCACAACCATTGTACAGCTAGAGAAAGAAGTGGAGGAAATTGCAGAAAAAGCTGAGATTGGAAATTATTCACTAACGCAGACAGACCAACAGGAGGTAGAGTTAGGTGAAAAGGTCACTTGCCATCTGATTGGAGCAAGAAGTCCAATAGTAGATGATGAAGTAAAACAGCCTTTTATCCATAATGAAGAATGGAAAGGTGAACCAACTGTGACAGGCAAGGCGGAAGGTGATTTACAGGAAGGAGAAGTGAAGGACCTGGGATTAGAGGAGGAACCAATCATTGATGAAGTCAAGTCAGATCCAGGTGTAGAGGAAGTTGACAGAACCAGTCAGGCAGTGCTCCAAGGAAAGGTAGAAGGTAATTTGGAAGCCAGTTGTCTTCAGGAAATGACACTGATTGGAGAGGAAAATAAAGCAGCAGTTGAGGTTGAGAATCAGGCCATTGGTGATGACAAAAGTTACCAAGGGGATGAGGTAAAGTGGCATGAAGAAGATGAGGAAAATATCCAAGACACTGGTGAAGCCAGGAGTCAGAGAAAGAATGAGGATATGATCATCAAAAACCATGATGAAAGGGAAATCAAAGGTCTTAGTCCTGATGAGGGCAAAGATCACGAAGGAGATAAAGAAGAGGAGATTGAACAGGGGAAAGACAGGGAGGTGGAAAGTCCAAGGAATTATGAGGATGAGATCAAAGGCATCAAGTGCAATGAGATCACGAGTCAAGGAGAGAAAGAGGATGAAACTGATGACAGTGCAGGTCAAAATGAGATTGAAGATTGTGAAGAGGTGGTGCCAGTTCCTGGGATAGTTAATAATGAGTTCAGGGAAAAGAGAGGTGAAAGTGAAAGCTCCAGTGCTAGGGAATCTGGTGAAGAGGAGAGTGAGGTCAGAGTTCCGATTGAAGAAGAGGGTGAGGTCAAAGGTCTAACTGAAGAAGGTGGTGAGGTCAAAGATCCCCAGGAAATGGAGGACAGTGAAGCCAGAGGTCCTGTTGAGGAGGATGAGGTTAGGGTTCAAGGTCTCCAAGAAGAGAATGGCAAGGTCAAAGACATCAGAGAGGAAGATAATGCCAAAGGGCTCAGAGAGGAGAATAGTGTGGACAAACACTCTGAAGAGGAGGATAAAGCCAAAGGCTTCAGAAAGGAGATGGTGAAAAGTCACCAAGAATGTAAGGAGGTTGAGATCACTTGTACCAAAGCAGAGGAGGGTAATGTCCAAGCCACGAGAAAGGATGAGTTCAAAGGTCCCCTTGAAGAGGTAGAGGATGGGGTCAAAGATCCCAGAGAGGAGGAGACCAAACATCCCAATGAGGGGATGATGGATGAGGTCATATTGCCCAAAGAAGTGGAGAAGGCCAAAGATGCCATAGAAGTGGTGGGGGTGGTCAGTGTCACAGAAGACGAGGATGAGGTCCAGTGTGAACTGAAAGTTGAGAAACTACTTTGCACAAACGTTAAGGGAACTGTGCAAGAAATGGGGAAGGAGGTCAGCCTAGGTGAAGAGTCAAAAGGAGTGTTTCCTAATTTGGGAACAACTAAAAAAGAGAGTGATGAAATGGAGGAAAAGATGGGATTTCAACAAAGTGAGTGTGAGTTAAGTGGGCAGGCAAGTGCTGTAGTCCAAGAGATTGACCAAGGGAGGCAAACACAAAACGAAGAAGAAACTAACAAGGGCAAATCAGAAACTAATACTGAAGGTGTTTATGAAGTAACGGACAGCAAAGACGACCAAGGAACACCAATAAAAGAAGAGGCTACAATAACTGAAGAGGTAACAGCTAAGGAGAGTCTGTCAGTGAGTAATGGGGAAGAGGTGAGGCAAGTGAAAGAGTACAGTAGCAATAAAGAATTTGAGGGAGATACTCAGCTGTCAGAAGGGTTTGTAAGTGAACTTGTAGAAAACAATGAAAGAGAAAGGCACAAATTGAATGAAAAGTCAGAGGAAGTAGCACAAGGGAATGTGAAACCAGATTCTCTAAAGAATGCGACGGTTTTGGATAATGTTATAGACCAAGGTGAGACCCAAAGCTCCAGTGCAAATGAACGCATGGTATGTGGGGAAGAGGAAGGAAAGGTCGAAGGTCTAATTGAAGAAGAGGGTGAGGTCAAAGGTTCCCAAGAATTTGAGGGGGATGCTGCCAAAGAGGACAGGACAGAAATACAAGACAGAAAGAGAGAAGACATTGTAAATGAGGAAAGGGATATGTCTGTGAGTGGCATGAAACCACAACACAAGACACCAGGCTGTAAGTCAACCAAAGGTGGGGCTGATGATGCACCAGTCTCTCAAACTGGTGTGGAGCAGGAGCAAGATGATGAGAAAGGAGATAGGTTTGAGTGTAATGAAGCAATGAACGAGATATTAGGAGATGAAACTCAGGATCGGAAGGAGGTGTTTGAAGTTGAAGTGGAAAGGGGAGAAGTGGATTCTGGAAATGAGACAGGACCTAAGCCCATTATGAGTACAGAGCTCAATGAGCAAATAAAACTCACTGTAGACAACACTGGGGATAGAATGCCAATACAACACAAGCAGGAGGGAGAGCAAGGCGGGCAGAGAAATGAGTGTACGATCAACAACGACCAACAATCCGAACATAGTGGGGAGTCACCACAGGACAGCGGGCAGAGTATTAAGTCTGACATGAGCATGTGGGACGACAAAGAGATGGAACAAAACCCAGAAATGGCTGAAGCAGGAAAGGATAGTAAGAGAAAAAGCAAAACCAAAGATGACTGTTTGCTATCATGAGACCAAATTACAATCAGTAAATAGCACTGTGGAATTCAAACTGTACATTGCACTGTGTCAGAACTGCTATTTTAATATAAAGTTATCTGTTTGTCATTGATAAGATTTGGATTTGATCATAAGCTGATATTTGCACTAGAATTTGAGCTACACTTGGTCCTACTTTACCAAATCCTATCTTCAGTCGTGTGCCCCCCAACTGCAGATTATGATTGTTCTTTAGTTTTTCAGGAAGAGCACAATTAAAGAGCATTCAAATTCTTCTTTCCACGTCTCTCGTAGCTTGCCATTGGCAGCTGATTTTAAGTTGATCGACATAATGCCATGTGATTGCTGTTTGACAGAGCATTAGATAGAAGCTTGAAGCCATGGTAGTTTATTCCAACATTTACCATTTTCTGTGCCTTAAGTTTAATGAACCACATTCTTTGATGCACTGAATACTTCACATACTGTTTCAGGAGATGCTTTGCGCATTAACTCCATTGCACAATCGATGCACAGTGTGTCTCCTAATTTCTTGATGGATAAAATTGGCTAGTGTGGAATTGAAGATTGGAGGGCCCTGAGATCACTTCCTGTCTTGTGCAGAGAGTAATAATGCATATTAGAGTAATAGTAAGGGTGCTTCCATTGCCCAACATCCTGGGTTAGGCAAGGAAAGTCAGCAGGGGACACAGGTTTGTATTCAACTAGGAATGCTAATCCTCAACCTACTTCAGAGACTCCTGGATTGTACAGGGATAGAAAATTCACCAGGTCCAACAACAAAATTATTTATATAGCTCCTGTAACATTCTAAAACCTCCTAAGCTGTTTCATGGGTTTGTAATTAAGTGAAATACAGGCCACAAAAACTGCTATAAGGTTAGCTGGCCAAAAACTTAGGTTTTAAGGTGTATTTAAGAAGAGGTAAGGGAGGTGGAGATGTTTAGGTTGTTAATTCCACAACAATTGGCATTTGAGGGGTCAGAGAAAGTTACAGAGGTAGGGAGGATAAGAGCATGTAGTGACCTGAAATAAGAATGGGAACTCTAATATTGAGGTGTTGCTTGACTGGCAGTGCACATTGATAAGCAAGCACAGGAGATACAGGAATGGGACTTGAGCTGAGTAAGAACATGGACAGCAGAATTTTGGACGTTGTCTATTTATAAAGGCAGAATATGGGAGACCAGTTGTGAGTGTATTGGAAGAATTGCATAGGTAACTTAGGCATGAATTAAGAATTTTGGCAGGTTTAAGTAGAGAAGAGGAAAAAAAATCGAGCAACATTACAGCGCTGGAAATAAGCAATAGTGCAGATATGTTGTTCTGGCTCAAGTATAACACCAAGATTGCTACAGCCTGGTTCAGCCTCAGATAGTCATCAGGGACGTTGGCTCAGTGGTTAGCACTGCTGCCTTACAGTACCAGAACCATTTTAAGGCAGAACCATTGACCACATCCCATCCATATTTTTAATCACAGTCTAGTTTGCCCAATGTTAGAGAAATAGAAAAACCAGCTAAGGTTCTCTTGATCCTTGTCCAATAAGTCTTGTGTTCAGATTGAGAGAAAATTAGTTTGTGTTCCTACTCCCGGCCCCTGTCCAGTGAGCCCATTATCACTTAGAGAGAAAATTAGCATGCATGCCCATTCTTGACCCCTGTCCAATGAATCCTGTGTTTGTGAGAGGGAAAATCAGCCAGTGTTCTTTCTCTGATCCCTGTCTAGTAGGCTATGTGTTAGAGAAAGGGAAAATATAATTTGTGTTTCTGCTCCTGGTCCCTGTCCAGTGACTCCTCTGTTCGAGAAAAGAGAATCAGGTAGGGCTTAGCTGCACAGTGTAGTTGTGTGGGATAATAGATTAAAAATCACACATCACCAGGTTATAGTCCAACAGGTTTATTTGGAAGCACTAGCTTTCAGAGAGCTGCTCCTTCATTAGGTAGCTGTTGGACTATAACCTGGTGTTGTGTGATTTTTAACTTTGCCCACCCTGTCCAACACCAGCTCCTCCACATTAGGGATAACAGGTGACAGTGAGATTGAACTCTAGCTGTATGCAGTCCTTTTGGATAATCTACTGACACTGACTAAGCTCAAACAGTGCATTGTACTCAGGTATGAGAACACTTGCTCATAGCAATGTAACCCGTTCCCCCATGAGAATACAGTATATACTTTCAGAACAGCAGAGGAGCAAGGGTAATGTGCATCTTGTGTACTCTAAATGGCCTGTCCTGCGCAGACTGTAAATTATGTACCCTGTCCCTTTGCAAACTCTGTGCTGCATGATTCATGTCCTAACCTGGCGCAGATATATATAATGATACATTGCATGTCTGTTTTTGACTGAACAGTATATTACCACTTGCTGCACTTATTGCATATTATGATATACCTGACTGCAGACTAAATATGATGTATGTTTATGCCACTGCTGACTGTGTTTCCATGCTGTAATTGCTATTCTATGGTATGTTCATGTATGGCCATTGCATTTAGAATATCAGCTCAGTATAAGTTTATGTGAGGTGTGACAGGGACAGGGTTATGTGGTTCTTCAAGATGCTCTAAATCATGATGAAAGACCTGTGATTTCAGGTGGTTCAGGTTGTAAGTGAAATCATTCAATTCTTGGCGATGTGCCTTGTGTTTAGATATTTGAGACAGTTGACAAACCATACCGTGGGTGACTGTGTTTAACATCATTTTACAGCTTTCAAATGGATTGAGTGCCTCAAACTATCTTTGAAAACAACTGCACTGTAAACATGACATGCTAATGCATCACTGAGCTACAATCTGAATAAAAGGCTCATGTTTTGATTTTAATCAAATTATTTCAAGCTGTGAGTCATTCTGTACCCGTGCTTTACATTAAATTACAACACAATCAATTTGTGAATATATCTATAAAACAGTTATTTGTATGTTTAGTGGTTTTGGAAGGGCTCTTATTCTTGTTTATATGGGTCTAGTTTTTCATATTCAAAATTCAAAATAATGCAGTTCTACCAGTGGCTGAGCTAGTAACTGGCCAAAGGGCTGCTGAACCATCTAGCTTAGGAAGCTAGTCTGCCATCAGTTAGCGAGTCTCAGCCAGAACAGGAGTTGGGGTCATGCAGAAAGCTTCAATGTCTTCATGACTGGGAAGAAAAAAGTCAGCCTAGGTTTTTGATTACTGATTCATATCTGTAGAGGCTTTCTGATATGTGCATTTGATAGTTAGTTTGTTTAGGTACATGTACACAGCGTGTACATATGTCTAGGTGCATGTGCACAGAGGTATGTGTACCTGCATCTGTGTGCAGGTATGTGCAGCTGTGAGAAGTTAGTTGCAAATGTATGCATGGGTGCAGGTGTATTCAAAGAGACAAAGGTATATGTATGACAGTTTGTGGCAAAGTATGACTGTTTATGTTGATGTATATGCATATGTGTACAAGTGTGTATGAATGTATGTGTGAGCATGTGTGTGCAGGTGAGTATCTTTGTATATGTGGGAGAAAGGTTGAATGCACATTGATATCAATGTAGTGGCGCAGCTTTAACTATCAGCAGTTGTATATGTGGAGGTGTGTGCACACTGGTGTTATGTGTAAGGTTATGAGAGTAGGTCTTAGTATGTTGGAGATGTGAGTTTCTGACAGTCGGTGCATTTGTGCCATGCAAGTATGAGAAGGTGTATGTGCACTCATTTTTGAATGTACCTGTTCAAGTGTATATGTATGTATGTGTCTCTGTGGGTGTATATGCACCTTTTCTCCTTACAACTGCTCCCCAGCAGTGGAGAATGCCACTCCTGGCAACCTTGGGCATCCTCTTAATTCAAATATTCCTCAACATTGATGTATGAGATACCAGGGACACAGAACCCTAACCCCTTACTATGGGAGAATTTACAGACACAGAAACCAATCCAGTTATGTTGGGGTCCACAGAACTCGACCTGTTACTGTGTCAGCATATAACAGTCAACAACAACAATTTGCATTAGCACCTCCAACGTGGCCTGGGATTAAAAGTTAATTGTCTCTTGTGAGTATTGTCCTTCATGTCCCAATGTTAAAATTAGGACTTCCAACAAAATCCCACGTAACAATCTTTGACCAGTCATTATCACCTCTTACCCCATTCCAGCAGATGGCAGCAATCTGCTATTTTCCATCTTGTGCAATATCCCATTTTCCATCATGTGTAATATCCCTGACCTGAGAGAATTTCGTCTTCATTCTCCTCAGTGTCTCCAGCCCTTTCTTATTCTGAGAAGCACTCTGACTAACAAGTGCTGTTCCTGTAAGTCTCAAACTCTGCTCTTGTGTCACTACTATTGCTAAGGGCACTGTTTCTTGCTTGAGCTTCCTGTTCTGATGAGCAACCAATGCTGAAAAGTGTGTGTTTGCGTTCATACTGGTTGAGGAAAGGTTTGTGGTTGGTTGCGATACATCTATCACATAGTCCACAGTTCGATCCTTTCACTGACACTCTCACAATAAATGGGCATGTGAGAATTTGTATTGGAAAGCAACCAACAACCATGGAACTGCAGCCTAAGACGGGAAAAGGTGTAGGGGGAACGTGGTGTATATGTTTAATTGCCAATCCTTCTCCAGGTGGCAGTTAGAAAAATGGCATTTAGTAGGTAATTGAGATATCAGAGGAAAATTGAAGGGAAGCTACTATGTCCTGGCATGTTGAATACTGTGCAGTTTGACAATATGCTCAATATGATGCCTGAGATCACAGATACCATCTGCAAAAACCTGCATGCAGCTCATCTTTTAACAATGCTTTCACTGACCTCACTGGAGGGTTAAGCCTCCACTTCAGGAAGATCATGGTTAGGGCAAGTAGTGAATTTATTCCCACTTGTTCAATGCCTCACACTGTAGATGGATTTGACACTTCAGTGCCTGCACATTCTGTTCCTGAACATAGCTAAATGTTTCTATTTGTCTACCAGCTTCATCAGAAAGGAGTCCTTGCCACCGTCAGCTGGCTTTAGATTTTTAACACTTTTCTGACTTCATTTACTCTTTTAAGTACTCCCTTGGTCGTGTTCATTGTGGATTCACAGTAGAGCAAAGCTCTCTGAATTTTAATATTCCTCAACACTGGTGTATGAGATACCAGGGACACTGAACCCCATCCAGTTACTGAGTAGGGACAGTCAACAACAACACATTGTCTTACCATATCAAAGGTACTAATTAAATTCAATCGAAGATGCAAACAGAACCACTGCAAAGCAAAATGTCAAAGAGGTAGGTTCAAATAGTTATCTTAAAGGGGCAAAAGGTAATGGGGCAGAGAGATTTAGAACTTAGGACTTTGCAGGCTGAAGACATGCCCACCAATAATTATTAACATGTAAGTGAGGATATTCAGGTAAAGAGAATTAGACATACCCTGATGAATTGTAATTCATATTTTGGTGAATTGTAAGGCTAATGGTGATTGCAGGGATAGGAAGGGATGAGGAATGCACAGTTTTGAAAGCAAGGTTGAAAGTGTTTAATTATAGAGGTGTTGCTAAATTGAGCGTCAAGCTAGGACAGTAAGCATAAGGGTGGGTGGTGAAAAAAACCCAGACTTAATTCAATTCCCGCCTCAGGCGACTGACTGTGTGGAGTTTGCACATTCTCCCCGTGTCTGCGTGGGTTTCCTCCGGGTGCTCCGGTTTCCTCCCACGGTCCAAAGATGTGCAGGTTAGGTGAATTGGCCATGCTAAATTGCCCATGGTGTTAGGTAAGGGGTAAATGTAGGGGTATGGGTGGGTTGCGCTTCGGCGGGTCGGTGTGGACTTGTTGGGCCGAAGGTCCTGTTTCCACACTGTAATCTAATCTAATCTTATTGGAAATAACAAGAAATATAGCAGAGTTTTGGATGACCTCACATTTACAGAATATACATAATGGAGGAGGACAAGAAGTAGGTTAGAATAGTCAAATGTACAGGTAACAAAAGCATAAATGAAGGAACAACTGAGCTGAAGCAGGGTTAGAGAGAGGTGATATTAGAGAGTTGGAAATGAGTAGTCTTGTGAACACACACAAAGGTGACTGGGATTGCAAACAGGCTGATTCAGCCTCACAGTGGAGAAGTAGAGTTTGCAGCAGGGATCTAAGACAACAACTTCAATTACACAAGGGACACCAGACAAGCAATCAGGAAATTCAGAGATAGCGGAGCGGGGTCAAGATGACCGTGTTGATGTAGAGCTTGGTGCTGTCCATGTATATTCGGAAACCGAGGCTATTTTCAGATTGCTAAGGAGCATCAAATAGAGGAGGGCTGAAGGAAGATCACATGAAGGGAGCGGGGCTTACTAGGCGTGATGTGGGAATGAGAAAGTACAGATTCCTGTCCCATCATTGTGTATGGCACCATTCCTCAGAGAAGTATTATGTTAATATACTGTCAGCGAATCTGGCCGCAACAAAACATTTAGAGGTGTGAAATGTGGAAGGCAAAATTCTTTTTGTGGCAATTTTCAGTAACTCCTTTCTGGTGTAACAAATGTCTCCCAATTACTTCATGCTTGTCATGTCATATGCTGTGTGCTCATTCACTAACTGTACTAGTAATGTTGCTTTTAAATATAATTGTGTACATTTCTCTTGTTAAAAAAAATCTTTGCAAGCTGCAAACAGTTCACTAATCTAGTTATAACACACCAAGGGAATACCCTCATCTCACAATCTGATACCAGCCAGTCACAGTTCAAAGGTTTGTAACCAGGCACAGTGACATCACTAAACATCAAATGTGCCTGGGTTTGGTGGGCAATGATGCTCCCTGGACTGTGTCAGTGCTTGAGGCTGACATGAGTCACTACATGATTTCCACTCCTTTTCTCTGTAACTTTCTCTTACTTTGTCTTTTACTCTGTTACTATTTTTTCATCTTTCTTTCATTGCATCTGTGTCTCTGTCTCAATCTTGCCTTGTGGCTCTCATTCTTTCTCTCCGTTATCTCTCACTTTCTAACTTGGTCTCCATCTTTCTATTTGCTTTCTCTTTCTCTCAATTTGTGTTTCCTTCACGATCACTCAGTCCATTTCAGCCTCTTTCTTACATCCTCTCTCTGTTTTGCTTGTTTTCGCTCTCTCTGGTGTGTTATAATGTTTGATGTAACCCCAAGTTAAAGGATAATGAGATTTTGTGTTCCAGTTCTGTTTGACCGTAGAGAATTTGCATGCTAAACAAAATGGAAGATTAGACTGTTTGCACGCAGTCCGAGGTTCCAGCAATCACACTGACGTTGAACTAAACCTAGGCTGACCCTTGCCGTGCCTTGTGGTATGTGAATAACTCATTCAACTTTCTACACTAACTTTAGCATTTCTTCATTCTCTTTAGTCTTGTGTTTATTGTTAAACTTGAAAAAAATTCACTTCAGACTTTTTCACAAAATGCTTTGTTTGTTTTCTCCTTCTCCAGATTTTAGGACAAAAATTTTAATAGATGAAAAAGAAGCCTTATTAGAGCAGGTAAGGATTTTGTGTGTGTGTTAGTTTGTTTGTTGGCGGCATGTGTGTGCGTGTATTTGGAGCAGAGAATGCAGATAAGTGGCAGCAAGTGAGGCAGGCTGGAGGGGGAGCAGAGACAGGTTGGGGAGGAATGTGTTGGGAATCAAGTGGGGAGAGAGGAGAGAATTTGCAGGCTGCTGAGACTTTAAAGGATAAAGGGCATAGGTGCAGGTTGGAGAAGAGTGAGGGCAAGTTGATTAGGGGAGAGGGGCCAAGTTGGTAGAGTGAGGGGTGCAAGAAGTAGAGGAAGGTTAGTAAATGGAAAGGAGAGGGAGAACAGAGGGAGAAGGGTGACTTTTTGATGGAGGAAGGATCGGCAATTAAGAAGAGGTGGAGGAGATCGGAAAAGTAGGAATGATGTTGAAGGGGAAGTTGGCTGAGCTAGAGGAGGGGTAAAAGAAGGTAAAGGAAGGTTTTCTTGCAGTGCTGGATGTTTCTTCCATTCCCATATACTGGGTAGTATGATGGATCAAATGCATCCCTAGAGTTTGTTTTCAAATAGAGTCTGAGATGACAGGATGAATGCAGCTGTGAGTGTCCTGCCTGTGAAGATGAAAGTATTGCCAGTCAACCAAACAATGAAAAAGGCAGCAAAATGTCACATTTTAGGGAGGAGAAAATGACTGCTAAGATTAGGACAGAGCTCTGATGCAGATAGCTGTTTTGTGTTTCTCTGTGTTCAGATCCAGCATGTGCAGTTTTCATTTCCTCCCGTACTGAATCAGTCTTTTCCACATCAGATTAAAAAATTAAAAGCACAACTGGATGAGAGAACCAAGAATGGAACAGTGGAAAAGGCAGAGTCCAGTGACACCATTTTGGAAAATGGGACAGATGTACAAGTGATTGAAATGCAAAGTAAGCTTCAATTTCCTATCATGTATATGTATGTCTATCTTTGTTGTGTTCATTTTATTAATAATTCCTCCCATGACTGCACAATCGTTCCAGTCCAGTGAACTCTGTTGGCTTCTCCTTGCTATGGCTAATCATAAGAGTGACACCAGATTCCTGGCAGTTAAGACCCGTGTCTGCTCAATTCAGCAAAGGGCCCTTTGCCTATCAAGTCTGCGTTGACATAACTACTAAAAATGCTCTTTTGTTCCTGTACTTGTCTTATATCCATGAATGTCCTGATGTTTGAAGTACATATCCAAATATATTTTGAAGGTTATAAGGTTTCTAGCCTCCACTACTTTCCCAGACAGTGCATTCCAGATTGAGGCTAGAAAAAAATTGGTTAACTAACATCTGTTTTGAGGAAGGTTCATTGGACTCGAAACGTTAACGTTGATTTCCCTCCACAGGTGCTGCCAGGCCTGCTGAGCTTTTAAAGCAATTTCTGTTTTTGTCGCCTAACTAAAGTTGTGTACAGTGGTAACATGACTTACCAATTTTTATACTCTATGCCCCGACCGATAAAGGCAATCATGCCATATGGCAGATTGAGCACCTTATCAACTTGTGGCCACTTTCAAGGAATTGTGGACTTGATCCCTCTATGTTGATACTACTGAGGGTTCTGTCATTTACTGTATATTTCTCTCCTGTATTAGATCTTCTAAAATTACAGAATTTAGTTGTCAACCTAATTGCTTTTGAAAACGTGGCAATGAACCACGTTATTGAAAGGTTGGAGTCTTTGAGGTGTAGGTACATCACAGTGCTGTTAGGAAAAGAGTTCTAGGATTCTGACCCAGCAACAATGAAGGTACAGTAATTAATTCCAACTAAGAATAGTGTGTGACTTTGAGGTGAACAGGTTGGTGGCGGTGGTCCTATGCATTTGCTGCCCACGTCCTAGTTTTGTAGAGATTGCCAATTTGGAAGGACATGTTGAAGGAGGCTATTTGAGTTACTATAGTGCATTTTATAGCTGCCACTATACATTGGCAATGGACGGATTGACTGTTGAAAATGGTGGATGAGATGCCAAGTGGGCTGTTGTGCTCTGGCTGATGTCAAGCTTCTTGACTATTTTTGGAGCTGCACTCACCCAGGCCATCACAATCCTGATTTATTCTGCATAAATAGTGGCCAGGCAATGGAGAGTCAAAACGTGACTTACTCGCCACTGAATCCTAGCCTCTAATCTGCTCTAGATGACTGGTGCAGTTCAGTTTCCAGTCAAGTTAACTCTTAGGATGTGGGGAATCCAGTGATAGCAACAATAATATTGTTGTGAGAGATGATCATAGCCTGGGCCTTCCGTGATACAGGTTACTTGCCATTTAACAGCCCAAGCATGGATGTCATCCAGATGTTGGTCATTGATGGAACTGAAGATGATGGACGGGCCTGAGGAATTTTTAAAAAATTCTCTCATGGGACCTGAGCTTTGCTAGCTTTCCAGTATTTACTGCTCATCCCTATTGACCTCCAGAAGGTGGTGGTGAGCTACATTTTAATTAGATTAGATTCCCTACAGTGTGGAAACAGGCCCTTCGGCCCAAACAGTCCACACCAACCCTCCGAAGAATAACCCACCCAGACCCATTTCCCTCTGACTAATGCACCTACCACTATGGGCAATTTAGCATGGCCAATCCACCTAACCTGCACATCTTTGGACTGTGGGAGGAAACCAGAGCATCCAGAGGAAACCCATGCAGACACAGGGAGAATGTGCAAACTCCACACAGTCACCTGAGGCTGGAATCGAACCTGGGACCTTGGCGCTGTGAGGCAGCAGTGCTAACCACTGAGCCACCGTGCATTCTCAAACTGTTGCAGTCCATGTGCTATAGATAGACCTACAATGCTGTTAGGGAGGGAATTCCAGATTCTGACCCAGTGACATTGAAGGAATAATGATTATGTTTCCAACTTAGGTTGGTGAGTGGCTTGGAGGGGAACTTGCAAGTGGTAGTGTTCCTATATATCTGCTGTCTTGGTTGATGGTAATGGTCATGGGCTTGGAAAGTGCTATCTAATGGTGCTAACTCCATGGTTTTTCAACTTATCGAAAAGACAGAGAGGTGGGCAGAGGGGGTGGGGTTGCCTTGTTAGTTAAGAACAAAATTAAATCTATGGTATTGAATGACATAGCGTCGGATGATGTGGAGTCTGTGTGGGTGGAATTGAGGAACCACAAAGGCAAAAAAACCATAATTGGAGTTGTGTATAGACCTCCTAACAGTGGTCATGACCAGGGACGCAACATGTACCGGGAAATAGAGAAGGCATGTCAGAAAGGCAAGGTTACATTGATCATGGGAGACTTCAATATGCAGGTGGACTGGGTAAATAATGTTGCTAGTGAATCCAAAGAAAGGGAATTCATGGAATGCTTACAGGATGGCTTTTTGGAACAGCTTGTCATGGAGCCCACAAGAGAGCAGGCTATTCTGGACCTAGTGCTTTGCAATGAACCAGACTCTATAAAAGATCTTAAAGTAAGGGAACCCTTAGGAAGTAGCGACCATAATATGGTAGAGTTCAGTCTGGAGTTTGAAAGGGAGAAGGCAAAATCTGATGTAATGGTGTTACAGTTGAATAAAGGTAATTATGAGGGCATGAGAGAGGAACTGACTAAAATAGACTGGAAGCAGAGGCTAACCGGGAAGACAGTAGAGCAAAAATGGCAGGAGTTTGTAGGTATAATTGAGGACACTGTACAGAGGTTCATTCCCAAGAAAAGAAAGATTAACCGGGGAGGGATTAGACAACCTTGGCTGACAAAGGAAGTCAGGAAATGTATTAAAGAAAAAGAGAGATCCTATAAAGTGGCTAAGAACAGTGGGAAATCAGAAGATTGGGAAGGATACAAAAGCAAACAGAGGATAACAAAGAGTGTAATAAGAAATGAGAGGATCAAATATGAAGGTAGGCTAGCCAGTAATATTAGAAATAATAGTAAAAGTTTCTTTCAGTACATAAGAAACAAACGACAGGCAAAAGTAGACATTGGGCCACTTCAAACTGATGCAGGAAGCCTAGTGATGGGAGATAAGGAAATAGCAGGAGAACTTAACAAGTACTTTGCGTCAGTTTTCACAGTGGAAGACATGAGTAATATCCCAAAAATTAAAAGGTGTCACGCGGCTGAGTTGAGTATGGTTGCCATTACGAAAGAGATAGTGCTAGAAAAGTTAAAAAGTCTTAAAATTGATAAATCTCCTGGCCCCGATGGGATACACCCTAGAGTTCTGAGAGAGGTGGCTGAGGAAATAGCAGAGGCATTGGTTGAGATCTTTCAAGAGTCACTGGAGTCAGGAAAGGTCCCAGATGATTGGAAGATGGCTGTAGTAACCCCCTTGTTCAAGAAAGGATCAAGGCAAAAGATGGAAAATTATAGGCCAATCAGCTTAACCTCGGTTGTTGGTAAAATTCTAGAATCCATCATTAAGGATGAGGTTTCTAAATTCTTGGAAGAGCAGAGTCTGATTAGAACAAGTCAACATGGATTTAGTAAAGGGAGGTCATGTCTGACAAACCTGTTGGAATTTTTTGAAGAGGTAACAAGTAGGTTAGACCAGGGAAACCCAGTGGATGTGGTCTATCTAGACTTTCAAAAGGCCTTTGATAAGGTGCCACACGGGAGGCTGCTGAGCAAGGTGAGGGCCCATGGTGTTCGAGGTGAGCTGCTGGGATGGATTGAGGGTTGGCTGTCTAACAGAAGGCAGAGAGTTGGGATAAAAGGTTCTTTTTCAGAATGGCAGCCGGTGACGAGCGGTGTCCCGCAGGGTTCGGTGCTGGGGCCACAGCTGTTCGCATTATATATCAATGATTTGGATGAGGGAACCGGGGGCATTCTAGCGAAGTTTGCCGATGATACGAAGTTAGGTGGACAGGCAGGTAGTACTGAGGAAGTGGGGAGGCTACAGAAGGATCTAGACAGGTTGAGAGAGTGGTCCAGGAAATGGCTGATGGAATTTAACGTGAGCAAGTGCGAGGTCTTGCACTTTGGCAAAAAGAATAAAAGCATGGACTACTTTCTAAATGGTGAGAAAATTAATAAAGCCAAAGCACAAAGGGATCTGGGAGTGCTAGTCGAGGATTCTCTAAAGGTAAACATGCAGGTTGAGTCTGTGATTAAGAAAGCGAATGCAATGTTGTCTCTTATCTCAAGAGGGTTGGAATATAAAAGCAGAGATGTACTACTAAGACTTTATAAAGCTCTGGTTAGGCCACATTTGGAGTACTGTGTCCAGTTTTGGTCCCCACACCTCAGGAAGGACATACTGGCACTGGAACGTGTCCAGCGGAGATTCACACGGATGATCCCTGGAATGACAGGTCTAGCATATGAGGAACAGCTGAGGATACTGGGATTGTATTCGTTGGAGTTTAGAAGATTAAGGGGATACTTAATAGAGACGTACAAAATAATACATGGCTTGGAAAAGGTGGATGCTAGGAAATTGTTTCTGTTAGGCGAGGAGACTAGGACCCGTGGACACAGCCTTAGAATTAGAGGGGGTCATTTCAGAACAGAAATGCGGAGACATTTCTTCAGCCAGAGAGTGGTGGGCCTGTGGAATTCATTGCCACGGAGTGCAGTGGAAGCCGGGACGTTAAATGCCTTCAAGGCCGAGATTGATAGATTCTTGTTGTCTAGAGGAATTAAGGGCTACGGGGAGAACGCTGGTAAGTGGAGCTGAAATGCGCATCAGCCATGATTGAATGGCGGAGTGGACTCGATGGGCCGAATGGCCTTACTTCCACTCCTATGTCTTATGGTCTAAGAAGCCTTTCTGCATTTTTACAGTTCATCTTATAGATGATGTATAGTGCTGGTACTGACTGTTGGCCGTGGAAAAAGTGGTTGCTTGTAGATGTGGTGCAAATTAAGTGGGCTGCTTTGACCTGGATGGAGTCAAGCTTAGGTGTTGTTGAAGCTCCATCCATCCAGAAAAGTGAGGAGTACTCTATCACACTCCTGACATGTGTCTTGTAGATGGTTAACAGGTTTGGGGAGTGAGTTATTTGCTGTGGCATGCCTAGCCTCTGATCTGGTCTTGTACCACTGTATTCATATGGTGAGCTCAGTGAGTTTCTGGTCAGTGGTAAGCCAGAAGATGTAGATGGTATGGGATTCAGTGTTGGTAACACTATTGAAGTCAAGGGGCAGTGATTAGATCATATCTCATTGGTTATCGTCATTGCCTAACATTTGTTTGGCATGTATATTACTTTCCACTTGTCAGCCCAAGCCTGGATATTGTTCAGGTCTTTGTTGCATTTGTACATGGACTATTTCAGTATCTGAGGAGCCAAGAATGGTGCTGAATACATACATATACACATTCTGATCTTGGATGAAGGGAAAGTCATTGATGGAGCAGCTGAAGATGGGTTGGTCCACAATACTATCCTGAGATGACTGACCATCAATAACCACAACCATCTTCAGACGTGCATGGTGTGATTTCAATCAGTGTATAGTTTATCTCCTGCTTCTCAATGATCCCAGGCATGTTAGGGCTCCTTGATGCCACACTCAATCAAATGTGGCTTTGATGTCAATGGGTGTCAGTCTTACCTCGCCTCTGAAATTCAGTATTTTTGTCCATGTTTGAACCAAGGTCAGGAGTTGAAAGACCCTGGCAGAACACAAACACTTTTGGAATATTGTGTGCAATTCTGGTCTTCCTCCTATAGGAAGAATGTTGTTGAAATTTAAAAGGGTTCAGAGAAGATTTAAAGTATGTTGCCAGGGTTAGAGTGTTTAAGCTGTAAGGAGAGGATAAATAGGGTGGGGCTGTCTTTTCTGGAGCATTGGAGGCTGAGGGATGATGTTATAGAGGTTTATAAAATCATGAGGGGCATGGATGGGGTAGATAGACAAGGGTGGGTGGGTGAGTCCAGAACTAGAGGGCATAGGTTTAGGGTGAGAGGGGGAAGATTTAAAAGAGACCTAAGGGCAATGTTTTCATGCAAAGGGTGGTGCGTGTATGGAATGAACTACCAAAGGAAGTGGTAGAGGCTGGTACAATTACAACATTTTAAAAGGCATCTAAATGGGTACATGAATAGGAAAGGGTTAGAGGGATATGGGTCAAGTACTGGCAGATGGGACTAGATTAATTTCGGATATCTGGTCAGCATGGATGAGTTGGTCTGAAGGGTCTGTTTCCGTGCTGTACATCTCTATGACTATTACAAATTGGGCACCAGTGAGCTGTTTGTTGCTTAGCAGGTACTGCGTGATAGCACTGTTGATGACATCTTCCATCAGTTTACTGACAAATTAAATTGCCAAGCTGAGTTTCTCCTGCTTTTTATGCATAGGACTTAGCCGGGCAATTTTCCATATTGTTGCATTGATTCCTGTGTTGTAGCTATACTGGGACAAGTCGGCTACAAGTGCGGCAAATTCTGGAGCACAGGTCTTCAATACTATCACCAGAATGTTGTCTTGTGGTGTTCAGTGCCTCCAATCATTTTTTGATACATCTCTATGACTGAAAACAAGCATTTGTGATGCTGAGCACCTTAGGAGAAGGCCAAGATAGATCATCCACTTGGCATTTCTGGCTGAAAGTTATTGGAAATGAATCAACCTTATCTTCTGCACAGATGTGCTGCGGTCTCCCAAGAGTGAGGATGGGGATATTTGTGAAGCCACCTCCTTCAGTGAGTTGTTTAATTCTCCACTGTCATTCATCATTATTCATGAGTGACTGTGATAGGACTACAGAGCTTAGGTCTGATCTTTGTGGTAGGATCTCTCTATCACTTGGCACACAAACATTCCTATCTGGTGACACCTCATTTTAGGTAAGACTGTTGCTGCTTCGAGCAGCTCTCCTGCACTCCCCATTGAACCAGGGTTGATGACCTTGCTTGATGGTAATGACTGAGTGGGGGCAGTTGCCAGGCCATAATGCTGAAAATTGTGCTGGACTAGGATTCTGCTGCTGTTCATAGCCAATAACATTTCCTGGATGCCCAGTCTTGAGTTGCTAGGTCTGTTCAATGTCTGTCCCATTTAGTGTGGTGATAATAGCACATAATACAACGGAGGATATTCTCATTGTGAAGGCAGAACCTCATTTCCATAGAACTATGCAGTATTTGCTCTTACTGATGCTGTCATGAGCAGATGCCTCTGCAGTCAGAAAATCGGTGAAGGATGAGGTCAAGTATGTTTTTCCCTCTTGTTGGTTCCCTCACCATCTGCTAAAGATACAGTGTAACAGCTATGATATTTAGGACATGATCAGCATGAGCCACTCTTGGTGATGAATAGTGAAATTGCCCAGCCAGAGGGTATTTTGCACCCTTGCCACGTTTAGTGTTTATTCCAAGTGTTGTTTAACATGGATAATTGTTCAATGTACTCATTCATTGGTTGAGGGAGGATGGTATATGGTAATCAGCAGGAAGTTTTCTTGCCCTTGTTTAACCTGATTGACTCCAGATCCCACTCTATGTTAACTCCCAAGGTAACCCTCTCCCAATTGTATAGCACTGTGCCTTCATCTCTTCTGTCTTGCTGATGGGCAGGACATATCCAAGGATGATGGTGGTGATGTCTGGGATATTGTCTGTAAATTATAGTGTCATAGAGATGTACAGCATGGAAACAGACCCTTCGGTCCCACCCGTCCATGCCGACAAGTTATCCCAACCCAATCTAGTCCCACCTGCCAGCACCTGGCCCATATTCCTTCAAACCCTTCCTATTCGTATACCCATCCAAATGCCTCTTAAATGTTGCAATTGTACCAGCCTCCACAACTTCCTCTGGCAGCTCATCCCATATATGTACCACCCTCTGTGTGAAAAGGTCTCTTTTATATCTTTCCCCTCTCACCCTAAACCTATGCCCTCTCGTTCTGGACTCCCCCACCCCAGGGAAAAGACTTTGCTTATTTACCCTATCCATGCCCTCATCATTTTGTAAACCTCGATAAGGTCACCCCTCAGCCTCCGACGCTCCAGGGAAAACAGCCCCAGCCTGTTCAGCCTCTCCTATTAGCTCAAATCCTCCAACCCTGGCAACATCCTTGTAAATCTTTTCTGAACCCTTTCAAGTTTCACAACATGTGTCTGATAGGAAGGTGGCCAGAAATGCACGCAATATTCCAACAGTGGCCTAAACAATGACCTGTAAACCTGCAACATGACCTCCCAACTCCTGTACTCAATATTATGACCAATAAAGGAAAGCATACCAAATGCCTTCTTCACTATCCTATATACCTGCGACTCCACTTTCAAGGAGCTATGAACCTGCACTCCAAGGTCTCTTTGTTCAGCAACACTCCCTAGGACCTTACCATTAAGTGTATAAGTCCTGCTAAGATTTGCTTTCCCAAAATGCAGCACCTCGCATTTATCCAATTTAAACTCCATCTGCCACTTCTCAGCCTATTGGCCCATCTGGGAGGAGAAAGTGAGGACTGCAGATGCTGGAGATCAGAGCTGAAAATGTGTTGCTGGAAAAGCGCAGCAGGTCAGGCAGCATCCAAGGAACAGGAGAATCGACGTTTCGGGCCCATCTGGTCAAGATCCTGTTGTGATCTGAGGTACACTTCCAATTTTGGTGTCATCTGCAAACTTACTAACTGTACCTCTTATGCTCACATCCAAATCATTTATGTAAGTGACAAAAAGTAGAGGGCCCAGCACCGATCCTTATGACATTCCACTGGTCACAGGCCTCCAGTCTGAAAAACAACCCTCCACCACCACCCTCTGTCTTCTACCTTTGGGCCAGTTCTGTATCCAAATGGCTAGTTCTCCCTGTATTCCATGAGATCTAACCTTGCTAATCAGTCTCCCATGGGGAACCTTGTCGAATGCCTTATTGAAGTCCATATAGATCATATCTAGCACTTTAACCTCATCAATCGTCTTTGTTACTTCATCAAAAAACTCAATCAAGTTTGTGAGACATTGTTTCCCACGCACAAAGCCATGTTGACTATTCCGAATCAGTCCTTGCCTTTCCAAATACATGTACGTCCTGTCCCTCAGGATTCCCTCCAACAACTTGCCCACCACCAATGTTAGCCTCACTGGTCTATAGTTCCATGGTTTGTCCTTACCACCCTTTTTAAACAGTGGCACCATGTCAGCCAGCCTCCAGTTTTCCGGCACCTCACCTATAACTATCGATGATACAAATATCTCAGCAAGAGGCCCAGCAATCACTTCTCTAGCTTCCCACAGAGTTCAAGGGTACACCTGATCAGGTCCTGGGGATTTATCCACCTTGAACCATTTCAAGATATCCAGCACTTTCTCCTCTGTGATATGGACATTTTGCAAGATGTCACCATCTATTTCCCTACAGTCTATATCTTCCATTTCCTTTTCCACAGTAAATAGTGATGCAAAATATTCATTTAGTATCTCCCCCATTTTCTGCGCTCCATACAAAGGCTGCCTTGCTGATCTTTGAGGGGCCTTATTCTCTCCCTAGTTATCCTTTTGTTCTTAATGTATTTGTAAAAACCCTTTGGATTCTCCTTAATTCTATTTGCCAAAGCTATCTCATGTCCCCTTTTTGCCCTTCTGATTTCCCTCTTAGGTATTTCCCACTTACTTCCTTTATAATCTTCTAAGGATTCACTCAATCTATCCTGTCTATAACTTACATATGCTTCCTTCTTTTTCTTAACCAAACCCTCAATGTCTTTAGTCATCTAGCATTCCCTATACCTACCACCCTTTCCTTTCACCCTGACAGGAATACACTTTCTCTGGATTCTCATTTCTGAAGGCTTCCCATTTTCCAGCCGTCCCTTTACCTGCAAACATCTGCCCCCAATCAACTTTTGAAAGTTCTTGCCTAATACTGTCAAAATTGGCCTTTCTTCAATTTAGAACTTTAACGTTTAGACCTGGTCTATCCTTTTCCATCATTATTTTAAACCTTATAGAATTATGGTCGCTGGCCCCAAAGTGCTCCCCCACTGACACCTCAGTCACCTGCCCTGCCTTATTTCCCAAGAGTAGGTCAAGTTTTGCACCTTCTCTAGTAGGTACATCCACATACTGAATCAGAAAATTGTCTTATACACACTTAACAAATTCCTCTCTATCTAAACCCTTAACACTATGGCAGTCCCAGTCAATGTTTGGAAAGTTAAAATCCCCTACCATAACCACCCTATTATTCTTACAGTTAGCTGAGATCTCCTTACAAGTTTGTTTCTCAATTTCCCTCTGACTATTAGAGGGTCTATAATACAATCCCAATAAGGTTATCATCCCTTTCTTATTTCTCAGTTCTGCCCAAATAACTTCCCTGGATGTATTTCTGGGAATATCCTCCCTTAGCCAGCTGTAATGCTATCCCTTATCAAAAATGCCACTCCCCCTCCCCTCTTGCTATCCTTTCTGTAGCATTTGTATCCTGGAACATTAAGCTGCCAGTCCTGCTCATCCCTGAGTCACGTTTTTGTAATTGCTATGATCTCTCAGTCCCATGTTCCTAACCATGCCCTGAGTTCATCTGTCTTCCCAGTTAGGCCCCTTGCATTGAAATAAATGTAGTTTAATTTATTAGTCCTACATTGTCCCTGCCTGCCCTGTTTGACTCGCTTCTGTTCTCAACTGTACCAGTCTCAGATTTTTGTGAATATGATAATGTTGCTTGACTAGTCTGTGAGACAGCTTTTCCCAATTTTGGCTACTGTCATTTCCAGTGCCCAAGTCGATGCCAGGTAGTCCATCTAGTTTAAGTAATTTGCTGAGACTTTGCAGTGATCGTTACACCTGAGTGGCCATTTCAGAGGGCAGTTGAGAGTCAACTTACACTGCTGTCATTCTGGAGTCATATGTAGGCCAAAACAGATGAGGAATGTCAGAAATCCTTCCCTGGAGAACATTAGTAAATCAGATGGGTTCATGATTATAATTAGATTTTTAATTCCAGATACTTATTGAATTTAAATTCCTCCATTTGCCATACCAGGTTTCAAACCCTTGCCGTGGATCATGAGTTTTTGAATTAATAGTTTAGCAATGATACCACTAAGCTATTGCCTCCCTCTGCAACAATGTCCTAGGACAGGGATTATTGACATCTAACGTACCCGACCGTCTATCTTTATGCTTCAGCTGGGGGATATTGATTGTCCGGTAGTATTCATAGCTAGATATAGCAAGACTGTCACAAGCTGCTACCAAAATCTGGCAAGCAAATTATTTTGCTTTACCAGCTTGACACCTCATTTTTAGGTATGTCTGGTACTTCTCCTAGCATATCCTCCTGCCCTTTTGACTGAACCAGAGCATATTCCCTGTCTTTTTGGTAATGTTAATGAAAAAGATTTATCAGCCTGTGAAGATTGTGGCTGAAGGTAAGTCTGGTATCGCTGCTGACCCACAAACCTCACATGCCCAATTTTGAATTACTTGATCTGTTTTCAACCTGTTCCATTTAATGTAATTGTAATGCCTCTGCACATTGTTGGAGGTGGCTCAATGTGAAGGTGGCAGTCTTGACAAGGACTGTGCAATGGTCACTTTCTATCAGCTCTTTGATGGACAGCTGCTTCTGCAGCAGGAAGATTGATGAGGATGAGGACTAGAAGGTTTCTGCCTCCTTTAAAATAAAATAAAAATACTTTGGATGCTGGTGATCTGAAATAAATTTTGAACTTAATTCTTGACTCAAAACATTAACTTTTCCTCTCTCCACTGTTGCTGCCGATCTGCTCAGTTTCTCCAGCACTTTCTTTTTAGTCCCTTCAGGACTCTGCCACCTAAAGGTTGACTCCAGCCTTGGATTATTGTAACTCTTATGTGTTTTTCTTTAAAGGAGATGCTAACAGACAAATTAGTGAATACAAGTTTAAACTCACTAAAACTGAACAGGAAATAACTGCGCTGGAACAAAATGTAAGTATTTAATAATACAACAGAGTGCTTTAGAAAGTACAGAATGGAGAAAAAGCTACTCAGCCTGTTTGTCCTACTCCTTCCAAAGCAAATGTAAATTTTGCTAAGTAAGATCTCTATCTACTCATTTACTCTTGCACACACCTCTCTATTGACAAGCCTACCGTCTATTTCACGCTTTTTTACAGCCCAAATTCATTGTGAATCATAAAATCTGTCTGCTTATTTAGTGTCCTCCTATGTGCACACTCTCTTGCATCTTGAACTCTCTCTACCCACATATTTAATCCCCTTCTGAATTGGCCTTTCTGAGCCAATGTGCTTTGTGATCTTTTAGTTGAATTTTGGAGTTGTGTTTAGAAAGTAGCGGAGGTCGTGTCATTGAAATTATATAAGGCTGGGTTAGATAGACTTCTAATTGTCAAGGATTCAAACAGAGGTTTATAAAATCATGAGGAGCACGGATAGAATAAATAGACAAGGTCTTTTCTCTTGGTTCGTGGAGTGCATAACTAGAGGGCATAAGTTTAGGGTAAGAGGGAAAAAATTTGAAAAGGAACTAAGGGGCAACATTTTCACGCAGAGACTGGAATATGTATGTAATGAGCTGCCAGATGAAGTGGAGGAGGCTGGTACAGTAACAACATTTAGAGTCATAGAGATGTACAGCATGGAAACAGACCCTTCGGTCCAACCCGTCCATGCCGACCAGATATCCCAACCCAATCTAGTCCCACCTGCCAGCACCCAGCCCATATCCCTCCAAACCCTTCCTATTCATATACCCATCCAAATGCCTCTTAAATGTTGCAATTGTACCAGCCTACCACTTCCTCTGGCAGCTCATTCCATACGCATACCACCCTCTGCTTGAAAAAATTGCCCCTTAGGTCTTTTTTTTTATATCTTTCCCCTCTCACCCTAAACCTATGCCCTCTTGTACTGGACTCCCTGACCCCAGGAAAGAACTTTGCTTATTTATCCTATCCATGCCCCTCATAATTTTGTAAACCTCTATAAGGTCACCCCTCAGCTTCTGACCCTCCAAGGAAAACAGCCCCAGCCTGTTCAGCCTCTCCCTGTAGCTTAGGTCCTCCAATCCTGGCAACATCCTTGTAAATCTTTTCTGAACCCTGTCAAGTTTCACAACATCATTCCGATAGGAAGGAGACCAGAATTGCATGCAATATTCAACAGTGGCCTAACCAATGTCCTGTACAGCTGCAACATAATCTCCCAATTCCTGTACTCAATACTCTGACCAATAAAGGAAAGCATACCAAATGCCTTATTCACTATCCTATCTACCTGCGAATCCACTTTCAAGGAGCTATGAACCTGCACTCCAAGGTCTCTTTGTTCAACAACACTCCCTAGGACCTTACCATTAGTGTATAAGTCCTGCTAAGATTTGCTTTCCCAAAATGCAGCACCTTGCATTTATCTGAATTAAACTCCATCTGCCACATCTCAGCCCATTGGCCCATCTGGTCCAGATCATGTTGTAATCTGAGGTAATCCTCTTCGCTGTCCATTACACCTCCAATTTTGGTGTCATCTGCAAACTTACTAACTGTACCTCTTATGCTCACATCCAAATCATTTATGTAAATGACAAAAAGTAGAGGCCCCAGCACTGATCCTTGTGGCACTCCACTGGTCACAGGCCTCCAGTCTGAAAAACAACCCTCCACCACCACCCTCTGTCGTCTACCTTTGAGCCAGTTCTGTATCCAAATGGCTAGTTCTCCCTGTATTTCATGAGATCTAACCTTACTAATCAGTCTCCCATGGGGAACCTTGTCGAACGCCTTACTGAAGTCCACATAGATCACATCTACTGCTCTGTCCTCATCAATCTTCTTTGTTACTTCTTCAAAAAACTCAATCAAGTTTGTGAGACATGATTTCCCATCCACAAAGCCATGATGACTATGCCTAATCAGTCCTTGCCTTTCCAAATACATGTACATCCTGTCCCACAGGAGTCCCTCCAACAACTTGCCCACCACCGAGGCCAGGCTCACTGGTCTATAGTTCCCTGTCCTTACCATCCTTCTTAAACAGTGGCACCACGTTTGCCAACCTCCAGACTTCCGGCACCTCACCTGTGACTATCGATGATACAAATATCTCAGCAAGAGGCCCAGCAATCACTTCCCTATCTTCCCACAGAGTTCAAGGGTACACCTGATCAGGTCCTGGGGATTTATCCACCTTTAACCATTTCAAGACATCCAGCACTTTCTCCTCTGTAATATGGACATTTTGCAAGATGTCACCATCTATTTCCCTACAGTCCATACCTTCCATATCCTTTTCCACAGTAAATACTGATGCAAAATATTCATTTAGTATCTCCCCCATTTTCTGTGGCTCCACACAAAGGCCGCCTTGTTGATCTTTGAGGGGCTGTATTCTCCCCCTGGTTACCCTTTTGTCCTTAATATATTTGTAAAACCCCTTTGGATTCTCCTTAATTCTATTTGCCAAAGCTATCTCATGTCCCCGTTTTGCCCTCCTGATTTCCCTCTTAAGTATACTCCTACTTTCTTTATACTCTTCTAAGGATTCACTCGATTTATCCTGTCTGTACATGACATATGCTTCCTTCTTTTTCTTAACCAAACCCTCAATTTCTTTAGTCATCCAGCATTCCCTATAGCTACCAGCCTTCCCTTTCACCCTGACAGGAATATACTTTCTCTGGATTCTTGTTATCTCATTTCTGAAGGCTTCCCATTTTCCAGCCATCCCTTTACCTGTGAACATCTGCATCCAATCTGCTTTCAAAAGTTCTTGCCTAATACTGTCAAAATTGGCCTTTCTCCAATTTATAACTTCAACTTTTAGATCTGGTCTATCCTTTTCCATCATTATTTTAAAACGAATTGAATTATGGTCGCTGGCCCCAAAGTGCACCCCCACTGACACCTCAGTCACCTGCCCTGCCTTATTTCCCAAGAGTAGGTCAAGTTTTGCACCTTCTCTAGTAGGTACATCCACATACTGAATCAGAAAATTGTCTTATACACACTTAAGAAATTCCTCTCTATGGCAGAAATTCCTCTGCCATAGTTTAAACCTTTAACACTATGGCAGTCCCAGTCAATGTTTGGAAAGTTAAAATCCCCTACCATAACCACCCTATTATTCTTACAGATAGCTGAGATCTCCTTAGAAGTTTGCTTCTCAATTTCCCTCTGACTATTGAGGGGTCTATAATACAATCCCAATAAGGTGATCATCCTTTTCTTATTTCGCAGTTCCACCCAAATAACTTCCCTGGATGTATTTCTGGGAATATCCTCCCTTAGCCAGCTGTAATGCTATCCCTTATCAAAAATGCCACTCCCCCTCCTCTTTTGCCTCCCTTTCTATCCTTCCTGTAGCATTTGTATCCTGGAACATTCAGCTGCCAGTCCTGCCCATCCCTGAGCCATGTTTCTGTAATTGCTATGATATCCCAGTTCCATGTTCCTAACCATGCCTTGATTTCATCTGCCTTCCCTGTTAGGCCCCTTGCATTGAAATAAATGCAGTTTAATTTATAAGTCCTACTTTGTCCCTGCCTGCCCTGACTGTTTGACTCACTTCTGTTCTCAGCTGTACCCGTCTCAGATCGATCTCTTTCCTCACTATCTCCCTGGGTCCTGGGTCCCCCCCGTCCCCCCCCCCCCCCCCCCCCCCCCCCCCCCATCTTACTAGTTTAAATCCTCCCAAGCAGTTCTAGCAAATTTCCCTGCCAGTATATTAGTCCCCTTCCAATTTAAAAAGCATCTGGATGGGTACATGAATAGGAAGGGTTCAGAGGGATATGGGCCAAGTGCTGGCAATGGGCATGGACGAAGCGTCTGTTTCCGTGCTGTACATCTCTGTGATTATATGGGCAGATAGGAAAGTGCATTTAAAACTGCAACCATATCACCAATGATCCTATTTCATGGAAAAATAGGTTTGGCAGGCCAAATATTCTTGTACTGCTCCTAAATCCAATATTTCTATATGATGCAACAATGCTTTAATCTTAACTCTTAAACTGAAAGGTGTGCAATTATTTTTGAGATGGGCTGAGTCCTGGTTTATGAAACTATTGTGGAAGGATGACTTATTTCATAATTTGTGTCAGATAGGATTGTGGTTCAGGCCTCACCTGAGGACCTAAATGTAAAATCCCAATAATACTGTGTTGTTGAAATGCCACATAGCAGTTTGATTAGATTAGATTAGATTACTTACAGTGTGGAACCAGGCCCTTCGGCCCAACAAGTCCACACCGCCCCGCCGAAGCGCAACCCACCCATACCCCTACATTTACCCCTTACCTAACATTACGGGCAATTTAGCATGGCCAATTCACCTGACCTGCACATCTTTGGACTGTGGGAGGAAACCGGAGCACCCGGAGGAAACCCACGGAGACACGGGGAGGACGTGCAAACTGCACACAGTTAGTCGCCTGAGGCGGGAAATGAACCCGGGTCTTTGGCGCTGTGAGGCAGCAGTGATAACCACTGTGTCACCGTGCCGCCCATTTCCTTTTTTACATAGTTGATACTACATTTACCTATGATTCAGGTAGATGTTTAAACATCTTATGGCATTGTTTCTGGAAACAGCCTTGCAGGGTGCTGCCATTCGCCCACACTTCTCAGCACCTGAAATTAATTAGCTCACCAATTTACCTCATTACTCATGCCAGCTGTTGCTGCGTTTGGCCAGGCAACAGTGGCCTAACCCCTGCCAAGTAACTTGTTACATAGCACTCTGAGAGACTGTTGTCACTATGCAATGTGACTGTCAATAACGACAGGTACAGATAGAGTTAATTGTAGTTGCCTTTTCCCTAGGATGGGGGATTTCAAGACTAGGGGCAAATTTTTAAGGTGAGAGGTTTAAAAAAGATATGAGGGGAAATTTTTTTACACAGAAGGTGGTTTGTGTGTGGAATGAACATCCTGAGGGAGTGGTGGATGTGGGGACAATTACAACATTCAAAATACATTTGGATGGGTCCATGAACAGGAAGGGTTTGAAGATATATGGCAGGTAAGACTAGTTTAATTTGGAATTATGGTCAGCATGGACTCGTTGGACCAAACAGTCTGTTTCCGTGCTCTGTGACAATGAGTATATCCACTTTGTGCTATTTTAACTTAGAGTTTTTCACCCTTTCTTTGGAAACATTTTTAATGTGTTGTCATTTCTTGGGGGTGGGTGGGCAATATTTCAGATTATGCGACTTGAAAGCCAGGTATTACGTTACAAGACAGCAGCAGAAAATGCAGAAAAAGTGGAAGATGAACTTAAAGCTGAGAAGCGCAAGCTCCAAAGAGAGGTAAGGTGAAGTGGTTGACTGAGGCTTAATTACAAAATGTAAATGACTACAAAGTTCTTCTGCTGTCTGTAGTTCACTCTGAACTTTAAAATAAATCAACTAATTTGTTGATTTTTTTTGTGTATAAGTTGACTGCCTGTGAAATCTGGAATTTTGTAACTTATCACAAATTCTCCAGTGCCTCACCAGATGACACTGTCACACAGAGAAGAAATGTAGGATGTACTGTGTTGGCTCTTGGGGATGCAAGGACATGGAGTTGATGGTACAGTTGGCATGAGATATGAAAAGTTAGGGAGTTTGCAAATAGCCCAACTGCTATTTACCACCTCCTCCTGAAAAGTCATGTGTGCCTGAGTGTTGGGCGAAGACAAGGTAGACCCTCTGTCTACCCTCTCCAGAGTTCAATGAATTCTTGAGTGAGGAACCAGCAGCTGCCAACACCTGCTGTACTCCCAGCAAAAGAGAGCAAACTTACTTTATACTTACAGGAAGCAAGGAGATCTTGTTCAGTTCCTACAAGGCCTCAGGGTATCGTTGGGAATTTTGAGAACTCTATTATGTATGATATTTCTAAAGGCAATGTGAAATAGATTCACTGGATATTTAACAAGAAAAAGGAGTTTAGATTGATAGAGGCACGTTTGAAAAATTAGGGCTTTTTCCTTTGTCAGAGTTGAGAAGCTTAAAGGATGACCCGTAAAGATTTGCAAAGTGTTTAAAGGTTACTTTAAGGTAAAGAGCCAGAGGTGGTTTCCACTGTGGGATGAAATAGAAATGAAAGATTATGCATTAAGAAAAATCACAAAAAATGAAAAAGAGCTTTGGATAATTTTACTTTAGCAGAGCTAGGTGAAAATACAGAAATGTCTCCACAAACTGAAGAAGCACAGCCCATAATTTCTATTCAAACATGCGGTTATCTGCTCAAATCCAAAATAAATATGGAAAGGTATGGGAAGCGAACAAAACAGTGGAATTAGATCTGGGGATGTTAAAAGATGTTGACCGTCTGTTCTGTACTGCGACAAACTGTGTGACTTTATAAAATTAAAACAAAAGAAGTGCAGAAAGTTAACAGCACTTCAGGCAGCACCTGTGGAGAGAGGTATAGAGATAATACTTCAGATCCCTAACCTTCAATTTGAACTGACAGATGTTTCCTTTAGTTCTTTTGTGAATTGTGGGTGTTGCTGGGTAGGCCAGCATTTCCTCCTCATTTGTACCTGCTCTTTAATAGGTGGTGGACAGGTGCCTCTTGAACTACTGCAGCCCATTTGAGTGTAAATGGAAGAGCACACCAGAATTTTGAACTAGCAACAGTGAAGGAATTGCGATACCATTTTAAGTCAGGATGGTGTGTGACTTGGAGAATAAATAATGCTGACTTGTCTAAGTAGCTGCTGCCCGCATCCTTCTAGATGGAAGAGGCTACATTTTTGGAGGTGTTGTTGAAGGAGCTTTGGTGATGCTACAATGATGATGTTGCAGTGCATTTTGTAGATGGTGAAGGCGGTGGTTGGGCTACCAGTCAAATGGGATTTGGGGAGTATTCCATTACACTCCTGGCTTGTGTTTTGCTGGTTTGTGTTTTGCAGGTGGTAGAGATAGGGTTTGGGAAAATGAAGTGAGTTATTCCCTGGAGAATTCCTAGTCTGTAACTTGCTCTTGTAACTATAGTTATTAATGTGACCATCCAGTTTGGTTTCAATGGTAACCCCCAGGATGTTGATTGTGGTGGAAGATTCACTGATGCTAATGCCATTGTAAGTCAAGTTTGAAATATAGTAGGTTTTAAGCAAGCAAATGGGAAGAGTGAAAGCAGAAAATGAAAGGCATGATGGGCAGAAGACATTAAATGATAAAAGTAATGGCACTGCAAAGGTTTTGGTGATGGGGAATAGGTAAAGAAATCTGAGTAGAACTAGTGGTGTAAATGGAAGTAAAAGTATTGCTGCCAATAGCTATAACAAAAAGTGAAAGTGGAGGTTACAATCAGAAATTGTTATATTTGATGCTCAGTCCGAAAGGCTATCAAGTGCTTCATTAAGAATGAGGTACTATTTCTTGAGCTTCATTAACAGTGTAGGAGAGCAAGGTCAAGGTGGAACAAAGAACTAAAATTACAAATGATTGTAAATGCAGGATTACATTTGGAGATTGAACAGAAATGTTCATCAATGCTATTCTCAGTCTACAATCAGTTTCCCTATTGCAAAGGCTCCCGTTGTGAGCAATAAATATGGTACACCCAATTTTAAAAAGTAGAGTTAAATCACATGTAACGTGTAAGAAGAGTTTATGACCCTGGACAATAGAGAGGAGCAAGTGTGAAAAAACAGGTGTTGCACCTGCATCTGCATTAGAAGGTGCCTCAGAATGGGAGGTTTTGGGGTGATTGATGAGGAAACAGCTCCTTAGAATACTGAAGAGGAAAGAAAAGACATATTTGCTGGTAGCAACACACTTGAAGTAACATAAATGTTGGTGCTTGATATGTTGAATGTGGAGACTGATGGGACAGAAGGGAAATCCTATTATGGTTCTGGGAAGAAGTGGATAGGGTAATTTTATGATCGGTCTTTGTGCCATACTAGATTTTTTTTAGTTTTGATTCATGCAAGTTAGAGTAAAAAGCTAAATTTTTGGAGCTGTGAACAACTTAGAAGCTGCTCACATATGAATCTGTGACAATATTGCCCCCCTCACAGGTCCGCTCGGCACAGGATAAAATTGAGGAGCTGGAAATGAGTAACAGTCATCTAACAAAAAGGCTGGAGAAGATGAAAGCCAACCGGAGTGCCCTGTTATCACAGCAGTAGAGGGCCCACTTCCAAGTCTTGAGTCTGGCTGCCTATTATGGGAACTTGCTTTTTTTTAAAGTTATCAATGAGACGCTTCACTGTTACCACATACACACTGCGGAGAAGGGGAAAAAAAGGAAAAAAATTGCACATGTTTCTGACTCACCACTTATGCTGTTTTCTTTAGAAGGCTTTCAGTTCAACACTTCCAGCACAGGCACGATAGGCCAAGTGGCCTACGTACTATCTCATTTCTACAATGTATGATTCCATTAGCAAACAATAGCTTTGCTTTAACAAGGGATTTGGTTTCAAATGTATGATTTGTGTGATGGTTATATTTACGAATTGAAGAAATTCAAGAACAGGAGATCATTATCCACCATGGCAGTTTGAGAATTTGGATTCCATTTAAAATATCTGGAAATAAAAACCTGATCCTATAACAAGCGATCATGAAGCTGTGGGATTGTTGTAGAAATCCAACTGATTGAGTCAGTTTAGACAAGAAAATTTGTTGAGCAGTTTATATATAACTCCAGTCCCACAACAATGTGGTTTGATGCTTCTCTATCTCTTGAAATGGCTTAGCAATCCTCTCAGATACCACTTCCTTCTTAGTGCAACTGGAAAGAGGAAATAAATGCCAGCCTTACCAGAATCCAAAGAAATAATCCAAGACAAAATGGACATATGAGGATTGCATTGAATACCTTTGTTCATCGCTGTTGCTGTTGTCACTAAATATTTATTAGTCAGGAGTGATAAAAGGTCAACGAGGAGCAAACACACTCAGGGGTTGTGCTAACCACAGTGTATTCTCAAAACCCACAGTGTTTATTTTTATATTAATATTTTAGCTTTACGTTGCCAATTATTTCTGTCTCAAGGTCACCCCAAAACACAGTTAAGGGGAAGAAGGTGTAGAGTAAATCGCACTGTCTCAAAGAATAATCAAATCAGATCTTGGGAATGCATGCTAGAATATGGGAGTGAGGATGGAGAGGGTTGCTGAGCTAAATCGACCATTTGAATTTTGAATATACCACAACAGTATTAAAGCTCACTTTAAATAAAATATAGGGGTAGGCAATAGCCTTTTGCTATTATTGCTAAAGTATTAATCCAGACATTCAGGTAATGTTCTGGGGACCTGGGTTCAAATCTTGCCACAGCAGGTAGTGGAATTTGAATTCAAGAATAACTTGAAAATAAGAATCTAATAATAACCATGAAACCATTGCCAATTGTCAGGAAAAACTATCTGGTTCAGTAGTGTCCTTTAGAGAAGGAAATCTGCCATCCTTACCTGGTTCAGCTACATGTGACTCCAGACATACAGCTATGTGGCTGATTTATTTTTGGTTTTTTTTCCCCCCACACTACCGCCTAACTGGGGTCGTGCTTATTTTTATCCCCAGCACCCATGTGTGTGTGCAGGTGTGAGACACAGTGAAAGACACAAGGTGCACAAATCTTTATTCGGTTTCCACCACCAGGAAGAAAGGAAACACCCGAGTGGCCAGTGACAAGCGATGCCCTTCACATTGTGGGCGGCACGGTGGCACAGTGGTTAGTACTGCTGCCTCACAGCGCCAGAGACCCGGGTTCAATTCCCGCCTCAGGCAACTGAATGTGTGGAGTTTGCACATTCTCCCCGTGTCTGCGTGGGTTTCCTCCGGGTGCTCTGGTTTCCTCCCACAGTCCAAAAATGTGCAGGTTAGGTGAACTGGCCATGCAAAATTGCCGGTAGTGTTAGGGGTAAATGTAGGGGAATGGGTCTGGATGGGTGTGCTTCGGCGGGTAGGTGTGGACTTGTTGGGCCGAAGGGCCTGTTTCCACACTGTAAGTAATCTAATCAAAGGGCAATGCTGTGTGATCAAACAGTGAAGAGGAGGGCAAGGATTAAATCAAAATAGAGTTGGAGGGAGAAATAATACACTCCACTCCCTGCGGCACCCACCTCTCCCTGAACAACTCTAGGCTGTTGGTGGCCACCGCGTGCTCCTTCTCCAGAGACACCCAGGCTCTAACGTAACCACGGAAGAGGGGCAGGCAGTCGGCCCTAACGTCCCCCTCCACGGCCCGCTGCCTGGACCTGTTTATGGCCAGTTTGGCCAGGCCCAGGAGCAGACCCACAAGGTGGTCTTCAGACCTACCCTCCCTCCTCCGTACCGGGTGCCCAAAGATATGTGGCTGATTCTTAATTGCCCTGTGGGCAATTAGGGTTGGGCAATAACCCACATCCTATCAATGAATAAAAAAGTGCACTAATTGAGAGTCAATGAGTTCAAATGATGCTGACTTTTATTGATTATGTTTCTTTTTCAATTCCGCCACATGATTACTTGGATTTGTCTTGTGAAACAAAACAAAATGGTTAATGGTTCTTACTAGATAAGCACAAAACTAGTGGGGAGAGGAGGAGACAGCTGTATTCCAGTTTTTGATGATGCCATTTGTAATGTCGTGAGCGAAGTCGAATTTTTGGTGAGATAGAGAAAAGAAGGGAATATTGTGTGAAAGAAGACAACTTCCATTGATGCTGTGACATTAGCAGTAATTAAGTTTATCCAGTACTCAATAATTTTCAAAGCAGGATATGGAGAAGTTGTGGGGTTTGGCTGAAAATCACCAGCAAACGATAGGAGGGTTATGGAGGGTAGTGAGGTTGATCTTTCAGATATAAAGTGATGGATTTCTGTTCTTTTCCAAAAGAGTTTGGAGTTTTCTCTCTCTCTCTCTCTCTCCTCACGCTTGAAGGGCCAGCAGCATTTTGTAAAGGTTTTCTGCTGTGTTTTTAAAAAAATTCAAGCACTTCCTGCGTCAGAACATTATTAGAATGTATTTATGCTCCAGGAACTAAATTATTTTGTACGCATTAAGCAACGGGAAGTGCTTCAACAAGTGAAAATTGTTTCTTCGTAATGGAAAACTGCAACAATAAGATGTTAAATCAGGAAATCCGGAAGCCAGTCCAGGGAATTATATAAAGAAAACTGTACATACTATAGCTTTTAATTATTTTTCACATGTTGTACATGAGCCTTTTTTTGTTCTCCAGGACAGAGTCCAGCTCAGGCAGCAAACTGGTCTCTTTTTCTTTTCTTGAACCCCTGTTGCAGTCTCAGCTTTAAGAGGATGTGTTTAGAGTGTTCTGTTTGGGGATTGAAACTATTGGGAGATCTGCTAATCTGATGTGCTAATCAGTGGTTACAAAAAGACACCAATGTATTTAAGGTGACATTACATTCTTAAGCTAATAAAATGCTTTAGAGAGAATTAGCAATTATACCGTTTTTCACTGATAGATTGATGTTGCTAATTGTATCATTGATATAATTTTAATACACTTTGGTTTCTCTGCAGATCATTTACCTTTAACAATGTTGTCCAGCCATCTTTCAAACCTGGGTTCAAATTCATTGGGTTACATCTCTTTTGTCTACCAGATTCACTCTTGTTAACTCAAGTTGATACTTTAATGAAGCATTACTGGAGAGGAAGGTTTACTGTGTCCACCTTATGCTTTATTCCTGCTTAACTGGATCCATGGAATTGTAGGCTTGGATATGGATCATACTGTCATTCTTTATTTTGTTACTGTCACTCTGTGACTCACTTTAATGAATTCAAAATCCAGGTTAAATCAATCCAGCCTGTTAGCATCTTCATAATAAAACGGTTTCTTTACCACCTTTTCCATTCTTCCAGTTTCCTTCAACGTACTATCCATGTTCTCTTTTCCCTCTGATTTTTTTTCACTTTTTGTTCATCTAGATATGCCACACTGATATCTTCTCTTTGTATGTTTTACAGCAGCCCATTTCTGTGCGTTGTACTTCAGATTATTTCTCTGTTGTTTCTTTTCCAACTTCCTTCTTCATGGTCCACACACACTCTTACCTCTAAGTTATGCACATGTCCATTTCCTTCAATATGCTGTACATATGCCATTATGCTCTGTATGTTTTGCAAATGGATTTGGGTTTAGCATGTTACCGTTATGTTCTTTACTGTTTGTTTATTGTGTTCCGGGCCATTGCCCTCTACATGTTATACATCTAACCATGCCCTACTATACGATGTGCGTCCACCCTTGGTGCCGATCCTGTCCGTGCCTTCATTACTCATGCGCACGACTCACTACTGTCTCGAGCCCCGTCCCTCGGGGAGGGGAGGGGAAACATGTGGCTCACTCTGCGTAGAGATGGCGGGAACATCAGGCGACGTATTTGGAGTGACGGCACTCTGGGCCAATGGACGTACGGCTCGCCTTGTCGCTGAGCCAATGGGGTGTGAATGTTGCAGGTGTTGCTTGTCTCCAAGCGGCTGTCGCGTGGTGGGGTGTTTGGCGGTTAACGGTCGAGTGGCCGTGACGGCAAAGTGGTGTTTGGAGAAATAGCCGTTGGACGGTGAGTTGAGAGCAGTCTTTCTAGATGAAACAAAAAGACAAGCGAAAACTAGAAGTTTTGCCCCGGGTGTTTAACAGCGACTATTTTTGGTACAAACTTCTCGAAAATTGTTAATCAGGCCTTTCGGCCTAACCAGTCCACGCTGACCCTCCGAAGCGTATCCAACCCGAACCTACTCTATACTTATCCCTGAGCCCTTGGCCATTTAGCATGGCCAGTTCACCTAACCTGCACATCTTTTGCATTGTGAGAGGGAGCCCATGCAGACACGGTAAGAGTGTGCAAACTCCACTCACTCACCCAAGGCTGGACTTGAACCCAGGTTTCTGGCGCTGTCAGGCAGCAGTGCCAACCACTGAGCCACCGTGCAGAACGGTTTTCAGTTTTAACAGGAACTGTTATGATTTTCTGTCGAGGATTTGGATCCCCTAGATCTTTATGCGGTGATGTACACAGTTTGGGTTTAATAATGCTGTGTTGATGTGAAGCATGTGTTCTTTGTGTCTCTCAACCTCCCCCCCCCCCCCCCCCATCCGATCATCTTATCATGATTTCTGATTAAATAAATATATTGGTTGGGTTTAGGAAGGGTGAACAAACTGGCTTAATACATATTAAGCCATCATCTCCAGGATCATTGTTTTCTTCTGCATAGTTCTCAGCTTTGATGTTTCAGAGATGCTTAATGGAGTGGGAGGTTTCTGAGGGGCCAAGGGTCAGGAGACTCATGGGTTCTTGTGCATTGGTAGGTGTCTGAGCCAGGAGGCCCAGGTTCGAGTTACACCTGCTCCGGAGGCATGTATTAACCTCTCTGAAGGTGCTGGTGAGAAAATATCTCTGGATAACCTGTCAGTGGTCCTGATTTTGTAGCTGGTGAAATAGGATGGCAGTCTGGACTGTGATTACAACAGACTCTTGTAGAAGAGATGTCCAGTTAACTGAACATTCAAGGACATTTTAAGTGTGGTTATCTGCTTCAACTGGAGGCTCACTGAAGGTGTTACCTAGTATGGTGATGAAACATCTGAAAATGAACCTTCCAGCTCAGCGAGCAAACCTACATCCATGGTCGTCTGCCTCATGAACTACTAAATTTGTTTTTTTTAAATCTGTCAATTCAGTGTATATGTCATCAATGATAGATCTAGAGTAAGAAATAAAATGAATTGTATCAAACGCATTTCTGTATGAGGTCTGTAGATTAGCATGTCTTAATTACTACATTGCATCCAGTTATTGACGGATCCTCACCCTTTTTTATTTGATTATGAATAGTGTTTCTCGAGTATTGCCATGTGTTCCAAAATGCAAGAGGCTATTGATGTGCAATGTCATGCAAAAGCCACATGAGAGAATAGGGGCAGCTCCCTTATCCCAAACTTTCACATGGCATCACAGCATTGGACCATCTGCTGTATGCATGTCATGAATAATCATCATTATAAGTTTTTGTAGTAACAACTTATTTTGAGGGACCTGCTTGGACTGAAATTGCATAATATTTAGTTGTACTGGATCATAAGAGGACCCCAATGTAATTCCCACCATTTCTACCCCTGTAATTTGATAGTTCTGCACATACACTGTAAGTTGAGAAAGTGATTAATTGGATTGAAAATGGCATTGACTTGAAAGTTTCATGTCTCTTGTAGCAATGTCTCTACCTGCATGAAATAGAACTGAATGTAATGGTGTGGTTGGTGATTCCTTTGTCATCACTTTCTATCTGATTCTCCTCCATCTTGATGCTGGGCAGGTGTCAACTGCTAAGTCCAAGGCGCCTCCCTTAGGAGTATGAACGTTGGAGTAAGTAGTCCCAATGTAGTGGAATCTTATTGATTATGACAAAAACATCAATACTGTCATCAAATTTTTCGAGGCCACTGAACTTTACGAACCAAAAAGATGAGGCAGTGAACCTTTGAGTTTTTGCTAGATCTTGGGGGATGCTTCTGATGGTCTTAAAATTGCTTTGTATTTAAAATTATCATTTTATAAAGCCTATTTTGTAACCAAATCCTTTAGACTTAATTCAGTGGACTCTAATTAAAGAAGGGCATATTCAGGCTCTAAACAGGTTTGAGACTTCAAAAAAAGTATCACTGTCTATCGTTGGATTCTTTCTTTTCCTTCCACTTATTTCTTCTCATTCATGCTCAGTGATTCATCAGGTCCTTCCTCAAGCTCAATATAAATCTCTTTGGGATCGACCTCTGTACTGCTATATAGCGGAAAAGTATCTTGCAAGTGCTGCAATGTGCTTGATCGTTGGAGTCACAGTGTAGAAATGTTGCATGGATAGAAAGTCTGGCTTCATCATACTTGCATGGTAATATATTGTAAGGCATCTATTCTGTTAGAATGCAGACAAATGACATTGAAAGGAGAAGAAACCACAGGAACATGGTGCTACTAGCTTTGAACATGGGTCAGCTTCGGCCACTCTTTGAATATGCATATTCCCATACAGATTTGTGTACCTTTTAGAATGATTATAATACAAAAAAGTGCCATTTAACCTTTCATTTCTTTGCATGCTATTTGGAAGAGCAATTCATTTAATGCCACTCAACCACCTTTTCATAATTGACCATTCATCCTTTGGAGGTAGTAACCCACTCCCCTTTTGAATGCCTCAGTTAAACCTGCCTCCACCACACTATGTGGCAGTGTGTTCCCGATGCAGAGGAACCTTGATTATCTGAATGAGATGGGTGGCCACTATTTTATTCGGATAATGGATTTTACCTTAAACAAAGGAAGTCGTGCTGATCTAACCCTGTGCTCTACCAGAGAATTTGTTTAAATCTATAATTTTAATGTAACCTCCTCTAACCTAATAATAAGACCCGTTGTGGTAAGTAGGTAAGTGCTGCATTTTGCTTGTTCTATTTTTTTAGACCTAGTTTGTTTTTTTTAAAAGGTTACTTTTAGAGGGATGGCAGTGAAGGCAGTGCAGTGTTCCTCTTGCAACATGTTTGAGGTGAGGGATGCCATGGTCGTCCCTGCTGATTACACTTGCAGGAAATGCACCCATCCCCAGCTCCTCCGAGACCGTGTTAGGGAACTGGAGCTGGAGTTGGATGAACTTAGGATCATTCGGGAGGCAGAGGGGGTCATAGATCGGAGCGTTAGGGAAGTAGTAACTCCAAAGATTGCAGACAGATGGGTGACAGTGACTGGGAGAAAGCAGCCAGTGCAGGGACCCCCTGCAGCCATTCCCCTCAAGAACAAGTATACTGTTTTGGATACTTGTGGGGGGGACGACTCAGGGGTAAGCAGTGGGGTTCAGGCCTCTGGCATGGAGCCTGTCCCCGTTGCTCAGAAGGGAAGGGCGGAGAAGAGCAGAGCAAAAGTTATTGGGGACTCATTAGTTCGGGGCACAGATAGGCGGTTTTCCGCAAGGATCTGTTTTGGGACCATTGCTGTTTGTCATTTTTATAAATGACCTGGAGGAGGGGCTAGAAGGTTGGGTGAGCAAGTTTGCGGATGATACGAAAGTCGGTGGAGTTGACAGTGAGGAAGGATGTGGCAGGTTACAGCGGGATATAGATAAGCTGCAGAGCTGGGCAGAAAGGTGGCAAATGGATTTCAATGTAGCTAAGTGTGAGGTGATTCACTTTGGTATGAGTAACAAAAAGATGGGGTACTGGGCTAAAGGTCGGATACTTGTTGGTGTGGATGAGCAGAGGGATCTTGGTGTCCATGTACACAGATCTCTGAAAGTTGCCACCCAGGTAAATAGTGCGGTGAAGAAGGCATATGGCGTACTGGCTTTT
This sequence comes from Chiloscyllium punctatum, assembly GCF_047496795.1. NCBI lineage: Eukaryota > Metazoa > Chordata > Chondrichthyes > Orectolobiformes > Hemiscylliidae > Chiloscyllium > Chiloscyllium punctatum. The sequence continues at coordinate 21,747,239 of NC_092748.1, forward strand.
ATTGGTAGAGGAATAGAGTTCCGGAGTCCTGAGGTCATGTTGCAGTTGTATAAGACTCTGGTGTGGCCACATCTGGAGTATTGTGTGCAGTTTTGGTCGCCATACTATAGGAAGGATGTGGAGGCACTGGAACGGGTGCAGAAGAGGTTTACCAGGATGTTGCCTAATATGGTAGGAAGATCGTATGAGGAAAGGCTGAGGCACTTGGGGCTGTTTTCATTGGAGAAAAGAAGGTTTAGAGGTGTACAAGATGATTAGGGGTTTAGATAGGGTTGACCATGAGAACCTTTTTCCACGTATGGAGTCAGCTATTACAAGGGGGCATAGCTTTAAATTAAGGGGTGGTAGGTATAGGACAGATGTTAGGGGTAGATTCTTTACTCAGTGAGTCGTGAGTTCATGGAATGCCCTGCCAGTAGCAGTGGTGGGCTCTCCCTCTTTTATGGGCATTTAAACGGGCATTGGATAGGCATATGGAGGATAGTGGGCTAGTGTAGGTTAGGTGGGCTTGGATCGGCGCAACATCGAGGGCCAAAGGGCCTGTACTGCGCTGTATTTTTCTATGTTCTATGTTCTAATGTCTTGAGTGCAACAGGACACAAATTTCATATGATGAACAAAATAAAGCAATGATATCACAAGAAAACTTTTTAAAACTGCAGTAGTTAGCATTTGGCAAAGAGTGGTGAAGACAGCATTAAATGAGCTCCCAAACAGCTTCTACAATCGCAAAAGCGTTTGTCAGTTTCAGGGGGCTCAGTCTCACGATAGAAAGACTCGATCATCGCCTCGCGCATGCATTAATGTCCTTGGCCATTTGTTTCTATAAATGGCCTGGTTATAGTGACGGGAGTACTGTAAATTACTCATTTTTGCAAACGTTGATGTAACAACCCTTACCTAAAAAAAATCCAGCCGCTGATGCTTGAGCTGCCTGAGTTTCTTTGCTTTTGCCTGCGTTTTCACATGTTCTTCAGTACAAGTAAATCAAGTATGCTTGCGTCTTTGATATAATGTTTTGCGGGACCTTGAAATCATCTTCAGATAATCTGAAGTTTGCATAGGTGAGGTTCCTCTGTACTAACTATTTTCTGCATAAGCTTTCCTCATATTAACATTATGCTAGCCTTAAATCTGTGTCTTGTGGTTTTCGATCCTTACACCAGTAAGAATGGTTTCTTCCCAATTATTCTATCCCACTATGGATTTGATAGAGATATTCAAGAATCTTCAATTTTTTCTTTATAAAGAATATTTCCAACCTGTCAACAGAACTGAAGTTCCTCATTCCTGGAACAATTCTCATTAATCTTCAAACTATTATTCTATAATTCCCAAAGTGTGGTGGCCATAACTATATACAGCAGTCCGGATGGAGATAAAACACCTTTTTAGGCAGATTTTCTAATTTTCTTATGTGTGTGGTTGAAGCTGGTGAGGCCAGAATTTGTTACCATTCTCTACTTGCCATTGAGAACATGTTGGTGCGCTACCTTCTTAAATTGTTACAGACCATATGCATAGATACACTCAGTGCTATTGGGAAGGGATGTCCAGGATTTTGAGTAGGGACAGTAAATAAATGGTGGTATCGGCCATGCGAAAGGAACAGGAGTAGGCCCCTTGAGCCTGCTTTGACAGTTAATTGCATCATAGCTGGTCCAACATTCCTCGCATCCACTTTGCATTTTACCCTAAAACCTTGATTCCCTTGATTAATCAAGAATCCGTCTACCTCAGCCTTCCATAAATACAAGGGCAATGCCCTCAGCTCTCTGTGGTTAGGGATACCAAAGACACTCAATCTTCTAGAGAAGAAATTCCTCCTTGTAGGACCGCAGCTGCTGACCAGGGATGAAGACTCAGGAGGCAGGCAGGATTTAGGCAAGTGGTAGACTTTTATTCAAGCATAAACAGGTTTATCCAGGGAAAGGGCCAAAGGATCTTCCCTGAATCTGGCCTCAATGTGAGAAAACAATTTTTCTCTTAATATTTGGCTCAGACTGGAAGAGAGATCAATGGGACATTGGTTTTTACAATGAGTACAGCAATTTTTTTATACATTGTGAGACAGTAATCATATACAATGGCCGCTATGTCCTTCCCTCTTATACCGTATACCCAATCCTAAGAGACACCAAATCAATGATGAGTGTATTTTTCCTTTTATGTTGAAGATTACTTCTGTGATTATCTGAAGAACCTTTATCTAGAACCTATTTCTTAATATTGGAAGTAATTTCAAAGAAACAACTGTTTCCTACAAAATAACTTTAGCTATTGTCTTTGCAGCTGTTTAGGGAGTCAAGCTGATCGGTTCTTGGGCTGAGACTCTCACCTGGTGTTATTCATTTACTGGGACAATCGTCCTTTCATTGATCGCAACCTCTTGAATCACTTGTTTATCTTTATGCATCCTCTTATCAAGACTGTTTCGGATGGTTTCTCATAGGGCCCCCTTGCTGACCTTGAAGTAATCCTGTTCAAAGATGCCATTATGTTTCACTTTGTAAATAGGCTGTTTAGTCTTGCTAATTTTTAATTGACCATTTTGGTATACAGAGGAGCCTTGATTATCCGAAATACCAATTATCCGAAAATTGGATTATCCGAAGGAGATGTCGAGGTCCCGATAGAAACATTACATCAAAGACGTGTTTCCAACAGTGATCATGTCTTTTGTTTACAGTGATTAAACAGGCACTGATTCCAAATGACTAACTGCCCGCGCCCTCTCTCTCCCCACACTTTCCCTGGAGTTCTACACAGGGGTGACCCTAAACCCCCCCCTTCCCCACATAATCTCTCCAATATTGACCTGTACAGGGCAAAGATGGAACCTGTCAAAACGTTGCAGTAAAAAGGCGTGTTTGTGTGTGTGTGTGTGTTAGTTAGTTAGTTAGTTATTTGGAGACTTACCCCACAAAGTCAGCTGCAGCAGTCTTGCTGTCCAATCCAGCTGTCCTGGAGAGGGGGCAAGTGTGAATGGGGTTGGGGGTAGGGGTTACATGGGGTTTGGGGCGGGGGAGGTGTGGGCTGGTGTTGGGGGCAGTGGGGGTGGGAGGTGTCGGCTGGTGTTGGGGGGGGGGGGGGCAGGGGTGGGGGTTGCATGGGGTTTGGGGCAGGTGGAGGTGTGGGCCGGTGTTGGGCACGGGGGTAGGGGTTGCTTGGGTTTGGGGCAGGGGGAGGTGTGGGCCGGTGTTGGGGGCGGGGTGAGTTGTGGGCCGGTATTGGGGGCCAGGAGGAGTGGGGTTGGGGGGGGGGGGGGAAGGTCGGAGGGAGGTGTTGGGCAGCATCGAGGGGAGGGCCTCGCATGGTGTGTGCTGTTGCAGTCTCCTGAACAAGGAGCAGATTTTAAAACTCCGAGCCCCAGAGGAAAGGCATTTAATCGATTAACCAAATAATCGATTAGCTGAATGAAATAGTGCCCGCCCATCGCGATCGGGTAATCGAGGTTCTTCGGTACACAGGTACAGGTAACCCTACAAATTCTGCTATGACGCTAGGCCAGATTAAATCAAAATCTAAAATGGTCTAAATCAGAGCCCATGAATTCAAACCAGAGTTAAAGAGTCCAAATCAAAATACAAGAATAGTCTTGCTGCAGTGTCCTCGCATCCATGATCCTCCTCTTGTCATTCAGTGAGCTCGTTATTTCTATTCATCGTTCCACGAATAATTTGTTGGTTTGGTGGTGCGTAGTAAGGCCACCTTCTTGGTCCGTAGCTTTTCAGCGGTCATCTTCATTATTGTGGTGATGAAATAATTGATGAAACCAAAAAATTACATAACGCAGACATACTATAACAATACTTACTATTCCGTGGACAGTGAACATCCCCAGATATTGATAGCTTGGCTGTACCATGCCCAGATATCATTGTGACAAAGAACCTTTCTTTTTCTAAAATTGCAAGTTTGTGCTGACTAGGTGCCCCCTTCAGGAGGCCTGATGCGTGATGCATGAATGATACCATATTGCCCAGATAACATGACCCTGTCCAGGATGGTGGCAGCCAGCCATAGGCTCTGTGTCCACACACAAAGTAGGCGTCATTGTATGGGCAATAAACTCTGGGTATCAGCGTTTTAGTAACGTTCCCTTACACAAGAGTTTCCTGAAGGTCAACCGGGTGCCATTGTATGTGTGAATACAGTTACTAATTCCCAGTTCCAGCCCTTTAGGACCTGTTATTTCTAAGCAAAATCATTCTGATGGCTTCCCTATTCCTGAAGTGTTAGTCAGTGTGACAAAGGGAGGCTGTTGTGAGGTCTTGTCGTTAGGCTGGCAACACCCTGCAAAGATGGCCAGGTTGTACCGTGCTGATTTCCATTGTGCTGTATCCCGGTCAGCATTTACTAGGTACCTCCTCCCATTGATAGGCTGCCCTTCTATATCTCCATGCCTTAAACTATATTTAACAAATTTTGGGACCTCAAACAGGATGCATCACAGGGGTATCCCTACCGTAGACTGTATGGGGATGTGTGTGCAGGCCCAGCAATGAGAGACATTGTCTTCTTGCATGCACAAAGACATGATCACATTCAAATGTCTTGTCTCCACTTACCTATCATCCTTTGATGGGATCAACATTAAGAGGACCCCACAGAGGATTAGGATTTTTAATACTCATGCTAATTTCAGCAATATTCTTAAGTACTGTCTTCACTGTGCAATTGTGCTACATATATTTCATGTCACCTTAATCTATTCCGCTTGCCATCCTGGGGTCAAGGATCCTGGTTCTGCTGATAATATTAACTACAAGATCCATCCCATCAAGGGGACAAGGCACCCTTGCTTGGGATTATTTTCACCAGGACCTTTGATCCTGGGGCTGGCATTCCTGTTTGTCCTGGGTGTCCCTCAGACTCCTGATCCTTGATAAGCTTGTTGGTCTTGTTCCTGTCTGTGAAGTATGTGTAACTGCTTACAGAAAGGTTTCGTGGAACTCCAGATGTATCCTTTGCTAGTAGTTTGCCACCCTCCATCCTGTGATTAGATCCTGGGGGAGTGTTATTCCCTGTCCTGTCGTGAGAACAAAGTGTGTTAATCCACTGGGCCTCATGGGCGTTGCCAACTGGGCCATCAGAATGGCTGGTAGGGAAAGGGTCTATCTAAACCTTTCTTCGATCATTGTCTTGGTGAGAGCAGTTTTTGGTGTTCTGTTCATTTTCTCTACCATATCTGAGCTCTGTGGATGGTGTGGGGGAATATGATACTTTTGTGTTATTCCCAAGAGTTTACGTGCTTCCTTCAGATACATGCATGTGAAATGGGTCCCTTAGTCTGAGTCTAGTTGTAGGGGCACCCCCATCTGGGTATTATTTCAGCTGCCAGTATTTTTGTTCCGAGTCCTTTGCGGGGAAAACTTATACCCGTTTGGTAAACTGGTCGACTATGACCAGACAGAATTTCTTACTATGACTATGTAGGAATGGACCTAATAAAGTGCATTTGAATGTGTTCCCATGGTCCTCATGGATGGGGTTGATAGCTCACTTTAATTTTAATTCCCTGTCCTGATTCTGTCTGTGCATATGCAGTACACCTCTGGCAAAATTTAGCTATGTCTCTTCCCATTCCTTTGCATCACCAGCAATTATATATTAGCTGTATCATTTTATCCCTGCCTACATATGCTAATCCATGGTAAACATTGCATCAGGTCTGTTGGCGCAATGTGGGAGCTACCACCTTACCTTTCTCCAAGTATCATCTGTTCCTAATGCTGCTCCATTTTTAATCCATTCTGTTCTTTCCTCTGAGCTAGTGCTGCTTGTAAATTTAAAAAGTTCCATTAATCATCTTTGGCTTCTTGCTGTTTCACTGCTGCTATCATCATTTCCTGTTCTAACATTGCTTTTGCAGCACTATTTGTGTAATTGTTTCCTCTCTGCTCTCCTCCAGTACTGTATCCATAGATTACTTCACCCAGTAAGATAACAATCATATATAGACTCAAAATTTATAAAGGAAGTATTGATCCAGTCCACTTCAAACTTAATTAGTATTGATGTCCCACAGATTCTAAAGAGGGTGGGATAAACTCTTGCATGTAACTATATCATCCGTCACTGCTGTTCCTGCAAGAAAATAAATGTTACATTTTTTAAGAGGAAAAGAAAGCGCCACCTTTGCTAAATTTGCCTTTCCTAATTACTGTATCAGTTTTCTCTGATTTGTGTAAGCAAGCATAGTTTTGCTTATTTTTAGGCAATTTCATGTAAGTAGTTATGGGCCGTTTTGGTATGTACAGGTACAGGCCACCCCTGCACTCCTAATCTCAGTTTTAAATTGGCACTCCTTTATTCTGAGACCATGCTGTCTGGTCTTAAACTCTCCCATCAGGAGAAACATTCCCTCAGCATTTACTCTGTCAAACCCCTTTAAAAATCCTATAAGCTTCTATGAGGTGACCCCTCATTCTTCTAAAATCCAGTGAGTGGTGTCCCAATCGGTTTATCCTTTCTTCATAAGATGATCCCTCCATTCTAGGATTGTTGTAGTCATCCTCTCTGAACTACCTCCAATGAAACAATATCTTGCCTTAAGGGGACCAAAAGTGCTCACAGTACTCTAGATTTGGTCATACCAGCATCTTGTAAAGTTGCAGTAACATTTTTCAACTCTTACCCTTCAACCAGTGGCTCAGTGGTTAGCACTGCTGCCTCACAGCACCAGGGTCCCAGGTTCGATTCCAGGGCGACTCTCTGTGTGGAGTTTGCACATTCTCCCCATGTCTGTGTGGGTTTCCTCCCGGTGCTCCGGTTTCCTCCCACAGTCCAAAGACGTGCAAGTCAGGTGGATTGGCCATGCTAAATTGCCAGTAGTGTTAGGTGCATTAGTCAGAGGGGAAATGGGTCTGGGTGGGTTACTCTTCAGAGGGTCGGTGTGGACTGGTTGGGCTGAAGGCCTGTTTCCACACTGTAGGAAATCTAATCTAATGATTAACAGATCCTGCTGTATTTCTAAGTGGACAAGGGTCCAGACTACTCTTGTGGGCGGCACGGTGGCACAGTGGTTAGCACTGCTGCCTCACAGCGCCAGAGACCTGGGTTCAATTCCCGCCTCAGGCGACTCTCTGTGTGGAGTTTGCACATTCTCCCCGTGTCTGCGTGGGTTTCCTCCGGGTGCTCCGGTTTCCTCCCACACTCCAAAGATGTGCAGGTCAGGTGAATTGGCCATGCTAAATTGCCCGTAGTGTTAGGTAAAGGGGTAGATGTAGGGGAATGGGTGGGTTGCGCTTCGGCGGGGCGGTGTGGACTTGTTGGGCCGAAGGGCCTGTTTCCACACTGTAAGTAATCTAATCTAATCTAATCTAATCTAACCTCCTTGAAATAAAGGTCAGCATTCCATTTGCCTTCCTGATTACTAACTGCAGCTATGTGCTAGCTTTGTCTTTCATGTACAAGTATCCCCAAGTCCTTTTGTGCTACACTTTCTGCAGTTTTTCCTCCATTTAAATAACATTTCTTTTGTTCTTTGTTCCAAACTGAACAGCTTCGCTTTTTCTCACATACTCCATATACCAATTTTTTGCTCACTTGCTTAACTGATCATTATCTTCCTGTAAACTTTTGTACCCCTCTTACAACCTGTCTTTGCATCTATTTTAGTGTCATCTGAAAATTTGGCGACAGTAAATTTCCTTCCTTTCTCCAAGTTATTAGTATATATTGTACCAGCACTGATTCCTGTGGAATCCCGCTGGTCATTGGTTCCCACCCTGAAAAAGAAACCTTATCCTCATGTTCGGTTTCCTGCTCCCGAGCCAATTCTTTATCTATACCAAGATACTACTACCCACGTGGTGGACTCTATAATGATTTAATCTTTTGTGACAACATAGGCTCTTCGGCCCTCGATGTTGTGCTGACCTTTTATCCTACTCTAAGATCAAACTAACCTACATATTCTTGATTTTACTATCATCCCTGTGCCTATCCAAGAGTCATTTAAATGTTCATTACGTATTTGACTCTATTACCACTGCTGGCAGTACATTCCACAAACCCACCACACTGTGTAAAGAATCTACCTCTGACATCTCCCTTAAATCTTCCTCTAATCATCTTAAAATTATGCTCCCTCATGATAGCATTTCCTCCCTGAGTAAAAGTCTTTGACTATCCAATCTATCTATGCCTTTCCATCTTGTACACCTCCATCAAGTCACGTCTCATCCTTCTTTGCTCCAGTGAAAAAAGCCCTAACTCCTTCAACTTTTCTTCATAAGACATCCCCTCCAGTCCAAGCAACATCCTGGTAAATCCCTTCAGTACCTTCTCCAAAGCTTCCACGTCCTTCTTATAATGAGGCGACTAGGACTGAACACAACATTCCAAGTGTGGTCCAACAAGGGCTCTGTAGAGCTGCAGTATAACCTCGTGGCTCTTAAACCCAACTCCCTTCTAATGAAACCTCCTTATTTTATGCCTTCTTAACAACCCTATCAACTTGGGTGGGAACTTTGAGGGTTCTATGGACATGGACCTCAAGATCCTTCTGTTCCTCCACACTGCTAAGAATCCTGTCTTTAATTCTATTCTGAATTCAAATTCTACTTTCCAAAATGAATCACTTCACATTTTTACAGATTGAACGGCATCTGTCATTTATCAGCCCAGTTCTGCATCTTGTCAGTGTTCTGTTGCAACTTGCAACAGCCCTCCACGCTATCCACAGCTCCATCGATCTTCATTTTACCAGCAAACATACTAACCCATCCTTCCACTTCCTCATCCAGGTCATTTATAAAAATCATAAAAAACCGAGGTTCCTGAACAGATCCCTGTGGAATACCACTGGTCACTGAGCTCTATGCTGAATACTTTTCACCTGTTACTACCCTCCGTTTTCCAAAGGCCAGCTAATTCTGTATCCAGACAGCCAAATTTCTCTCTATCCCATTCCTCCTTATTTTCTGAATGACCCTACCGTGGGGAACCTTATCAAACACCTACCTAAAATCCATGTACATCCCATCCACTGCTCAACCTTCATCAATGTGTTTTGTCACATATTTAAAGAATTCAGTAAGGCTTGTGAGGCATGACCTACCCCTCACAAAGCCATGCTGACTATCTAACCAAACTACGGTTTTCCAAGTAATCATGAGTCCTGTCTCTCAGAATCCTTGTCAATAATTTGCCTACCACAGACATAAGACTGACTGGTCTGTAATGCCCAGGATTATCCCTACTCCCTTTCTTGAACAAGGGAATAGCATTTGCCATCCTCCAATCATCTGGCAGTACTTCAGTGGACATTGAGGATGCAAAGATCATCGCCAAAGGCGCAGCAATGTCATCCCTTGCTTTTCATAGTAATCTTGGGTATAACCCGGCTGATCTAGGGAACTTGCATTTTTAAAAATATTCAACACATCCTCCTCCTTAACATTATAATTTAGAGATGCTGGTGTTGGACTGGGGTGTACAAAGTTAAAAATCACACAACACAAGGTTATAGTCCAACAGGTTTAATTGGAAGCACACTAGCTTTTGGAGCTAGTGTGCTTCCAATTAAACCTTTTGGACTCTAACCTCGTGTTGTGTGATTTTTAACTTTGTACTCCTTAACATGGACCTGTTCGAGCATATCAGTCTGTTTCATGCTGTCCTCACAAACGTCAAGGTCTCTCTCAGTAGTGAATACTGAAGCAAAATATTCATTGAGGACCTCCCCTACCTCCGCCAACTCCAGGCATAAATTCCCTCCACTATCTCTGATTGCCCCTACCCTCACTCTGACCATCCTCTTGTTCCTCGCATAAGTGTAGAATGCTTTAAGGTTCTCCTTAATCCTACCTGTGAAAGCTTTTCTCATGCTTCCTTCTAGCTTTCCTAAGTCCATTTTTCAGTTCCTTCCTGGCTACCTTTTAACCCTCTAGAGACCTGTCGGATCCTTACCACCTCAACTTCCAGTAAGTTTCCTTCTTCCTCTTGATTAGATGTTCACATCCTTTGTCACCCAAAGTTACTTCACCCTTCCACCCCTTCCTTACCTCAGTAGAAGAAACCTATTCAGCACTCCCAGCAAGTGCTCCCTAAACAACCTCCACATTTCTGTTATGCATTCCCCTAGAACGTGTTCCCAATTTAGGTACCCCAGTTCCTGCATAATGGCATAGTAATTCTCCCTCCCCCCAATTACTTTCCCATACCTACTCCCACCCTACTCCGTAATTATAGTAGATGTCAGGAAATTGTGATCACTAACACCGAAATGCTCTCCCACAGAGATCTGATACCTGGCCTGGTTCATTGCCAAGTACCAAATCCAATATTGGCTTCCCCTCAAGTCAGCCTGTCTACATATTGAGTCAGGAATCCTTCCTGGACACACCTGACAAAAACTGCTTCACCCAAACTGCTTGAACTAAGGACGTTCCAATCAATATTAGGGAAGTTAAAGGTATCCGTGACAACAACCCTGTTACTTCTGTATCTTTCCAAAATCTGCATCTCAATCTGCTCCTTGGTCTCTGTTGCTATTGGGGATCTGTAGAAACCTCCCAATAAAGTGACTGCTCCCTTCCAGTTTCTGACTTCCACCCGTACTGACTCTGTAGGCAAACCCTCCTTGATGACCTCCCTTTCTACAGCTGACTAGCAGTGTAACCCCCCCCCCCCACCCCCCCCCCCCCCCCCCCCCCCCCCCCACACCATCTCTTTTACCTCCCTCTGCCCTCCCCATTCTTTTTGAAACATCTAACCCTCGGAAGATCCAACAACCATTCCTGCCCTCTCCAAGTTTCCGTAATGGCCACAGCATCATCGTTTCAAGTACTGATTCACGCTCTTAAGTTCATCGCCCTTATTCCTAATACTATTTATGTTAAAATAGACACACTTCAACCCATCATACTGACTGCACCTTTGCCCTATCAATATCTGTCCCTCTTCACAGACTCTCTGCACACTCCATCCTCAGATATGTAGCTCCGGTTCCCAACCCCTGTCAAATTAGTTTAAACCCTCCCAAAGAGCTCTAGAAACCTCCCACCAAGGATATTGGTACCCATCCAATTCAGTGCAACCTGACCTTCATGTACAGGTCCCACCTTCCCCAGAAGGTATCCCAATCATCCACATATCTGAAACCCTTCCTCCTACACCAGCCCTGCAGCCACATTTTCATCCGTGCTCACCGTGTTCTTAGCCTCACTAGCCTGTGGCGCTGATAGCAATCCTGAGATTACTCCTCTGCTCATCTTGTCTTTCAGCTTCCAAACTAACTCCCTACATTCCCTTTTCCTAGCTATGTCATTGGTACCGATGTGTACCACGACTTCTGGCTGCTCTTCCTTCCCCTTAAGAAACCTGTAGACTCGATCCAAGTCTAACTTGTAGAATGTTTTCTGGAAGTCCAAATACATTTACTGGTTTCCCCCTATCCACACGGGTTGAGCCTTCCTCAGCAAAGTTCTAATTAATTAGTCAGACACAATTTCCCACTTTTAACAAAGAAAATTACAGGACAGGAACAGGCACTTCAGCCATCCAAGCCTGCACTTGGACAGATCCTTTATCTAAACCTGACACCTATTTTGTCAAGGGCTGTATTCTTCTGCTCCCTGCCCATTCATGTATCTGTCTGTCCAGATACATTTTAAATGACACTATTGTGTCTGTGTCTATCACCCCTACTGGCAACATGTTGCAGGTACCCACCATCCTCCTATGTAAAGAACTTTCCACGCATATCTCCATTAAACTTTTCCCTCCTCGCCTTATGTTCGTGACCCCTAGTAATTGAGTCCCCCACACTGCGGAAAAAGCTTCTTGCTATCTACCCTGTCTATAGCCCCTCATGATTTTGTTAACTTCAATCAGGAACTACTCCCCCCAACACACACATACACCACTCCATCTTTCTCATGAAAATAATCCTAATCTAATGCCCTCCACACTAGGCAACTTCCTCTTCACCCTCTCCAAAGCATCACATTGATTAGATTATTTTTCCAAATGTTCTGCAATTACTTTCTTCATAATTGATTGCAAAACTCTCCCAACGATAGATGTTAGGGTGATTGGCCTATTGTTACTTTTTTTTTGCTCCCCTTCCTTTTTGAATAGGTGTCATAATAATCGTTTTCTATTATTTTTCTGGTAGTTTTCTAGTATTTCTCCAGAATCCTGCGATTTTTTTTTGGATAATTACAATCAATGCATCCAGTATCTCTGTAGCTGCTTCTTTTTTAGGATGCCAGCAATCAGGGTCTTTCGACCTCTCTGCCTTTAGGGTCATTAGTTTGTCTAACACTGCTACTTTAATGATGGTAATGCTACTTAATTCCTCACCTGTATTCTTTGGTATTATTGAAATATTCAAAATATCTTCCACCATAAAGAGCGATGCAAAATATCTTTAATTCTCTGCTATTTCTTTGTTCCTAAAACTGTTGCCCAGATTTATTTTGAGGTGTCCACATTCACCTTTACTTGTCTGTATTCCTTTTTGTATATTCTGTATAAGGTCTTGCTGTTGGATTTTGTATTTCTTATTGGTTTGTCCCCATCATTTATTTTCCCTATCAGGGTTATCACCAACTTTGTACTCCTGTGCTCTATGCTTTTCTTTCAACCTAATACTCTCCTATCTTTCTTGGTTACCCTAGTTGGTTTATCCCTCTCTTAGTATCATTCCTTCTTATTGGGAAATATTTTTGCTGAGAGTCACTAATTGCTTCCTTAAATTCCTACCACAGTGTTATTCCTGCTAATCGAGCCACTCATTTCACTTTAGCTAACACTCCTCATTTTGTTGATTCAGATAAATGAAGGAAATTGCAATTGTTTATGACCCAAGTTTCTCACTATCAAACTGAACATTAAATTTAATCATGTTGTGATTACTACTTCCAAGGGGATCTTTTACTCGGGTAATTTATTAAACCTGTCTCATTACCCATTACGAAATTCAAGAGGGCCTGCTCCATGGCAAATTGCTCTATGAAACTATCTGTAATGCACTCTGAATTTCATGGTGTAAGCTATCCTTTCCAATTTGATTAACATAATCAAAGTGAAGATTAGAGCAATCATTATGGGTGACTTTATTCTTTTTACATGCACCTATTATTTCTTGATTATAGCCTTTCCCACTGAGAAGTTACTGTTCAGGGGTCTGTACACTGCTACCAATGTGTTCCTACCCAAGATGTTTTTTTTCCCTCCGCCCAAATGGAGTCAACGTCACCTGAACCAAGATCATCTCTGTCAACTCTTCTCATTTTATTTCTTCCTAACAGTGCTACTGCATCACCTTTTCCTCCATCCTCTCTCACTGAAAGGTCAAATATTCATGAATGTTATGTTCCCAGTTTTGATCTCCTTGTAATTATGTTTCTGTAATAGCGTTGAGATCATATTTATTTACCTAAATTTGCACCTCAGTTCATCTGCCTTTATTCTGAATGTTTTGTGCATTAAAATACAAAGCTTTTAAGTTTGTCCTATTATTGGGTTTGTCGACATTTTTAAAGTTCCTTGGTACAATATGACATTCACATATCCTGTCCCTTCCTTTTGTTTTTTGGTAACTATCAACCCCATTACGAATCCAGTAATTCTTTCCTTTATCTTTGTTTCTAATTTTACATGCAACTGAACCTCCCCCCAACCCCCATCCAATCACTATTTAGTTTTTCTATCCCAAGTTATCCAATTTGTCAGAATTCAGCAGCTTGTTTTATTAAAGTCATCTCTCATTTTTCTATATTCCGATGCCATGAGGCCCCTCATAAGACAGTGCATCAATACTTGGTATCAGCTCAGTGAAACTTCTCTGGACTGCCTCCAATACCAGTATATCTTTCTTTCAATTCTGGATTCAAACCTGTTCACCATATTCCAACTGTGGTCTCAGTAGTGCCTTGTTTAGTTTTTTTTTTCAAAGCCTCCCTACTCATATATTCCATTTCCATTGAAATAAAGAATGTCATTACTTTTTTCCTTTCCTATTACTTGCTGAACTTAAGTGCTAACTTTTTTTGTGATTTCTGCACAAAGACTCCCAAATCCTTGTGTTCTGTAGATTGCTGTAGTTTTTCTGCATTTAAATAATAGTCAGTTTTTCTTCATCCAGCCTCTCATGTTCCCACATTATATTCTATCTGGCAAGTCATTGCCCACTTGCTTAACCTGTCTGTGTCCCTGTGCAAACTCAGCATATGTCTTCCTACCTATTTGTGTGTCGCCTCCAAACTTGGCTATACTTCGTACTCTTTCCTCAAACAAGTCATAGATCTACAAATAATTGTGCCCCCGGCATTGATCACTGTGACTCTCCAGCTACAAGTTGCCATCCTGAAAATGCCCCCCCTTCTCCAAATGCTCTTTTCTATTTGTTAGCTAAACCTCTATCTATGCTAATAATCTAATACTTGGCACTTCATCTCATGTTTTCTGAAAATCCAAATATACTACATTCCATGGCTCAAGGAGGGACAGGATAGACAGCTTAACATGCCAGGGTACAGGTGTTTTAGGAGGGACAGAGATGGTAGAAAGAGGGGAGGTGGGGTTAGTTCTAATTAAGGCAAGTATCACAGGAGTAATCAGAGATGAAATAACAGAAGGATCATGAAGTGAGGCTTTGTGGGTGAAGCGAAGAAATAAGAAGAGGATGGTGACATTATTAATTGTACTATAGGCCCCCCCAAATAGTCAATGGAAGTTAGAGGAACAAATATGCAGGGAGATTGAGGAGACTTACAGGAACAATAAGGATGTTTAGATTAGATTAGATTACTTACAGTGTGGAAACAGGCCCTTCGGCCCAACAAGTCCACACCGCACCGCCGAAGCGCAACCCACCCATACCCCTACATTTACCCCTTACCTAACACTACGGACAATTTAGCATGGCCAATTCACCTGACCTGCACATCTTTGGACTGTGGGAGGAAACCGGAGCACCCGGAGGAAACCCACGCAGACACGGGGAGAATGTGCAAACTCCACACAGTCAGTCGCCTGAGGCGGGAATTGACCCAGGTCTCTGGCGCTGTGAGGCAGCAGTGCTAACCACTGTGCCACCGTTATCGGGGATTTTAATTTTCATAATAGACTGGGACTGCCAGAGCATTAAAGGCTTAGATAGAGTTGTACAGCACGGAAACAGACCCTTCGGTCCAACTTGTCCATGCTGACCAGATACCCTAAACTAATCTAGTCCCAGCCTCCTCCACTTCCTCTGGCAGCTCATTCCATATGCACACCATTCTCTGTATGAAAAGCTTGCCCCTTAGGTTCTGCTTAAATTTTTCCCCTCTCACCCTAAACCTATGCCCTCTACTTCTGGACACCCTCACCCTAGGTAAAAGACCTTGTCTATTTACCTTACCCATGGCCTTCATGATTTTATAAACCTCTATAAGGTCACCCCTCAGCTTGTGATGCTCCAGGAAAAACCACCTCAGCCTATTAAGCCCCTCCCTATAGCACAAACCCTCCAACCCTGCTAACATCCTTGTAAATCTTTTCTGAACCCTTTCCAGTTTCACAATATTCTTTCTATAGAAGGGAGATTAGAATTGCACACAATATTCCAAAGATGGTCTAATCAAGGTCCCATATAACCACAACATGACTTAGGTGGAAGTGAGGACTGCAGATGCTGGAGATTAGAGTCGAGAGTGTGGTGCTGGAAAAGCACAGCAGATCAGGCAGCATCCGAGGAGCAGGAAAATTGATGTTTTGGGCAAACCAGCCATATGATCTCCCAACTCCTATACTGAATGCTCTGCCCAATAAAGGAAAGCATACCAAACACCACCTTCACTATCCTATTTATTTACGACTCC
Source organism: Chiloscyllium punctatum (assembly GCF_047496795.1). NCBI lineage: Eukaryota > Metazoa > Chordata > Chondrichthyes > Orectolobiformes > Hemiscylliidae > Chiloscyllium > Chiloscyllium punctatum. Next base: position 21,763,060 of record NC_092748.1, read on the forward strand.
ACTTTCAAGGAACTATTAATGGCACAGTGGCTCAATGGTTAGCACTGCTGCCTCACAGTGCCAGGGACCCGGGTTCGATTCCAGCCTTGGGCAAATGCCTTCATGGAATTTGCACATTCTCCCTGTGTCTGCGTGGGTTTCCTCCGGGTGCTCCGGTTTCCTCCCACAATCCAAAGATGTGCAGGCCAGGTGAATTGGCCATGCTAAATTACCTATAGTGATAGGTGCATTAATAAGGAGTAGGTGAATGGGTCTGGGTGGGTTACTCTTTGGAGGGTCGATGTGGACTTGTTGGGCCGAAGGGCCTGTTAAAACACTAGTGAATCTCATCTATTAGCCTGCACTCCAAGGACGCTTTGTTCAGCAACACTCCCTAGGACCTTACTATTAGGTGTATAAGTCCTGTCCTGATTTGCTTTTCCAAAATGCAGCACCTCACATTTTATGTAAATTAAACTCCATCTGCCACTCCACGGCCCATTGGTCTATCCAATCAAGATCCTGTGTGTTCTGAGGTAACCTTCTTCGTTGTCCGCTACACCTCGTGTTTTGGTGTCATCTGCAAACTATGCCTTCATGACCAAATCATTTATATAAATGATGAAAAGCAGTGGACCCAGCGCCAATCGTTGTGGCATACAACTGGTCACAGGCCTCCAGTCTGAAAAGCAATCCTCCACCACCAACCACTGTCTTCTACCTTCAAGCCAGTTCTGTACCCAAATGGCTAGTTCTCCCTGTATTCCATATGATCTAATTTTGCTATCCAGTCAGTCCATATAGATCACATCCATCACTCTGCCCGCATCAGTCCTCTTCGTTACTTAGAACATAGAACATTACAGCGCAGTACAGGCCCTTCGGTCCTCTATGTTGAGCCAACCTGTGGAACCAATCTGAAGCGTAAATATCCTACACTATTCCATTTTCATCCATATGTTTATCCAGTGGCCATTTAAATGCCCCTAAATTTAGCGAGTCTACTAAAGTTTCAGGCAGTGAGTCTGAAACCACTCACCACTCTGAGTAGAGAAACTACCTCTGGCATATGTCCTATATCTATCACCCCTCAATTTAAAGCTATGTCCCTTTGTGCTAGCCATCTCCATCCAAAGAAAAAGGTTCTCACTGTCCAACCTATCTAACCCTCTGATTGTCTTTTATATCTCAATTAAGTCACCTCTTAACCTTCTCTCTAATGAAAACAGCCTCTTGTCCTTCAGCCTTTCCTCATAAGACCTTCCTTCCATACCAGGCAACGTCCTAGTAAATCTCCTCACCTTTTCCAAAGCTTCCACATCCTTCTCATTCCAAGTGCAGCCGCATCAGAGTTTTGTATAGCTGCAGCACGTCCTCGTGGCTCCAAAACTCAATCCTTCTACCAATAAAAGCAATCACACTGTATGTCGTCTTAACAACCCTATCTACCTGGGTGGCATCTTGCAGGGGTCTGTGTAAATGGACACCGATTTCTCTCTGCTCATCTACACCTCCAAGAATCACACCATTAGCCTAGTATTCTTTATTCCAGTTGCTCTTCCAAAGTGAATCACCTCATACTTTTCCACATTAAACTCCATTTGCCACCTCTCAGCCCAGCTCTGCAACTTATCTATGTCCCTCTGTAACCGGCAATATCCTTCACTATCCACAGCACCACCAATCTTAGGGTTATCCACAAATTTACTAACCCATCCTTCTATGCCCTCATCTAGGTCTTTTTTTAGATTCTTAGATTCCCTACAGTGTGGAATCTAAGAATCTTTAAAAAAATGACCTAGATGAGGGCATAGAAGGAAGGACAAACAGAAGTGGCCCCAAAACAGGTCCTTGCCATACACCACTGGTAACTGAACTCCAGGATGAACATTTCCCATCAACCCTTGTCTTCTTTCAGCTATTCAATTTCTGATCTATTCAATAACCCTCAATCCCATGCCTCCATATTTTCTGCAATATCCTACTGTTGGACACCTTATCAAAAGCTTCACTGAAATCCATACATACCACATCAATCGCTTTACTCTCATCTACCTGTTTGGTCACCATCTCAAAGAACTCAATAAAGTTGTGAGGCATGGCATACCTTTCACAAAACTGTGTTGACTATCCCTCATCAACTCATACCTGTCTAGACGATTATAAATCCTATCTCTTATAACCTTTTGCAACACTTTACCCACAACTGAAATAAGGCTCAGTGGTCTATAATTACCAGGGTTTTCTCTACTCTCGTCCTTGAGCAAGGGGACAACATTTGCTATCCTCCAGTCATCTGGCACTTCCTGTAGACAATTATGACAAAAAGGTCCAAGCCAAAGGCTCTGCAATCTACTCCTTGGCTTCCCAGAGAATCCTAGGATACATCCCATCCAAAGTACTTGCCTATTTTCACACTTTCCAGAATCGCTAACACCTTGTGAACCTCAATCCTGTCTAGTAACCTGCATCTCGGTATTCTCCTCAACAACATTGTCTTTTTCCAGTGTGAATATTGACAAGAAATATTGATTTAGTGCTTCCCCTATCTCCTCGGACTCCACGCACATCTTTCCACTAATATCCTTGATTGGCCCTACTCTTTCTCTATTCATTCTTCTATTCCTGTTGTATCTATAGAAAGCTTGAGGGTTTTCCTTGATCCTAGCTGCCAACAATTTCTCATGTCCCCTTCTGGCTTTTCTTAGCTCTCTCTCTAGGTCTTTCCTGGCTAACTTATAACTCTCATGTTCGCTAACTGAGCCTTCACGTCTCATCCTAACATAAACCACCTTCTTCCTCTTGACAAGAGATTCAACTTCTTTAATAAACCACGGCTCCCTCGCTTGGCCACTTCCTCCCTACCTGACAGGTGCATACTTATCAAGGACACGCAGTAGCTGTTCCTTGAATAAGCTCCACATTTCAATTGTGTCCATCCCTTGCAGTTTCCTTCCCCATCATGTGCATCCTATATTTTGCCTAATCACATCATAATTGCCTTTCCCCCAGCAATAACTCTTACACTACCTATCCCTTTCCATCGCTAAAGTTAACATAACCCAAATGTGGTCACTATCACCAAAGTGCTCATCCACCTCCAAATCTAACACCTGCGCAGGTTCATTACCCAGTACCAAATCCAATTTGGCCTTGTCCCTTGTTGGCTTGTCTCCATATTGTGTCAGGAAACCATCCTGCACACATTGGACAAAAACTGACCATCTAAAGTACATGAACTATCGTATTTATAGTCAATATTTGGAAAGTTAAAGTTCCCCATAACAATTACCATATTAATCTCGCTCCTATACTTCAAAGAATTCAGTCAAGTTAAGATAATTTCCCAAAGCTATGTTGAGTATCCCTAATCCCTCGCCTTTTGAAATACATGTAAATCCTGTCCTTCAGGCTTCCCTCCAACAACTTACCCATCACCAAGGTCAGGCTCACTGGTCTGTAGTTCCCTGGCTTTTCCTTACCACCTTTCTTAAATAGTGGCACCATGTTAGCAAACCTAGAGTCTTCTGACAACTCACCTATGACTGTCATTGATACAAATATATCTGCAAGGGACCCAACAATCACTTCCCTAGCTTTCCACAGAGTGCTATGGTACTCCTGCTCAGGTCCTGGGGATTCATCCTGCTTTATGTATTTTAAGACATCCAGCAGCACCACCTCCCTAACATGAACATTTTTCAAGATGTCACCATCAATTTCCCCACATCCTGTATCTTCCATGTCCTTCTCCACAGTAAATACTAATGCACAATACCTGTTTAGTATCTTCCCCTATCTCCTGCGGTTCAAAACATAGGCTGCCTTGCTGATCTTTGAGGGGCCCTATTTGTCCTTAATGTATTTTTGATTCAAGTAGAAAGATAAAGAATTATCCAGCATGCTGTGTGTCAACTATGAGGGCTAGAGTTTTCTTGCCCAACTGAGCATGGGATAAGCAGTTAAGATAACGGGACTTTTATCAAAATCTGTAACCGTGTGTGCTTGGTACCTGGTAAACAGATGTTCCAAACTTCCAGCTCAGCACTGTCCCCATGACTTGTCCGGACCTGTCCTACCTGCCTATCTCCTTTTCCGCCTAAATCCTTTTCCACCTATCCACTCCACCCTCTCCTCCCTGACCTATCACCTTCATCCCCTCCCCCACTCATCCATTGTACTCTATGCTACTTTCTCCCCACCCCCACCCCTCCTCTAGCTTATCTCTCCACACTTCAGGCTCACTGCCTTTATTCCTGATGAAGGGCTTTTGCCCGAAACGTCAATTTCGCTGCCCCTTGGATGCTGCCTGAACTGCTGTGCTCTTCTAGCACCACTAATCCAGAATCTGGTTTCCAGCATCTTCAGTCATTGTTTTTACCTAGATGATACTCTTACCCAGTCCCAGGTGTCGATTCACCTAGGTTGCACAAAAGTTGGACTTGAACTGCTGCGGGTTTTCAATTGAAGAGAAAATCCCCTATTGCAGGACAAGAGGTGTAATACCTGAGAGCGGTTCAGATGGAGTGCAATTTAAGTGTGTTCAGGAAAGTTTCCTCAATCAGTATTTTGATGGTCCTACTCAGAAAGGATCAAAACTCTATCTACGCCTGCAAAAAAGGTAGGATAGCTGCCAGTCTGGGAGCATTTTGGGACCAGTGACCATAGTTCTGTTAATTTTAAAATAGTTATGGAGAGGAACAAAACTGGTCCACAGGTTCAAATTCTAAGTTGAGGCAAGACGAATTTTGATGGAATTGGGGAGAAGCTTGCAGGGCTTGATTGGAGTTGTTTGTTTGCAGGCAAAGGGACCTCAAGAAAGTCTGAGGCCTTTAAAAGTGAGATAGCTAGAGTTCGAGGTCTAATGTTTTTGTGAGGGCAAAGGGCAAGGTTGGCAGAAATAGGGAACCCTGGATGACGGGAGATGTTGAGGTTTTGACCAGAAAAAAGAGAGGAGACATGTCTCAGACAGTTGGGTTCCAGGGAATCCCTGGAGGTATGTAGGGGATACAAGAGTTTACTGAAGAAGGAAACCAGGAGGATGAAAAGGGGGCACAAAATAACCTTGGCTCAGAAGATTAGGGTGAAACTAAAGAGGTTCTTTAAATATATTGAAGGAAGAAAAATAACTAGAGGTAGAATACGACCCTTCAAGGACTGTAGTGTACATGTATGCGTGGAACTGCAGGAGAAGGGCGAGGTCCAATGAATATTTCTCCTCTATCTTTACTGTGGAGAAAGACATGAAGACTTGGGGAAGTTAGTGGTGATATCTTGGGGATAGTCCATATCGCAGTAGAGGTGGTGTTGGACATATTAGAATGTATGAAGGTAGATAAATCTCCTGGTCCTGACCAGATATACCTGAGAACCCTGCAACAGGCTAGGGAAAAAATTTGTGAGGTCCCTAGCTGGTATTTGTACATCACTGTCAGCCATGGGTGAGGTCCCGGAAGACTGGAGGGTAGTGAACGTTGTGCTCTTATTCAAGAAAAGCTGCGAAGAAAAACCTGGGAACTATAGACTAGTAAGCTTAACATCTGTGGTCAGGGAGTTAATTGAGAAGATTGAGAGATAAGATGTATATGCATTTGGAAAGACAGGGCTTGATTAGAAGTAGTCAGCCTGGCTTTGTGCATGGGAGATTATGCCTCACAAATTTGTCAGAGTTCTTTGAAGTGTCTAGGAAGGTTGATGAGGACAGGGCGGTAAATATAGTATGTGGATTTCAATATGGCCTTTGAGAAGGTTCCATGTGGTAAACTGCTCTGGAAGGTTAGATCGCATGCAATTCGGGAGAGCTGCAACTTGGATATGCAATTGGTTTGATAGTAGGAAGAAGAGATTAATAGTGGAACAATGCTTGTTGGACTGGAGGCCTGTGACTGGTGATGTACCTCAAGTTGGTGCTGGGCCCATTGCAGTTTGTTATCCATAACCGTGATTTGGATGAGAATGGCGCTGGCAAAGCACAGCGGCCAGGCAGCATCCAAGGAGCAGGAGAATCAATGTTTTGGGCGTAAGCCCTTCACATTGATTCTCCTGCTCCTCGGATGCTGTCTGGCCTGCTGTGCTTTTCCAGCACCACACTCTAAACTCTGATCTGCAGTCCTAACTTTCTCCTTTGGATGAGAATGTACGAGGCATGTTTCATGTTTGCAGGTGACACTAAATTAGACAGTTTCGTCGACAGTGAGGAAGATTCTCAGAAATTGCAGCAGAACCTTGATCAGCTGGGGAAGTGGGCTGAGAAATGGCAAGTGAATTTTAATATAAACAAGAAAGAGGTGTTCCATTTTGGAAAATCAAATCAAGGTAGGAGTGTCATGGTGAAAATTTTAAGGAGTCTAGTGGAACAGAGGAACCTTGGAGTTCAAGTTCACGGTTCTCAGAAAATGGAGTCATCGGTAGACAGCACAGTGAAGATGGCTTTGCCTTCAGTCAGGGCTTTGAATATCAAAGTTGGGAAGTTATATTCCGGTTATGAGGCTGCACTTGAAATATTGTGTTCGGTTTTTGCCACCTTGCTATATTAAGGATGTTATTAAACTGGGAGGAATGCAGAAGAAATTTACAAGAGCATTGCCAGGACTGAGTTAATAGGAAGAGGTTGGACAAGCTAGAACTTTTTTCTTTAGAGTATAGGGGACTGAGAGGGGATCTTTATCGAAGTGCATAAGATCATGAGAGACATGGATAGGGTGAAAGTATTCAGTCTTTTTCTGAGAGTTGGGGAATCAAGGACTAGAAGTTTCAGCTGAGAGGGAAAGAATAAAATGGGACCTGAGGGACAACATTTTTACACAGAGGGTGGTTCAAATATGAAATGAGCTGCCAGCGGAAATAGTTGAGGCAAGTACATTAACAACATTTAAAAGCCATTTGGACAAATATGTGGAGAGGAAAGGTTTAGAAGTACAGGGAAATGGGGTTAGCGTGGATGGATATTTTAGTCGGCATTGGCTAGTTTAGGTCTGTCTCCGTGCTGTAGGACACTGACGCTATGCCTGTCTGCTGGTTTCTCTTCATCTAATCAGCTTGTTACATCATGCTGACCCTAACCATACTATATATTTCAAAATGCACTGCTATTACATAATTTACAATAAACTCTTAACATTTTCCCTATAACAGGCATTAGCCTAACTGTCCTATAGTTACCTGTTTTATCTCCTTCCCCTTTTAAACAAAAGTTGTTACAATGGCCCCTTACCTCCTGCTCTTCCCTCTCACTTCCTTGCCGTCAGCCCCTCCCTTATTACTCCCTTGCTCTTGGCTCGTTCTCTCACTGTTGCTCTTTTGCTTCTGAACCATTGGACCCAACCCTTTTCCCGTCTCATCATCAGCCCCTTTCCAGTCACCCCTCACCATCAATTACTTCTGTTTCATTCCTTGCCTGCGGCATTTTCTTGCCATCTGGATCCCTCAGCCTCTCCTTTCCCTGCAGCCCTTGCCTCTCTGACTGCTGGCCTCCTTAGTACCTTAATCATAAACATGCCAACCTTTATTTAGAACGATTCTGAAGACAGATCACTGGACACGAAGCATTAACTCTGCTTTCTCTCCACAGATGCTGCCAGATCTGCTGAATTTATCCAGCAATTTCCATTGTATGCATTTCTTGTTACAAAGTGGAAATTGATGGAAAAACCTACAATGTACTTCATTTATCATCACTAAATCTGGATGTATTTGTCCATGTTTTGTATATCTGCTTCCAAAGTATTTCATTGGAAAATATGGGGAGTTTAAAATAGGTGACATCCTGCACTCTGGGTCCAGGACAGATTTCCTATCACTTCAAAGCCATGGTTCAAATGCAGAAAATCGTTCCTTTGTTTTTGTTTTAAGTTAGCTAATTTTCTCTGTATAATTGTTTTGTACTTTAAGGCAATGAGAGGGACCATAGTCAAATATTGCTGCATAAGTGGAGATGTAATTTCTTCAATCTTCTTTCTCCTGTCCTGTCTTCCTGTGGAATCAAAGTTGACAATGTTGCATTAATTGTTAGTGTCATGTTTATTGATATGGTCTTACATATAAGTTGATAAGTTCTGTGTAAACTAGTAAGCTGGTAATCTTTGAAAACCTAAAAGTTCTGAAATGTTTTTGATTTGAAAATATAGCTTTCTAACAACAGAATGCAGTCTGAACCTATGGAAGATTTACAGGACCCCAAAATGTCTTCAGAACTAAACGAGTAAGTACCAGTTTAGTATCTCATCTGAACCTATGGTCAAGTCTTATGCAACCAGTGTTGCACCAGTGGCTGTGTACAGACTAGGTTGCAAATTAAATATGAATAACTGCCAGCTATGGGGTCATTCCATACTTTAGACAGCGTTTAGCTTTAGTTATATCCAGGAAGATGTTTAAAACTCATTAGGAGAATTTTTAACGAGCAAGGAATTATGAGTGAGGTCACGGACCTTGAATGTTAATTATTTATCTGAACAGATATTGCTTAGATTTCCATCATTTTCAATTTGTAATTCATATTCACATCTGCAGTTTTTCAACTTTACATGCATTATTCACAGTTTTTTTTTTAAATAGTGCATATTAATCATCCCATGTAGGATAGTCAAGGCATATCCTTTTCAAAATGCCAGTGTTCCTAGGTTAGATAATGTTTTGCGCATATGTTTTTGTATGAGATGCAATGCTGATTTAAGTTCTGAGAAAAAGATTAAGGAAGTTAAACATGTGAAAATGAATAGGTAAGATTGGGAGGGATATGGGCCAGGGGCAGACATGTGGGACTAGTTTCGTTTGGGATTATGTTCAGCATAGGCTGGTTAGACGGAACCATCTGTTTCTGTGCTGAATGACTCTATAACCAAACGTATTAAACTTGCCTAACAGGCATTTTGCATTCATGAGGATACAAAGACAGAGCTGGCTTGTTAGGAAACTAATTTAGGAATAGGTCAGTAGAGATGCAGTGATGTTGTGGGCTGAGATGATTAACCTTCAACAACGGCAACTATCATCTTTTGCACGAGGTAAGAGGCAAACGTTCCACCAATTCCCACTGACTTCAGTTTTATTTAGGGTTCCTTGATGCCACACTTGATCAATTGCTATCTTAGATTCAAGGATATTCCACTTTTCCTCTTGCAATATTCTTCAGGTTCATTGAAATGTAGATGAGCAGAGAGATCTCAGTGTCCATGTCCACAGATCCCTGAAAGTTGCCACCCAGACTGATGGGGTTGTTAATAAGACATATGGTGTGTTAGTTTTTATTGGTAGAGTGATTGAGCTTTGGAGCCACAAGGTCATGCTGCAGCTGTACAAAACTCTGGTGTAGCCTCATTTGTAGTATTGCAGACAGTTCTGGTCACCACATTTTAGGAAGGATGTGGAAACTTTAGAAAGGGTGCAGATGAGATTTACTAAGATGTTGCCTGGTATGGAGGGAAGGTCTTATGAGGAAAGGCTGAGGGACTTGAGGCTGTTTTCGTTAGAGAAGAAGGTTGAGAGTGACTTAATGGAGATATACAAGATAATCAGAGGGTTAGATAGAGTGTACAGTGAGAGCCTTTTTCTTAGGATGGTGGTGCGAAGCACGAGGGTACATAGCTTTAAATTGAGGGGTGATAGAAATAGATGTCAGAGGTAGTTTCTTTACTCAGAGTAGTAAGGGCATGAAATGCCCTGCCTGCAACAGCAGTAGATTTGCCAACTTTAACGGCATTTAAGTGGTTATTGATAAACATATGGATGAGAATGGAATAGTGTAGCATTGATATTCTTCAGATTGGTTCCACAGGTTGGCGCAACATCGAGTGCTGAAAGGCCTGTACTGCGCTGTCATGTTCTCTGTTCTATGAATGTTCCTTGCTCTACTTTACTCAGAGGGAAAAGATAAAGATCACACAACACCTGATTATAGTCCAACAGGTTTATTTGGAAGTACTAGCTTTCAGAGCGCTGCTCCTTCATCAGAAGGTGTGGATTAAGATAGAGTCTTAGAGTTGTACAGCACGGAAACAGACCCTTCGGTCCAACTCGTCCATGCTGACCAGATATCCCAACTCTATCTAGTCCCACCTGCCAGCGCCTGGCCCATATCTCTCCAAGCCCTTACCATTCATATACCCGTCCAGATGTCTTTTAAATGTAGTAATTGTATGAACCTCCACCGCTTCCTTTGGCAGCTCATTCCATACATGTACCACTCTCTGTGTGAAAAAGTTGCCCCTTAGGTCTCTTTTATATCATTCCCCATAGGGTGACTAAACCTATGCCGTCTACTTCTGGATTCCCACACCCCAGGGAAAAGACTTTGTTTATTTGTCCTATCCAAGTCCCTCATGATTCTATAAACCTCTATAAGGTCACCCCTCAGCCTCTGCTTCAGGGAGAACAGCCCTAGCCTGTTCAACCTCTCCCCATAGGTCAAATCCTCCAACCCTGGCAACATCCTTGTGAATCTTTTCTAAACCTTTCAAGTTTCACAACATCTGGGAGACCAGAATTGCACGCAATATTCCAACAGTGGCCTAACTAATGTCCTGTACAGCCGCAATATGACCTCCCAACCCCTACACTCAATATTCTGACCAGTAAAGAAAAGCATACCAAACGCTGCATTCACTATCCTATCTATCTGCGACTCCACTTTCAAGGATCTATGATCCTGCACTCCAAGGTCTCTTTGCTCAGCAACACTCCTTAGGACTTTACCATCAGGTATATAAGTCCTGCTATGATTTGCTTTCCCAAAATGCAACTGCTCACATTTATCTAAATTAAACTCCATCTGCCCTTTCTCAGCTGGTTGTCCCATTTGATCAAGCTCCCGTTGTAATCCGAGGCAACCTACTTCGCTGTCCACCACACCTCCAATTTTGGTGTGATCAGCAAACTTACTAACTATACCTCTTATGTTTACATCCATTGATACAAATGACGAAAGTTAAAGGACCCAGCACCGATCCTTGTGGCACTCCACTGGTTACAGGCCTCCAGTCTGAAAAACAACCCTCCACCACTACCCTCTGTCTTCTACCTTTGGGCCAGTTCTGTATCCAAATGGCAAGTTCTCCCTGTATTCCATGAGATCTAAGCTTGCTCACCAATCTCCCATGGGGAACCTTGTTGAATGCCATACTAAAATCAATATAGACCACATTTACCACTCTGCCCGCATCAATCCTCTTTGTTACATCTTCAAAAAACTCAATCAAGTTTGTGAGACATGATTTCCCATGCATAAAGTCATCTTGACTATCCCTAATCAGTCCTTGCCTTTCCAAATATATGTACATCCTGTCCCTCAGGATTCCCTCCAACAACTTGCTCACCACTGACATCAGGCTCACTGTTCTATAGTTCCCTGGCTTGTCCTTACCACCTTTCTTACATAGTGGCACCATGTTAGCCAACCTCCAGTCTTCCAGAACCTCACCTATAATTATCGATGATACAAATATCTCAGTAAGAGGCCCAGCAATCACTTCCCCAGCTGCCCCCAGCGTTCTAGAATACACATGATCAGGTCCTGGGGATTTATCCACTTTTGTGTTTCAAGACATTCAACACTTGCTCCTCTATAAAATGGGCATTTTTCAAAATGTCATCATCTATTTCCCTCCAGTCTATATCTTCCATGTCCTTTTCCACAGTAAATACTGATGCAAAATACTCGTTTAGTATCTGCCCCATCTCTTGTGGCTCCACACAAAGGCCACCTTGCTGATCTTTGAGGGCCCTATTCGCTCCCTAGTTACGCTTTTGTCCTCAATGTATTTGTAAAAACCCTTTGGATTCTCCTTAATTCTATTTGCCAAAGCTATCTCATGTCCCCTTTTTGTCCTCCTGATTTCTCTCTTACGTATACTCCTACAGCCTGTATGTTCTTCTAAGGATTCACTCAATCTATCCTGTCTATACCTGATATATGCTTCCTTCTTTTTCTTAACCAAACCCTCAATTTCTTTAGTCATTCAGCATTCCCTATATATATCAGCCCTTCCTTTCACCCTAACAGGAATATACTTTCTATGGACTCTCGTTATCTCATTTCTGAAGGCTTCCCATTTTCCAGGCATCCCTTTAACTGCGAACATCTGCGCCCAATCAGCTTTTGAAGGTTCTTGCCTAATACCGTCAAAATTGGCCTTCCTCCAATTTAGAACTTCAACTTTTAGATCTGGTCTATCCTTTTCCATCACTGTTTTAAAAGTAATTGAATTATGGCTGCTAGCCCCAAAGTGCTCCCCTACTGACACCTCCATTACCTGCCCTGCCTTATTTCCCAAGAGTAGGTAGAGTTTTGCACCTTCTCTAGTAAGTACATCCACATATTGAATCAGAACATTTTCTTGTACACACTTAACAAATTCCTGTCCATCTAAGCCCTTAACACAATGGCAGTCCCAGTCCATGTTTGGAAAGTTAAAATCCCCTACCATAACCACCCTATTATTCTTAGAGATAACTGAGATCTCCTGACAAATTTGTTTCTCAATTTCCCTCTGAGTATTAAGGGGTCTATAATATAATCCCAATAAGGTTATCATCCCTTTCTTATTTCTCAGTTCCACCCAAATAACTTCCCTGGATGTATTTCTGGGAATATCCTCCCTCAGCACAGCTGTAATGCTATCCGTTATCAGAAATGCCACTCCCCCCTCCTCTCTTGCCTCCCTTTCTATCTTTCCTGTAACATTTGTATCCTGGAACGTTAAGCTTGTCCATCCCTGAGCCACGTTTCTGTAATTGCTATGATATCCTCGTCCCATATTCGTAACCATGTCTGAGTTCATCTGCCTTCCCTGTTATGCCTCTTGCATTGAAATAAATGCAGTTTAATTTATCAGTCCGACCTTGTTCTCTGCTTTGTCCCTGCCTGGCCTGACTATTTGACTCGCCTTTGTTCTCAACTGTACAGTCTCAGATTGAAATCTTTCCTCACTATTTCCCTGGGTTCCACCCCCCCTGCCACCCCCCCCCCCCCCCCAACCCACCTACCTTACTAATTTAAATCCTCCAGGGCAGCTCTAGCAAATCTCCCTGCCAGTATTTTAGTCCCCTTCCAATTTAGATGCAATCCGTCCTCCTTGTACAAGGCACTTCTATCCCAAAACAGCTTTCAATGATCCAAAAATGTGAATCTTTCTCCCATACACCAGCTCCTCAGCCATGCATTTATCTGCTCTCTCTTCCTATTTCTGCCCTCACTAGCTCATAGCACCGGGGGTAATGCCCATATTACTACTGTCAAGGACCTCCTTTTTAAATTTCTGCCTAACTCTGTGTACTCTCCCTTCAGAATCTCAACCTTTTCCCTTTCTATGTCATTGGTTCCAATGTGTACAATGCCTTCCTGCTGGCCCTTCTCCCTCTGGAGAACATTCTGCACTCTCTCTGAGACATCCTTGATCCTGACACCAGGGAAGCCACACACCATTCTGATTTTTCGGTGCTTACCAGATACAGAATTTATTGCAAAAGATTACAGTGTCATGCGACTGAAACGTTATATTGAACAAACCTAGATTGCTGGATTAGTGGTGCTGGAAGAGCACAGCAGTTCAGGCAGCATCCAACGAGCAGCGAAATCGACGTTTCGGGCAAAAGCCCTTCATCAGGAATAAAAAGTTTTTTATTCCTGATGAAGGGCTTTTGTCCGAAACGTCGATTTCGCTACTTGTTGGATGCTGCCTGAACTGCTGTGCTCTTCCAGCACCACTAATCCAGTATTTGGTTTTCAGCATCTGCAGTCATTGTTTTTACCTTGTTTAAACCTAGATTGCTGTTGGTCTTTCATCTTTTAGAATGGATTGCAGGTTTTGGTTCATTAATATATAAATCCCAGAACTTCTTTCAAGTTGCATTCTCAAGATAACTGAAGGTTTTATAAAAAAAAGTGACATCTCAGCTCGGTGGTTGTTTAAAGGCACGAAGTGGAGTATAGTGAAGGTCTTAGCGAGGTGCTTATCCTCATCAATAATATATTGCAGGCTGCGAAGAACATGGCGTACTTTCTCCGCTCCCAGGAAATACTACACAATGATGGCTACCCTATTAGTCGGATCACATGTCTGTCTCCTGAGGAAGTCATTACGGTTTCTAACTGTGGCATATCCAAACTGGTGATGGATGAGTTGAGCATCGTACCCTATTTTTATGAGGATGTCCTTCAGCACCTTCAGATGTCTGTTGCGTTCCTCCTTAGCTGAACAGATTCTGTGTACGTGTAGGGCTTGTCCATAGGAGATGGCTATTTTAATATGTTTAGGGTGAACACTAGAGATCTGCAGCATTGTGAGGTTATCTGTGGGTTTGCAGCAGAGTGAGGTACTGAGGTGCCCATCTTTGATGGAGATGCATGTGTCTGAGAATGAGACAGGTACTAAAGAGTCGTCCGTGGTAAGTCAGATGGTGGGATGAAACTTATTGATATCACGTGCAGTTGTTTCAGTGACTCCTTGCCATGGGTCCAGAGGAAGAAAATGTCATCAATATATCTGCTGTATAGTGCTGGTTGGAGATCTGGTGCAGCAAAGAAGTCTTGTTCGAACTTGTGCATGAAGATGTTGGCATATTGGGTTGCAGATTTGGTCCCATGGCTCTTCTGTGTGTGGATGAAGAACTGGTTGTCAAAGGTTGTGGTCAAGGATGAAGCAGATGAGTTGGAGATTGACAGTTGTTGGAATTGACTACTGAGGCTGTTGCAGCTATGCCGTCACCATGTGGATATGCTGGTGTGGAGTGCCAAAACATCCATTGTGATGAGGAACATTCCCGATTTGACTAGTCTGTGGGTACTGAGTTTCTGGAAGAAATCTGTAGTCTTGCAACGGAAGCTGAGGATCCCTTGTACAATGGGTTTCAAGATGCCCTCGACATAGCCAGAGAGGTTCTCACACAGAGTTCTGTTGCCTGACACAATGGGATAGCCAGGTGTTGGCGTTGTGTATCTTCAGAAGTCCCCTATGTGTGAAGTACGTGAGAGTGCATAGGGAACCCTGTTGGACTTGATTAAAAGTCTTGATGAATCACGAGGCTGCACTTTTCTAGCTTCCACTCTAAACAGCTTCAAACAACCATCCCCTAAGGACAAGCCCTATGCATACACAGGATCTGTTCAGATGAGGAGGAATGTGATGGACACCTGAATGTGTTGAACGAGGCCCTCTTAAGAACAGGGTATGATGCTGAACTCTTCAATCATCAGTTCTGACATGCCACAACGAGAAACCATAATTACCTCCTCTGGAGACAGACTCTGGATGCAGCCGATAGGGTACCCTTCATTGTCCAGTACTTCCTGGAGGGGAGAAACAATGTTCTTCACAGCCTGCAACACATTATCGGTGATGATGAGCACCTCACCAAGATCTTCCCAATGCTTCCATTTCTCACCTTTTAAACAACCACCGAGCCTTAAACAGACCTTTGTTCACAGCAAACCACTCAGCCTCCAGGGCAACATTGATCACCACACCATACAACCTTGTCATGGCAACCACTGCAGTATGTGTCGACATGGATACTACCATTACACATGGGGACATTGCCCACCATGTCGGCGGCAAGTACTCATGTGAGTCGACCAACGTTGACTATCTCATACGCTGCAAGCAAGGATGTCCTGAGGCATGGTACATTGGTGAGATCAAGCAGACACGACGACAATGGATGAATGGACACCGCGCAACAATCACCAGACAGGGATGTTTCTTCCCGGTCAGGGGAATTCAGGTCGGATCTTAAGGTGAACATCCTCCAAGGCGAACTTTGGGATATGCAACAACGCAGAATGGTCAAGCAGAGGCTGACAGCCAATTTCGGTGCCCGTGAGGATGGCCTCAACCGGGACCTTGGGTTCATCTCTCACTATACACACACACACAAGCACGCGCACACACGCACGGACACACTCACGCTCACGCAGACTGTCTCTCAGATGCGCACACATAAACCCCACACACACTCACCCACGTGCACACACACTCATAGGCTTATACTCCGTCACACTCGTGCACACATGCAAACACACACTCTCTCACACACACACAGACACTCTCACTCTGTCCACATGCACGTGCGTGCACATGCTGTCTCGCTCTCTATCTGTCTCGCTCTCTGTCTCACTCCTCCCTCCCTTCCTCCCTCACGTGCAAACACATGTCTATAGGGTGAATTTGCATTTGCAGAATTGTAATTGCAGATACATTCTATTCTGTTCAGAAAGCATACAATCTGCAGGCAGTCAATCCATGTAACATTTTATAAATTCCTACTTTGGAAATAGAACCAATCTGGCTCAAGATTGGGATACAGACAGACTCTAACCTCACACCTTTAATGCATTGTTTGAGCTGAGATGTCACCTTTTTTATACAACTTCCATTATCTTGAGAATGTGATTTGAAAGAAGTTCTAGGATTTGCATATTAATAAATAAACCTGCAACTCATTCAAAAAGATGAAAGACTTAACAGCAATCTAATTATGTTCAACATTTCATTTCAGTTGCATGACACTGATCTTTTGCTATAAATTCTGTGCCTTATGATCTTGCTCCACAGCTATCTGATGAAGGAGTAGCGCTCTGAAAGTTAGTATTTCCAAATAAACCCGCTGGACATGTTGTAAAATCGCCTGGTGTTGTGATTTTAAACTTTGTCCACCTAGTCCAACACTGGCACCATTCCTCAGAGGGAAAGACTTCAACCTAATCTTGTAGAGAAAGCCCCCTCATTCCTGGTAAATCTCCGCTACCACATCCTCTCAAGCATCCTAATGAACTCCCTAAGTTATGGGGTGTAGGTTTGCTCACTGAGCTGTAGGTTTGATATCCAGACGTTCATTACCTGGTTAGGTAACATCATCAGTGGCGACCTCCAAGTGAAGCGAAGCTGTTGTCTCCTGCTTTCCAGTTATATCTTTCTCCTGGATGGGGTTCCTGGGGTTTATGGTGATGTTATTTCCTGTTTGTTTTCTGAGGGGTTGATAGATGGCATCTAGATCTATGCATTTGTTTATGGCGTTGTGGTTGGAGTGCCAGGCCTCTAGGAATTCTCTGGCATGTCTTTGCTTAGCCTGTCCCAGGATAGATGTGTTGTCCCAGTCGAAATGGTTTTTTTCATCTGTGTGTAGGGCTACGAGGGAGAGAGGGTCGTGTCTTTTTGTGGCTAGCTGGTGTTCGTGTATCCTGGTGGCTAACTTTCTTCCTGTTTGTCCTACGTAGTGTTTGTGGCAGGTCCTTGCATGGAATTTTGTAGATGACGTTGGTTTTGTCCCATGGGTTGTACTGCGTTTTTTAAGTTTATTAGTTTTTGTTTGAGAGTGCTAGTGGGTTTGTGTGCTACTAGGATTCCGAATGAGAACAAGATCATTGCTTTGTCCACCTCTATTTTGGTGTTTTTGATGATTTTCAGGAATTCCTGGGTGGAGTGGATGGAGTGCTGTGACTCTTCTACTAGGTATTTAAGTCTTGCGTGTAGTTCTTTGGCCAGTCTGTAAGTTGGTGTTCCAGATAGTGAGACTATGGGTCTGAGGGGGGCTCCTGGTTTATGGATATTTGGTAGTCCGTAGAATGGGGTGTTGGTCCCATCGGGTTTCATTTTCTGGAATTCCTAAGTTATCATTATTTGTGCTCTTGTTGTGAGTTAATCAAAGCGTTTTACATGTTCAGTATAACTTCCCTGCTTTTGTACATAATATCTATAGCTTTTAAAGCCCAAGGCCCTGTATATCTTACCATTCAATCTCTCAAATTTCTGGGCATAGACCCCATGTATCTATGCCTCAATGTGGACCCTTCAGAAAATTGACAATATGATGTGCATCCCCTATTCCTTTTGCCAAAATACATCACCACACACTTCTCTGTATTGCATCTCGATTTCCATTTAGCTATCTATGACAGAAGTGTCACCAATGATACTACCAAGCAGCATATGCTTATTAAATGTCTGTTCGCTGATGTTCAGTTTGAGTTCTGTCAGGGCTACTCACTCCTGACCCCACGACAGCCTTGTTTAAAACATGGACAAAACAGACAAATTCCTGAGCTGAGGTAAAAGTGACTGTCCTTCGCTTTACATTTAACCACTGTAGTACTAAGGACCCCTAAATTGCACTCGATGGGAATCGGGGGAAAACCACTCTAGTTGGAGTCACACTTTGAGAAATTGACATTATTTCCCTTGGAGCAAAGGTGATGATTGTGGTTGTTGGAAGTCAGTCATCTCGGCTCCAGGGCATTTCTGCAGGAGTTCTTTGAAATTTTATGTCCAAGGTTCACTCATCTTCAGCTGTTTCATCCATGACCTTCCCTCCGTAGTATGGTCAAAAGTGGGAATGTTCACTGATTTTGCACCATTTCTGCTTCCAAGTACTGAAACAGTCCATGTCCAATTGTAGCAAGGTGCAGGCAGTATCTCAGTTTAGACTAGTAAGTTGCAAGTGATGTTCATGTTGCAAGTACCAAGCAATGACAGCATCAAACAAGGGAGAATCTAATCATTATGTGAGAGCATCCAATGGTATTATCGTTGCTGAATTCACATCTGTCAACATTTTGGGGATTGCCATTGACCAGAAAGTGAACTGGATTGGCCACATAAATACTGTGGCTACAAAAGAAGGACAGAGGCTGAGAATTCTGCAGTGAATAACTCATTGCCTAACTATCCAAAGCTTGTAGATAGTACATAAGAACATTAGAACTAGGAGCAGGAGTGGGCCTTCTGGCCCCTCAAGCCTGCTCCACCATTCTCTAAGAACATGACTAATCTTTTCACTGACTCAGATCCACATACCTTTGCTCTCACCGTTTCCTTAAACCTTTTATTGTTTAAAAAAAAAATTACCTTTGCTTTAAAAGTGTTTACTGAAGTAGTGTCAACTACTTCACTGGGCAAGGAATTCTATTGTTTAACAATCCTCTGGATGAAGAACTTCCTTCTTTAATTCAATCCACAATCTGCTTCCCCTAATTTTGAGGCTATGCCCTCTTGTCCTATCTTCACCTGTCAGTGGAAACATGCTCTCTACTTCAATCTTATCTATTCCATTCACAAGTTTTCTATAAGATTCCCCTCCCTCCGTTCTTTTGAATTCTACTGAATATAATCCCAGTCTACTCCGTCTCTTCTCGTAAGCCAACACCCCCAACTCCAGAATCAACTTCTTGAACCTCCTCTGCACCCCCTCCAGTGCCAGTACATCCTTTCTCAAGTGAGGAGATCAAAATTGCACACAATACTCCAGGTGTGGCCTCACCAGCACCTTGTACAGCTGCAACAAAACCTCTGTTTTTAAAGTCACTCCCTTTAGCAATGAAGGACAGCATTTCATTTGCCTTCCTAATTACTTGTTGTACCTGCAGATCAACCTTCTGTGATTCATGTGCAAGGACACCCAGGTCCTTCTGTATAGTAGCATGCTGGTACTTTTTACCATTCAAGTAATAATCCTTTTTACTGTTACAACTACCAACATGTATGACTTCACATTTATTAACATTGTATTCCTTCTGCCAGACCTTTGCCCATCACCCAGTGTATCTATGTTCCTCTGCAAAGTTTCACAGTCCTTTGCACACTTTTTGCTCTGCCAATGACACCCTACACATGGTCCCCAACTCCAAATCATCAATATAAATTGCGGTCCCATCACTGATCCCTGAGGCACACCACTAGTCACTAATTGCCAGGCCAGAACAGAATTCATGTATCCCCACTCTTTGCTTCCTGTTAGTCAAGCAGCCTTCTACCCATGCTAATTCTTTACCCCTAATGCCATGCATCCTTACCTTAGTAGACAAGGAACAAGAAGGGCTCATGCCCGAAACGTCGATTCTTCTGCTCCTTGGATGCTGCCTGACCTGCTGCGCTTTTCCAGCAACACATTTTCAGCTCTGATCTCCAGCATCTGCAGTCCTCACTTTCTCCTAGACAAGGAACAAGTCATGAGTATGATAGAATCCTCTCCACTTGCCTGGATGCATGCTGCTCTAGCAATACCCAAGAATCTTGACACCATTCAGAAGAAAGCAGCCCATTTGATTCGTACTGCGTCCACAAGTATTTACTCCCTGCACCACTGATGCTCGGTGGCAGCAAAATGTATGTTATGGACCAGGCCAGACCCCTCTCAATTTTTTAAGAAGGTAGCCGAGACCCTAATGTTTTCTTAATTAAAGGCAGACGTGAAGTGGATATCCCAGGAATAATGCAGCTCGTCAAGCTTTAAGCAAAACAATTTATTTAAACACTACTGTCGAACACAAGCAAAAGAAAACAGAAGTTAGAATAAGTAAAGTATTTGCAAACTCAACCGACTTTATACAGCAACTTAACTGAGAAGCTGTTCCAATTCCCGTAACATCCTATAAATGCATCCTTTGACAAGAGGTTAATTCACACACAGGTTCTTACAGGAAGGGGAGATTTCAGAGAGAAAAGTCAGCAGGGATCATCTGCTGAAGGGTAGAACCTTTCTGCACTGCAGAGCGTCTGACTGCCTTTTGAAACAAACAAGAAAAAAACCTGAATTAGGAGAACTGGCCACTTCCCTGCCATTGTTAAACTCTGGTCTTTCCAGACATTTCAACACCTCTGTCTTTATGACATGTCTTGAGCAAGGCTATTTTGTTAGTGGATATTTTTAAGTGACAGCATTGTCACGTGTACTTCTAGAAGATTCCCTGCTGAAATTGGATGAGAAAATTCAGTCAATGCCTTCCAAATCGCCAACCACTTCCATCTAGAAGGAATTGGGTAGCAGATAGATGTGAACAGCACCTGCGGCAAGTTTCCTTGAAGCCACTCGCTATTTTGACTTGGAAATAGATCACTATGCCTTCAGTGTTACTGAGTCAATGGCCTGGAATTCCGTCCTGAACAACATTGTGGTCTTAGCAGTATGAAATGGACTGTAGGGGTTCAAGAAGGCTGCTCACCACCACCTTGTCAAGTGCAATTAGTGATGGACAACGAATGTTTGCCCAGCTGCAATGCCAACATGCCACCAAAGATTTTTTTTTTAATTCTGAACTGTACGTGTCCTGTTGCAGTTGATTTAAGTTTCATGCTGATTGCCATTCCAAGTTTGGTATCACAACTTTTTAAAAAAATTTTAATTCTGTATTCTAATATCCAAGTGATTTGAAATATAACAAATAAATGAATGGTCTTAGCCCTGACTCTTGGACCAGTGTCTCCCATCCTCCAGCATGAGAATTATCCATTCACTACAATTCACTGTCCTTTTTATCAGACCTTGTCATTGACCTTTCTATGTGTTAACCAGATCATTGTCCATCAATTTGTCAAATACTTTCTTAAAATCCATATTGCATTCTCTTCGTTAACCTGTTACTTCATCAAAAAATGAAACTGTTGGTCAAGTATCATTTGTCTTTTAGATATTCATGCTGTTTCATTTATTAACTCAAAATCCATGTGCCTATTTTAGAAACTTTTCTAAAACTTTGCCCACCACTGCTGCCTCACAGCGCCAGAGACACGGGTTCAATTCCCGCCTCAGGCGACTCTCTGTGTGGAGTTTGCACATTCTCCCCGTGTCTGCGTGGGTTTCCTCCGGGTGCTCCGGTTTCCTCCCACAGTCCAAAGATGTGCAGGTCAGGTGAATTGGCCATGCTAAATTGCCCGTAGTGTTAGGTTAAGGGGTAGATGTAGGGGTATGGGTGGGTTGCGCTTCGGCGGGGCGGTGTGGACTTGTTGGGCTGAAGGGCCTGTTTCCACACTGTAAGTAATCTAATCTAATCTTGATGTTGCATAAACTAGATCATAGTTGCTCGAACTGTCCTTTATTCCATAACTGAGAAAAATCATGGGAAACCTTTTTTACTCACTTGTTGGAACAGACCGTTGCTGGCTGGTCCAGCATTTACTACCTGACCCTCAATGCCCTTGAGAAGGTTGTGTTGAGCTACCTTTTTTAACCACTCTTGTCCATGAATTTTAGGTATACCCACAATGCTATTAAGGGGGGAATTCTAAGGTTTTGACCTAGTTACAGTAAAGGAATGGTCTGACTTCGAGGAGAATTTGCGGGTGGTGGTGTTCCCATGTATCTGCCCCCCTCCTTTTGGTAGAAGTTGTGACGGATTTGGAAGGTACTGTCTAAGGTTCTTTGAATTACTACAGTAGCTATCTTGTGGATAGTACACACTGCTGCTACTGAGCATCCATGATGGAGGCTGTGGATGTGATGCCTTGCCCTGGATTGTGTCAAGCTTTTTGTATAGTTGGAGCTGCACCCATCCAGGCAAGTGGAGATTATTCCATCACACATTTCATGACTTGTCCCTTGTAGAATTTGTCAGTTTTCAGCCCAAGTCTGGATGTTGTCCAGATGTTGTTGCATTTGAACACATACTGCTTTAGTATCTGAGGAGTTGCAAATGGTGCTGAACATTGTGTAGTCATCAACAAGCATTGCCATTTCTGACTTTGTGATGGAGCGAAGGTTATTGATAAACCAACTGAAGATGGTTGAGCTTTGGGCACAATCCTGAACAACATCCCGCAGAGATTTCTAGACCTGACCGCCAACAGGCCATAGCCATCTTCCTATGTACTAATTTTTACTCCATCAGCAGAGTGTTTTTCCTAGTTCCTATTGATTCCAGTTTTGCTAGGGCTCTTCAATGTCACACTCTGTTCAATTGCAGCCTTAATGTCAAGGGCAGTCACTCCCACCTGACCTCTGGAATTCGCTCTTTTGTCCATGTTTGAGCCAAGGTTGTAATAAGGTCAGGAGCTGTGTGGATCTGTCGGAGCACAAACTGGGCATCAGTGAGCATGTTGTTGCTGAGCAGGAGCTGCTTCGATGGCACTACTCTGACACTTTCCATCACTTTATTGATATGGAGAGTAGACTGATGGTGTGGTAATTGATCAGGTTGGATTTCTCCTGCACTTTATATAATAAACAATATATCTGAGCATTGTTGGATTGCTTGGGGCACAACAAATTCAGGGCTCTTAGTACTCTTGTCAGAATGTTAGGACCCAAAGCCTTTGCAGTATCCAATATCTCCAACCATTTCTTTACATCATGTGGAATCAATCAAATTGGCTGAAGACTGGCATTTCTGGAGGAGGCCAAGATTGATCATCCATTTGGCATTTCTAGCTGAATTTTGCTGTGAGTGAGCCTTCTCTTTTGCATTACTATGCTAATCTCTCCCATTATTAAGGATGGGGATATTTGTGGAACCATCTCCTTCCAGTGAGTTGTTTAATTGTCCCTTACCATTCACAGCTGAATATGCAAGACTGCAGAGCTTAAGACCTGATCTGTTCATTGTGGGCTCGTGTAGCTGTGTCACTTTCTGTCACTTATGCTGTTTGGCAGGCAAGTGGTCCTGTTTGATAACTTCACCAGCTTGATACCTCATTTTTAGGTGTGCTCAGTCCCCCTCCTGATATGGTCCCATGCATTCTACTTCGCACCTTCTGCTATCTCCAACCAAGCTCCTTTCAGACTAATCACTTATTCATTCAAAGCCTAGCAAGCCTTTCCAGGACCACTGACCTTGCAAATTGCACCCCATCCATTTTAACAGCTTCTGAAGTAGTTCAGGGACTGCAGTGTCTGATCCTGCTTGAGAGGAAAATGCAGGTATTTGTTTTTGGAGCGGAGAGAGAGCAGGGTGGAACCTCCAGACCATGATACAGTAACAAAGAAACATAGCAATGTGACATCACAGGAACAGTGTGAACAGCTGCTATTAGAGATTGTTTCTAAACTAGCATAGGGAAGATGCAGGTTTATGGGCAGATTGGAAGGAACTAATTTGTGGTAGGGGTAAGGAATTTCTACTTTTTGCATTTCACTAAACTGGTTATTAGTGTAGTTAAATTAAGAAAAAGAAAGTGTAACATTTACCAGGGATGTTTGACCAAAAGAATGCCCATCCTATAGTATTTGGAGAATCAAAGACACTTCTTCATGTGATCCAGATGAATCCATGTTTAGAGAAAATCAGTAGCTACACAAGCTGGAGCGACATATTTTGAAGCTTGAATGGCAGCTAGAGTCACTGAAGTATATCTAGTGGCAGAGAACTAGGCAGACACCATGTTTAGGGAAATGGTCACACCACAAGTTAGGCACAAAGAGGCAAATGGGATTGAACTACCAGGCAGCCAGAGAGAAATAGGCATGTGGTGCAGGAATCCTTGGAAGTCTTGCTCAATAATTGGTTTCCAGTTCTGGATACTGGTGAGGCTGTTGGTTCCATGAAGCATTGTAGCAAAAGCCAAGTCAGTTGCACCAAGGGTGGCCCAGCCATATAGAATGGACAAAAGATAATTGGCAGGGCAGAAGTGATGAGGTCATTCTTTAGTTAGGGGACTAGAAAGGCATTTCTACAGCTGTCAACATGACTCAGGGCGATAACATATCATCCTAATGTTTCAATCAAACATGTAGGTAAAAGGAGGGATGCAGCCATGCAATGAGAATTTTGAGGGATACATGGAAAATGAATAGATAAGACTTCAAAATTAGTAATATTATGACTACTCCCAATCAGTACAGAAGTAGGTAGGGTGAATGCATGGCTGGAAAGATAATGCAGGAAGGCACATTTTATGTTTCTAGTGCTTTGGAATGAAGGTGATGTTGGCACGTGCTCAAAATGAATGGGTTGCACTTGAACAATGCTGGAACTGAGTTCCTTAAAGGCATTTTTCTCATGCTTTTGGGGAAGGTTTAAGATAACTCAGCAGGCATGTAGGAACCAGGTGAAAACATGAAGAATCACCATCAGGCATAAAATGCTGGGTAGACAAATGGCTCTAGAATTATGAATACCAAGTTAACAGATTTAATCAGGGCCCTGTTTATCCTCTTGAGTCAATGGAATAGATCCAGTGTTTCAGGAGAGTTAGAATGACCTGGTCAATACATACTCCTCCATTAACATCACAAAAGGGCGGCACAGTGGCTCGGTGGTTAGCACTGCTGCTTCACAGCACCGGGGACCCAGTTCAATTCCGTCCTTGGGTGGCTGGCTGTGTGGAGTTTGCGCATTCTCCCCGTGTCTGTGTGGGTTTCCTTTGGGTCCTCTGGTTTCCTCCCGCGGGCCAAAGATGTGCGGGTTGGGTGAATTGGCCGTGCTCACTTGCCCATAGTGTTCAGGGATGTGTAGCTTATTTGCATTAGTTAGTGGTAGGATTGGGGAATGGGTGGGGTTACTGCTCGGAAGGTCGGTGTGGATTTGTCGGGCCAAATAGCCTGTTGCCACACTATAAATATTCTATTCTTCTAAGATGAAGTCAGAGTAAATGGAATTCGAAATCAGAGTTACGCACCATGTATGCAAATGCATGGCACATAACTAATAAGACCTGCACAAGTACATGTTGTCATTGAAATTTATTATGTGACAGTAACAGAGATATGGATTAAGGAAGAGTTCAACTGACCTGGTTACAAGATGTTCAGAAAAGATGGGATGAGAAAACAGAATGATAGCATTTTTGACAAAGAGGTGAGCCACACTACAAAGTTAAAAATCACACAGCACCAGTCCAACAGATTTATTTGGAAGCACTACCTTCGGAGCACCATTCCTTCTTCAGGTGGTTGTGAAGCAGGAGAAGCATAAGACCATAAGACATAGGAGTGGAAGTAAGGCCATTCGGCCCATCGAGTCCACTCCGCCATTCAATCATGCCTGATGGGCATTTCAACTCCACTTACCCGCATTCTCCCCGTAGCCCTTAATTCCTCGACACAACAAGAATCTATCATCTCTGCCTTGAAGACATTTAGCATCCCGGCCTCCACTGCACTCTGCGGCAATGAATTCCACAGGCCC
Organism: Chiloscyllium punctatum; assembly: GCF_047496795.1. NCBI lineage: Eukaryota > Metazoa > Chordata > Chondrichthyes > Orectolobiformes > Hemiscylliidae > Chiloscyllium > Chiloscyllium punctatum. Next base: position 21,788,864 of record NC_092748.1, read on the forward strand.
ACCACTCTCTGGCTGAAGAAATGTCTCCGCATTTCTGTTCTGAATTGACCCCCCTCTAACTTTAAGGCTGTGTCCACGGGTCCTAGTCTCTATATATAGACACAATATATAGCAAAAGATTACAGTGTCATGAAAGTAAAATGATATATTTAACACACCTCGATTGTTGTTAAGTCTTTCCTCTTTTAGAATGGGTTACAGGTTTCGGTTCATGAATATGTAAACCCCAGAACTACTTTTAAGTCACATTCTCAAGATAAGGTTTTATTTTTTAAAAAGTGACATCTCCGCTCAGACAACATATCACAGTTAGAACAGTTCAACACAGTACAGGCCCTTCGGCCCTCAATTTTGTGTTGACCTTTTATCCTACTCTAAAATCTAACTAACCCACATGCCCTTCATTTTATTATCTTCCATGTGCCTATCCAAGAATCGCTTAAATGTCCCTAATGTATCTGACTGGCAGTGCATTCCACGCATCGATCACACTCTGTGAAGACCTCTGACATCTCCTCTAAACCTTTCACCAATCCCCTTAAAATTATGCCCCCTTGTGATAGCCATTTCTGCCCTCAGAAAAAGTCTCTGGCAATCCACTCTATCTACGTTTCTCAACATCTTGAACATCTCTATCAAGTCACCTCTCATCTTTGCTCACTTCACTGAGAAAATCCTTAGCTCTCTCATGCTTTCTTCATAAGACATGCCTTCCAGTCCAGGCAACATCCTGGTAAATCTCCTCTGCCCTCTCTCAGAAATTTCACATCCTCGCTATAATGAAGCGACCAAAACTGAACACAATATTCCAAGTCTGGTCTAACCAGGGCTTTATAGAGCTGCAGCATAGCCTCGCAGCTCTTAAACTCAATCCCCTGCTAATGAAAGCCAACCCACCATATGCCTTCTTCACAACCCTATCAATGTGGGTAGCAGCTTTGAGCGATCTATGGACGTGGACCCCAAGATCCCTCTGTTCATCCACACTGCCAAGAATCCTACCTTTAACCCAGTTATCTGCATTCAAATTCTCCCTTCGAAAATGAGTCAGTTCGCACTTTTCCAGGTTGAACTCCATCTGCCACTTCTCAGCTCAGCGTCCTGTCAATATCCTGTTGCAACCTACATCATCCCTCCACGCTGTCCACAACTCCTCCAACCTTCATGTCATTGACAAACTTATTAACCCACCTGGTCTGTAATTCCCAGGGTTGTCCCTATTCCCTTTCTTGAACAAGGGAATAACATTTGCCACCCTCCAATTATCTGGTACTATTCCAGTAGACAGTGAGAATGCAAAGATCATTACCAAAGGAGCTGCAATCTCTTCCCTCGCTTCCCTTGGGTATATTCTGTCAGGACCAGGGACTTGCGTATCCTCATGTTTTTCAAACATTTCAGCACATCCTCCTTCTTAACATCAACCTTTTCAAGTATGCTAGCCTTTTTCACAAATGACAAGGTCCCTCACTAGTGAATGCTGAAGCAAAGTATTCACTGAGGACCTCCCCACCTTCTCTGACTCCAGGCACAAGTTCCGTCACCCTGGCCATCATCATGTTCCTCACATGTGTAGAATGCTTAGGGATTTTCCTTAATCCTACCTGCCAAGGCTTGTTCATGCCCCCTTTTAGCTCCCCTAAGTCCATTTTTCAGTTTCTTCCTGGCTACCTTGTAATCCTGTAGAGCATTGTCTGATCCTTGCTTCCTCAACCTTAAGAGTCAAGAGTGCAGTCCTGGAAAAGCACAGCAGGTCAGGCAGCATCCGAGGAGCAGGAGAATCAACATTAGGAATTGGAGACCTGTCTTATGCCCAAATTGTTGATTCTTCTGCTCCTCTGATGCTGCTTGACCTGCTGTGCTTTTCCAGCACCACAGTCTTGACTCTGATCTCCAGTATCTGCAGTCCTTACTTTCTCCTTGTTCAACCTTAAGTGGGCTTCCCTCTCTTGATTTGATGTTGTGCATCCCTTGTCACCCAAGGTTCCTTAACCCTACCATCTGTTCCTTGCCTCAGTGGGGTAAACCTTAGTGTGGTTCCTAAACAACCTCCACAGTTCGTTCGGTTCTTGTCATGCATCCTCACCTTTTTGTTGTGTCATATTCTCTACCTCCCTTGTTACCCAAAAAACCTAGCCTTTGGTTCCCTTTCTTCTCGCCTTTGCTTATCTTCAATCTGAAGCATCTTCTCCTTTAAAGATAATCAATTGTTCTGTTACTGCTTTCCCAATTCATCTTTGATTTTTGTTTCCAATCTATCCTGGCTTGATCCATTCTCATTCCATAGAAATTAGCCTTCTTTCAATTCAGACTTTCTGTTTATTCTACGCTTTTTTGTAGTACTAATCCAAACACTTATCATTACAATTATCTTTTTTACTTGGACAGGTGCCTGGCTTCATTCTGCAGTTATAGACCCAGTAATGCCTACTTCCTAGTTGGAATGAGAAGGTATTAATCAAGCAGGTTCTCGGGATCGCATTTCAGAATTTTCTTATGATATCGTCCCGATCAGCACTTCGATAATTGAAGTCTCCCAATATGTCCACTCTGTAGTTAAGAGGTGAGAGTAATCCCCTTGACATCATTGTAGCATTTTATCAAGTATGGCACAAAGATCCCAGGCAAAACTGAACCAAGTGGGATCCGTGGAAAAAATTCTTCCTTTGTGCTAGGTGTGATTCCAATCCGGAAACATGCTTGGAGTAACAACTGAAATTACTGGGAAAACTCAGCAGGCCTAGCAGCATCTATGGAGACAAAGCAGAGGTAATGTTTCTGATGTTCAGTGCAATTTACAGCTCTTAAATATTAAAGCAGTCCATGTCTATATACAGCAAGACTCCGAAGACAGCCAGGCTTGGGCTACTAAGTGGCAAGTGACATCTGTGTTACTGTAAGTATCAGGCAATAGCATCTCCAACAAGAGCAAATTTAACCATCTCCCTTGGACATTTAATGTCATTACACTAGCTGAATGCCCTACTCTGATCCTGGAGGTTATCATTGACCAGAAACCAAAACCAGTGAGGTGAATGATGGTGACAGAGCAGAACAGAGAGTAGGAATTCTGTAGTGTGTACCTCACCTCCAGACTCCAGTGCCTGTCCTCAATTGTAAGGTACAGGTCAGGAGTGTGTTGGAAAACCTGCCACTTGCCTGAATAGGTACACACACAAGAAGCTTGAAACCATGCAGGAGAAAGCAACTGACTTGATTGGCACCTCATCCACCACCACCATCATTAGATCCCTTCACCACAGACGCACAGTTGTAGTAGTATATGTCATCCAAAGATGTACTGCAGCAATTTACCAGGCTTCCTGAACCAGGATTTTGACACAGCCACAGTAAAGGAATGGTGATCTTGTTTTAAGTCTGGATAGAGTATGGCTGGATGGGAACTTGTAGGTGTTGGCATTCCTATTGTATTTGCTGCCCTTGTCCTGCCAGGTAGCAGATGTTAATGACTTGGAAGGGAGAGTAAACAGCACAGCGTTCGGGCTTCTAAGCTCAGGACTCCGGGGCTCATCTGCTCCACCTACTTTTTCTTCTTTCTCGTTTTTCATTACCCTTTTAATCTTACTGTGTTGGGAGAGCGTGTAGCGTGTTGGAGGCAAGGTTGTGTTCCCTGTGGCGGTGGCAGAGGGAGGTGTGTTGGTGTTCACTGTTAGGGCAGATGGAGGTGACTGCGTGTTCCCGCAGTGGCAGAGGGAGGCAAACCTGTTCCTGGTGCAGGATCCATCAACTTCAGTGGTGGTTGCATTGCCGAAGCTGACCTAGTGCAGACTCGTGGTGGTGACGTCAATAGAGGCGCGATGGCACCGAAGAGGGTGGCACAGCAGAACAATATGTTGTATATTCAAATAAAAATGAAAACTGTAGATGCTGGAAATCAGAAGCAAAAACAGAAATTGCTAGAAAAGCTCAGCAGGTCTGGCAGCATCTGTGGAGAGAAATCAGTTCTGGGGAAGGGTCACTGAACCTGAAATATTAACTCTGCTTTCTCTCCACAGATGCTGCCAGACCTTCTGAACTTTCCCAGCAATTTCTGTTGTTGTTGTGTATTCAGTCACCATCAGTCAAGTCTTTTGCACAGTGCTCAATGGGTCAGAAGATATCCTCTTTCCTGTTAGCATGGACAGAAGATTGGATAACTAATATTTTAACCACTAATCCATGAACTTTTATTTTCTGCTGAATCTTTGATGGGGCACCTTATTGAATATACTTTCTGTAAATCCAAGTACAATACATCCACCAACCCTTTATTCGTAGCTTTTGTTATTCACTTTGAGAACTCCAACAATTTGGTTAAACCTGATTTTGTTTCACAGGATCACAATGATTTTACCTTGAACGTTTCCAAATACCTTGCTATAACATTTTTAACAATAGCTTATTAGGTGATGATGTTGAGCAAATAGGCCTGTGGTTTCCTGCTTTCTATCTCACTCCCTTTTTGAATATTTACTATTTTCCAATGTAATGAAATGTCCCCCAAATCAAGAAAATTTTGTAACATTAAAATAAATGCATCAGAAAATCTCAATAAGCATTTCTTTGAAGATCCTAAGGTAAAGTTCATCAAGTCTCAAGGACTTACTACTTCTCTGGAGATTCTAATTTTGAAGTTTTTCCCTAACATTTCAGTTATTCTGGGATGACGTTTGCATCTTCCAAAATGAAGATCATTGCAAAAATCCTGTTGAATTAATCTGCCATCTCCTTATTTTCCATTATGAGTTGCCTCTACTCACTTTCTATTGGACCAATACTGACTTTCAAAGGAAAACAGAAAGTGCTAGAGAAACTCAACAGGTCTCGAAAGAAAAACTGAAAGTTTACAATTCTGTTTTTCTCTTTACAGATGCTGTCAGACCTGCTAAGTTTTTCCAGTATTAATTTCTGTATTTTGAATTTCTAGTATCTGCAGTATTGCTTTTATGTAAGTAATATTGTAAACTTCTTCAAAAAATATTTATAGGAAGTTTTACCATGAGCTGAATCTTAGTATATTTTGAAAAAGTGCCATTTGTCAAGTGTCATGGAGGATATATATTTGTAGCATAAGTGACACGCCATTGCAAATTAGTTTTCATAAGTTGTAAATATATCTGACCTCTGTTTGTGGGTGTCCGTGTGCTACAATGAAACTTTGAAGGTACTGATTCCATCCATCCTTATCCCTAGAGGATGTTCAATGTAGATTAGATGAGATTCTCTACAGTGTGGAAACAGGTCCTTCGGCCCTACAAGTCCACACCGACCCTCTGCAGAGTAACCTACCCAGACCCATTTCCCTCTCACTAATGCACCTAACACTATGGGCAATTTAGCATCGCCAGTTCATCTGAACCTGCACATCTTTGGGGCGGCATGGTGGCTCAGTGGTTAGCACTGCTACCTCACAGCACCAGGGTCCCAGGTTCGATTCCAGCCTTGGGAAACTGTCTATGTGGATTTGCACATTCTCCTCATTTCTGCCTGGGTTTCCTCCTGGGGGTTCTGATTTTCTCCCACAGTCCAAAGATGTGCAGTCAGGTGAATTGGCCATACTAAGATGCCCAAATTGTTAGGTGCATTAGTAAGAGGGAAATGGGTCTAGGTGGTTTACTCTTTGGAGGGTCAGTGTGGACTGGTTGGGCTAAATGGCCTGTTTCCACACTTTAGGAAATCGCATGTACTAATAAATGAAATCAGTAGCTGCTGTGCCAAAAGCAGGCAATGGGTGGAATGCAGATGTCTGTGATCTTTGCAAATAAGCTCCATCTTTCCAAGAGGGCAAACATTGCTATTGCAACACAGACATTAGTGGACTGCAGCTACAGGTCATTCTGCTGTAATGTGACAGTTGTGTTACTCTGCAACCCTGCGATGTATAAAATTGTACTATGGAAAACTGCAATACGCTAATAGAAAGTTACGATACCTGTTCAATCGAAAGTTTGAACATAGAACATTTCAGCACAAAACAGACCATTTGGCCCTTGATGTTGCGCCAACCTGTGGAACCAATCTGAAACATATCTATCCTATGCTATTCCATTTTCATCCACATGTCTATCCAGTCACCATTAAAATATTCAAACAACATCCACAATTTGTCAATCGTACTATAGCCAATTCGTGCTGATGAAGTAGTAGAACAATATACTGGTTTCTGTCCATAGATGCTGTCAGATTTGCTGAGATTTTCCAGCAATTTCTGTTTTGTTTCAAACTTCCAGCATCTGCAGTTGTTTTGGTTTTTGGAATTGACTTCAGTCATTAGCTGTACAAAATGGTCAGGAGGGATTGGATCAAGAAACTGATTTGATTGATTGTACACGGTAGGCTATTGTGTAATGGTCACAAATGTGTTTCACCTTCAGTGTATGATTCTCTACCTTTTGAAGGGCCCCACATAGCTATAAGTTGCAGACATCCCCCTTCAGAGATGATACAGCTCTGTGTGTTGTGCTTTGTTTCCATGACACTACAGACTGACTGCACTGCACCCACAAGGCTGCCCATGACCCACTCCCCAGATTGTACAGATTGAATGCCTGAACTAATATCGGAGGCTTCCCTCACCTTGTTGAACAGGGGCCCCTGATGCACAAGTGAGGACTGTTCCTCTAAGACTTTGAGAGGTGGCTGTGTGTTTGAAGTATATGCAGTGATTTTGCTATATATGCATCATACTGGAGTTCAAACTTTGCAAGCTGGATCACTGCATAACAAACTGTCAGATCTCCCATTTGTTAACGAGATATAGGTGAATGTACAATTTATTGACCATCCCAGTTACCTTTGAGAAGGTGGCAGTGAGCTTGATGGCCAAAATAATGAATCCTCAGATTTCTGGAGAGCTGCTGCTTTGATTATCAGGGACTCTTTTATCATTTTCATAAAGTTATCTATTAGGTGATGCAGTCACTTAATAACAATACTGCTATATTTACTTATCTATGCTACTTAGTTATGTGATCTGCCTGTATTGCTCACAAGACAACACTTTTCACTGTGACACGTGACAAAAAATTCAATTCAATATTGGTATTGATATATGGGTCTCACAAACAGAATTAGAATCTCGGTGATGATCAAACCTTCACTAAAATTAAAACAAGACATAAAAAGAAAATACTAATATACTAAATACCACTATTTAAATTGGCACAATATAACTAGCATAAGATATTGATTTGTTTTCAAAATAACGGAACTTCTATAAGCACACCATCTGTAAACTTATCCATGGATATTACTTCTCAAACTTCTCCAGTCCATTTGCAAGACACTCCTGCACTTTAAAGTTTCACTTTTGAGTGCACCAGCAGCTAATTTTGTAATGCTGCTGCTAGATACTGCACACAGACACACACCCAGGTCACAGATTGGACCAGGTTGCATCATTGCTTTCTTAACACCTACCTGGGTGCTCACAGCCATTTGGTGCTTCAACCCTCAGTCAGAGCTTAATGGGTCAATTGTTTTGCCGTACTGCTTTGCTGTTTAGTGCTGGCACAAAGCTAGGCAGCTTGACAAGATTATGAGCAGTTAAGTGGTAGACAGGTTGCTATATGTTGCATTGATGTTTCAGTCTCTCGTTTGTGTCAATAAATGGGCGATCTGCCAGTTTGTTATGCACTGGTCCAGCTTGCAAAGCTTGAACTCCAATATGATACTATCTGTCGTTTAGTGAGCTGATAGCAAAGGCATCTCCATGCTTTCAGGATTTTTATGATCTGATACTCTTTTTTTTTCTGTTCTGTACTCCATAACCTGTACCAAACCAAGACTATCTTTACTACCTGCTTGACCCGAAATGCTTTGGATATTAATTACATAAAATACACAATCCAGAAACAAATCCCCGCTGGTCCATGACCATGGTCATGTTCCACAGATGATTCCTGTTTCCTGCTTCACCTTATTCCTAGAATATATCTTATTCCTTTCTCCTGCATGTTTATCTAGTTTCCTGTTAAAACATACCTGTGCCATTTGCCTCAACAACTGCTTGTAGTGGTTAAGTTCCACATTCTGACCATCCTAAATGAATTTGAATTCTAATCAAATATAAAATCCTGAGGAGTCTTGGCATGGTATATATAGAAAGAATGTTCCATTTTATGGGAGAATGTAGAATTATTCAACAAATAAAGAATTCCCCATTTAAATTCAGCAGAATTTTGTTTCTTCCAGAAAGTCATGAGTCTTTGGAATCCTTTTGCTGAAAAGGAGTAGAAGCAGAGTTTAGAATATTTTTGTGCTAAGGTGAAATAGATTCTTGATAAGTAAAGAAATAAGAGGTTAAAGGGATGGGTGAGAATGTAGAATGACGTGATAAATCATGATATTATGTAGTAGAGCAGACTCAAGAAGCCAGATGGCCTCCTTCCGCTCCTAATTTGTATATTTGTAAGTTATACTCCGGATAAAGAAGTTTGTCTTGAATTTGATATTGAATTTATTAATGACTATTGAATGTATAAACCCTAGTTGTATTCTCCGAAAGGAGCGTTGAATTTCACTCCAGTTTTTCCATTTTGCAGTCTGCAATACAGTACAGATGATTTCTGTGAAACTGAGTTGTGATTGGTGCATGAGACTCTGTAAAGTATATGATAGTTGCTTAAAATTAAAAAAGCCAAGCATTGAACAATTTTTGTTTCAGAGATATTCTCCCAACCCCCAACTTAAAATTATTAGGTCTATTTAACCGAGGACATACTTGAAAAGGGACCAAAGAAATCTGTAAGTTCGTTTATCTCCAGAGAAACCTGTACTTCTGAGCAATTCATTCAGCAATAGCTTCAGTGTATCTAAGATGTGATAAGGCACTTGATAAGTCAAATACGTACTTTTTAAGTGTTTGGCTAGTGCATAAAATGTTTTTTTAAACAATGAGCGAAAATGTTAGTTGCTATGAGTTAATTGGGTTTATTTTTTCATCCAGAATGCCCACATTTTACTGCATTTGGCCTTGTAAAAAGTGCAATTACTGCAATACCTTAAGTACGCAAAAATGTAGGAACTGCAGTGAACCAGTGAAAGATGGAGAACAGACTCTGTATTTGGAAGGTATGAATATTAGATTATCAAAAAAATCCAGAAGCTTTGCCAAACATTATTGTCCTTTCATAAATCCATGTTGACTTTGTGAAATACCATTGGTATTTTGTGTCCTGTTATGAAGGATGTGATCATGGGTTAACCAGTTTAAAATTTCTGGTTTTCTCTTTTTTAAGTAGTGAGGTTACATGTGCCACCCTCCTTGAATTATTTCAGTTTTTAGTCTTACAGAATTTTTGAAACAAATTCACTGTGCAAAATTGTAACAGTCTTCATATTTAGCAATGCATTCCAAATTGTGCATGCAGCCAGAGGGCAAAACATTGTAGTTTCTGTAGCTTGTAATTTGAAACCAGTATTAAGTTCTGTATATAACTTTTTTTTAATTATAGTGGCTTAATGCTTTCTCAACAAGTGATTTGCGTTGCGCATCTCTTTGTGAGGCGCACAGCTTGTGGTATTGAATTCCAATCCATTGTGGCTTAAAGACAGCGACTTTTCCCCACTATATCTTTGCAGCAGCCGCCCCATACCTTAATGTATCCCTCAGCATGTAAACCTGAAGTTTGGAATATACTGATTGCAACACTTATTTTATCTATTAACGTCCTCTGTTTCTGATTGTAAGAGACCTACATTTATTATTATTATTATAACCATGTTCTCTTCACATATTGAGCATCGCGTTGCATCTCTGCATTCTCAAACATGGCGATGTTACATGTAGATCCCTTACTAAAATTAACATATACTGTGAATAACTGGAGTCCAAGTACTAATCCCTGTGATGCTTCACCAATCACTGGCTAACACTCAGAAATTTTGATTTGATTTATCTCATTGTCAATCACCAATGCTGCTGGGTCGCGGACTGGCCCAAATGCAACTTTTCCGCAGCTGTTGAGTCTACTCTGGGTCCACCTACTCTTGGTTTTTTGCCTGCTATCCAATTTTCTATCTGCATCAATGCACTATCCCTGATTCCCATATGCTTTAATTTTACAGTCTTTAGTTATACTTTTGAGACTGTCTTGACAATTTTTTTTAAGCTACCCAATTCCAGCATACTAGGGCCCACTACAGTGCTTCAACTCTGGTTGATTTAAATAGAGGAATAATGCAATGAGTATGTGGTTTTCCAAGTGTTGACTGCTGTTTAATTTTCCATTAGACTACAGAGAGAGCATTTTATAGAGTTCTTTCATTTTAATTACTCATTATTACAAATTTTATAGATAAAAATATGCTACTTGCACACAACCAGAGAATCCTTGCATCTTTTTCCACTGCTGAGAAAGCAATCCTGTGCTTCAGAGCTGTTAGTCCTAATCCTGGAAAGCCGCAAACAAATGAAGGCATCTGTGATAAATCTATTAATCCACTGTTTGACTCTGGAATGAAACCTTACACCTTTGATAGGGGATTAACGACTCAACGTGCTGAAGAAATTGCAGAGGCAAAATCTCAATTTTCTGACACTTTGGAACCAGTATATGAAACTAACTCCCCTAATGGAAGTTCAGTTGTTGAGGATCTGACGAAGGAAACTGATTTAGTGTTGGCTATTGAGCAAGAAAAACACAACCAGAAATTAGTATTGATGAAAGAATATGGAAATGAATCTACTCTATCTTTGGACACAGAATTTGAAATGTACAGGAAACTGAATGAAATGACCTTGGAGCAACCTGCCAGTGATTATTTTCAGGAGGGTAAAAGAGAAATGTTGCATCAATACATTCCTGAACATAAGGATTTGGGGAGATTAAATAATGAGCCATTTCCTGATTATTGCACCATGCGCAGCACAGAAAGCCATGGTTTTGCTGACTTCACTGATTATTTGAGCTGTGGAGAGAGTTTTCCTGAAAAACAAACCCTAGCAGTCTGTCCAGATGCTCAGAATCCTGTAGAATCTGATCAATTTGCACGTTTATCTCCTTCAGTTGAAGAAATAGATGAGACCTCTTTTATTTCTGCAGTCACTTCAACACAGCAATCATTCATAGATGAGAATAAACAAATAACTATTTGTGAATATGCAGAGAGGTCACCTGATGCCGACCTTGTAGAATGTAAATCTGCTGGGATCTCAGGAACTGTTGAGAGCGTATTCAATAATGGCAACAACATACTTCCTAGTGGGAGCATGTTAGAACAAATTGGTTCACATAACCATGTCCTTCCGACTAATGTACTTTTGGAGAGTGTTAATCTCAGAGAAGAATACTTCCCTTATCAAAACGAAGAATTTGCCAATGACCAATCTACCCGTAGCACATCAGTGGACATTGAAAAAGAAAGTCTGGTACCATTGGTGCCATTTAACATGATTGGAACTGTAGTTTCTACTGCTATTATTTCAAAAGCTGAAGACACATTACAAGGTAAGCAGAACAACAATACAGAGTGTACATGTGAAAGTCCAGATCATCCAGGGTGGAGAGTGTCCTGTGAACCAACTGCAGTTAGTTCTGAAATGTCAGCAGATTTAGATGAACAGAAGTTTTATGATGATTCGTTCGTGTCAGCTGCTGGGGATAGCATTATTACAAATGAAGCAGTGGAAGACCATCACTGTGGTGTGAGCCAAGTGAATAATGTAGAGATAACTGAAGGCAATCAATTTATCAACTGTGTCACACAGACATCAGACTTGCCTGCTCCTGGAGGCTGTACTTTGCTTGAAGGAACTTGTGCTCAAAACCAGGTGAAATGTGACAACTGTTTCAACAAGGGCTCAGAAGGTTTAATTATGAAGATAGATCAATATATTGATGCCTGCACTGATTTCAGGACTGATTACACCATGGATAAAGACACTACAGTTGTCATCCCTGTTATTGACCGGGCTGAGAACACAGACATAACTTTGATGAGCAAAAATAGACCAACGCTGGGACAAAGAATGTATGGAAATATTGTATGTAATTCAAAGTGGACTGTTGTTGAATCTACTGTGAAACAACAAAGCACACAGACAGCTAAGATCCCCACAGAGGAGAAATCCGTCAATACAGTCTTACAGACAACAGATTTTAATTCAGCTGCAAAGGTACGATTCTTATTTTTATCAATTGGATATTTGCTTTTGGTTTGCACTGCACAGGTTAAGATGCTGCTCTTGAAATTGAAACATATATCCCATTTCAGAGTTTTCACCATGAAAAGCATGTAGGAAAGAATCAACAAGCTTATGTTTTTACAATATCTTTAGCAAACTTAGTCAATTTCAAAGCTCTCTACAACCAATAAGGAACAATGTCATCAGTGTTGTAACATCTTGTGTTTCCTCAGATCCAGTTATACATCAAATTTTCTGTTGGTGTTAACTAATCTCTCAATTTTATGTGAAGCTGGCATTCAAGCCTTATTCAAGTGGAGCTAAACCTTATGCACGCTGCTTCCTGTTTCAGTCTAAAATTAGGTTGAGCTTATTTAAGGTCTGATCTTATAATGCTGTAACTGTAGTATTGATGTGAAGCCATGTACTTTGCATCATGTTTTTACAAAGAGTATTATGCACTACCATCTGATCTGAATTTGCAGCTTTCAAATTTAAGCTTCATTTATTTTGTCCATAAACAGATTTGAAGAACCAGTAGTAATCAACTTCAAATGACCAATAACAAGGTTATTGATTGCAAAAAGAGTTTAGTATTTGAGTCTGTTTTAATGTCTTATCCAAAACTGAGAACCTTTTGATGAAGTATTTTGGAGAACTTGCACTGCTGGTGCTGACTTCTGGATGAGACATTAAATCAAGTCTCCATCCACCCTTTTGGGTGGTCTGCACTTGTTAACATAGATGTTTTGATAAGACAAGGGCATCCATCTAATTTTCCATATAGGCAGTGAAAGATCCCTTCACATTTGGGAAGACCATGCCGTTTTTGCTAATTGATGGCAGTAGCATCCCTTTGTCCGTACTTGACATTGCTTAACCTGTTCATCAATGTGCCAGTCCAGGAAGCCATTGACATTTTGTCTGCAGCGCAATGCCATAGCAATTAAACCTGCCATCGTTGTGCAAATTGATTTCAGTTATATTGACACCATATGTGCCATGGATAATGCTGCCATGGAATCCCCTGTATGTTCAGCTGTTAAAAACATCTTTGTTGGATTCCACTTGTCCTCAACGGAATAGCACCTTGACTCCTACCCTTTGCATATTTCCAAGATGTGGATGATAGATTTGCTAGAATTTAACCCACAACTTCATGTGTATTTCTTTGTATGTCTCAATGAATTCATCCTGCATTCAAATGCACCTTTGAAATGAAGCAGTTAAATGAGATCCTTTGTTTGGCATCTTAGTACCCAAATCAGCCAAGAATCCTCTACCATCTACTGTGTGCCCACCTTTCTTGGTATACATTAGGATTCCTACTGTTATGCATGTTATAAGATTGACCTAGTCAACAATTTTATGATTAAGACCCAAGACATTTTCTAATATGTAAGCTTGATGCAGAAAAAGAATCTGCAAGGTAGTGACTACCCTGTCGATCATTCACTCCAAAAACAAGCGGAGCATATCAAATGGTCCCTTCAGAGTTCGCAGCAAGCAGTATGTAAACTCTACCCAATCAGCCAATGCTGGCAAAATCCCATTCTCTAGTACGCATTCATGTCCACTTTTTTTTAATAATTTTAAACAACATCAAACTTCTCCCAGGAGGCCTGCTGCCTATCTGAAAGGGACACCTGGATCTCTCCAAAAGGGTTACACATCTCTCCAAATAACTCCTACAAATTTTGACCTTTGGCTCAAGTGTCTAAAGCTCAGAAGTTGTGTTTAGGGTGTCTCGCAAATGAAAATTGTATCTGTTTGAAGGCAAATGCAGTTTTATATGTGCAGCAGCTTTTGTGAACCATGAGTGTGTAAAGTACAACCCATCCTGGCAAAAAACGGTGGATGCTAGATTCAGGGATGAGACTTCTGATTTCAGAATTCTTGCACAGTTTTGTTAAAGACAGTTTGTCCCTTGTGTGAATGTTAGTAGTATTTCATCATTCGGTTTATGCTTCCATTGCTTAATGCCCTTTCTTTAGGTCCCTGTATAGATTTATCTATGTTAAGCAATGCCTGCCAGTTGCTATGAGAAATTCTCACTGTACCTAAAAAAAAGTGATTAACTATGCTTTATTGCGACATGCAGGAATTGGGTCCCAGCCAGTGCAAAACCAAATTGAGGAAAGTTCTTGATGAACTTGAAGAGCTGAAGAAAAAATGTAAAAGGTATTGCTAACTGTAATTAGAAATCTATAAATGAATTCATATTTTAAATGCAACACTATACAATAATTTTTACTGTATTATGTAATAAACATACGTGACAATAAATAAATGAAATCAAAAGTTAATGAGGTGAAATACCTTCAGCTGTGGCTATAAAAAATATAACTGAGAAGTATTTGATAAATTAACCTTTCCTTTGTCATAAGATTAGAAAATACTGAAGCAGTCCATGTTCAGATGCAACAAGACCTGGGCAAAAGTAGGCAAGTAACATTCATGCCACAAAAGTGCCAGGCAGTGATCTTCTCCAATCTAACTTAAAACAAAAGTAAAAGTTGACAGAAAAATTTAGCAGGTCTGGAAGCATTAGTGGAGAGAAATTAGTTAACATTTTGGGTCAAGTGACCCTTACTCAGAATTGATGGTAGCTCGGAAAATGTCAGTTTATATGCAGAAGGTAGAGTGTGGGTAAATCATAAGTGGGATAGAGCCTAAAGAGAGTGAAGAACAATTAGGCAGACAAAAAAGTGGATGACTATTAATGGAGACTGTTATGGCAAATAGTGGGCTGTGTGAATAGCTATTAATGGACACGGTTAGAGGCAAATAGTGAATGGACATTTCGGGTATAAGCCCTTCATCAGGAAACATTGATTCTTCTGCTCCTTGGATGCTGTCTGACTTGCTGTGCTTTTCCAGCACCACGCTCAACTCTGATCCCTAGCACCTGCAGTCCTTGCTTTCTCCTGAGATAGACATTGGCCAAGGAACAGGGTGCTGTGTTAAAGTGTAGGCATCTGGAAGCTAGAGTCTTTTTTTTTGCTGACAGAATGTAGGTGTTCTGTGAAGTGGTCACCCAGTCTATGCTTTGTTTCCTCAAAGTTAAAAATCACACAACACACAAACACCTGATGAAGAGGCAGCACCTCAAAAGCTAGTGCTTCCAAATAAACCTGTTGGACTATAACCTGGTGTTGTGTGATTTTAACTTTATCCATCCCAATCCAACATCAGAACCTCCAAATCATTGAGGAAACAATGTAGAGGAGGAGACCACATTACCAGCAGTGAATGCAGTCGACGAGATTGTATGAAGTGCAGCAATCTAACTCAACTGCAGCAAGTAACTCACCACCTGACTCCCTGAACTCTGTTACATACCTGCAAAGTACAAGTCAGGAGTGTGATGAAATACTCTCCACTTGCCTAATGAGTATAGTCCTAGCAATAAGAAGCTTGACACCTTCTAGGACAAAGCAGTTCACTTGATTGTTAGCACATTCACAAACATCCATTCCTTCTACCACCAATACTCAGTAGCAGCAGTGTGTTTTATCTACAAAATACTCAAAGATTAGGAAGAGCTCATTCACTAATCAAGCTCACCTCTAAAATACTTCATCCCTACCAGCTCAGTATTCAGTGGCATCAACGCCTTGGATTTTGCAAAATTTCTTTGCTGGTGAATTATTTGAACCATTTAGCACACATTGAGCAGCTACTGTTTTGAGATTTTATCCCATTTAATTACAAATCTTTGCAAATATCCTCTTAATCAAACCTTAGTATTACTCTAGTTTCACGTGATGTCTCCATTTAATTCCAAAAAATGGTGTGGATACTGATGTTTTAAGAAGGTAGCCTGGACCCTAACTTTTTCTTATTTTAAAGGCAAATGTAACATGCAGATTTATGAAGGGTAAATAAGATTAAAGAGTCAAATGTGTGACCCAATGATTGGTGTAGAAGAAATTGATTTCAATTCATGGGGCACTGACACCAATATTGTGAGAAGTGTCACCTGCACCATGCTGGTACCAGTGTCTTGAAGAGTTGTACAAATTGGGTGGTTGAGATGGTTTTAAACTAAATAATGTAGATGTGGAATCAAGTGAAGGAAAATTTGATCCGTTCAAGAGAGAAAGAAAGCAAGATAGCAATACGGGACACAACAGTCAGAGTGTGACAGAGGCAGAACATTGAAACTTTAGTGTGCCAACAAATAAGGTTAGAGGTTGTGAAAATAGTAAAAAGCTTAAGTCTCTGCTTCTGATTATCTAGCATTCGTAATAAAATAGATGACTTGAAAACTCAAATATGTATGATTTGATAGTTGTAGTATAACATTGCTACAAGATGAGAGAGGCTGGAACATTCAGGGGCTTAGTTCTGAAGATCAAAATGTATAATCAGTTCAGGTCAAAGTAAGAAATTGTGAAAGTAAGGACTCCTTTTTGATAGTAGGTAATAGGCTATCTGACAGTAACCACACTGTAGGGTGGCAAATATAGGAAGAAGTAATGGGTGCTGTAAGAAAACTGCTGCAAAAATCATGAATGATTGTAACCTACAGACAAATTGGATGTGTAAAATTGGCAAAGATAGCCAAGAAGATGAGTTCAGTGTTTTCAGGGTATTTTGTTGGAGCAGCAAGCTATCAAGCCAATGGGAAAGTAGGCTGTGCAGTTGTGACCAGATGTGGATTCTAAAGATCATCAGCTTCATGGCAACTGTTTGGTTCCTAGGCAGCTGAACAGCTTTAAGGTATGAATGATTGAATGAGAAGTATTCAGACTGCTAGAAGGGCATGTGGTGTGCCCCACCCCCTGCAGTAAAAATATCTGAAGCTTGAAGAAAGTCAGGTGTTTCTCCCACCAATTGCTCTAAGCTGTGGTCTTTAATCGGTAACTAAACGACTTTGTAATTAGTGTACTGAAGACCTAGTGCCTCAAGAAGTGAAAAGAAAATGGAGAAAGGAGGTTGATGAATGGAAAGTCTTGACAAGTTTGGTGAGTGGGCAGAAACCTGGCAATAGATTATAATGTGGAAAAATGTGAGCTTATGCAATTTGCCAGGAAGAATCGAGCTACTCACTTTTGCTTAAATGCTGAAAGACCTGCAGATAGTTGAACAGCAGGTTTATGATAGAGTAATGCCAACAGTTTGGTTTCTTTCAATTCCTGCACTAGCTGAGGTTACCATATAGATTACCTCAACCTCTTCCCTCCCCAGTGACCCTCCTGCTAAATGATCACCAGTTGTCTCTCTCATGAGAAAGCACCCATTTGTATACTAGCTGCAATAGAGAGGGATTTGAAGGTTCTTCTGCATGAATCACAAAACTACAAATTTTGTAGGGAATGTGGAAGGTTTGTGGAATGATGTGCTTTATTTCAAAGCGAAAAGTGGTTTTGCTTAAACTAGACAAGGCACTAATCAGACTACATCTAGCGAACTGGAAATATTTTGGTTCCTCTACCGAAGGAAAGACATACTGGCAGTCCAGAGATGACTCAGTAGGTTGACCCCAATATGGAGGGATTTTCTTAGGAGATGAGTAGTTTGACCTTCTACACCTTGGAGTTTAGAAGAATGTGGAAACCTTATTGAAATACTTGACACGTAGGGTGCTTCACAGAGTAAATATTGAGAGGCTGTTTTCCTTGAATCTCAAGAGATTTTAGGAGTAAAAAGCAAATCTCCAAGTAAGGGATCATTCATTTAAGACTGGGAGAAGAAATTTCTCTCCTCAGAGTACATTAAATATGTGGAATTATTCACTGCACAGAGTTATTGAAGCTGTGTCCTTTTAGAATATTAAGGCTACAATGGCAGAATTTTATTCAGCAAGGGAATAAAGACAGGAAAGTGGAGTTGGGGACTTCCTGATCAGCAATATCTTACCTCCTACTCAGTAGGATGAATGATCTTCTGTTCCCATGTCTTATGGTCTTAGCATCCATTTCTAACTGAGGAAGTTAAAGATAGTCTTGTATTGGGCAGGGGGCTAGAAGTGCATAATTATCTTAAAAGTAATGCTGGGTTTGAAAATTGTACAAAATATTAACAGCAGAATCATGAACAATAATGGTGGAGAAATCAGAGTACATAGACATCTTTATACTGTGTTGTTCCTGAGACTGTGAGATTTCCAGAAGATTTGGCTGACAATATCAGTAAGGAAAGCCATATATGCCTCTGTAAGGCTACCACTGAACACACAATGGGCTTGCTGAACATTAAATTTAGGTGTTTGGACTGCTGATGCAGAGCATTTGACTATTTCCCATAAAGTGTCCTGTATCATCGTGACAGGTTATGTCTTCCACAAACTTAATTCAAAAGGCTGGAGGGATGGAAAAAGTCCTCGCAAAGGAAGTGGTGAAAGACTGACATGTCCCCTTCAGTGAAAACAGGCAGTAGTGCTGATTGGGGTGGTGGGAGATTTGAAATTGCAGGCTATTGTAGGTGGACAAGAAGAACTCAGGGTAATAGTGAAAAGAGGCAGACAAAACTTTGGCAACTCTATAGTTTCCAGGCTAAGTGATCTAATTATATTTGAATTTTATAAAATTTTAAAATATTGCTGGCTGGAATGCCCACCCTTTTCTATTTGGAATGAACATCATTGAGTTCATTACATTAGTCTTTACTCCCTCAAAGAAAGCACCCTGTTTTACATTGGCTCTGTTCATAGTATGATCCCTTGCATACACCAGTCAGTTTGCAAAGGCCTAGTCTTGGTGCCTATTGCACAATACATACCAGCACAACACTCTGTAGTGCCTTGCTCTCAAGATCCTGGATGGAATAATAGTTATGGGCCTAATCAGACAAGCACAAGTACTATCTTACTGCAGCATGGGTACACTCTTATCACTTCAAGATCTTGGGGTTCAAGTCCATAGCTCCCTGAAATTTGCTTGCAGGGCCACTAGAGTGGTGAAGAAGGCGTATAGCATGCTTGTCTTTGTTGGTCGAGGAACAATTAGTCACACCTCGGGTGCAAGAAAGAGGCAGATGGATTACTGTCAAGGGACGGAAAGGGAAAAGGCAGACAGTGCAGGAATCCCCTGTGGCCGCTCCCCTCAATAAGAAGAATACCGTTTTGGATAATGTTGGAAGGGATGACTTATCTGGGGTAAGCCATGGGGTACAGGTCTCTGGTGCAGAGTCTGCCCTTGTTGCTTGGAAGGGAAGGGGGGGAGATGAATAGAGCATTAGTCATTGGGACTCCATAATTAGGGGGACAAATAGGAGGTTCTGTGAGAACGAGAGACTCACGCTTGGTGTGTTGCCTCCCAGGTGCCAGGGATCGTGATGTCTCGGATCATGTTTTCGGGATCCTTGAGGGTGCTGCCCCAAATCATGGTCCACATAGGTACTAATGACATAGGTAGGAAAAGGGATGGGGATTTAACGCAGACATTCAGGTCTAGGGTGGAAGCTTAATGGTAGAACAAACAGAGTATTATCTCTGGTTTGTTGCTCGTGCCACGTGCTAGCGAGATGAGGAATAGGGAGAGAGAGGAGTTGAACACATGGTTACAGGGATGGTGCAAGAGGGAGGGTTTCGGATACCTGGATAATTGGCACTCATTCTGGGGTAGGTGGGACCTCGACAAACAGGATGGTCTACACCTGAAACAGAGGGGTACCAATATCCTGGGGGGGGGATATTTGCTAATGTTCTTCAGGAGGGTTTAAAATAATTGAGCAGGGGGATGGGAACCTAAATTGTAGTTCCAGTGTCCAGGAGGTTGAAAGTAGTGAGGTCAGAAATGAGGTTAAGGTCGCAAGAGTTCACCAGCAAGCAGGAAATGTGTCTACTTCAACGCCAGGGGCATCCAGAGTAAGGTGGATGAACTTGCAGCGTGGGTTGGTACCTAGGACTTCGATGTTGTGACCATTTCAGAGACATGGATAGAATAGGGACAGGAATAGTTGTTGCAGGTTCCGGGATATACATGTATCAGTAAGAACAGATCAGATGGTAAAAGAGGGGAAGGTATAGCATTGTTAGTCAAGGACAATATTACAGTGGCAGAAAGGATGTTTGAGGACTCGTCTACTGAGCTAGTATGGGCTGAGGTGAGAAACCAGAGAGGAAAGGACAGGTCACCCTGTTTGGGACTTTTCTATAGGCCTCCAAATAGTTCCAGAGATTTAGAAGTAAGGCTAGCAAAGATAATTCTGGATAGGAGTGAGAATAACAGGGTAGTTGTTATGGGGACTTTAACTTTCCAAATAGTGACTGGAAATACTTGTCAGTATTTGTCCAGTGTGTGCAGGATGGTTTCCTGACAAATATGTAGACATGCCAATGAGACGATTTGGTACTGGATAATGAACCTGGCCGGATGTTAGATTTGGAGGTGGGTAGGCAGCTTACTGATTGCGACCACAATTCAGTTATGTTTATTTTAGTGATGGAAAGGGTTAGGTGTATACTGCAGTGCAAGAGTTATTGCTGGGGGAAAGGCAATTATGATGTGATTAGGCTGGATTTAGGATTCATAGGATGGGGAAGGAAACTGCAGGGGAGGGGCACAATTGAAATATGGAGCTTATCCCAGGAACAGCTACTGTGTGTCCTTGATAAGTATGTACCTGTCAGGTAGGGAGGAAATGGTTAAGTGAGGGAGCCGTGGTTTACTAAAGAAGTTAAATCTCTTGTCATGAGGAAGAAGAAGGCTTATGTTTGATAGCGCTCCGAAAGCTAGTGTGCTTCCAATTAAACCTGTTGGCCTATAACCTAGTGTTGTATGATTTTTAACTTTGTACACCCCAGTCTTAACACCAGCATCTCCAAATTATGTTATGATGAGAGTGAAGGCTCAGTTAGGGTGTTTAAGAGTTACAAGTTAACCAGGAAAGACATGAAGACAGAGCTAAAAAGAGCCAGGAGGGGTCATGAGTAGTCGTTGGCAGGTAGGATCAAGGAGAGCCCTAAAGCCTGCTATAGGTATATCAGGAATAAAAGAATGACAAGATAAAAATTAGTGCTAATCAAGGGTAGTAATGGGAAGTTGTGCATGGAGTCCAAGGAGATAGGGGAAGCGCTAAATGAATATTTTTCATCAGTATTCACACAGGAAAAAGGCAATATTGTCAGAGAGATTACTGAGATACAGGCTACTAGACTAGACAGGATTGAGGTTCACGAGGAGGAGGTGTTAACAATTCTGGAAAATGTGAAAATAGGTAAGTCCCCTGGGCCAGATGGGATTTATCATAGGATTCTCTGGGAAGCCAGGGAGGAGATTGCAGAGCCTTTGGCTTTGATTTTATGTTATCTTTGTCTACAGGAATAGTGACTGAAGACTGGAGGATAGCAAATGTTGTCCCCTTGTTTCATAAGGGGAGTAGAGACAACGCTGGTAATTATACAGCCTTACTCTGGTGCGGCTGCACTTGGAGTATTGCATACAGTTCTGGTCACTGCATTATAGGAAGGACGTGGAAGCTTTAAGAAGGGTGCAGAGGGAGTTTTAACCTGGTGTGGAGGGAAGGTCTGATGAGGAAAGGCTGAGGAACTTGAGGCTGTTTTCATTAGAGAAGAAGGTTGAGAGTTGACTTAATTGAGACATATAAGATAATCAGAAGGGTGGACAGTGAGAGCCTTTTTCCTCTGATGGAGATGGTCAGTACGAAGGGACATAGCAAAATTGAGGGGTGATAGGTATAGGACAGATGTCAGAGGTAATTTATTTACTTAAGAGTATTAGGGGCATGGAATGTTCTGCATGCAATAGTCATAGACTTGCCAACTTTAAGGGCATTTTAATGGTGATTGGATAAACATATGGATGAAAATGGAATAGTGTAGGATAGATATGTTTCAGATTGGTTCCACAGATCGGCACAAAATCAAGAGCTGAATGGCCTGTTTTGCGCTGAAATGTTCTATATTCTAAGATTAGTGGTGCTGGAAGAGCACAGCAGTTCAGGCAGCATCCGAGGAGCAGTAAAATCGAATATTTTGGATTGATGAGTTCTTGACAGCATGGATTAGAAGTTGGCTAAAAGATGGGAAAAAGAGGGAAGAAGTAGATGGGCATTTATCAGACTGGAGTCAAGTTGAAAATGATATTCTCCAGGGATTGATGTTGGGACCGTCACTTTTTCCAATTTACAAAAGCAATTTAGAGATGGGTGTTAAGGGCACAGTCTCTATTTGCAGATGATGTTGAGCTATGGCGAATAGTGAATTGTGAGGATAATGCTGAGTGACTTCAGAGGGACATTGACAAGTTGGACAAATAGGCAGACACCAGGCAGCTGATTGCAATGCAGAGAAATGTGAGGTATTGCATTTTGGTAGAAGAAACCCAGTGGAACAATACAGATTCGATGGTACAACTTTAAGGAGAGTACAGGAGCAAAGAGTTCAATGTAGATTTTCTAAAATGATACCAGATTGAAGGATTTCATATATGAGGAATGATTGGGAAGAGAGAAATTGAGTGTATTCTCCTTGGAGCAGTCAAGATTAAGATGACCTGGAATGATGAACAGAAACAGAATCAGCCGATGGTTATGTGCAAACCCTTATCTAAACAATATTTCGGTCTCTTGGCAAGTTTGACGACAGCAAAGTCCTCATTGACTTTTTGTGCAAACCAGTCTCTTCCTGTGCATCAGCTTGATCATTGTCCTCGCCATGAGCCCTGCATTACCTCCTCAATGAAGGTTCAAATATCCATTGGTCTGCATTTGCTCCCTTCCATAATGGATGCTATTTTCTTGCACACTGACAAAGAAACTGATAGCCTCCGATTCTGTGACATTCTGATTGTACGAAGATTCTGTAACTAGGTACCTTCGCACTTAAGATGGTATGATAAATGGGGACTTATAATCTTTTCACTGTTTTCATGTGAGGAAACATGAAAATAACAGTAATTCAGTTCATTGGGTACGTGAGCATTTCATGAGCATGCATGCTAATACCAGTTCCTGAGACCCCTTTATTAAGTAATTAGAAATGGCATTATTCTGCAACTTATGCAACATTGATGGCATGAAGTGGCTACTGCACATTCAGTGCTGTGGTCCATCTGATGCTGAGGCTTGCACACAATCTTCTATTCTAGTATGTATCTGCAGCGGCACAGTAAGACTTTGTGATTCCCCCAAGACAGTTATAGAGTCATACAGCACGGAAACAAACCCTTCGGCCCACTCATCCACGCCAACTAGATTTCCTAAACTGAACTAGTCCCATTTGCCTGCCTTGGGATTATATCCCTCTAAAATTTTCCTATTCATGTGCCCATCTCTACCACTTCCCTATTAAATGTACACTACTGCATCCCTTTACTTCTCAAGGCATTCACTTGATCGCAGACCCATGTCCCATCCATGCCCTAAGTTCATCTGCCTTACCTTTAAAACCTTTTGCAAATAAATGCTGTTTAATTCATCCGTCTTCCCTCATTCTCTGCCATGCTTTTGCCTGTTTTGTCTATTTAACTTGCTGCCTTTAAATACTGTACCAACCTCAACCTTTTCTCTTGTCTCACTGCTCCTTAGGGTCCCTTTCTAGTGCCACTTTTGAGTGACTATATGCTGTCACCTACCCTTCTGGAGTTCAGGAAATCATTCATCCTTTTACCTAAGGGCCCCATGGTTATTAACTTCAGGTACCTGGATCTGATATTAGAGGTGATCCTAATGCACATTTGTGGAAGTGGCAGCAGAAGTGAATTTAGGCCCAGTACAAGACCCAGTAGCATCAGCAGCAGTTGCATTGGCAAGATGAGCCCAAAGTAGGCCCGAGGCGGCAGCAGAGTTGAGTTTGGGCCGGTGCAGTACCCAGCAGTATCGGTAGTGTCTGCATTGGCAAGGTCCATAGAGTACTCATAGAGGTGAGAGTGTCTGTGGAGGCAATGTGGATTAAAAGAGTGGCGACCTTTGTTCAATGGTGCGGCAAAGGCCCATGGCCTATGATAAAACACTTAACTAGAAGGATTATAAAGTTGAACAATTTCTGTATTTCTTCACTTTTCTGCCTTTATATTCTATGTTTTAGTTTATTTTTCTGTTCTTTAAAATGGGGCCTGAGAATGCCAACTATTCACTCTCTTCACTGTATTTTGGAACAAAGTACATGTGACAATAAATAAATGAAATCAAATGCGAGAGCCTATTTTTACCATTACTGGAGCTCAGGACCAAGGATTTTTCATGGGCAACCTATAAGAGAACATGCAGCAAGGTATCACTGAACGATGGAGCCTCTTGCTAGTTTGTGACATCTCTAGGTGGAGGTATTGGCACAACCAGTATGGGCTGACTGAACCTCTTGGCATGCAACAAATGAATGGCTGTCCAGCTACCCCATTAAATATGATAGCTGGGCCAATGAGCCTGTATAGTAGCAGTAGCTGAATTGAGAACTTCCATTTTACCTGCCACACAAGCTTTTTGTTCTCCTTGCGCATGCATATGTAATTTCGTGTTTATATTTACAAGAGTCCACAGTAGACTTCATAAGGAAAATTCTGCCCTCTAGGTTTATGCAATGACAGTAAATACTGTACACACGAAAAGTATATCAATTGACTATAAAGCCATTGGTGTCTTTAGGAGCAAATATGAAATGTGCTCCTAAACATTTTCTTTTACAATTTATTTAAAGTACAGAACTGCAACAGCAGAATTCTCTTTACCTGTCTGTCACTGAAGATGGAAATCATTCATCAGATTGTTGCAGTAGTATGAAGCAGAGAGCTATAAAGGCAGAGTTACAGCTTTTGAAAATGCAATATTGGATGTGTCAACAGCATTGTTGGAGAGTTTACAACATGGCTATCGAGGAAAGAGGCTTTATAGACCTGGGGTAAGTGTATTATGCTGATTATGTAAAATTGTCTATGCTGTATTTTAAGTATATACTGCATTGGTGCAGTCTCAGGCAGTTTAGTTGAAAAGTGCTACCTAATGATTTCCCAAGTAAATGACTTGCCATAGATTTGCAGCTTTTTGATCATAAATCTCACTCCTAATATTTCCTTTGAGAGGTCTGAATCCATCTTCTAAATTTGTAGTATGGGAAATGGGTAGAAGCAAACCAATTTAATTTGAATTGTTGCTTCAAAGTCTCCATGAAAGAAAACTAAAAAGTTTAAACTTCTGAGTGCAGCATATGATGGGTTCTGCATAAAGTCAGAAACCTATAGCACAGAAAAGTCCGTCATGTCCATGCTGGTTTTAAAAAAAAACTGTTCATGTAGGTTCACAGGACTGAACATTTGAACTCTTGAAATAACATTATCCATTCAAAGATTTATTGCTGACTACTTTGTTATTTCACACTTTTTTCCATTACAAATTTCAGTTTCTGTAATTATGCTGGAAACTAGCTGCATTAATGTACAAGGTGTTCCAAAGGCACCAAGGGAACTTTAGGTGAAAGATTAAAATGATGGTATACTCAGAATTATTTGATTTAAGAGAACAGTCAAAAGAACCTTTACCTCCCAAGAGCAACATCTTCTATTGGGGCATGTTTGCATACACACCAGCAGCTCTTCACTATGCCACCTCGTGACCCATTTGTTTTTGAGTATGATCATCTCTTCATCTGTGGAAAGCAACTTGGCATCCTTGACACATTTTATTTTTCAAGCAGAAATTCTTGAAGTCCCTGAGTATGATCTTTAATATGTTGCTTAAATTTTATTTACCTTTTCTGCTTTTTCATCCTTTATTCAAATTTTGATTATATAACTTTGAACTGTGTCATCTAAAGAAATGTGTAATATTGAGGAAATAGTCAAAACGAGAAAACAAAACTCTCTCAAAGGCATTAAGTTAAGGAGCAGATTAAATATTTTTCCATTAGGAAGAACTTCAACTCTCTTGTTGAAGTGGGGTCTGACATACAAAAATTGTAGAGCATCAGGGAGAAAGGAGTTACCCGGAGATTTTGAATTGGGATGCGTATTCTCCCTTAGGCTAGATTGTGATATAGATAGAGTTAATTTTCAAGAACTGGAGGATGTGACTATGACTTAGGCAAGTAAGTAGATCCTAAGTGCAGTGCTGGAAAGAAGTCTTTGATTTTTGCTACCTGAGTAGATGAGGAACAGCCTACAAGTTAGATGGATAAATTGTCTGTGGTGCCATGGTATGGGAAGCCATTCAAGGAGGAAGTGAAAAAGAGTATGGTAGCAGTATAATATAGTCTAGTTAAGAAGATAGATAGTGTTCTCTATGGTCATGACCAGAAATTACAAAGGCTCTGTTGACTGTTTGGTATCTGGTGTTGAGGGTTTGTTTGGGTCGTGAGGAGTTAATGAAGGACCAGTTGTCATTGTCCACGTTGGTGCTGATAACAAAAGGGCTAAGAAGGATTTTTTTTCTGTGGGGATATGAGCCAGTAGTAAAAACCTGCATTAAAAAGCAAGGTAATTTTGATATGAATACCTAAATAATAGAATATTTGCATAAGGTGCCTGAGAACAGACAGCTGGATATGTGGCTCCAAGATTGATGTAGGTGAAGTAACTTTCAATTTGAGAACCACACGCACCTGTTTTGGGAATTCTGTTATTGTGATCACTTCACTGGAGGCAGCAGTCGCATGGTGTAATGTCACTGGACCAGTAATCCGGAGTTCCAGCCTAATATTCTGAAGAAATGGGTTCAAATGGATGGAATGCATCCCAGGGTACTAAAAGAAATTTTGGGAGAACTAGCAAATGTACTTGTGGTAAATTTCCAAAATTCACTGGACTCTGGGGCAGTTCCAGCAGATTGGAAAACAGCAAATATGATTCCATACTTTAAAAAAGGTAGACAAAAGATGGAGAATTATAGACTGGTTAGCTTAACTTCTGTAATAGAGAAAATGCTTGAGTCAATTATCAAAGAAGAAATAGGAAGTCATCTAGTTAGAAATTGTCCTGCAGCATGGGTTCATGAAGGGTGGGTCATGCTTAACTAATCTACTGGAATTCTGTGAAGACATTACAAGTACGTTGGACAGTAGGGACCCAGTGGATGTAGTGTGTCTAGATTTTCAAAAGGTGTTCGACAAGGTACCGCACAAAAGGCTGCTGCATCAGATAAAGAAGCAAGCAGTTAAAAGCAATATATTAGCATGGATAGAAGATTGGTTAACTGACAGGAAGCAAAGTGTGGGGATAAAAGAGTGCTTTTCTGGTTTGCGATCAGTAACTAGTGACGTGCCTCAGGGATCAGTGCTGGGAATGCAATTATCCACAATTTACATGGGTGATTTGGAGAGGGAGACCATGTGTAGTGTGTCATAGTTTGCACATGACACTAAGATGAGTGGTATAGCAAAGTGTGCAGAGGACTATGAAACTTTGCAAAGGGTCATCGATAGTTTAAGTGAGCGGGCAAAGGTCTGCAAGAGGGAGTACAATGTTAATAAATGTAAAGTCATCCATTTTGGTAGGAATAACAGTAGAAAGGACTATTAGTTGAATAGTAAAAAATTGCAGCATGCTGCTGTGCAGAGGAACCTGGCATGAATCACAGAGGTTTGGTCTGCAGGTGCAACAGGTAATTGAATTGAAGGCAAATTGAATTTTGTTCTCCATTGCTGAAGGGGTTCAGTTTAAGAACAGAGAGGTTATGCTGCAGTTGTATAGGGTGTTGGTGAGACCACAACTTGAGTACTGCATGCAGTTGTGGTCTCCCTACTGGAGAAAGGATGTGCTGGCATTAGAAGGGATGCAGAGGAGGTTCACTAGGTTAATTGCAGAGTTGAGGAGGTTGGCTTATGAGAGAGTCTGTATAGATTGGGATTATATTTATTGGAATTTAGAAGATTGAAGGGGAATCTTATAGAAAAATATAAAATTATGGAGGGAATACATGGAATGAAGTAGAGAGGATATTTCCACTGGCGGTTAAAACTAGGATAAGAGGGCATAGCCTCAAAATTAGGGGAAGCAGATGTAGGACTGAATTGAGAAGGAACTTCTTCACCCAGAGGGTTGTGAGTCTATGGAATTTCCTGTCCTGTGAAGTACAGGAAAGTCCTGTGAACTGAAGTTTTTAAAGCTAAGATTATTTTTGGACCAGTAAAGGAATTAAGGGTTATGGTGAGAGGGCAGGTAAGTGGAGTTGAGGTAACTATAAGATTAGTCATCATCTTATTGAATGGTGGAGTGTGCTCAAATGGCCAAAGGGCCAAATGGTCGAGTCCTGCTCCTAGTTTTTGCGCAATTCCCATTGTGGTGATGATGAAACCAGAATTCAGTAAAAGTCTGGAATAAATATCTAATCTACTGCAACCATATAACCACTGTTGATTGTCGTAAAAACCTTGTGGTTTACTTAGTGATAAGAGCCGTACAGCACAAAAACAGATCCTTCAGCCTGATTCAGACATGCCAACCAGGTACCTTTTGACTGAACTAGTCCCTTTTGCCTCTATTTGGCCCATATCCCTCTAAACCTTTCCTATTCATGTACTTGTCCGAAAGTCTTTTTAGTGTTGTAATTGTACCCACCTCTGCCACATAACAGCTCATTCCATACATGCACCACCCTCTGCATAAAAAAGCTGCCCTTCGGGACCGTTTTAAATCTTTCCCCTCTCATCTTAAACCCATGCCCTCCAGTTTTAGACTCCCCTCCCCTTGAAAAAAGATCTTGGTTCATGATTTTAGAATCAGAATTAGATTTATTGTTGTGTGTAGTGGAGTACAGTGAAAAGTTTGCAGTGTCGCCCCACATGGCAGTACCTTCGAAACAAAGTACCTAGGTTCAAATCTTAGATATAAAATAGAGAGATAAAGAAAGATTCGATTGGATTCCCTACAGTGTGGAAACAGGCCCTTCGGCCCTAAAAATCCACACCGACCCTCCGAAGAGTAACCCGTCCAGACCCATTTCATTCTGACTAATGCACCTAATGCTATGGGCAATTTAGGGTGGCAAATTCACCTGACCTGCACATCTATGGACTGTGGGAGGAAACCAGAGCACCCGAAGGAAACCCACACAGACACTGGGAGAATATGCAAACTCCACACAGACAGTCACCCGAAGCTGGAATCAAACATGGGTCCCTGTGACTGTGAGGTAGCAATGCTAACCACTGAGCCACCGTGCTGTCCTAAAAGCAAGGTTACATTACCTTAGTTATTCATCGTATAAGTTAAGAAAAAAAACTAAAATTAAAAAAGGTAATCATTACAGTTCTTTCATAAAGTGCCCAGATCAGTGCAGGGGGCTTCCACCGTGGTCTGACTGGGCTTGCAAGCTGCTGACTGCTCGCTCTGGTCCCCAGTCCAACAACCATCCCTGCTCCGTTCCGCTGGTCATCCCCACTCTGCTCAGGCATCCAGTCCGCTGGCCATCTCCATTCGGCTTGGGCCACCAGTGTGCTAGACGTCCCCACTCTGCTCAGGGAATGCTGGCCATCTCCATTCCACTCAGGCCTCCAGCCGGTTCTGCTGTGGCCCTCCACTGATGTCACCACAGCTCTGGACAAAGTTTAAACAAAAACTTAGAAGAATAACAAGAAAAAAATTTTAATGACAATCCCTGCTAAGTATACAACGAGACTGAACTGGTCCTCACTTTTTATAGCATCAATTAACAAAGATTTAACTCTTCAACATAAACCTCTATAAAGTCATCCCTCAACCTATGATACTTTGGGGAAAAGTGGTGCCAGCTTATCCAACTCCTCCTTATAACACAAACCCTCCAGTTCCAGTATTTTCCTTGTAATTTTTTTTTCTGTATCCTTTCTAATCGAACAACTCCCTTCATATAGCAGGGCGACTAGAATTGTATACAGTATTCGAAAAGTGGCCTCGCCGATGTCTTGTACAGCTGCAACATGATGTCCCAACCCTATATCCAGTACTCTGATCAATGAAGGCAAGTGTGTCTAACACCTTTACCATCACCCTGTCTACCTGCAACATCACTTTCAAGGAATTATGAACCTGCACCCATAGTCCTTC
The DNA here is from genome assembly GCF_047496795.1 of Chiloscyllium punctatum. Classification (NCBI taxonomy): domain Eukaryota; kingdom Metazoa; phylum Chordata; class Chondrichthyes; order Orectolobiformes; family Hemiscylliidae; genus Chiloscyllium; species Chiloscyllium punctatum. The sequence goes on from NC_092748.1 coordinate 21,818,912, forward strand.
AGCAACACTACCCAGAGCCCTACCATTAGCTGTGTATGTCCTGCTCTGGTTTGCCTTACCAAAATGCAACACTTCATACTTATCTAAATTAAACTTATTCTGCCACTTCTTGACCCATTGGCTGACCTGATCAAGATATTATTGTGTTTTTTGGATAACCTTATTCACTGTACACTATATTACCAATATTGGTGTCACCTGCAAATTTACTAACGAAACATCCTATATTCTCATCCAAATCATTAATATAAATGATGAACAACAGTGGACCCAGCATCAATCCTTACTGCACACTGCTGGTCACAGGCCTCCAGTCCAAAAAGCAACCCTCTACCGCTCGCATCTGTCTCTTTAAGACAGTTTTGTATCCAATTGGATCCTGTGTGATCTAATTTTACTAAATACTCTACCATGTGGAGCCTGTTGAAGGCCTTGTTAAAATCCATACAGACAACATGTGTTGCTCTGCCTTAATCTGTCTTCTTGGTGATCTCTTTTTTAAAAAAAAACTCAATGAAATTCATAAGACATAATTTCCCACTCACAAAGCTATGCTGGCTATCCTTAATTGGTCCTTGTCTTTCCAAATACATGAAATCCTATCTCTCAGAATCCCCTTCAACAACTTACCCACCATTGATGTCAGACTCGCCAATCTATGATTCCTTGCAGCCTTTCTTAAACAATGCTCCAATGTTCCGGAACCTCACTTGTGGTTGTCGATGATACAATTACCTCTGAAAGAGGCCCTGCAGTCTCTTCCCTAGCTTCCCACAAAGTTCTGGGCTCCACCTGATCAGTTTCTAGGAACGTATGACCTATTGTCAAGACATTGCTATCTATTTTTCAGTTTCCCTAGCCTCCATGTATTTCACAATAAATACTGAGCTGAAATTTTCATTTAGTATCTCACCCATCTGCTGTAGTTCCACACTTAAATGGCCTTGTTAATCTTTAAGTGTCCCTATTCTCTCCCATTTGCTCTTTTGCCCCTAATGTAGTTGTAGAATCTCTATGGATTCTCCTCAACCTTATTTACCAAAGCTATCTCATGTCCCCTTTTTGCCCTCCTGATTTCCCTCTAAGGTGTCCTTTAAGAGAGTCTAGTATCCTTATCTCGCCCACTCATGACTCAGTTGAGACACAATCTCAGGAATGTGGTTGACCCTTAACTGCTGTCTGGGCATTTAGGAAGTAGTAATAAAATGTTGGTCTAGCCAACGTTGTTCACACCCCATGAGTAATCATTTTAAAAATTGAATTTTGCTGGTACCAGTGTCTTGGTGAGTCATACAATAAAGACTGTACAAGCAAAAGTTCCTATGGGCAAAGAGTGATCCTACCATCACATTCAGTTTTAGGGTGAAGAACCTAAGTTTGAAATCCTGTCTTTGAATAAAGAAAATTACAAAATTGTGAAAACAGTTGGCTACAGTATTTTGGGAAAATATCTTAAAAGGTAAGGTGCAAGAGCAGACATTTAATGAGATATTTGGTATATTGAGGTGGAAGTACCATTTGTGGTCAACTAAGGAAGTTAAGAATACTATTAAATTGAAAGAAAATGTGTACAATGCTGCAAAAAATAGTGGTAGACCAGATGTTCGGTAGAAAAATATGTTGAGAAGAAGACATAAATCTACAAAGAGATAACAATAGGTTATACAAATGGACAAACGTGTCAGTTCAAATATAACCTAAAGTATGACCTTGTCCACTTTGGCAGGAAGAATAGAAAGCAGCATATTATTTAAACAGATTGCAGACCTTTGACATGCAGAAGGATCTGGGTGTCCTTAGACATCAATCAAAAGTTAATAAGCAGATAGCGCAAATGATAAAGTAGACAAATGAAGTGATGTTTGTTGCAAGGGGAGTGGAGTGTAGAAGTGGGAATATTTTGCTACAATTTTATAGAGCATTGCTGACACCACACTTGGAGTACTGTGCATTTGCTTTGTTTTCTGTATTGAAGAGGATATACCAAGCATGAGAAAAGAATATACCAGTTTACTAATATTGCAAAGCTAAGTGAAGATGTAAGCTGTGAGTAAGATAGAGAGAGAGAGAGAAAATGCAAAAGGATTTATGCAGGCTAAATGAGTAAACATGCATGTTGGAAGTAGAATGCTACATAGGAAGATTTGAAGTAATCTACTCGGGTATGAAAAATAGAAAAGTGGAAAATATTTTAAATGGTGGCACTTGGAGGGTTCTGGGTATCGTTGTACCACAACATTATCATAAAGGTACAATTAGGAATCAATTAGCAAAACAAATCACAAGTTAACCTTTATTACAAAACTGTTGGCATATAATGGTGAAGACATTTTATCATCTTTGTACATCGCATTAATGAGAGGACACCTAGAGGATTGCATACAGTTTTGATCTCCTTCCTAAAGGAAGGATACTCTTGAACTAGAAGGAGCGCAATAAGATTTACCTGATTCATTGATTTAGTAGATTCAGTCTAGTTGCCTTAAGCTTTAGAAGAATGAACAGTAATCCATTCGAAGCAGTAGGGGCTGGGATTTTCAGATGTAAAAGTTGTATAATGTTATTTTCTGAAGTTTTGATGCTTACAGAGGATGGGGGCGACAAAGGACCATTTTTAAAATGTTACAGTTTTATAAACAAGTTACTGAAACTTGTATGTGATGTTTAGATTTCGGCTTTGTTCAGCCATTGAGAGAACCTGTTTTTAGATTGTACACAGCAGGAAATATGTACAGAGATTTGGCTGGCAACAAGTGACTGATTCAGGATGTTTAACGAGCGAGGGAGCCGACAGTGAGAGTGAGAGAGAGAGAGCGCACGAGAGAGGTAGAGAGAAATAGAGATCACACATGCAAGCTGCTCCACTGCCGAGGAACCATCCTTAACTGGTCTCATTTAGAGTTATATTGTCATAGAGATGTACAGCATGGGAACAGACCCTTTGGTCCAATCTGGTCAACATGGTCGGGCTGGACCAAAGGGTCTATTTCCATACTGTACATCTCTATGACTCTAATTGAGACAGTTGAGGATGGTTCCTTGGCAGTAGAGCAGCTTGCATGTGCAATCTCTATGTCGCTCTACCCCTCTCTTGTGCGATTTCTCTCTTGCTCTCTCTCTCTCTCTCACTCACTGCTCCCTCGCTCATTAAACAGCCTGAAGGAATTAATCTTTTTTCTCATCAGGTGCTGTGAACTAGGCCTTTACCAAATAACAAAAAGACTTTGTATTTAGTACAGTATACCAATCACCATGTGTTTTCTGCAGAATAGTCAAAACAATCTGGAGAAAGAAAATTTAAAAGTAAAAAGGTCAACTCAATGAACCCAATGGTTTAATGCAATTGAATGGTGGTTCCAGTTTTAGTTTGCCTAAACCACAAACACCAGTGTTTTATTTATCAGTCTATCAGTGTATGTATGCAGGGGTTTTAAAACTGGGTTAGAGTTTTAACTCTTAGAGATCTGTGTTAATAATTCATAGCTACTTATTTTAAAAGAATATTTGGTTCTTAAGTGCAGGAACCTTGTCAGTGTTTTCTGTTGACTTGATTCCAACAGATATAAATCTTTGCAAACTTTGATTAGCTCATAACATTTTGTAGTGACTGTGGGAGTATTGTATGCTGAGAAGCAGTGCACCTTCCCGAGTGGATCGTAACACTAATATTGGGGTTTCATGCCATGCCTATGCCAATCGTGATAGTCCCTCTGCTGATTAAAGCTCACCCATATTGAGGAATGCCAATTTGCCAAAAACTGGATTTTTGTCCCTCATAATCTGATAGTTGGGAGCTGTGCAATCCTTTCAGTGTCAGTGGCAGCAATGAAAAGAAGGACTGGACATCAGCAGTCCTCAGAGTCAAGGAACAGATGCATGCAGAGGATATCACTATGTGGATTAGAGGTGAGGATTGGGACATTAGAAGGAGAGGAAGATCATGATAAACTTGCTGGAATGGCTGGGGGAAGGAAACATTTATGGGATCTGAGCTTTGTGTTGGCCTTAAAGGCAGTTCTACCACTTCTCTCGTGTAGCCCTTCCTGTTTAAGACCTGAGCAACGTGGATTCCAGTCTTGCCCCATCATTCAACTCTTCTCACCAGCCTTGAAATGGAGCAAGGCAGGAAGTGGTCTTTGCATGGACGAATAATTAGCCTGTTGGGATAAAGATGAGTGAGTAACCATAGGCATCACCTGTCCTGTGTAAAAGTGTCTGAGAAGTAAAAATACAATTTTTGACAAAGATCTGGTCTTGTGGAACTGTTTTCCCACAAATTGAAAATACAAATGTTGTGCCAGATTGCCTCAATATTGTTTGAGAAATAAACATACTATTTCCTCAAAATATGCCTGTTATAATTTTAGCACCCATTATAATTCTAGCACCTATTATTGAAATGTAAGTTTCCTAACTGCCGGTTTCCTGGATGAAGACCTAATTTGGAATTCACTGTGTGTAGCAACATTATAGTTTCTGCAATCTTCACTCTCCACAAAGTAACCCAACTAATTAAGCAGACATGCCATAACAGTCATAGATTATGGCAATATGTAATTTTATTGAATAGCACGTACAAGGGGCTAAATGTTTTACTTCCATTTCTCTTGTTCTTTTATGCATGCAGAGAAACTCTCCTCCAATTCTGTAAGCTACCGTTCAGACTCCACATTTTCAGCATAACATCTTATTATTACTTTGATTATATCATCAGCAGTTTATCATTCATATTAAATAATGTTGGCATTATTATAATTGTATGGGCTTTTGAAATGTTTTGATATATTGTCTCTTAACTACTTTTGGAACAGAAATTGACCCTATTTTTCAAGACTAATAGTTAAACACACATTGTTTTGGCTGTGATATTAAATCACTAGATAAGTGCAAAATTTTCATTCGAAAATGTTGGTCTTCAGCAGGGTGTACCACTAATTGCTCAGATGTTCTCTGTCATAACTTATTGATGAGATCCTTCATCAGAGAGAATTTGGTGAATAGTCTTGTCCAAAATAATCTTTCTCCATATTAAAACATGACATTGTTATATTTCAGGTGCCTGATATTTACGTTTTATTTTGTTTGTGTACAACTGTCCTGTTTGAGTATTAATATTTCCTTCTCTTGAATAGGTTGTCATGTTTGGAAGTTGGCACTGAGTATGGCATAGCTATATCATCTGCTTTACAGGAGCTTAAAACAAACTATCAGAGTACAATGCAGAAAGTGCTGAAAGGAATGACTTTGGACAATCTCCCTTCATTGTCTGTTGAGCTACAAGGACTGTCATATTCTCCATTTGTTCCTGCTATGGTATGCTTGAATAATTACTTGTATATTTGATATTAGCCAGGATCATGTCCATATTCTCTAAAAAAAAATTTCCTTTTAGATTAGCCTGATCTCTATAATGACTGAAAATTATAACCATCTTTAAAATTCTCCTGATCAATGTGCATATGTGGAAGTTCTCTTTGCTTGATATACACATTCATTTAGGATTGTATTCAATTTCAGTTCATTGGTGTGGAGTGCATACTGGAAGGCCCATACTTCACGATCACCAAATGTGTGCTCAGTTTTTTTTTATCAGAACTTCATCAATCACATCTATGCTGCATGCTGGCTTAAAGCAGTGTTGTTACTGAGTGTGCTTGTGTATAGGTCAAGTTTTGAAGACCTTTTTTTAAGCTGAAATTAGGATATCGACATATACATGAGGTATTGTTTTTGAGGAGATGAAATTCATGCTTGGCATGAGTCAAAAAATGGACAAACAAAAGCCAGATCTCTATATAAAGTAATAAACAACAAAAGAGACCCCTGAAAAACTATGGTCAACTTATATGCAAGGTATGTGAAAAATACCAGATTTTTTGGCCAAAACAAGAGGTCTACTTATTCATGAGATCGATCTATAATGAGTATATACAGTATTTGTGTATATGGGTATTACTGGCAAGATCAACACTTACTTTCCATTCTTAATTGACCTTGAGAATTGACAATGAGCTGTCTTGCTGAACTGTTATAGTCTATGAAATTTAGGTGCAACCATAGATCACTTCTGATGCAAGATGCTTTGTAACTCACATGTAACCTTCTTGCTGGTGTGTCCATTTGTCTGCTACCCTTGTTCAACTTGGCGGTGAGGTTGTGGATTTGAGAAATAAAGTAGATTTGAAATAGCCAAGTCAGGTAGTTGCAGTGTTATGGGCGCACAATGCAAACACAGCTTCATTGGTAATCACTGAATGTTTGAGGTGACTGATCTAGTGGCAGTTAAATTGGCTGTTTTGTTCCTAGTGGTGATATGCTTTCCAACTGGTTTTGGAGCTGTCATCGTCCAAGCTACTGGGGAGTATTCTATCATGTTGCTAATCTGTGCCTTGTTGATGGTGAACAGGCATGGGAAATGAGTTGAGGTACTTGACACAGAATTAACAGCATCAAACTGCTCTTGTCACCACAGTGTTTTAGTCCAGTTAAAATTCCATTCAATGATAACTCCCATGTTAATGATAGTAGGGATTTCAACAATGATAATGCTTTTCCATATCGTAGGTGGATGATTAGATGGCCATTGCCTCATAGTAAGTGATGCAAGTGTTATTTGCAATATGGTACACAAGTCTGAATTTGGCCAGGTCTGGTTGCATGTTGGTAGGGAATGCTTTAGTAATCGGACAGTTGTAAATGGCATTGAACACTGCACTTCTTACCTGGGAGGAAAGGTCATTGATAAAAAAGCTGAAGATGCTTCATTGTCCAGATGAAATCATGTATTAATGGCCATTGGAATCAGTGATTGGCCTCCGAAGCGGTATCCAGCTTCCTTTGTGCTGGGTGTGATTCACTTTTACTAAAGTTCCTTTATACCATGTTGCTTTAATGTCAGTGGCAATCAGTATCACGTCACCACTGGAATTCAGCTTTTCTGTCCATGTTTTCACCATTGCTGGAGTGAGGACAGAAGTCATCTCCAAGTGGAATTCAAATTGAGCATCTCTAATTCTTGGGTATGAGTCACGTTAAAGTACGGATAAAGCTGCTGTATTAATTTTAAAGAAAAACTGGTAAATGTTAGTTCTTTGCATTTGTTTTAGTTGGTTGCCAGAACATCTTTTTTCCTTTTTTCCTATTTCAGTTGGGTGACCAACAACCAATGTCTCAATATCAGAAAACTTCAAATTATAGGTAAGAAATTACGACCAAAAATGTTTTTAAAATGTTGTTTGGCTAGTTCTTCAAAATATAAGCACCTTTAACTGAATTTAACCTTTTTCTCTTATGTATTCTCTGTACTAATTACTTTCTGTTTTCTTCAGAAGACATTTATTCAGTTACAAGGTCACTTTTCATGTATTATGTTAGATATCAGGAATTTTAAAAATAGCAAAACTAAACCTAGTAGATCTCAACCCAGATTCCAACCATGTTACAGGATTTACTAAATAGCGATAAGACTATATTTAGAACATTTATGCATATTGCTATCTTATTTGAGGTCCACCAACTCAGTACAGCTTCAGACTTAAGAACTGAGTCAGTACACGTGGTACCTATGCAAGCACTTCAGATGAATTATTTTACCCTTATGCAGATAAGAATTGTGAAGGGAATCTGAGCCTGTTAAAATGCAAATGAGGCTATAATGGATAACAAGAAAAAGAAAAATACAAAATATACTGATACAACAGAACCTTTTGCAAGCTGAGTGGATTTAATATTAGTATTTACAGACCAAAGCATGGAGAAAATAATCGCAGTTATATCAAATATCTAGGACCTGACAGATTCCACCTTAGGGTATTAAAAGAAAAAGATGGTGAAATTTAAATGCATTTATCATAATCTTCCAAAGCTATCTAGTTTTGGGAGTTGTATCTTTTGAATTGGAAAACTATAAATATCTTTCCATTATTTATTGCAGAACGGAGGGAGAAGCCAAGAGACTATAGATCCAGTCAGTTAACATTAGCTGTTGTGACATTAGTGACATTTCACTATTAGGGTCTGATGAACACTCAAACCCTGTGAAATTTCGCTGCTATCTTTACTTTATAATTTTTTACTGAACTAACGAGATCACGAACATTCCCTTGTGGCAGCTTTCTGCACAGTAACCCTGTTTTTTAAATTTTTCATGTTTCTGACTGAGATACACAGACGGACTCACCACTTTGAGACTGCTAAAACAGCTTCCAGTTTCTTTCCAGTTCTGATGATCTAGAGACATCCACAACTGAAGTGTCCTTCTGCCAGGATGGATCTTTTCTTCTGAGTTCAACTTTGTTGGTGACCCCTTTTGTTGTCTCTCTGGATCACAAATTGTCAATCATTAATAAGTAGCAGTTTTCTCACCAGGTAGCTTGTTGAGTTATTTAGTTTAAGTTCTATCTGTTCTTGGAAAAGATCTCTTTAGCTTGTTGAAGTGCAATTACAACAACATGTTCATTGTTCCAAACGATGTTCTGACCTTTTCTTTAAAAATAATTCAGAACTTCACAGCATTGAAAACCAAAACCTGTTACCTCTACATTAGAATTCAAGTTGCCAAATCATGGCAATACATTGTCAACCTTCTTCATAATGTGCGTCTTCAGAAGCCCACAGGCTGATAGTGTAGAAAAGCCTTGACAGATGTCAGGAAGGCAGGTGGGCATGCTGGAAGCCCCCATTTTAATCGCAGATCTGTTGAACATCAAGGGCATGGAAGTCTTTGTGTTGATTAATCTCATTAGGTGCTGTTTTGGTGCCTTAATAGCTACATGGGTACAACTGTGAATGCTTTGTATCTTACAGCAACAGAAACAAATCCCATTGCCTATGAGATCCCATATGTCTTAAATTGGATGTATGAGACGCCATCTGTCTTAAATTGGATATAGTGTCTAGTTATGTAAAATAGCAAGATGAGATGATGTGTAATTGTTTATGAGCTGACACCAATATTTCAGCTGATCCTAGGAAGCAGCAGCAAATAAGGTTTCTCGCAGCTTTCAACTTTTGACGCCGATCAATAACCAGTGCTACGAGATATGAGGTTCTCCACAATGAGGACTCAAATCTCTTGCAATCGCCAGTCTGGAAACTTAGTCTCTGTGGCACTTGTTCCCCAGAAAGCTCCATCTTTGACATTACAGTCCATGCTGAGGCATATCCTCTGTTTACCTGCCTCTTGTCTGCTCCTTGATGCTGAGAGCTCTGGCTTTTCTGCAGAACATTTTGCTGCTCAGCACAACTGGGCCAGAAATCCAGGAGAAATACTCCCATTAACAACACCCGCCAATTCTTTTTGCACTGTCAGGGGCATCCACCAGCATCTCAACCTGTCCAACTATGAGCTCTTCAACAACTCTAGTTGGAATTATGAATTCATTGGTGGGCTCTTGGTTCATGTTCATAACCCACTGTGATGAAGCTTGCCAGTAGTGGGAATAGAAACAAGAAATTTATGTTGACTGATGCCATTATTTTCATCACCTGTCTGCTTCCATTCCCTCCCTAGGAGGACCTAAAAGTGCAGGTCCATGAATGACTTTTCATCTCTCTGAAAAATAAAATCTTCAATAAATTGTGCCCAAATAGCTGCTATTGGATGTTTAAAGATGCTTCTCCTGAAGTATCTTTCTATGTGTTTATTTTTTCTTCTGAAGCATGTACCTCCCTATTCTGGCAGCCTCAGGCTGGACCAGAGAATTTGCCAAATCTCAGGAGGACATGTGCCAAGGTCAAAACAATGTTAAACCTACTATATGTTAGTCATTTTGGTACCATAGTAAATCATTGAAGTCCTGATGAAATCTTTTAAGCCATCAAAAATATTCAGTGCTAAAGTGCTTTATTCTACAATTCAGTAAAGACCTCACTTTGACTAATATCAATCAAATGCCCAATGGACAAATGATTTTCCAATAGGGTAAGAGGAAGTGATAGAGATAAGTACAGTTTTAAGGTTTAAAAGACATGCACAGTATATGGATAGGAAGAGTTTAGAGGTGTAGCAGCCTCCTGCTAAACCACAGATTGCTAACTTGGCCAGATAGCGATTGGTGCCTGGCATATTGGCTAAGTAAAACCGAAGTCACAAAACCTGGACATCAGACACCTTGCAAACACCGTACCCAGGTGCTAATGGTATTAGCATAAGGTAAAAGGCAACATTATTCTGGATAGACCTGTTCCAACAACTTGTCTACCAAACAAAGGAACGCCTAGAAAGAAAGGCACTGGGTCCTGCTCCACAAAGAAACCAACAGTTGCAAGCCGTTCAAATGGTTGACCATGTTTAAAACTATTAAATAAGTTTCTTTGGTCAGAAAACCATCCAAAAAGGTATAAAAGCAGGGTCCATCTGCAGACTGATCTCTCTTTAGGAATCTCTTGGACTTGATGAGGAGATCACCTTGGCAAAAGACCTCCTGACCATCCGGAGAGAAAGCAGCTTTGCAGTCCCACAGCGAGAGCAGCTGCGTAAACCTGCAAGAGCCTCGGGAAGTATTGTGAGCTTAAGGGACTGAATATGATAAGAGATTGTATTGTTTTGTAGTAAAAGCTATTGAATTTGTTTCCTAATAAAGTTGGGACTGTTTTGCATTGGTTCCGGCTTGTTGTTGTAGCGATTTGACTGCTTTGATATTGAGGGATACTTGGGCAAATTCACTCATTACATTCTCTTTGGAGTTTTTTTTAACATATTTGAGGTGGATCTAGACAATAGAGGGATTTGGGCCAAATGCAGGCAAGTGGGACTAGTTCAGTTTAGGAAACCTGGTCGGCATGAACGAGTTGGGCCGAAGGATCTGTATCTGTGCTGTATGTATGACTTTGACTGAAGAAAACACAATTCGAGGGTATTTAAACTGGACAAAACATTAACAAAATATAATATATAAATAGTGATTGATGTAGAGACGTCACTACAGGGAAAACTGAATGATTTGGAGATGCCGGTGTTGGACTGGGGTGTACAAAGTTAAAAATCATACAACACCAGGTTATAGTCCAACAGGTTTAATTGGAAGCACACTAGCCGTCACTCTGAAAGCTAGTGTGCTTCCAATTAAACCTGTTGGACTATAACCTGGTGTTGTGATTTTTAACTGGGAAAACTGAAAGTATTGTGGGTCACACACCACAAGAGAAAAGTGTGTTAAGGCACTACTACTTGGAGCAGAAAGTTTCTGTTTTAATTCATTGTTTGCTTGTCTACCTTCCCCAATTTGGAAATCTGCTCTCTTTGACAAATTTCTCCTAAAAATTGGAGATACTGTAGGATTTAACACCCAGAAGTCAGGAGTGTGATGGAATACTCCCCATTTGCCTGAATGGGCGCAGCTCCAACAATACTCAAGAAGCTTGACACCATCCAGTACAAACAACCCATTTGATTGGCACCACATATACAGACTTCAATCCCTCCACCACCGGCACTCAGTAGCAATAGGATGTACTATCCACAAGGTGCACTGCAGAAATTCACCGAAGATCCTTAGACAGCACCTTCCAAACCCAATACTACACCCTACGAGAACTTACCTTCTCTACTGGGTCCTAAGCACACACTCTCTGGTTTAAAAGAAAAACTCAGTAAGCTACCTGCTACACTGGCTCCTAAGCAGACTCTCTGCAAAAATACACCAAACTGTAACCAACCTGCTCCACAGGGTCCTAGGATGGATCACTTAACTAGAAGCAGTCAAAATCCACTCCACCCGACCACTGGACCATTCAAATGTAAGAAACCTATGAGAAAGCGGGGTAAGTGTGCCGGCCTGCTAGTAAGACTGAGACTGCGTGGGTTCAAGAACCCCCTTCCTAGCAAATGTACAATCTCTGGAGAACAAGATGGACAAACTCCGATCACGGCTCAGCTTCCGGTGTGAACTGCAGGACTGCTGTGTGCTCTGCTTCACAAAGGCCTGGCTCAACCCATCCATTTCCGACTGCGCACTTCAGGCTGATGGTTATTCTATCCATCGTATGGACTGCACAACATCCTTAAGTAAGATAAAGGGTGGAGGGGTTTTCTTTTTAATTAGCAACTTGTGATGCATGGACTTTGTGACCCTGGGCAGCCATTGCTCCCCAAGCCTTGAACTCCTCACCATTAAATGCTGCCCTTTCTATCTACCACGGGAATTTACCGCTGCTATACTAACTTCTGAGTACATACCTCCACAAGCAAAGGCTGAGGAAGCTCTGGATGTGCTGTACTCCACCACTAATACCCTGGAGACGGAACATCCCGAGGCCCTGTTTATTGTGACTGGCAACTTCAACCTGAGGAAGGTGTTGCCCAAGTACCACCAGAACATTACCTGCTCCACCAGGGGTCCGAACATTTTAACCCATTGCGACACCACTGTGAAGGATGCCTTACTGCTCCGTCCCCTGCTCTCAGTTCAGGAACTCCAACCACAATGCTGTGCTTCTCCTCCCAGCTTACAGGCAAAATCTCAAGCAGGAGAGCCCCTCGCAAATACAGGTCCAGTGCTGAACAGAGGAGGCAGAGGATCAACTACGGTACTGTCTGGAATCGGCTGATTGGGCTATGTTCAAACAATCCGCAGGTATCTTGGATGAGTATGCCACCACCGTCACAGATTTATCAGCAAGTGTGTGGAGGGCTGCATATCGAGGAAGTCGATCCAGGTGTTCCCCAACAGGAAATCCTGGATGAATCAGGACATACAGAATCAGCTAAAAACCAGGTATGAGGCCTTCAGATCAGGAGACCCACTCCAATATAAGGAATCCAAGTATGACCTTTGCACAGCAATTAAGACAGCCAAGGATCAATATCAATCCAAACTAGAGGCCTAGACAGACACCTAGTGACTATGGCAAGGACTGATTGACATCACAGGTTCTAAAAAGAGACAATGCAAGATAACAGACGATGACATATTCCTTCCAGATTGTCTCAATGTCTTCTATGCTCGCTTTGAGCAGAATTTTGGCAGAGAGGTAACACCTATTCTGACAAGCCCTGATGAACCTATCCCAACAGTCACTCCATCAGAGGTCAGATCAGTTTTCCTTCGTGTGAATCCAAGGAAAGCAATGGGACCGGATGGAGTATCAGGCTGTGCACTCAGAGCATGCGCAGATCAACTGGCAGAGGTCTTCATCCTCTCCCTCAGCAGACTACTGTCCCTGCCTGTTTCAAGAGGGCCAACATTGTCCCTGTGCCTAAGAAGGCTCATGCAGCATGTCTCAATGACTACCGCCCAGTGGCCCTAACTTTGGGCTGGTCATTAACATTAATCAACTCCAGCCTCCCCACTACTCTTGACCCACTCCAATTTGCCTATCAGACCAACAGATCCACGTCAGATGCCATATCACTTGCCCTTCACTCCTCCCTAGTACATCTTGACACCAAGAGCAGCTACATAAGAATCCTACACATTGACTACAGTTCAGCCTTTCAACACTGTTATCCCCTCGAGACTGATTACTAAACTTAGTGATCTCGGACTAAGCCCCACTCTCTGCAACTAGATCCTCAGTTTCCTGACCCATAGGTCTCAATCAGTGAAGACTGGGGGCAATATTTCATTGTCACTAACGCTCAACATTGGAGTCCCACAGGGGTACGTACTCAGCTCCCTACTATACTCACTGTATACCCATGACTACATGGCCAAATATCAGACTAATGCCATTTACAAATTCGCTGATGACACCATAGTCGGTCGAATCTCAGATGGCGATGAAACAGATTACAGATGGGAGGTAGAAGCCCTGGAAAAATAGTGCACTGAGCACAAAGTAGCTCTCAATGCCAGCAAACCAAGGAACTTATGGACTTTTGGCGGGATGTTACTTATGCCCCTCTTCACATTAACAGCACAGAGGTGGAACGGGTGGAAAGTGTCAAGCTCTTATGAGTAGTCATCCACAGCAAGCTTTCTTGGACTCTTCATGTGGATGCACTAGTTATAAAGGCCCAACAACGTCTCCTCTTCCTCAGGTAGCTGAGAAAATTTGGCATGACGGTGAATACCCTTGCCAACTTTTATAGGTGCACCATCGAGAGCATTCTGGCTGGATGTATCAGTACCTGGTACAGCAACTGTATCATTCAAAATCGGAGACGGCCCGGACAATCACAAAGGCCAACCTCCCATCTACAGAATCCATCTACCAGGCCTGCTGTCAAGGAAAGGCCGCCAGCATTCTTAAAGATCCATCCCACCCTGGCAATGTTTTTCTACAACCTCTACCATCGGGGAGAAGGTACAGAAGCCTGAACACATACACCAGCTAGTTTTGCAACAGTTTCTACCCTACTGTTGTTAGAATACCGAGTGGACACTCAAACTCTTAACATTCTCCTGTACCTGTGTTTTTGTTTTTGCTGCTGTTTACCTATTATTTACTATTTATGCTATTTAACTTTGTGATCTGCCTGTCTTGCTCGCAAGACAAAGCTTTTCACTGTGCCTTGGTACATGTGATGATCAATTCAATTCAATTCCATCTGGAAGGACAAGGGCTGCAGATGCATGGGAACACCACCACCTGCAAGTTTCCCTCCAAGTCACCCACCAACCTGACTTGGAAATATACTGCCAATCCTTCACAGTCATTGGGTCAAAATCCTGGAATTCCCTCCCTACTGGCATTGTGGATCAACTCACAGCATGTGGACTGCAGTGATTCAAGAAGGCAGCTCACCACCACCACCTCAAGGGCAAATAGGGATGAACTATCAATGCTGGCCAGCCAGTGATGCCCAGGTCCCACTAATGAATATAAAAAAAAGTGAAGGTTTCATTGTTGGTTGTGAACTTACATGCTGATTGAATAGAAGGTCCCAAGTTTACTACTGAATTAGCAATTGTCAATCCATGAATATAGACAACCTTAGCACTTCCTCAGTTAGGAAGGAAATAATTGGTCAGAACTCATGTTTTGATCACTGGTCGTTGACATTTTCTGTAAAATATACAGGAAGGATGCTAGGCAAAGACCCTTGAACTTGTACCATACTGCTGTGATTGTGACTGTTGCCAGTATGCAGAAGGAGGAAAGTATGGATTGGGGGAGATTTCCACAAACGTTAGAATAAACAGCTTAGATGAATTCTTTTGATTGTTATATAAATTAAACAAAGCAAGAACCCCATTTACAGAATGTATGAAAATTCATACAGGCCCTATCACACATTTTTCCAATGTTCTCTTTTTCTCACTGTTTAGTAACACAATAACATGAGCTGAGAAATAGATTAGGAAGGCTACCTCGTTTTATTTTGTAACATGCATTGTTTGTTAATCATTCGTAACAAAATGACAACATTTGTTTTACAAAAAAAAAGTGAAATATGAGTTTTACACATACTGTTTGATAATTTGGCTTGGCCATAGAAATTCAAGTGGGTCATCTTGTTCTGTCTAGAGAATGGTTTGCATTGAAAAAGGAACCATCTCAAGAAATTCCTGTTGGAGATCAAGATGAAACTGATGTTCCAAGTGGTGAGGTAAATATATAGCTAACTGATAAAAATTAAATATTGTACTAAAGCAATTCCTAAACTACAACAATCCCAGCAAATTATGTACCTAAATAATCCAAAAACAAAATGGAGTTTGACTCAAGATTGTTCATTAAAACCTGTAGAAACTGAAAATACATTGAAGAGTAGTAAGTCACATTCCAAAATCAAGGTATAGATTTAACCATTGTTAGTTTCTTTGTAGCAGAAAAGATATACATGTGTAACAATATATGGTCAATAGTTATGTACACTAGTCGCCCCGTACCTGCAGGGGATACGTTCCAAGACCTGCCGTGGAAGCCCGAAACTGTGGATATGTGCAAACCCATTCATTTGAATGGGAAACGTACCTTCTCAGCAGCCTCCTGGTAACTAGTTCTGGCATGTTCCCTCCTATACGTTCGGGTCGCAGTAAACTGCTAGTAACTACAGCCGCAGAAACCGGACCCATGGATACGGGGTCCCCCTGTATTGAATTTCCAAAAGCCTTTGATAAAGTCCTGCATGGTTGACCATGACTGCATCCAGAAAATGTGGAGTCAAGGCAAGTAGCAGAATAACTCCAGAGTGTGTTGGGGTTAGCTAGCCATTTGGATACAGAACTGGCTTGTAGGTAGAAGACAGAGGGTTGTTGGTGGAGGGTCGCTTTTCAGACTGGAGGCCTGTGACCAGCAGTATTCCACAAGGATCGGTAACTGGGTCCACTGCCTTTTGTCATTTACATAAATGATTTGGATGTGAACATTAGAAGTATGGCTTGTAAGTTTGCAGATGATACCAAAATTGGAGGTGTTGGGGACAATGGGACATCAAAGTACAATGGGACCTTGATCATATGCGCCAAGGAGTGGCCGATTGAGTTTAATTTGGATAAATGCGAGGTGCAGCATTTTGGAAAGGCAAATGAGGGCAGGACTTTTACACCTTATGGTAAGATCCTGGGGAATGTTGTTGAACAAAGAGACCTTGAAATACAGGTTCATAGCTCCTTGAAAGTGGAGTCACAAGTAGACAGGATAGTGATAAAAACATTTGGTATGTTTGTCTTTATTGGTCAGTGCATTGAGCATAGGAGTTGGGAGGTCATGTTGCAGCTGTACAGGACATTTGTTAGGCCACTTTTGGAATACTGCGTGCCATTCTGGTCTCCCTGCTACAGAAAGGATGTTGTGAAAGCTAAAAGGATTCAGAAAAGATTTACAAGCTGCTAGGGTTGATTGGTTTGAGCTGTAGGGAGAGGCTGAATAGCCTGGAGCTATTTTCCCTGGAGTGTCGGAAGCTGAGGAGTAACTTTTATAGAGGTTTATAAAATCATGAGGGGCATGGATAGGTTGAGTAGCTGAGGTCTTTTCCCTGAGGTAGGCGAGTCCAAAACCCGAGGGCATAAGTTTCAGGTGAGAGGGGAAAGACTTTAAAGAGACCAAGAGTCAACTTTTTCACACAGGGTGGTGTGTGTACAGATTGAGCTGCCAGAGGAAGTGTTAAAACCTTACAACATTTAAAAGGCATTTGGATGGGTTTATGAACAGGAAGGGTTTCAAGGAATATGGGCCAAATGCTGGTAAATGTGACTAGATTAGTTTAGGATGTCTGGTCAGCAATAGATGAGTTGGACCGAAGGGTCTGTTTCCTGGATAAGCATTCAGCAGCACAGGAACTCTCCTTTAGAAATATTTAGAGGGTTAGACATCAACTTGCTAACCTGTTTTCTGTTTACTTGTGCAGAGATTTACTGTTATCTTGTCAATATATTGTATTTTGTAGGCTGTTTTGAATATTTGATGTTTAGAATAGGGAGGGTGAAGGATTTTGTAATCCATTTTGAGGGCTGCACTTGCAGTGCCTCTTCATCTGCAGTGAGGCCCTCTTAAATTGAGAGACTGGAGATTTTGATGGTTGTGTCTTTTTGATCAAATCAATTTAATTTAATTTACTTCTCATGGTTTCAAGAAATGGCTGAAGGCACCAAGTGCAACAAAGAAAATGATTCTGATATGGCACCTTCACCACAAAAAAAAAGTGGCTTAAGGCATTAGTTCACCAAGGCCATCTTAAGAGAAATTAGGCAGGATCATAAATACTTATCTTGCCAGGAACATGAATGAATATGTGATAGAGTTGTAAAAGCAGAAACTTTTTTGATATTGATAAGAGGGAAGCTGTCACCTTTGCTCCCTACTACAAATCATGTTACCAACTACTGGCTGCATTGCTGTCACTGGTCACTTTCTGAGGTTGACCCAGACCATTTGCAATCCTAAGTCTTGTTTTACCCTGAAATATGCTTCTAATTACATAGTGTCTACTTCTTCCTCCATCTCTGACATTACTTCAGATCATCAATTTAAAACTTAATCGTTTCCTTTACTACTTTTGGACTGTAATGTAAATTTCCTCCATCTTGCAAAAAACAGCTAGCCACAATTAAAATAAAAGTAAAATACTGTAGATGCTGGAAATCTGAAATGAAAACAGAAATTGTTTTCAGTCCTGCTGAGTTTTTCCAACATCAGTGGAGAGAGAAATAAGGTCACTGGATCTGGTCCTCTATCTGACTTATTTGAAAAATCTATACCCAACAGAAAGAAGTGAATATTTTTTCCATTGGTGCTACATATTTGAAAACACAGCACCAAATTCAAAAAGTCTTTTTTAAAAAAAAGCTCTGATTTTGTTACAGCTACAGAATAATCATTATCGGAATGTTGGACATAGAGTTAAAGGAGAAACCGATTATGAAAATATTGTAAAACAGGGTAAGTTGTATATACCTTTGATACGTATGAAAGCATGTGAAATCTAGAAAGGTAAAATCTAGAAGATAAAACATGAGAGAACATTTTCGATCAAACCTGCTCCTTCTGTGAACTCTGCATCCCTTTTAAAGGAAGTACTATGCTACTTGATGACCAAAGCTGACTCCACAGAATTGTTTTTTTAACATACGAACTACTGAAACTCTTGACAAAAGGCTTAATTTGTCACATGTGAAGAGGGACTAATAGGTGAAATGGTGAGCATTTTGTAGAATGGAGTTAATGTCATCAAGAGTGAAGGTGAGGGAGAATGGATAGAAAGCGAATGCAATTATGTCATTATTCCATCAAATGATCATGTTTAAATACAAGTTGCATTGTTTTTTATTTAGAAGTTATATGTTTGTATACGTTTGCTGCAGCAGAATAAAGTTCCTGACTTGCAGACTTCCATGTAATTTTCAGCAGTTTGCCACTTTAGCTTAGAATGGCTACTTTCAATGACAACCATTCAACCCATTGTGACTGTACCAAAATTAGAGATTTGGGCTGAAAATTAGAACCGGGTAATCTTTTTAATCTTGATATAAATTTAGTGATAATGCTAATTTGAGGTGTTGATTGATCTCAGGCTGTTTTTGCATCCTCCTGCATAAAGTGCTTCATACACTTGTGTTGTTTAATTGCAATTTGTTATGCTAGCAGTCATTCTGCCTGGATTCAACTAATGGTAATTTCACAAATTACCTAAGCTTGCATTAGTGTTAATAGCAGCCCTCAAAATTGTGATGGAGAATTTTTAATATCCACCTGGACCATGGAAAAGCTATTATCTTTGATCCTACAGATTTTTGTATACTCTAGCCTTCTTTCCCTCTCGTCACTGTCTTATATGTGAAACAGGCTGTCGCCATCAAATTTAATACCGGCTGAAGCAATTGTCATAATTTTTTCTTTTCTCCCCCAGCTAAAACTGCTAAGGTTTTCCAATTTTGTAGTACCACATTAAATGGTTAGCTTAGATTATCTATTCAGCTCCTGGAGTGAGTCGTGAGGCCACAGTCCATATTAGCAGCTAACCAAGGCTTGTCATGATTTATCCAGTTCTGTCAGTCATTAAAATATGAACGTTGGAAATCCTTAGCTTATTTAGTTGGGGGAATTTAGTAAATTTCAAACTAAATCACCTTTCATTCATTGTCTTGCGGTCAAAATCTGGAGCTCCTTTTCTTACTGTTCTGTGAGTGTCCTAGCACCCAAGGGCAGCAGTATTCAAGAAAATAGTTCATCACCATGTCCTTCAACTTAGTTTAGGATAGGCCATAAATTCTGACATCCCGTGAATAAGTTTAAAAGTAACCTTGTAGTAAAGCTTCAACAGCTCCACGCAAAAGAATTTCTTCTAACTCCCCTTTCTTTTATAATTTTTAGTTGATGGCCTTTCATAGGTCATTATGCTGTTTTTTGTTAGTATATTATGTAATTTGTTGTCAGTAAATGAGATTTGTCATTCAGCAGCCCATTCTGTGAAAGGCTGTCATTTTGATGCCTCTGGTAGTCCATGCTGTTCTCCAAACCTCTTTCTTCTGTCAGTGAAAGTTGCGCTGCTTGTGTTCTCTATATCCAAATCTAAATCCTTGGTGGGTGCCAAGAGCAAAAGTATATAAAAAAGCTGAGTTTTGGTACCCTGACAAATCTTTTCACTTTAACTCCTCACGAAGGTGCTATCTTCATATTTTATCTGTCTCCATATGGTAGGGATGAATGTTACCTTACTTTTCTCCTAAACTGTGTTACATTTGAATTAATTTGATTTGCTAATCCTGGATCAGGTTACCCTTAAGCTTCTGAGTAAGTGAATCACCAAGGAAGGAACCAGATCACAAAGTCATGCAGGAAATATTATTTATTAGTTATAAATTGCAACTTGAAGTTGAGTGTATATATCTTAAACAGACATGCAGCTGACTAACTTTATTAGTTTGAGTAACAAATCATGAATGAATAGTTACTTAAAACCTGTATGACTGAAGTGAGGATGTAGATTGGTGAGACTGTTTTGTAACTAACCTTGATTACCTGTAAGTTAACAGCTTTTACTAGCATGTCTGACAAATAGCTGAAGACTGCAGGTGATTAACAACATACAGACCTTATACAGCACCAACCTCATGGAAATCAGATTAACTTCTTCATACTTCTAATGCAGACTTTGGCCTCTGGACTATTTACTGAACAAACCTCCCTTTCAGCTGTGGGGTTATTTGTTTCACTTGGATCTCCACTTTTAGCTGGATCACCATACACATGTGCCTGAATATCTGAGCTGGCTTCATTCTTGTCAAGCCTCCACAACTTGTAAAGTTAGGTGTCCCTTTCCTCAGCTGTATCAACCAGTTGGCGGCATAGGAAACTAACCCTGTCCAAATGGTGTCCAAGGCACCAGTTTGGCATCGACTGATAAAGGTTGATCGAGTAGTGTGAACCAAAGTTAATTAAGATATAAGCTGTGCTACTTT
Source organism: Chiloscyllium punctatum (assembly GCF_047496795.1). Taxonomy (NCBI): domain Eukaryota; kingdom Metazoa; phylum Chordata; class Chondrichthyes; order Orectolobiformes; family Hemiscylliidae; genus Chiloscyllium; species Chiloscyllium punctatum. The sequence goes on from NC_092748.1 coordinate 21,839,698, forward strand.
CACAATGACAGATAAAGTTGTAACAAGGACTCACTATTTTTAAATTTCAACCCTCAGCAATAAAGGTCAAAGTTACACTTGCCACCCTAGTTACTTGCTCCATCTAGTGCTTTTTATGTTTCGTGCAAAAGAACACACAAATACCTTTTATGCTGTCATAGAGATGTAGGGTCAAAGGGTCAAACAGACCCTTCGGTCAAACCCGTCCGTGCCGACCAGTTATCCCAACCCAATCTAGTCCCACCTGCCAGCACCCTGCCCATATCCCTCCAAACCCTTCCTATTCATATACCCAACAAAATGCTTTTTAAATGTTGCAATTATATCAGTCTCTACCACTTCCTCTGGCATTCCATACACTTACCTCCCTCTGCGTGAAAAAGTTGCCCCTTAGGTCCTTTTTATGTCTTTCCCCTCTCACCCTAAATCTATGCCCTCTAGTTCTGGACTCTGCCAAACCAGGGGAAAGACTTTGTCTGTTTATCCTATCCATGCCCCTTATAATTTTGTAAACCTCTGTAAGGTCACCCCTCAGCCTCCAACGCTCCAGGGAAAAACAGCCCCAGTCTGTACAGCCTCTCCTTATAGCTCAAATCCTCCAACCCTGGAAACATCCTTGTAACTCTTTTCTGAACCCTTTCAAGTTTCACAGCATCTTTCCGATAGGAAGGAGACCAAAATTGCATGCAGTATTCCAACAGTGGCCTAATCAATATCCTATACAGCCACAACATGACCTTCCAACTCTGACCAATAAAGGAAAGCAAACCAAACGCCACCTTCGCTATCCTATCTACCAGAGACCCCACTTTCAAGGAGCTATGAACTTGCACTCCAAGGTCTCTTTATTCAACAACACTCCCTAGGGCCTTAAAAATGCTATCCCATATTCCCAATTCCTCCGCCTCTGCCGTATCTGCTCCCAGGAGGACCAGTTCCACCACAGAACACACCAGATGGCCTCCTCCTTTAGAGACAGCAATTTCCCTTCCCACGTGGTTAAATATGCCCTCCAACGCATCTCGTCCACATCCCGCACCTCCGCCCTCAGACCCAACCCCTCCAACCGTAACAAGGACAGAACGCCCCTGGTGCTCACCTTCTACCCTACCAACCTTCGCACAAACCAAATCATCCGCCGACATTTCCACCACCTCCAAACGGACCCCACCACCAGGGATATATTTCCCTCCCCACCCCTTTCCACCTTCCACAAAGACCGTTCCCTCCGTGAGATAACCTTCGCTGTCCACTACACCACCAATTTTGGTTTCATCTGCAAACTTAATAAATATACCTTTTTATGCTCGCATCCAAATCATTTATGTAAATGACAAAAAGTAGAGGACCCAGCGCCGATCCTGTGGCACTCCACTGGTCATAGGCCTCCAGTCGGAAAAACAACACTCTACCAAACCTTCTATCTTTGAGCCAGTTCTGTATCTAAATGACTAGTTCTCAGTGTTCCGTGAGATTTAACCTTGATAACCAGTCTCCTATGGTGAACCTAGTCGAACACCTTACTGATTTCCATATAGATCGCATCTACCGCTCTGCCCTCATGAATCCTCTTGAGTTTTTTTTTTGAAGAAGTAACAAAATCAAGTTTGTGAGACATGATTTCCTACGCACAAAGCGATGTTGACTATCCTGCTCGTCTGAGATTATGTCCTCATAACCCCTCAGTGTCTAATCTGTCAATTTTGTTTGTTTCAGTTCTTCTTTCTAAACTCCAATGGGTATAACTCCAACATACTCAATCTCTCTCCTCATAAAACATTTCCTCCACACCTGAAATCAAGCTAATGATCCTTTTCTGGGCTGTTTCAAATGCCAATGTATCTTTCCTTAGATAGGGAGACCAAAACTGCTCAAAGTATTCCAGCTGTAGTCTAAATACTACCTCGTGTAGTTTTAGCAGTATTTTCTACTTTTATATTGCATACACTTTGAAATAAAAGCCAAAATTTCATTTGCTTAAGCTATTATCTTCTGCTTGGATGCTTGCCCTTTGTGGTTTATGCATAAGTATACTCAACCCTCTGTGCTTCAACTTTGTGCAGTCTGTCAGTATTTAAATAATTTTCAACTCCCCTGTTCTTCCCACCAACTCTATGTCCCCTCATTCTCTCACATTATATCCCATCTGCCAGGGTTTTGCACACTAACTTAGCTGTCTATATTCATCTGCAGACTTTGTGTCATCCTCACCATCTTGCCTTTCCACCTATTATTTTGTTACCTGCAAATTTGGCCATAGTACATTCACTTCTTTCATCCAAGGTATAAATATATATTGTCAGCAACTGTGACTCTAGAACTGGTCTCTGGAGCACACCAATAGTTGCAGTTTGCTGTCCTGAAAAATAATCCCACCTATCTCAACTGTCTGTCTTCAATGCGTTCAGCCTGCACAATTAAAAACATACTTGACCTCCATTCTCACTCCTCTTCCTGCTGCAGTTGCATTTGTCCATTACGCTATCTGTAAAAATAGCCACTACACAGTGCTTATGGAGGTAAAACCTAATGTTCTCATTGAGAATAACCTCCATCCAGTTGTGTGGCACTATCATCATGCTAAATGCAATAGACTTGTTGGGTGTTTACTATAGGCCCCCCAATAGCAGCAGAGATGTGGAGAAACAGATTGGGAAACAGATTTTGGAAAGGTGCAGAAGCCACAGGGTCGTAATCATGGGTGATTTCAACTTCCCAAATATTGATTGGAAGCTCTTTAGATCAAGTAGGTTGGATGGGGCGGTGTTTGTGCAGTGTGTCCAGGAAGCTTTTCTAACTCAGTATGTAGACTGTCCGACCAGACGGGAGGCCAAATTGGATTTGGTACTTGGTAACAAACCGGGACAAGTGATGGGCTTGTTAGTGGGTGAACATTTTGGTGATGGTGACCACAATTCTTTGACTTTCACCTTGGTTATGGAGAGAGATAGGTGCGTGCAACAGGGTAGGTTTTACAATTGGGGGAAGGGTAAATACGATGCTGTAAGACAGGATCTGAGGAGCATAAGTTGGGAGCATAGTGAGTCAGGGAAGGATGTCGTGGAAATGCGGAACATTTTCAAGGAACAGATACGACGTGTCCTTGATATGTATGTACCTGTCAGGCAGGAAAGAGATGGTTGTGTGAGGGAACCTTGGTTGACGAGGGAGGTTGAATGTCTAGTAAAGAGGAAGAAGGAGGCTTACATAAGGTTGAGGAAACAGGGTTCAGACAGAGCAGTGGAGGGATGCAGGATAGCCAGAAGGGAGCTAAAGAAAGAGATTAGGAGAGCTAAGAGAGGGCATGAAAAATCTTTGGCGAATAGGATTAAGGATAACCCCAAGGCATTTTATGCGTATGTGAGAAACATGAGAATTACGAGAATGAGGGTAGGTCCAATCAAGGACAGTAGTGGGAGACTGTGTATTGAGTCGGAAGAGATAGGAGATGTCTTGACTGAGTACTTTTCTTCAGTATTTGCAAACGAGAGGGACCGTATTGTTGAAGAGAGGAGTGTGAAACGGACTGGTAAGCTAGAAGAGATACTTGTTAGGAAGGAAGATGTGTTGGACATTTTGAACAACTTGAGGATAGACAAGTCCCCCGGGCCTGACGGGATATATCCTAGGATTATGTGGGAAGCAAGGGAGGAAATTGCATAACTGTTGGCAATGATCTTTTCGTTTTCACTGTCAACAGGGGTGGTACCAGGGGACTGGAGAGTGGGAAATGTTGTGCCCCTGTTCAAAAAAGGGAATAGGGATAACCCCGGGAATTACAGGCCAGTTAGTCTTACTTCTGTGGTAGGCAAAGTAATGGAAAGGGTACTGAGGGATAGGATTTATGAGTATCTGGAAAGACACTGCTTGATTAGGGACAGCCAGCACGGGTTTGTGAAGGGTAGGTCTTGCCTTACAAGTCTTATTGAATTCTTTGAGGAGGTGACCGAGCATGTGGATGAGGGTAGAGCAGTGAATGTAGTGTACATGAATTTTAGTAAGGCATTTGATAAGGTTCCCCATGGTAGGCTTATGCGGAAAGTCAGGAGGCATGGGATAGAGGGAAATTTGGCCAGTTGGATAGAAAACTGGCTAACTGGTCGAAGTCAGAGAGTGGTGGTAGATGGTAAATATTCAGCCTGGAGCCCAGTTACAAGTGGAGTTCCGCAGGGATCAGTTCTGGGTCCTCTGCTGTTTGTAATTTTTATTAATGATTTGGAAGAGGGAGTCGAAGGGTGGGTCAGTAAATTTGCAGATGATACGAAGATTGGTGGAGTTGTGGATAGTGAGGAGGGCTGTTGTCGGCTGCAAAGGGACTTAGATATGATGCAGAGCTGGGCTGAGGAGTGGCAGATGGAGTTCAACCCTGTCAAGTGTGAGGTTATCCATTTTGAAGAATGCGGAATACAGGGTTAACGGTAGGGTTCTTAGTAAGGTGGAGGAGCAGAGGGATCTTGGGGTCTATGTTCATAAGTCTTTGAAAGTTGCCAGTCAGGTGGATAGAGCTTGGAAGAAGGCCTATGGTGTATTAGCGTTCATTAGCAGAGGGATTGAATTCAAGAGTCGTGAAGTGATGTTGCAGCTGTACAGGACTTTGGTTAGGTCACATTTGGAGTACTGTGTGCAGTTGTGGTCGCCTCACTTTAGGAAAGATGTGGAAGCTTTGGAGAGGGTGCAGAGAAGATTTACCAGGATGTTGCCTGGAATGGAGAATAGGTCGTACGAGGATAGGTTGAGAGTGCTAGGCCTTTCCTCATTGGAACGGCGAAGGATGAGGGGTGACTTGATAGAGGTTTATAAGATGATCAGAGGAATAGATAGAGTAGACAGTCAGAAACTTTTTCCCCGGGTACAACAGAGTGTTACAAGGGGACATAAATTTAAGGTGAAGGGTGGAAGGTGCCGCTTAAAGGTCGCCAATGATTCTGACTCTACCCAGAGAGTGGTGGGGGCATGGAATGCGCTGCCCGTGGGAGTGGTAGAGTCAGAATCATTGGCGACCTTTAAGCGGCACCTTCCACCCTTCACCTTAAATTTATGTCCCCTTGTAACACTCTGTTGTACCCGGGGAAAAAGTCTCTGACTGTCTACTCTATCTATTCCTCTGATCATCTTATAAACCTCTATCAAGTCACCCCTCATCCTTCGCCGTTCCAACGAGAAAAGGCCGAGAACTCTCAACCTATCCTCGTACGACCTATTCTCCATTCCAGGCAACATCCTGGTAAATCTTCTCTGCACCCTCTCCAAAGCTTCCACATCTTTCCTAAAGTGAGGCGACCACAACTGCACACAGTACTCCAACTGAGGCCTAACCAAAGTCCTGTACAGCTGCAACATCACTTCACGACTCTTGAATTCAATCCCTCTGCCAATGAACGATAATACTCCATTGGCCTTCTTACAAACTCTATCCACCTGAGTGGCAACTTTCAAAGATCTATGTGCATCGACCCAAAGATCCCTCTGTTCCTCCACCTGACTAAGAACCCTACCATTAACCCTGTATTCCGCATTCTTATTTGTTCTTCCAAAATGGACAACCTCACACTTGGCAGGGTTGAACCCCATCTGCCACTCCTCAGCCCAGCTCTGCATCATATCTAAGTCCCTTTGCAAACGACAAATGCCCTCCTCACTGTCCACAACTCCACCTATCTTCGTATCATCTGCAAATTTACTGACCCACCCTTCAACTCCCTCATCTAAGTCATTAATAAAAATTACAAACAGCAGAGGACCCAGAACTGATCCCTGCGGAACTCCACTTGTAACTGGGCTCCAGGCTGAATATTTACCATCTACCACCACTCTCTGACTTCGACCGGTTAGCCAGTTTTCTATCCAATTGGCCAAATTTCCCTCTATCCCATGCCTCCTGACTTTCCGCATAAGCCTACCATGGGGAACCTTATCAAATGCCTTACTAAAATCCATGTACACTACATCCACTGCTCTACTCTCATCCACATGCTTGGTCACTTCCTCGAAGAATTCAAGACCTACCCTTCACAAATCCGTGCTGGCTGTCCCTAATCAAGCAGTGTCTTTCCAGATTCTCATAAATCCTATCCCTCAGTACCCTTTCCATTACTTTGCCTACCACAGAAGTAAGACTAACTGGCCTGTAATTCCCGGGGTTATCCCTATTCCCTTTTTTGAACAGGGGCACAACATTCGCTACTCTCCAGTCCCCTGGTACCACCCCCGTTGCCAGTGAAGACGAGAAGATCATTGCCAGCGGTATTGCAATTTCCTCTCTTGCTTCCCACATAATCCTAGGATATATCCCGTCAGGCCCGGGGGACTTGTCTATCCTCAAGTTGTTCAAAATGTCCAACACATCTTCCTTCCTAACAGGTATCTCTTCTAGCTTAACAGTCTGTTTCACACTCTCCTCTTCAACAATACTGTCCCTCTTGTTCGTAAATACTGAAGAGAAGTACTTGCTCAAGACCTCTCCTATCTCTTCCGACTCAATACACAGTCTCCCACTACTGTCCTTGATCGGACCTACCCTCGTTCTCGTCATTCTCAGGTTTCTCACATACGCATAAAATGCCTTGGGGTTATCCTTGATCCTATCCGCCAAGGATTTTTCATGCCCTCTCTTAGCTCTCCTAATCCATTTCTTCAGGTCCCTTCTGGCTATCCTGTATCCCTCCACTGCTCTGTCTGAACCCTGTTTCCTCAACCTTATGTAAGCCGCCTCCTTCCTCTTTACTAGACATTCAACCTCCCTCGTCAACCAAGTCTCCCTCACACGACTATTTCTTTCCTGCCTGATAGGTACATACATATCAAGGACACGTCGTATCTGCTCTTTGAAAATGTTCCACATTTCCACCACATCCTTCCCTGACAGCCTATGCTCCCAACGTATGCTCCTCAAATCCTGTCTTACAGCATCGTAATTTCCCTTCCCCCAATTGTAAAATCTACCTTGTTGCACGCACCTATCTCTCTCCATAACCAAGGTGAAAGTCACAGAATTGTGGTCACCATCACCAAAATGTTCACCCACTAACAAGCCCACCACTTGTCCCGGTTCATTACCGAGTACCAAATCCAATATGGCCTCCCCTCTGGTTGGACAATCTACATACTGAGTTAGAAAAGCTTCCTGGACACACTGCACAAACACCGCCCCATCCAATCTACTTGATCTAAAGAGCTTCCAATCAATATTTGGGAAGTTGAAGTCGCCCATGACTACGACCCTGTGGCTTCTGCACCTTTCTAAAATCTGTTTCCCAATCTGTTTCTCCACATCTCTGCTGCTATTGGGGGGCCTATAGTAAACACCCAACAAGGTGACTGCACCTTTCCTATTTCTGACTTCAGCCCATACTACCTCCAGAGGCAGATCCCCCTCAAACTTCCTTTCTGCAGCCGTTATACCATTTCTACTTAGCAATGCCACCCCCCCTCTTTTTTTTACCACCCTCCCTAATCTTACTGAAACATCTGTAACCAGGAACCTCCAACAGCCATTCCTGTCCCTCATCTATCCACGTTTCCGTGATGGCCACAACATCATAGTCCCAGGTACCGATCCACGCCTTAAGTTCACCCACCTTATTTCTGATACTCCTTGCGTTGAAGTATGCGCACTTGAGCCCATCTCTGTGTCCGCAAGTAGTCCCTGTCAGTGCTACCTTCTCCACAGCCTCCCTATAGTCTTGGGCATCCTGACACACGACTAGCTTACTTGCTGGACTACAAGTCCGGATCCCATCCCCCTGACAAATTAGTTTAAACCCCCCCCGAAGAGTGCTAGCAAACCTACCCCCCAGGATATTGGTGCCCTTCTGGTTCAGGTGCAACCCGCCCTGTTTGTACAGGTCCCACCTTCCCCAGAATGCAGTCCAATTGTCCAAATATCTAAAGCCCTCCCTCTTACACCATCCTTGCAGCCACATGTTCAACTTCACTCTCTCCCTATTCTTTGCCTCACTGTCACGTGGCACCGGCAACAAGCCAGAGATGATGACTCTGTCTGTCCTAGCTTTTAGCTTCCAGCCTAACTCCCTGAGCTCTTGAATGACCTCTCCACCCCTCTTCCTACCTATGTCGTTGGTGCCAATGTGTACCACGACTTCTGGCTGCACACCCTCCCCCTTAAGGATTCTGAAGACACGGTCTGAGACGTCTCGGACCCTAGCACCCGGGAGGCAACAAACCATCCGAGAGTCTCGCCCATGTCCACAGAACCGCCTGTCCGTCCCTCTAACTAGAGAGTCCCCTATAACTAGCGCTCTCCTCCTCTCCCCCTTTCCCTTCTGAGTCTCAGAGCCACAGACCCCTTCACTGCAGCTTACACCTGCAAGGCTGTCCCCCCCAACAGTTTCCAAAGCTGTATACTTATTTTTTAGGGGAACGACCACAGGGGAACCTGCACTGCCTGCTTCTTCCCCTTCCCACCTCTAACTGTTACCCAGCTACCTCTGTTCTCCGGCGTAACTATGTCCCTGTAGCTTCTATCAATCACCCTCTCAGCCTCTCGAATAATCCTCAGTTCATCCAACTCCAGTTCCAGTTCCCTAACTCGTTCGGTGAGGAGCAGGATCTGACTGCATTTCCTGCAGACTAAGTCGGCAGGATTATCGGTGGTCATCCCTACCTCAAACATCCTGCAGGAGGAACATTCCACCGCCTGCGCTGCCATGACTGTACACTTTGTCTCCAAAACAAGAACACTGAGTCACTTACCTGGGGTCTAGAACACACCCACTCAAATACTAATCACTTACCTTCCCGCCCAGCTATGCGCTCCAACCTCACTTCCGCCCAGCTCACGCGGCTGCTCCCACTCAAATGACCGTTGGTGATTAAAGGGTGAGTATTTATACTCACTGTTCTCCTTCCCGGCTGCCCCTCTGTTTGCCGTCACTTCCTCTGCTGCTCCCGCTCTTTCTGTGAAGAGAGAGAAAAAAAAACACCGCTGCCCGCTTCAGGTAAGTAATTTTAAAACAAACTGTCTTACCTTAGCTGTAGTCTCCCGGGTTTGCTTTTACTCGGCCGCTGCTCCCACTCAAATTCATTGATAACTGCACACTATTAAGCATTATTCACAACCTCTCAGATACTGAAGAAATCCATGTTCAAGCGCAGCAAGTCATAGAGATGTACGGCACGGAAACAGACCCTTCGGTCCAACTTGTCCAGGGAAATATCCAAACCCAATCTAGTCTCATTTGCCAGCAATAGGCCCATATCCCACTAATTCCTTCGTATTCATATGCCCATCCAGATGCCTTTTAAATGTTGCAATTGTACCAGTCTCCACCACTTCCTCTGGCAGCTCATTCCATACACACACCACCCTCTGTGTGAAAAGGTTGCCCCTTAGCTCCCTTTTATATCTTTCCCCTCTCACCCAAAATCGATGTCCTCTAGTTCTGGACTCCCCACCCCAAGAAAAAAAAACCTTGTCTATTTATCCTATACATGCCCTTCATGATTTTATAAACCTCTATAAAGGTCACCCCTCCGCCTCCAACACTCCAGGAAAAACAGCACCAGCCTATTCAACCTCTCCCTATGGCTCAAATCTTACAACCCTGGGAACATCCTTGTAAATCTTTTCTGAACCCTTTCAAGTTTCATAATATCCTCCCGATAGGAAGGAGACCATGATTGTACGCAATATTTCAAAAGTGGCCTAACCAATGTCTTGTCCAGCCACAACATGACCGCCCCCCCCCCCCTCCCAAAACTCCTGTACTCAGTACTTTGACCAATAAAGAAAAGTTTACCAAACGCCGCCTTCATTATCCTACCTGTGATTCTACTTTCAAGGAGCTATGAACCTGCACTCCAAAGTCTCTTTGTTCAGCAATACTACCAAGGACCCTACCATTAAGTGTATAAGTCCGGCTAAGATTTGCTTTCCCAAAATGCAGCACCTCACGTTTATCTAAATTAAACTCCATCTGCCACTTCTCAGCCCATTGGCCCATCTGATCAAGATTCCATTGTTATCTGAGGTAACTTTCTTCGCTGTCCACTACACCTCCAATTTTGGTGTCATCAGCAAACTTACTAACTATACCTCTTATGTTCACATACAAATCATTTATATAAATGATGAAAAGTAGTGGACCCAGCACTGATCCTTGTGCCACTCCACTGGTCACAGGCCACAGTCTGAAAAAGGACCCTCCACCACCACCCTCCGTCTTCTACCTTTGAGCCAGTTGTGTATCTAAATGGCTAGTTCTCCCTGTATTCCATAAGAACTAACCTTAAAACACAGACAAAATAAAAAAAGAATTAGCTTACTTGTAACTCTATTGAAATGCTTAACAAAATAATAAAATATACTAACTATAGTTAATTAACTGTCCCAATAAAATAATTTCCCATAAACACATTCTTGACAAAGGCAAATTCAATAAAACAGATAGTCTCGCATGCAAATCTAGGAACAGGAAATCCCCAGCTTTCAGCTGTAACAGGGATAAAAGCTTCCACGTCCAGCTCCAAGACACCAGCAACTGCAGAAAACTAAAACCTTGAGCTTGACCCCACCCTTCAGGCTGCTTCTATTTTTCAAAATTAAAAAAGAACAAAACCAAGGCCTCACAAGCTATTTACTCAATTGGTTTTGAACAGACTTTGTCCTTTGTCTCAACCTTTTTTTAATTTAAAAAAAATACCAGGACAAAATACACCTTTTAAAGCCATGGTATTGTCACACGTTCACATCTTCAAGACATCCCAGTGTGTTAAAAGTAAAATACTGCTGATACTGAAAAGAAACCTGAAAAAAAAACCGCATATCAAGGAGAACCTGGATAATATCCAGGCTTAGACTGATTTGGAGATGCTGGTGTTGGACTGGGGTGTACAAAGTTAAAAAATCTCACAACACCAGGTTATAATCCAACAGGTTTAATTGGAAACACACTAGCTTTCGGAGAGTCGCTCCTTCATCAGGTGGTAGCGGAGGGCTCAATCTTAACTCACAGACTTTATAGCAAACATTAACAGGTTTGGACTGACACGTTCCATTCACATCACATTTTTGTCAGGCAAAGACCATCTCCAACAACATAGAATCCAATAATCACCCCCAGCAATCAATGGCGTCACCATCTCAGAATCTCCCAATATCTACGTTCTGGAGGTTACCAATGACCAGAAATTGAATTGGATATGAGAGTTCGTCAGACATTAGGAATCTTGCAACAAGTAACTCACATTCTGACATCCTAAGATCTGTTCATCATGAAAACGCAAGTCGGGAATGTGATGAAATACTCTCTTTCTTGGATCAGTGCAGCTTCAATGAAGAAACTTGATACCTTCCAAGACAAAGCAGCCCATTTGATTGGTTCCCCATTATTGAACATTCATTCCCTTCAACACAAGTGCTCAGTAGATGCGCTGTGTACCGAAGACTGCTTAGACAGCACCTTCCAAACCCATGACCACAATCAACAATAAGATCACCTTTTGTTCTTCTAAACTCTAGTGAGTACAGGTTTAACCTACTTAATTTCCCTGCATTACTTTGAGGTGTGTGACTGCTGCCTGGTGAAAAGATCAGGTAATTCCCATCCCTGATGTAATGCAATGGCTGCAACTCAGAATCCAGCTCTTCAACTTGAATCTGAAGTTCTTCAAGTTGCAAACATTTACTGCAGATGTATTCGCTCTGGATAACCTTTGTGTCCATCCAGCAAAACATCATCCCTCTTGCTATTGTATTTAATTTATTGCTGCCAGATTCCCTGCTCATTTCTGCAGTTTTACTTTGTTGAAAACAAAAGTCATATCAATCTTATACTTAACCAGCCACTTTTGAAGAAAGAGAAAAAAAAACACAAGATCTAAAAACAAACTCAACCCATTATTTTTACTTTAATGCCTAGAAATATTCCCTCGTCCTAGTCACCAATCAGCTGCTTTTTCTGTACTCGCATCATGCTGTGGTTTGTAACTTCTCTCTGCTGCTGATTTCAACCTGAGCCTCCTGAGTTGTCACGTTCACTGCTTGCTTCAGAGTATTTACTACTTCCAGTCAACCTTAGTTAAAGCACATTTGACGCTTTACACTAAATTCCACTTCAATCCAAAATTCCCATTTCACTCACTCATACTTTGTCTCATTCCTTCACACTGATTATACTCTTCACTATGTGGTGCAAAACTCCCTTTCTTATATTACCTTCAGAGCTCTGATGAAGAGTCCTCTAGACTTGAGGTGTTAACTTGCTCTCTCTCTAAAGATGCTGCCTGACCCGCTGTGATGTCCAGCGTTTTTTATTTGCAGTACAGATTCCAGTATCTGCAGTCATTTGCTCCCTTATATCAATCTACTTAGAATCACTTCTTCACCACAGTAATGAACATCTTATTTGTTTGATAATTTAGCATTTATGCTCTTTATATGCTTAGCCTCTGGAAAAATGTTGCTAATCGTTTTGTTTATGTAGCAAAGGATCCTGAAGTGACTGATGATTGGTTTGATGCAGAAGAGAATTTCACTGCTATTGGCTTCAATGTCATGGGAATGAAAGCTAACAAAGGTGGAACCACGACAACTGAAGATAGAACAAGCAATGATGCATGTAAGAGAAAATGTCAAGACTAAAAATACCTTTTTAGAATTGATATAGAAAATAGCCTGTAGACTTAACCCTGTCAACTGTTCAAACAAGTCATTATTATTTCCTGAGAAGTTATAGCTACCTTTCGTAATCTGATGCCCATCCGTCCTTCAACTAATCGAGCAGATTTTTGCTAGTATTAGTCCAGGTTCTTCTCAGTAGGGAGCACACACTCTAATTATTTGATTAAAGATGTAAAGCTTAAATAGTAGACTGGAAAGAGTTGCACATGATTTTGAAATGGTTTGACTGTTGAATAAAGTGTGATGAGAGTATTTGAATATTGGCGTGAGCTTGAAGATATGTTCAGTTGGGTGCTTTTAACCTCCTCAATATGAGGCTTTCTTAGGTTAGTTGGACTGGGATATCTAATAACCTTGTTATTACATTAATGCTGTACAGTTGAAAGATGTGTTCATAATGCTACAGCTGTTATCCTGCATTCCTTGCCATTCTTTTTCTGTTCCATTTCTTTTTCAACTTGTTTCCTAATGATGGTTTTCAGTGTGGGTGGGTGTTGCTTTAAAAAAAAGACACTTTTTCAGCAACTGAGGGGTTTAGGTTTGATAGTCAATATCATTGCATACTATGCTGAATTCAGATGACTTATTGTAATGCTACACTGATCTGTGAGGTGCAAACCAGTCCTGTATCTTTGAGAAATGTTTTAATAAGTTCTCTTCCTTTCTTTTCTCAGTTACACATATCGACAAGGAGACTGCTCAAACATGTTATATTTACATGGATGGGTTACCTGGAACAGTAACAGAGGTGCTGCATATCTTACTGATTTTTAATTTTAATTACAGTTTAATATCTTTCATCTTTTAAGATTAACAGCTAGAAATGATGGTTTTGTTAATAGAATTTAGCAAGTCCATGCCAAGTTCTTCTGTGCAGTTTCAATTTAGATATTAATCCATGTGAAATAAAGTAAGTGTACATTAAAGATTGTGGAGTAATGTGGATATATTGAACACTCACAAGAGAACATTGCTGATGTCATTTCTGTTTTGTGGGTGATCATAGTATTCATGTAACAGGATTTGTTTTTTCTAACCTTCCTAGATTGAATTAAGAAACCTTTTTCAGAAGTACCAGGTGTCTGGAATTTGGCTTTGCACTTTGCATGGTGAATACAGGTAATCTGAAACTATCTGAAAGCTTTGCTTCATCACTGCATTTTGTTGAATCTTAAGGCAAGATGGTGGTGGTCTGCAGAACAATAATGTATTAACCAGACCTATGCTTTAGGTCATGAATCACCACAGCTGAGGTACACTTAAAATTGGGATTCCCCAAGTTCAGGTTACTTGAAGGAGTTTTCTTTTGACTTTTGCAGTTAAAACTGTACATTAGTTGTATTTTTGTATATTACAGGCGCCAGACTTTTTTGTTTAAGACTGGAATGCATGCAATCCAAATAGCATTTTTAAAACTTTTCTCCTATTGTTTCCAGTTAACCAGTAAGAAGTTTGGATTTTTTCTATTTCCTCATGACTTGATTTATCCAAATCATGAATTCCACTTAAAGTTGCCTGGTGTTTAACTCTGTAATTTTAATTAACTCATTTCTTATTTAATCTTGACTGTGAACGGGCCAGAAATGGAGAGTTATTCTTATTCCCCAACCATATAAGAAACTTGTGAATATTACTACGTATTGACCCAGTTGGTAATGAGTGATTCTTTTGGGATGTGATGCTATTATTAGTGTCACAATCACACTCTGATAAAGAATCAGTTTTAACAACGTAGCTTATTGTTTACCTGCTGTTTTCAGGACCTTATTCTTTACACATTGGCAGCAAATGTTGTGAAAATGACTACTCTTCAAAGTTACTTCACTGTCTGTGATTAGCTTTAAAGTCATAGAGATGTACCCCAGTAAAACAGATCCTTTTGATCAACTCGTCCATGCTGACCTGATATCCTAACCTAATCTAATACCTTTTGCCAGCACTTAGCCCATATCCCTGTAAACCCTTCCTATTCATATACCTAACCAGATGCCTTTCAAATGCTGTAATTGTACCAGCCTCCACCACTATAGCTCATTCCATACATGCACCACCCTATGTGTGAAAAAGGTGCTCTTTAGGTCCCTTTTACATCTTTCCTCTCTCACCCTAAACTTATGCCTTCTAGTTTCTGAGATCATGGTAGCTGCTATATAAGTGCCTTTCTTTTCTTTTAAAGTAATTACACCAATCCATAAATAGTATGTTGTGATATTCATTTAAGCTGTGCTTGCAATGCAGTATCTCACAATTTTATTGGTTTTCCGTGAAATCCCTACAGTTTGGAAGCAAACCACTAGGACCATTGAATCCACACCAAAGACCATCCCACCCAAACACACCTTCTCCACCCTGTCCCTGTAACCCTGCATTTCCCATGGCTAATGCACTTAGCCTGCCCATCCCTGGACACTATGGTCCATTTAACATAGCCAATCCATCTATCCTGCACATCTTCAGATTGGGAGGAAACTGGAGCACCCAGAGGAAACCCATGTAGACATGGGGAGAATGTGCAAATTCCAGACAGGCAGTCATCCAAGGTTGGAATCAGATTCGGGTCCTTGGTGCCCACTGGTTTGTCTGCTTATTCAACTGAGTGCAGTTTACTGCGGTTATAATTGCAATTTTGTGCTTTTCTAGCAGTTGAGGTTATAGAATCCCCAGTGTGGAAACAGGCCATTTGGCCCAACAAGTCCACACCAACCCTCCGATGAGTATCCCACTTATACCCATTCCCCTGTCATATTACCCGACTAATGTCCCTGAACACTATCAGCAATTTAGCATGGCCAATTCACCTAATCTGCACATTTTTGGACTCTGGGAGGAAACCCATACAGACATAAAGAGAATGTGCAAACTCCACACAGACAATCGCTCAAGGCTAGAATTGAGCCCAGGTCCCTGGTGCCGTAAGGCAGCAGTGCTAACCACGGAGGCACTGTGCTGTCCTATAGCTATAGACTAGCCGGAATTAGAAATCAAATTTGGAAAGTTTAGTTTTGTTGTACAGCAAATCAAAATTAGAAAGCTGAGGGGAAAGTCCAGTGAACTTTTTCCATTTCAGTATTGTTCAGGAAAGGATGTAGTGTCTCGAGTCTATTTCTATTGTATAACTAACTAGTGGCTATGTGTTACTTGAGAGAATAGTAACTGAGGAATATTGTGGGGCAGTGTGGCTAATCTATCAAAAAATGAGCACGCATTATGCTTAAATTGCCTTTTCCATTTCTAATTTAAGGCAGAGAAAAGCTATTCAGTCCATCAAAACTCACCTCTTTCACACTGAACATCTTCCATTTTGACATGCATGGTACCATTTTCTCAAGAAGAGAACAAGGAATAAACCAGGATACTACAGGCCAGTGAGTCTACTGTTAATGGTGGGGAATCTATTGGAAGCAATTCTGAGTGAATTAATCTGCATTTGGAGAAGCAGGTATTAATCAAAAGAAGTCAGCATGGTTTTGTTGAAAGGAGGTCATGTCTGACCAACTTGAATGAATTTTTCAGAAAGGTGATCAAGTGTGTGGATGAAGGAAATGCTTTTGATGTGGTCTGCTTGGACTTCAGCAAGTTGTTTGATAAGGTCCTGTATGGAAGACTGATTGCAAAGATAAAAGCCCATAAGATCCAAGGGAATTTGGCAAATTAGATGCACAATTGGCTGAGTGGCAGGAAGCAGAGGGCAGTGGTTGAGTGGTAATTTTCCAACTGGAAGTCTGTGTCATATCGGGTATCGCACAAGTCGATGCTGAGGGTCTTGCTGTCTTGTAGTTCATGGAGATGATCTAGACTTGAATGTAAGAGAGCTAATACATTCACAGATGGTAGAAAAATTGATGGAGTGATAAACGGTGAAGCAGGTAGCCTTTCATTACAGCAGGATATATTCAGGTGGGTTGCTTGGTGGCAAATGGAATTCAATCTGGATAAGTGTGAGATGATGGAAATAATTTGGATTAGTTAGTGACAGGCAGCATGGTTTTGTACAGGAAACATCGTGTCTCACTAACCTGATTGAATTTTTTTTGAAGAGGTAACAAGGATAGTTGATGAAGGAAGGGCTATTGATATTGTTTATATGGACTTTAGTAAGGCATTTGATAAAGTTCCACATGGCACCTAAGTACAAAAACTAAAATCACGTGGGATTCGGGGTGGATTGGCTAGATGGTTACAAAACTGGCTTAGTCATGGAAGGCAGGTGGAAGGATGCTTTTCAGAATGGAGACTGGTAATTAGTGGTGTTCCACAGGGCTCAATCTGAGATCCTTTGTTGTTTGTATTATCTTTAAATGATCTGGAGGAAAATTTGGGTGGTCTGAAAAGTAAATTTGCAGGTGACAGGAAGATTGTGAAGTTGCTGATAGTGCTGATGATTTTAAAAGGATACAACAGGATATGGATTGGTGACTAGGGCACAGAAATAGCCATTGGAGTTTAATCCAGACAAGTGTGAGGTGATGCATTTTGAAGGATCAAATTTAGATGTAAATTTTCCTGTAAATGGCAGAACCCTTACGGCCTTTGTGTGGAGCCGTGGAAAATGGGGGAAATACTAAATGAATATTTTGCATTGGTATTTACTGTGCAAAAGTATATGGAAGATGTAGACTGTAGGGAAATAGATGGTGACATCTTGCAAAATTTCCAGATTACAGAGGAGCAAGTGCTGGATGTCTTGAAACAGGTAAAGGTGGATAAATCCCCAGGACCTGATCAGGTGTACCCTCTAACTCTATGGGAAGCTAGAGAAGTGATTGCTGGGCCTTTTGCTGAGATATTTGTATCATCGATAGTCACAAGTGAGGTGCCGGAAGACTGGAAGTTGGCTAACATGGTGCCACTGTTTAAGAAGGGCGGTAAAGACAAACCAGGGAACTATAAACCGGTGAGCCTGACCTTGGTGGTGGGCAAGTTGTTGGAGGGAATCCTGAGGGACAGGATGAACATGTATTTGGAAAAGCAAGGACTGATTTGGGATAGTCAACATGGCTTTGTGCGTGGGAAATCATGTCTCACAAACTTGATTGAGTTTTTTGAAGAAGTAACTAAGAAGATTGATGAGGGCAGAGCAGTAGATGTGATCTATATGGACTTCAGTAAGGCATTTGACAAGGTTCCCCATGGGAGACTGATTAGCAAGGTTAGATCTCATGGAATACAGGGGGAACTAGCCATTTGGATACAGAACTGGTTCAAAGGTAAAAGACAGAGTGGTGGTGGAGGGTTGTTTTTCAGACTGGAGGCCTGTGACCAGTGGAGTGCCACAAGGATCGGTGCTGGGTCCTCTACTTTTTGTCATTTATATAAATGATTTGGATGCGAGCATAAGGGGTATAGTTAGTACGTTTGCAGATGACACCAAAATTGGAGGTGTAGTGGACAGCGAAGAGGATTACCTCAGATTACAACAGGATCTGGACCAGATGGGCCAATGGGCTAAGAAGTGGCAGATGGCAGTTTAGTTCAGATAAATGCAAGGTGCTGCATTTTGGGAAAGCAAATCTTAGCAGGACTTATACACTTAATGGTAAGGCCCTAAGGAGTGTTGTTGAACAACGAGACCTGAGAGTGCAGGTTCATAGCTCCTTAAAAGTAGAGTCGCAGGTAGATAGGATAGTGAAGAAGGCGTTTGGTATGCTTTCCTTTATTGGTCAGAGTATTGAGTACAGGAGTTGGGAGGTCATGTTGCAGCTGTAAAGGACATTGGTTAGGCCACTGTTGGAACATTTGCGTGCAATTCTGGTCTCCTTCCTATCGGAAAGATGTTGTGAAACTTGAAAAGGTTCAGAAAAGATTTACAAGAATGTTGCCAGGGTTGGAGGATTTGAATTATAGGGAGAGGCTGAACAGGCTGGGGTTGTTTTCCCTGGAGCGTCGGAGGCTGAGGGGTGACCTTATAGAGCTTTACAAAATTATGAGACGCATGGATAGGGTAAATCGGCAAAGCCTTTTCTCTGGGGTTGGGGAATCCAGAACCAGAGGGCATAGGTTTAGGGTGAGAGGGGAAAGATATATAAAAGAGATCTCGGGGCAACTTTTTCACGCAGAGGGTGGTACATGTATGGAATGAGCTGCCAGAGGAGTGGTGGAGGCTGGCACAATTGCAACATTTAAGAGGTATTTGGATGGGTATATGAATAGGAAGGGTTTGGAGGGATATGAGCCGGGTGCTGGCAGGTGGGACTAGATTGGGTTTGGGATATCTGGTCGGCATGGACAGTTTGGACCGAAGAGTCTGTTTCCATGTTGTACATCTCTATGACTCTATATAGATGGATCTAGGCGTGCAAGTCCACACTTCCCTAAATGTGACAACACAGGTGACCAAGGTCATTTAAGAAAGCATATGTCAGCTGGTGCATGGAGTCCAAGAGTTGGCAAACCATGTTGCAGCTGTATAAAACCCTTATTGGGCCACTTTTGGGATATTAGAAAGGGTTAGTGATCAAGCTTCAAGTGCACTGGCAAAGTGAATGAACATGAGAAGAGGAATTCTTAAAACGAGGCTGAAGGTATGAATCTGAATGCACACTGAATAAGAAATAAAGTAAGTGAACTTGTGGTGCACATAGAAATTGGCAGGTATGACTTGGTGGGCATCACAGATGGTGCTGCAAGGACATCAGGATTGGGAGCTGAATAAAGATAGGCAGATGGACAGAGGGGGTGCAGTTGCTTAATTACTAAGAAATGAAATTAAATCAATAGTAAGATACAAAGAAGGATCAGATGGTGTGGAATCTGTGTGGGTTGAATTGAGGAACCGCAAAAGTTTAAAAACTCATAATGGGAGTTATGTACAGGCTTCCAAACAGTATTCAGGATCTGTGGCCTGTGGCACAAGATACAGCAGGAAATAGAAAAGGTGTGTAAGAAAGGCAAAGTTACAGTGACCATGAGGGATTTCAGTATGCAGGTAGACTAGGAAAATCAGGTTGGTAGTGGAATGGAATTTGTGGAATGTTTGGAGCACCTTGTGGTGGAACCCACTAGAAAACAGGCAATACTGGTTTTAGTGTTGTGTGATGAGGCAGACTTGATAAGGAAGCTTAAGGTGAAGGAACCCTTAGAAGCCAGTGATCATAATGTGATTGAATTTATATCATTGTGAAAGCAGAATAAACTGGCATCTGGGGGAGGGGACGTGCGAAATCTTTGGCAATTGAAAGGTTATTTTAACAAAACAGGTATGGCAGCAATTCTCCGAAATAACATGTCAACAATCTGTGCTTTAACTTGAGAGACTAATTTTGTGACAAAGTGGTTGTCATATAAAGTGTGTCAAATTTTATTTCCACATGGTATTCACCCAAAAAAAAGGAATTGGTGGAGAATGGTCTCAGGGAAGAGTGTGTTGAATTTCTAAGCCAGGTTACTATTGAAAAGGAAGAGGTGTTGTGTGTTTTAAAAAGTAGTAAGGTAGATAAGACCCCAGGTCCAGATGGGATCTATCCCAAAATATTGAGGGAGACGAGAGCAAATTGCTGGAGCATTGACCAACGTATTTGTATCCTCTTTGGCCACAGGTGAGTTCTCAGAGGACTGGAGAAAAGCCAATGTTTTCCCATAAGAAGAGTAGCAGGGGTAAACCAGGAAATCCCTGTGAGCCTAACATCAGTGGTAGGGAAATTATTGGAAAACATTTTCAGGGACAGGATCACTGTGGCATGGTGGCCCGGTGGTTAGCACCACTGCCTCACAGCACAGCGACCTGAGTTCGATTCCGCCCTTGGGCAACTGTCTATTCTACCTGTGGGTTTCCACCGGGTGCTTCAGTTTCCTCCCACAGTCCAGAGATATGCAAGTTGCATGGATTGGCTATGCTAAATTGCCCATAGTCTCTGGGGATGTGCCAGCTAGATGGATTAACCATGGGAAATGCAAGGTTACAGGGATAGGGTAACAGACTGGGTCTGGGTGAGATGCTGTTTGGAGAGTTGGTGTGGTTCAAATGGTCTGTTTCACTCTGTACAGATTCTATGAAATCTATAAGCATTTAGAAATAAGTGGACTTATTAACGATAGACAGCGTGTTTTGAGCGAGGGAGTTCGTGCCTCACTAACTTGATCGAGTTTTTTGAGGAGGTGACCAAGATGATTGAGGGAGAAGTAGTTGATGTTGTCTACATGGATTTCAGTAAAGCCTTTGACAAGATCCCTCATAGCTGACTGGTATAAAAGATGAAGTCATGTGCTATCAGGATGGACTCGCAAGATTATTGCAAAACTGGCTTAGACATAAGCGACAGAGGATAGTGGTGGAATTATGCTTTTTGGAAAGGAGGGTTGTGACTGGTGGTGTCCCACAGGGATCAGTGATGTGACCTTAGCTGTTCGTGATCTACATAAATGTTTTGAAGGAAAATGTAGCTGGGCTAATTAAGTTTGTGGATGATACAAAGATTGGTGGAGTTGCGCATAGCAAGGAAGATTGTCGGAGGATGCAGCAGGATATAGATCAGTTATATATTGACTGAATTACTAGGGGATGCAAGTTCAAGGTGGTGGGGTGGGAGGGTTTAAAAGAGATGAGCAAGGCAGGTTTTTCACACAAAGAATGGTGAGTGCCTGGAATGTATTGCCAAAGGAGGTGATGGAAGCTGACATGATAGCAGCATCCAAGAAGGACCTGGATGAATACTTGACTATGAAGGGAATAATGAGATAGGAATCCTGTAAATGAAGACAGCTTTAGTGTGGAAGGGCAAAATGTGTCGACATAGGTTGGTGACAATTCGCCACGGCAGATTCATCGCCAATGATTAGCCACTGCCAGTTCTCCACCAGCATTTCTCCACTGGGGTTGTTTGCCCTCTGGAGACTGTTCGCCATCAGAAACATATATATGTACTGATTATTTTCCCTCCCACCTGTTCTTTCATACTTCACAGTCCCTTTTATTTATACAACTACATACAACATATTGATTTTAAAAAAAGTAAAATAAATATCATTTAATTGGTTTATATATAAAAATGAGTTTACAAACTTTAACCAGAAAAAGGAAATATATTTTTAAAATCTTCATAACGGCAGTAAAATCTCTCATTAATATTAAACAATGAAATTTCAGTTCATTTGTTAGTTATGTGCTATTTATCTAAGATATTCCAAACAATCTCTTTCACCGTATTCATGAACAATTTTTTTTATTCTATCGTCTGCGTCTCGATTTATTTTTTAGCTTTATTTGTGGTGGGTAACCCACTATCAGCTGTTCCAGATATAAATCTTGCCCCTTTTGCACTTTCATTAACATTCCAATAAATTTCCATATCGTTGGGTGGTGAGCTCTGAGTACAAAAGCAATTCTCCTATGAGCAGCTTCAGCGTGATTATTTGTACGATCTTCGTTTATTGTCTCATCGACCGACCACACATCATGGGGCTGCTGCCACGTCTATTGTAGAGTCCAATATAATTAAACTCACACCAATCTAGTATTGGTTGTAGTTCTCGAGGCAAAAAATCTGCGAGTGCTTCAAAATATACAACTTATTTGCAGTAGTGAATCGCCTTCAGTGGGCGATGGCTAAGTGTCCTCGGCAGTCAAAGGGCAGTGGCTAATCGTCAGCGGCGAATCTGCTATGGCGAATGGTCCCATCCCAATTGGCGCGGACTTGGAAAGCTGAAGGGTCTGTTCCTGTGCTGTATTGTTCTTTGTGTGGCCTAACCAAAGTCATGTAAAGCTGCAACATGACATTCTGACTCTTGTACTCATTGCACTTACCAGTAATGGCCAGTATGCCATGCGCCTTCTTTACCATCCTATCTACTTATGCGGCCACTTTTGGGGAAGCTAGTTGGGACTTGAACCCCAAATTCCCTCTGTACATCAGTGCTTTTCAAGGTCCTTCCATTAACTAGACTTTTCCTTAACATTTGATCTCTTAAAGTGCAACACCTCACACTTGCCTGGATCAAACTCCATCTGCCATTTCTTCACTAGTATCTGCAATTGATCTATATCCCAGTCAAAAAGTGTGGTGCTGGAAAAGTGCAGCCAGTCAGGCAGCATCCAAGGAGCAGGAGAGTCGCCATTTGAAACCATATGTTCTTCGTCAGGGAGAGCCCATTCTTGATGAAAAACTTATGCTCAAAACATCGATTCTTCTGCTCCTCGGATGCTGCCCGACTGGTTGTGCTTTTCTAGCACCACACTTTCTGACTCTGATCTCCAGCATCTGCAGTCCTCAGTTTCCTCCTGATCTATATCCCACTCTGTGCTTTGAAAGCCTTCCATACTATGCACAACTCCTCCAATCTTTGTGCTGTTTGCAAACTTACTAACCTACCCATCTTCATTTTCATCCAAAATGTCCACTACTATCTTCTGCCTTCCATGGGCAAGCCTATTCTGTATCCTAGTGGCCACCATCATCATGGATCCCATGGATCTTAATCTTGAATGAGCCCACCATTGGGGACCTTGTCAAAAACCTTATTAAAATCCGTACAGACAACATCCACTGCTCTACACTCCTGGATCACCTTTATCACCATCTCAAAACCTTTAGTCAAGTTAGTCAGACATGACCTGCCACACACAGCATTGCTGATTGTCCCGAATTAGGCCATGCTTTTCCAAATGCAAGTAAATATTATCCCTCAGAATTCTCTCGAATAGCTTCCCAACCATGGATGTGAGACTCACGGGTCTGTAGTATAATGGATTATCACTATTTCCCTCCTTGAACAGAGGAACGATATTAGTTACTTTCCAGTCCTCCATGACCTCTCTGGTGGCTAGTGAGGATAAAAAGATCTTGGTCAAGATCTTATCAATCTCTTCTCTTGTCTCTCTAAAATAACCTGGAGTAGATGCAATCGGACCCTGTGGACTTCCCACCTTGATGCTCCAATACCGGTTCTTTCTTGATCTCAAGCCGCCCTAGGATATGAGCATGCTCCACATTAAGCTCAATATCCTCCATGACCTTCTCTTGGGTGAATACCAATGCAGAGTACCCAGTTATGATCTTGCCTATATTCTCTGCCTCTAAGCACAAATGCACTCCTTTATTCTTGAATGGTCCTATCCCCTCTCTAGTTTTCCTCTTGTAGGTTGAGAGATGATCTTACGGATGTATATAAAATAATGAGGGGTATAGATCGAGGTAATGGTAGTTGCCTTTTCTCTCGGATGGGGGAGTTTCAAGATTAGGGGGCGCATGTTTAGGGTGAGACGAGATAGATTTTAAAAAAGACATGAGCAAATATTTTAAAGGGTGATTGATGTGGAATGAACCTCCAAATGAAATGGTGGATATGGGTACAATTACAATTTTTAAAAGACATTTGGATTAGTACATGAAGAGAAACTTGAAGGGATATGGACCAGGAGCTTGCGGTTAGGACTAGTTTCGCTTGGGATTCTGTTTGGCATGGACTGGTTGGACCAAAAGATCTGTTTCCGTTCTGAGTCTGTATAGAATGCCTTGGAATTCTCTTTAACCCTATTTGCAAGGTTATTTCATGGCTCCAGCTTGCTCTTCTAATTCCCTGCTTGAGGTCTTACCTGCTTTCTGTATATTCCTCACCAGCCCTGTATGATTTTAGCTTCCTAAACCTTACATATGCTTTTCTTCTTCTTTTGACTAAATTGACAGTCTCCCTCATTATCCAAGAGTCCCTGATCTTGCCATCCTTGTTCTTCCTCCATACTGGAACATGCCTGTCCTGAACTCTGATCAGTAGATCTTTCAACAACTCCCACATATCAAATATGGACTTGCCCAATAACCGCTGGTCATGCCTAATTCTGATGTAAAGTGCCCTCCCCCATTTTAGTACTTTGCTGCAAGGTCTGACTTGTCCTTTATCATAGCTGTCTTAAAACCTAAGGATTTGTAATCACTGTTCCCAAAGTGCTCTCCCATTTGACCAGGCTCATTAGCCAATGCAAGGTTCAGTATGATCCCTTCTCTAGTTGGACTGTCCACATACTGTTTTAAGAAACCCTGTTGAATGCATTCAACCACTTCTGCCCCATCTAAGCTTCTTAGATGTGGCACAGTGGTTAGTACTGCTGCCTCACAGCGCCAGAGACCCGGGTTCAATTCCCGCCTCAGGCGACTGACTGTGTGGAGTTTCCACGTTCTCCCCGTGTCTGCGTGGGTTTCCTCCGGGTGCTCCGGTTTCCTCCCACAGTCCAAAGATGTGCAGGTCAGGTAAATTGGCCTTGCTAAATTGTCCGTAGTGTTAGGTAAGGGGTAAATGTAGGGGTATGGGTGGGTTGCGCTTCGGCGGGGTGGTGTGGACTTGTTGGGCCGAAGGGCCTGTTTCCACACTGTAATGTAATCTAATCTAATCTAATGTAATGTAATCTAATCTAATCTTACTGTAAGGAAGTGGTGGATGTGGGCACAATTTAAAAGATGTTTAAAAGACACTTAGATGAGTACAAGAATAGGAAAGGTTTGGAGCAAAATGGACCTGGAGTGGGCAGATGGGACTAGTTTTAGTTTGGGATTAGTTTGGCATGGATTGGTTGGACCAAAGGGTCTGTTTCCATGCCTTATGACTCGAAGTCCCATAATATTGGGTAAGTTAAAGTCACCCACTATGATTATGATAACCTCTATTTTATTACACCTTTCTATAATCTGCCTTCATATTTGTTCCTCAATGTCTTGATGGCTGTTGGGGAGTCTATAGTTTAATCCATCAGAGTGGTTGCACCCATCTTATTTTTGAGCTCTACTCATATTGCATGAGCCCTCCAGTTTCCAGCCCTCCACTCGTGACAAAGTGACGTGAGAACATTCTAGACCTCCAAATAAAACCAGGATAAGAACTTGGTGTTTGATAAGGAATTTGCCAAGACACATTTGCACAGCCATACCTCCTCCTTCAGTGACTGTCTTCAGCTTGGATTTACCATGTGAATTCCAGTTGAAATTCCATTTCTCATGTTCCGAATCCGCCAGAATTATTAGTATGTAATAGCAAACAGTGCTGGTCAGACAACTGTCTCCTCTGCATTCTGTGAAGGGTACTCAGTGTCATGCATGTCCATATGCTTTGTTTCCCCTTGTGAATGAGAGCCAAAGAGTATAATCATTAAATGAGAGATCACAAATTTAAGTCAGATGAGGAATTTCTCCTGAGGGTAGGAAGTCTGTGGAATTCTGTGCCATAGAGGACTGTTGAGGCTGGGTTATTAAGTAAATTCAAGGTTGAGATAGACAGATTCTTAATCAGTAAGAGAATCAAGGGTTTCGGAGTAAAGACAGGAAAGTGGAGTGTCAGATTAGCCATGATCTCATTGAATAGCTGAGCAGACTCTGGCTGAATGGCCCACTTCTGCTGTTATGTCTTATGGAGCTCTCTCCATCAGCACTGATTCTCAGGATCTGTAAGCTTTCCTGATTCCCAGTTCCATTCTCATTCAATGCCTTAAGAAGAAACTCTGCGGGGATCCAAGATGGCAGCGACCCAGCAAGTCTGAGTCTCATTTGACGAGGAAAAGGCATTCGACAGGGTTGAATGGTCATATTTGTTTTACACATTGGAAAGGTTTGGCATTGGAAAGGTGTTTACCAAATGGGTCTCAACATTGTATAGTGATCCCAAAGCAGTTGTGATTACCAATGGATTAGGCTCGGATAGCTTGAGTGTAGATAGGGGCTGCCGTCAGGGATGTCCTCTCTCGCCATTGTTATTTACGCTAATAATTGAGCCACTAGCAGAAGCTATACAGGCTGACCCTAATATAACGACCCCGAGGATTGGTACGTGTAAACATAAAACTACCCTTTATGCAGACGATGTTCTTCTATTTCTCAGTAATCCTCTGACGTCCGTACCTCACTTAATCCAAGTTATTAATACATTTACTGTATTTTCAGGCTATAAAATTAATTTTTCAAATTCGGAGGCTATGCCAATGGGCGGCCTTGCTAGTATATCCCATTTATTGGACGGATACTACTTTCCCTTTTGGTGGTCCCTGGAGGGTTTCTTATATTTAGGTGTTTTTATCACCCCAGTATGGTCAGTTATACAAGGCTAACTTATTGCATTTACTGGAAAGGATAAGGCAGGACCTCCAGCGATGGGGAGACCTTCCAATTTCCTGGGTAGGTAGAATAGCACTAATTAAAATGAATGTCCTGCCCCGTCTCCTATACCCTATGAGAATGCTTCAGGTGATGCTGCTGAGACTGGCATTACGTAAATTATATGGCTGGTTGGGTTCCTTTAACTGGAATCATAGATGGCCCCTCATTAAGCTGAAGAAGCTACAGCTTCCACAGGCAAGGGGAGGATTGGATTTCCCAGACTTTAGGAAATATCTGTTAAGTTCCCTATTAAGCTACATAGCCGATTGGGTCTTGTCTGACCCACAATCAATCTGGCTGGACATCGAGGCTTCTCAAGTAAAATGCCCACTTATTAACCTCTTATTTTCAGACAAGAGGAAAATCATCACAGATCAATGTAGAAACCCCATAATACTAAATACAGTTAAAGCTTGGAATATAATGCAGCAAAATGAGGGCAACTCACATAAAATATCCCCCTATGCTCCGATAGTGGGAGCATGGGGATTTCAACCGGGGCTTACAGATGCCACTTTCAAACTCTGGAGATCCAAGGGTATCTCCTGTTGAGGGCGTATGTTTAAAGAAGGGGTCCTGATGTCTTTTGAACAGCTGCATCAGAAATTTGGATTACCTAATGGAGACCTCTTTCGATACTTCCAAATTCAAGATTACATACAGAGAAATTTCTTATCCCATAACCATTCTTGTACATCACTTTTGTACCGTCATGCTTATTTCTTTAGGGCAGGAAGCTTCTCACTGCTCCATAGACTCTTCCACCCAAATCCATTACTCTCCCATCACCTGGACTCCTCCTGATCTCTTACTTGCGCTTGGTCTCTTTGAAAACTATCAACACAACATCCGCTTTAATTTCTCTGCTCCCTTCATCCAGTGTAGCTTGTCTTCCTCTAGATTTGATGGCCTCTGTTTTCTCAGATCTAACTGTTAAGCTTCACTAGAGTAGCACACTGGAAATCAAGCTTCACTACTCTCAGAATCAACACAGAAGTTAGAGATTATAGGAGTATATAGTGTTCCAATTTGCCTGTCTTTCAGACCGTGGTTGACAAATCATGGACCAGGTTTCTATACTACAAGATTGTTTGATTTGTCACGTGTACTGAAGTAAAGTGAAAAACTTTGTTTATGAGCAGTACAGGCAGATCATAGTAAGCAAGGATGTACAGATTAAAAAGACTTCAACAAAGGCATATAGATTACATTACTCAAGGTGTGCTATAGGCGAGATCAACGATAGCAAGATCAGCATTATTTGAGGCAAGAGAGTCCGTTCATCAGTCTAATGATGGTCGAAAAGAAGTTGTTCCTGAACCTGCTGGTGCGTATGTGTTCAGGCTTCTGTATCTTCTGCCTGACAGAAGAGGTTGTAGGAGATGTTACCAGGGTGTGATGCATCTTTGATGATGATAGCAGCATTTCCACGGCAGCGATCTGTGTAAGTGGAGTCCATGAATGGAAGATTGACTTCCTTGATGGTCTGCACTGTACACACTACCTTCTCTGGTTTCTTAGTGTTGGGCAGAGCAGTTGCACACACGGACAATATGTTTTCAGTAGTGCATCTGTAGATATTGATGAGAGTCATTATGGACATGCCACATTTCCTGAGCTGTCTGAGCAAGAAGAGGCATTCTTTGACCGCCTTGACCACCATATCTACATGTGAAGTCCAGGACAGGTTGTCCGTTATCATTGCTCCAATGAACTTGACGCTGTCCACCCTCTTAACCTCCGTTCCTTTGCTGTAGATGGGGCTCTGTTCTCCTCCTTTCTTTCTGAAGTCAGTGATCAGTTCTTTGGTTTTGCCGATGTTAATAGAGAGGTTGTTCTCATTGCACCATGTCGCCAAGCCTCTCTATCTCTCTCTTGTATTTTGAGTGGTCATGGTTAAGATATCTATCCTATTGCTGTGGTGTCATCAGTGAACTTGTAGATGGTGTTCGTTTGGATTTTGGTGACAGTCATGGGTGTACAGAGAGTAAGTATGGGACACATCCTTGGTGGAGGAGGTTCTCTAGTGTTGAATGTGTTACTTATCCGCCTTTACTGATCGCGGTCTGAGAGTCAGAAAGCTGAGGATCTAGTCACAGAGGGTGGAGGCGAGACCAAGGTCACTGAGTTTTGAGATCAGTCTAGAGGGGATAATGGTGTTGAAGGCAGAGCTATAGTCAATGAGCAGGAATCTGACATAGGTGTCCTTGTTGTCCAGATATTCCAAGAATGAGTGCAGTGCTGGGGATATGGCATTTACTGTGGACATTGGTAAGCAAATTGTAGGGGATCGAGGCAAGCTGGGAGACTGGAGTTGATGTAGGCCATGACCAGCCTTTTGAAGCACTTAATGATTATTGAGGTCAGAGCCACTGGGCACTCATCACTAAGGCACATTGCATGTGCTTCCTTAGGTACAGGCATGATGGTGTTCTTGAAGTAGGTGACGACTTTGGTTTGTAGGAGGGAGATGCTGAAGATGTCGATGAATACCTCTGCCAGCTGGTCTACACAGGATCTGAGTGCTCGACTGGGAACATGGTCTGGGCCTGTCGCTTTCCTTAGGATGACTCTCAGGAAGACCAATCTGACATCTGCAACAGTGACCGAGGGAACAGATTTGTCTGAGGCTGTCAGGGCAGGTGTCTCCGCGTCGCTGGCATTCTGCTCAAATAGAGTATAGATAGCATTGAGCATATCAGGGAGGGATGTATTGTTGTCCGCTATCTTGCTGTACTTGATTTTGTATCCCGTAATGTTGGTTAGGCTTGCCATAGGTGATGGGAGTCTGCTTGTTGGGTTTGGGCTTCTAACTTGGTCTGATCCTGCCTCTTAGCATTCTCGATGGGTTTGCAGAAGTCCTGTTTGGATTTCCCGTATTGGTTTGGGTCATCCAGCTTGAATGCTGTGCGTCTGGTCGTCAGTAATGAGTGGATCTCCTAGTTCATTCAAGGTTTACAGTTGGGGAACACACAGATTGACATCTTTGGTATACAGTCCTCCACACATCTGCTAATGAAGTCCATGACGGTGGTGGCATACTCATCTAGGTTTCCACTGAGTACTTGAACACAATACAGCCCGCCAATTCCAAACAGACCTGGAGACGGTCTTCCACAGCCTTGGTACAGCATTGTACTTTCTTTTGTAAAGGGTCCTCCCATTTCAGCTTCTGCTTGTAAACTGGTAGGATGAACACAGTGCTGTGATCTGATTTTCTGAAGTGTGGGCAGGGAATGAAGTCTTTGATTGTGTAGCAGTGGTCCAGAGTGTTCGGTCATCTGGTAGGGCAGGAGATGTGTTGGTGATAGTGATAATTCATGAAAAATAAATAGATTCTAACTGTGGATAAAAAATTCTAACTCATTGCCATATAACTGTACTAGTTAAACCTCTAACCCCTTTTAACCTTCTCTCTACATACACCCACAGGCAGACACAGATAAAATGTGGGTATTTGTGGATGGAGCGACAGACTGGGAAGGCAGGATTTACTGAAATGATTATTTTACTAATTAGAACGCTGCTTCTGGATCTTCCTTCAGCAAATGTGCACAGTCTTTTATAAAGGTCTTTGAGTTATCAATTAAGAAGCAACTGGCTGTCTTCAGTCTTGAGATGCTTTTTACTGCAGAGAACAGAGATAAATCCTGCATTTGCGGAGATCCAGTTGCTTTGGGCTGTCTCATTGACACCCCCAAGCTGTTCAGTTACCAAAAGCCAATCTCTCAGTTGTTGTCAAGCAAGAGGTGTTTTGATAATAGGCCACTAGTCCAGTAACCCATCAGCCACCTGTGGCCAGCCAGAGTACCATTTGTTCATATCCCTTGGTTCTAGTTCATCTGCAAATACTGCTACTGCTTAAATAAACGGCTGTGTAGGCAACACAGTGTCAGGTTATTTGCTTTAAAGAGGTTCAGTAATCCTCAGATTTTTAAAAGTTCTTTTTCCATTTTGGTGTACAATTTAAAAATACAGGAAAAGAAAAAACACCCTGACTTTGCATAACTCTTATCTTCGTTAGCAGTTTTGATAACAAAGTCTGTTGTCTAGCATGCCAACTTTTAACTCTCAAACACTATCTCTGTATGAACCATGATTCCAACACAGAGGTTTAAGTTGTTGTTTTCAGCAATGTCACTGCTTCTCCTTCTGAATATCTTCTCTTTGAATATATCTTCTCCACAGCTTTCAACCTCATAGTATCACAACACTGTGTAGCCATTTCTGTCTTGTACCCAATATGCACAAATAGAACTGTCCTGGCAGACTCGTTATTTCAGCCAGTTTCTAAATGTATACTGAATGTATTTCTCCTATCTTGACACTTTTTGTTTCTCCACTCGTCCAGTCTCTTCCCTCTTACATTAGTGATTTTTCTAATGCTTTGCACTAATTTCACAATTTCCAGTTTTCTGACCCCAATAGCATATCTTCACTGTGGATTTACAATCCCTCTACGTGTCCATTTACCTATCAGGATGGGCTGAAGGATATTTGCTTTCTTCAAAAGAGGCCTAAGCAATCTCCACCCTCCACCAACCTCCAAGTTTGACAAACTTTAGAGAGGGAAACAAAGTTAATATTTCAAGTCTGATAAAACTGATATTAGGTGCAAAAAAAAGGCATAGAACTTGGCAAATACAAAAAACACCCGAGAATTGTTAAGTGTCGAAGTCACCAAAGCAGGACCTAGGGATTGTTTAAGAAGGGAAAAAAATAAAGTGAGTGTTATATTGTGGGGAGCAAAAGAACTGATGTAAAAGCTTCTATAAATATGTAGGAGAAAAAGGTATGGTGAAAATTCTTACGGTCAGAAATGGGGTAATTTATAATGGGGAACAAAGAAATGGCCAACAAATTAAACTCCTCCTTTGTTTCTGTCTTCACAAAGGAGGGCACACATAACATATCATAAGCGATGGGGCACACTGGATTTAGTGAAAAGCAATTCTGAGTTGGTAGAGAAATGATAATTTGTAAGGGCATTTGTATAGAGGTCAAAAGAGGAAGGGCCCTAATATAATTAATAATTAATATTAGTATTTAATTTTAAGGGCAATCCAAGCATTTAATTTGAAGGAGTAAGTCACTGAACAAAAGCTCAAGGCTGTGATATACTATTTCTGCTCTGTTTGGGAAGATGGACAGATTCAGTGCCAGAATATGTGTAGGTGTCTCCAGCTGCAACTCCTGGAGATGAGTTTTGGAATTGTAGCAGCAGCTGAGTTACACTGGAGGCTCTATGAGGGTGAGTATTGTAGATAGCATATACAGAATGGTCACTCTCTGTAATGTAAAACTTCACAAGCAGAAAGGGAATGGAGTCATCTGTGGCCATTTACTTGAAAAACAGATATACAGAGGAACCTCTATTATCTGAATGAGATGGGTGGGCAGTATTTTGTTTGAATAATCAATTATTCATTTAATTGGTTCAATGCCTTACCTCTGGGGCTCAGAGTTTTCTGTTAAGTCTGCTCCCTGTTCAGGAGATGAAGCAGCAGCACACCGCATGAGCCCTTGCCCCTCCCCAACCCAACCCTACCCTGTCCAACACCACCTTCCCCGACCTGCCCCGTCAACCCAGTCCAACACTGCCCCCCCCCACAAACCTGTCCAACACCACCCCTGCCTGCCCCGTCCAACACTGCCCCCAACCCCATCCAACACTGCCCCCAAACTCATCTAACAGCGCTTCCCCCATCCACCCCCAGTCCCCCCACCCACCCAAAACCATTCAACACCACCCCCCCCATCTGTCCCTACCCTTGTGCCACCGCCCTCTCTCTGGTACAGCCAGACTGGACACTAACAAGGCTGCTGCTGCTCCAAATAGTACACGCACGCACACCTTTTAGTGCAACATTTTGACAAGTTCCACCTTTGCCCTGTACAGGGCAATGTTGGAGAGATATGGGTAGAGAGGGCTGGAGGTCAGTCAATTTGAGACGGTGCCTAGGGCTCCCAGCAGTCCTGGACTGTTCTCAGCAGCCTTTCAGTAAGCCAGTTTCACTTTTAATCACTGTAAACAGAAGATGCGATTGGTGTTGTAAATATGTCTTTGATGTAATGTTTCTGTCAGGACCTCAAGATCTCCTTCAGATAATCAAGGTTCCTCTGTACTGCTTTGAATACTGTTTAGATTAGATTACTTACAGTGTGGAAACAGGCCCTTCAGTCCAACACCGACCCGCCAAAGCGTAACCCACCCAGACCCATTCCCCTACATTTACCTCTGCCCCTAACACTACAGGCAATTTAGTATGGCAAATTCACCTAACCTGCATATTTTTGGACTGTGGTAGGAAACCGGAGCACCCGGAGGAAACCCACGGAGACGTGGGGAGAATGTGCAAACTCCACACAGACAGTCGCCTGAGGCGGGAATTGAACCCAGGTCTCTGGCTCTGTGAGGCAGCAGTGCTAACCACTGTGCCACCCACAATTGAGGGCAATGACCTCTCAGAAGAAAGTGTCAGCAGCCAAATTCACTGGACCACAGTTGAGTCTACTCCATGGGCGAATTATACAGAATGAAACCAACCCTTCGGGCCAACCAGTCCATGTCAACCATAATCCCAAATTAAATTAGTCCCACCTACCTGCCTGCCTTTGGCCCATATCTCTCCAAACCTTTCTTATTCATGTAATTATCAAAATGTACCCACATTCTATACTCAAACCACTCTGTTTTTTAAAAAAAAGTTGCCCCTCATATCATTTTTAAATTCTTCTCCCCTCACCTTAAAATTATGCCCTGTAGTCTTGAAATCCCCCACTATAAGGAAAAGATACCTACCATTCACCTTATCTATACCCCTGATGATTTTAAAAACCTCCATAAAGTCACCACTCGATCTCCCATGCTCCAGTGAAAAAAGTCCCAACCTCTCCCTGTAACTGAAACTTCACATTCCTGGTAAATCTTTTATGAACCCCATCAATCTTGATAGAAAGTGTGTGAATACAGTAATTATAGTGGGTTCAATAGGAAGGGGAATAGATAGGTGTTTCTGTGGCAGCAAACAAGACTTCAAGATGATTTGTTGCTCCCTGATGCTAGGGTCAAGAATACCAGGAGCCAGCTACAAGACATTTGGAGAGGGAGGATGAACAATCATTGATTGTTGTACTAATCAGTACCAATAATATAGGTTTTTAAAAAAGGATGCAGTCATGAAAGCAGCATTTGGGGAGATAGGTAGGTAGTCAGTTGAAAAGTAAAACATCGAAGGTAGTAGTCTCAAGATTACTGCTAGTACCACATGCTGGTCAGAGTAGAAATAGCAGGATATATTAGATGAATAGATGGCTAAAGAGAGAGGGTAAGAGCGATGGTTCCAGATTCCTGGAACTTTGGGAATGGTTCTGGGTGAGGTGGGATCAAAATAAGTTGAATGAGTTACACCTGACAGGACTGAAATTGATGTCCTAGAGGTGGGAACTTACTAGAGTAGTTAGGGACGTTTAAACCAGAGGGCAGGGAGATGGGGACAGAAGAGAGGGAAACAAGGGGGGCAAAAAGAAAAAGAAAACTGATATGTAGAGCATTGAAGGGCACGAATCAAACAGGACCACAGCAAATGTGAGGGATTGGCTGTGCTGAGGGACAAGAATGTCCAAAATCTCTACTTAAGGGATGAATAAAGAGCTGTGGTGAAACGTAAAGTAGTAGGATTAATATCATGGCGTATACAAGATAATGTCTGAGTAGCATTGGAAAAATAGAAAAGTTCTAACCTAGTGTGAAGAGAATGTATATCAGTTGAGCTGTAAATTCAGACTTCTTGCCTTGGAGTTTGTGGAATCTAAGAAAACTACTTTGAGAGACTAAACAGAAATAGACTGTAAACATTCAACACAGCAGAAGTCACAAAAGAACAGTGAGTACAGTACATTGAAGATGAATGAAGATGATTTACTGAAAGTTAGGAAGCAGCAGCACAGATTTGATTGGCCTCAAGCGATAGAAGGTGTACCATGGGATGTACAAGGGTTTCAGGAGCACAAGCTGAGTTAAGTGCAAAATCAGGAGATTTTACAAAGGTGGGCTTGGTGATAGCGAGATCTGTAATTGGAAGATAATCCAGGTCAAATATGATAAGCCTGCCAAACCATTCAACAGGATCGTGGCTTATCTGTGCCCCGTCTCACCTACCCTTTCAGACCAGCTCAGCATAACTGTCAGCACCCTGATATTTCAAAATCTACCTACGTCCTCTTTAAAGACTCCACAACTCTTTACGTTAGAGAATTTCAGACATTCACTACCTTCTGGGAGAAGATGTACCTTAATATCTTGGTTTTAAATGAGAGTCCCCTTATTCAGTCATTATTTTGAGATTTCCTGTTTAATGGAAACATCTTCTCAACATCTACCCAGTCAAACCTCCTCAGAATCTTGAATTTTTCATTAAGATGATCCTTCATTCTTCCAGATACCTAATGAATAAAGATGTGTTTAGCCATTATTGATAAGCTCACCGTTTCATCCCAGGAATTAGCTCAGTTCATCTCTCTTGAACAGTCTCCAATGTTAGTAAATCCTTTTTTTAAAGGCAGAATCAACACCACACAGAAAACACCAATTGTGGCCTAACAACACCCTATACAATTGTAACAAGACTTCATGAGTACAAAATACACATGCCCTAGTAATAAATTCCTTTTTCTTTCTTGATTACTTGTTACATCTGCACAGTAACCCTTTATGCTTCGTGCATAAGATCTTCCAAATCCCTTTATGTTGCACTTTTTTTGCATTTCTACATTAAACTCCCTCTGCTAAGATTTTACCCACTCTCAACTTATTTTATCCCCTTGCAGATTTCTGATGTCCATATCGCAACATGTCCTCCCACCTATTTTATATCACCAGCAAATTTGAATATTGTGCCCTTTCCTCTAAGACTCTATAGATAGTAAGCTCTAGGACTGATCTTTGTGGCATTCCGAAGTTCCACCTCTCCAACCTGAAAAAGGCCCGTTAATCTAAACTCTGCCTTCTGTACATTAACCAGTCGTCATCCATGCTAATACATTACCCCCAATGCCATGAGCATCTACCTTGTACCACTGTCATGTGGCACCTTATCCAGTTCCCTTTGGAAATCCAAACACAGTACATTTACAATTCCCCTTTATCATCCTGCTTGTCCTATCCTCATAGAACTCTAGCACTTTGTCAAACAAGAATTCCCATAACAAAATGTTTATGTTCAGTTGCATTAAGGTTTGCTAAATATCTTGCTGTGTTTTTCCTTGATAAGACTCCCAACACTATTCCTACGACGTGTTAGGCTACCAGGCCTGTAGGTGTCTGCTTCCTGTATTCTGCTATTGAACAAGGGCATCACGTGTTCTGTTTTCTAATCCACTGGAACCCTCATGGTATCAAGTTAGGTCTGGAATGTTTCGACCAATACCTCTACTATTTCTGCAGCCATTTCCTTTAAAGACAATGCCTTGGGGTCATGTATGTTGTCTGCCTTTTATCCTGTTGATTTGTAAAATAATTTATTGTTATGACAGAGACTATTTCAAGATCTTTCCTCCCATTAGCACCTTGCTTATCTGTTATCAACAGAATGTTTGTAGTGTCTTCCAACGTGAAGGATGATGCAAAATATTGGTTTAAGTTATCTGCCATTTCCTTATACTCCATTATCAATTTTCCACCCTCTTGGTTGCTATGTTCAATCAGGTCTCAATTTCCTTGCTTGTCCTATTTTAAGCCAAAGCAATTTAGTGGGCACGTATGTTTTGAACTGACAAGGTGTAAGAGCTAACATAATTAATGCCTTTTGAATATATTTTACTTGTGTCCTTTTGTTAGCATTATTTGTTTTAATTCAAACCATTTCTGAACTTACAAGTTGTAATTCCGCTTTGCTAGGTGCGGAGTTCTAAGAGTTGCATCTCCCAATTATGCCAAGCTGGCAGTGGATGAAATGAATGGAAAAGAATACCATGGGAAGCCAATTAAAGTTCATCTGGCAAAAATCTCAGGAGATCATATGTTATCTGTACTTAAAAATCATTCACAACCATTGTTAAATGTGCGCACGCTAAAAGACCATGTTATAAAGGACACCAACATCAAAGGAAAAAGTCAGTCTGAGCCTTGTAATCCTCCATTATCAACAAGAGTTCTTAACGCAGCCTCTCATAAGGTATTGAAAGCAGAAATTTGCTGTTATGCTACAATAGATAACCATGTTAAAGATTAAGTGAATTCAGTTTTATATCTGTGCATGTGCACTTTCATGGTGAAGGGCATTGAACATTGGAAAGAATGCTACTGGACAACAAACCTTTAATTTAGTTATCATGTTTAAATAATGGAGCAATCTAGGGAAATAATTATAAGCTTGGATAGTAAGGCAAGCTGAAGTGTCAAATTGTGACTTCAAACTGCACAGATCCATCAGAGGCTCATAACCACCTGAACAAATATTTTTTTAATAGGTGGATGCAAAGCTGCTTTAACCATTTAGATCATATCCAAGAGATGACCTGTGGAATTTCTTTTTGCATTGACCTCCTTATTTGGATTGCCAATAGCATGAATCCCAGGAAGACATGAGGAGGACTGTCCCCTTTCCTCCAACAGTTTGGCAACAACTCCCCGCCCAAACCTCTTATGGAGAAGCGGCCCTAATTTTCTCTCCGAGAGTTGCTCATCCTGACCTAGGATTCCAATACCTCTGGGAGCAAATCTAAGTATTTAAAAGATGGGCACGGAGAGGGATCAGACTACTAGTAATTAATGACCCTAGAATCCTTAAGGGCATGTGTGTTGTCATTGCAATTTTGAGTCTTTATTCAAGGCTGGACAATGGGATTGGAAAGTTAGTGGCTATATTGGACTGACATTGATGAGGTGGCCTGAAGGGCCTTTTGTTGTGTTGTAGATCTCTATAATTCTAGTCCTTAATATATCAGATAATATGTGTTCATTTTTAGTATTGTGTTTTAATCCTTTGGTATATCACAAGCATATCTTTAAATGCTAAGTATCCCTTAGATCATCCAGTATTGCTAGATGTGCCAAACGCATACCAAAATGTCAAAAGAAAAATATTACTTCAGGATATGTCATTTTCTTAATAGCATATTACTTAGCTGTCGTAGAAAATCCCTCATCTACTTTTCGTGTGTTACCAGATTAAC
The DNA here is from genome assembly GCF_047496795.1 of Chiloscyllium punctatum. Taxonomy (NCBI): domain Eukaryota; kingdom Metazoa; phylum Chordata; class Chondrichthyes; order Orectolobiformes; family Hemiscylliidae; genus Chiloscyllium; species Chiloscyllium punctatum. The sequence goes on from NC_092748.1 coordinate 21,877,585, forward strand.
AGAAGGAAATACAAACAGATGCAGTGTGTACAGGACATTCCCACAGCAATAGGGACATTCATTCCTGCAAATTCTGCTAATTTAAGTAGCTTTAACAAACTGATGAAGACTCTCTTGGAAATGCATCCTGAAGCAAACAGGTCAGAAAAAAAAATAAGTTTTTCTTGTAATTAAATATCTAATCAGGAGCAAGTTGTCTGCAGTGCATTCATAAATACCTATAAAATCTGCTCATCTGAAGTGATTCTCTTTTGCAGGGCTCATATTATTTCATAAAAATTTACCCTGCGTTATACTTTTAAGTGGTACTTTGAACATGTTATTTCATTAATGAATTATGCTTAATTTATATAGATATGCGATAGTCTGAGCTGTAAGAATTATTTGGTGTCCTGCTTTATGTTTAATATTTCCATGCAAAAAAAAAAATGGGTTCTTCAATGTTCTTAGCACAGGTTTTAATTTAAAAATGATAAGACAAAACTTTCCAAATTCCCCCATCCCCCTTGAAGTTACTCGTTTTCAGGGGTTCCGCTGTACAGGAATGACAGTGCGCTTAGGATCATCAAACTTATCAGGTGAACCTAAAAGGCATAGTTTGGTCAGGCTGTTTAACTTTGGTGTCATCACTGCCACATCTAGTTCAGTTCTTGTTTGATGCCCAGGTGAATCACAGTCTGGTGTCCAGAAATGGGATCCCTGGCTTAATTTTCCCCTCCTCTAGTACATTGTACTCTTAGGTTATAGCTGAGGTGAGCCAACACAGCACACATTGGCCTGTAACCTTCTGATTTGAATGCCTTAAGCGCACATTGACCTTAGTACTTGAACGTTTAAGGGAAACAAAATGCAGCCTATATTATAGGGTCAAAGTCAGAAGTCACACAACACTAGGTTATAGTCCAGCAGGTTTATTTGAAATCACACAAGCTTTCGGAGAGCAACCCCTTCATCTTTCCAACACCAGCACCTCCACATTATACTTTATTAGGATGGAATGTAGTACATTATTTCAACAGTGCATTCATCTGAGATTATAGTTTAATTGAGTGTTTTCATGTTATTTCATTGTTATAATTTATGTTTTGAATTGTGTTTAGGAATGATATTGTTCAAGCACTGAAGGAAGTGAAATCAAATAACAAGGGATTTCTGAGTGGCCTGGCTCTAAACACAATTGTACAACTGGCTTCTGCTATCTTGAAAAGGCATTTGTCTGCAAATAACAAAGAATAAAGAGTATGTTATCATTGTATCTTACCATTGATGTTAAATTGAAATAATAAAAGATACATTGAATATATTATGCCTTTAATCCTGAGGTTGGTGTGAAACCTATTTATGTCAAGTGCAAAGTGGACTTACTGGAGACCTTCAATGAAAAGTGAATTGTCGTGTAAAACAGGCTGCTGTCACGATCCCATTTTACACTGTTGGTGTAAATTCATTTCATCCCTGTTTGTCATATATAATTACGTTAACTGTCTACATGTTTTAGCACTGATCAGTGATCCAAATGTGGTTTGGTGCTTTAAAAGCCTCTTCTATTTACCAAAACCGAATCACCTCCTTGAGCTCTGGGAAGACAACATTGACTTGGCTTTCTGCAATAATTGTTGAATGGAAGTTGCTTCTCCAGAGTAACGAGTATCCAGAGTCAGGCATTCTGGTCGTAGCTGTCCAGCTGATGGATTGTGTCCGAGACTGCATGAAGCTATCATTAAATTATCTGCCAGTACCTACACTTACAGAGTAGTGTAAGACAAGGGATTTAATAAGGCGTCTTTCTCTTGTCATATGAGTTTATGTCTCGAGCTTCTCCAGTCATTGACTACTGTAGGTACTGAGTGCTCTGGCAAAGTAAAACCAGTTACAAATCAGTTTAGCAAATTCTCATGACTGAACAATTACAGAAATTCCAGAATAGTTTTTCTCGTTACTGTGACAAATAACAAAACTAAAATATTCACACTACTTCCTTTTTGATCAGATTCTATCCCAGAAATCTAACCACCACTATCTTAATTCCCATTTTAGGCCAAATCTAATTTCTAATAGCCATTGTTAGATCCAGCTTACTGTGGACGTGAACATTCTTGTAGTATTGTTCATTTTGACTTCAAGAAACAGAATGTAACCAGACTCTCTCGGCCCCCAGCCCTGTTAATCTCAAATAATAATTTGAAATCTAATGTTGAACTTGCTTTCATGCACCTTCTTACATCTGTAACCCAGTATGTCTCGCTCTGACTAAACACCCTATGATCTGTACGACCTTGTATGTTAGGATTGACCTGTACTGCTCTCAAAACAAAACTTTTCACTGTACTAAGGTGCATGTGACAACAATAAATTAAATCAAATCAAATCAGTCACAGAATTATGTAACATAATAGTTGTGCAGCCATTACGTCTGTGCCACTAATCCAAACTATGGACAAATGTGAATAAGGCTAAGTTAATACTGAATTGTCCAAATTACTTTTTCCTGCTTAAGGTAGTTTGTGCAAACCTAATCACCGCAAGCCGTATTTTTAGTACTGTTGCCCTACTAATTTAATCTGCAGTCAATTCTGCTATAACACTTGTTTCTTCAATGTGAATTGGCCATAAATCGATTGAAGAAATTAAACCGCAATTTGTAGAAGACAAACTTTCCTTATCTGTATTGACTATAGCACAATTCCGGTCCCATTGGTTTACACAGTGCTGTTATTGCACAATTATTTTGTAAAGGAGGGTCACACGGGAACGGAACTATCGAATTATACAAGAACAGATTGTATTGAAAGATAGATTTAATTTTTAACTGGTAACCTGTTATATTTTCTTTATTTTGTACATGAGCTGTAGGCATCTCTGATAGGCCAGCATTTATTGCCCCTTGAGAAAGTTGAATAGCTGCAATCTTTGTAATGTTGGTACATCAGAGGAGGTGTTAATTAGAGTTCCAGGATTTTGACCCAGCAACAATGAAGGCTTGGCCATATACTTCTGAGTCAACGTAATGCATGACTTGTAAATAATAATGTTCCCTACTACCTTTGTTCGTCGTAGTGCTAGAGATCATAAGTTTAGAAGGTGCTGCTGAAGAAAATTTTTCAACTTTATGGAGTGCATTTCTTTGTTCATTTGTAGAATGAGGAATTGAAAGCAGGGCCAGTATTTATTACCCATCTCCAGTTGCCTTTGAGAAAAAGGGAATGAACTACCTTCTTGAACTACTGTAAACCAATTGGTGTAGGTAGATCCACTATGCCTATAAACGCAAATTATTGTGGATGCTGAAAATATGAAACAAACAGAAAATGCTGGAGAAACTCAGCAGATTTGACAAGAAATAGTTAATTTTTTCAGACTTGTTTGACTGTTATTCAGAACTGAAAGATGTTGTAAAATAGTTTTTTTTTGCCTCTCTCAAAAATATAAAAAAACTTTTCAGTTCTGAAGAGACAGACCAGACTCAAAACATTAACTCTGTTTCTTTCCATAGATGTTGCCGGATGTACTGAATTCTCCTGCATTCTGTGTTTGTTCCATAAGATCTTTTGAAAGGATAACCCAGGATTTTACCCAGTGACATTGAAGAAACCGCAATATATTTCCAAGTCAAAAATGGTGAATTATTTGGAGGGGAACTTGCAAGGGGTTATGATTCCGTGTATCTGATGCATTTGTCTTTCTAGACAATAGTAGTCATACTTTTGGTCGAAGCCTGAGTAAATTTCTGCAGTGCTTGTAAATGGTACACACTGCTGCTACTGAGCATTGGTAAATGTTTGTGGCTGTGATGCCGGTCAAACAAACTGTTTTGTCGTGGATGCTGACAAGCTGCTCCAATATTATTGGAGCTGTTGTCATCCAAGCAATTGGAGAAAGTTCTGACACAGTGCTGACTTGAGGGATATGGGCCAAGTGCTAGCAAACTGAATTAGATTTGGCTAGGATATCTGGTTGGCATGGACGAGTTGGACCGAAGGTCTTTTTCCTTGCTGTACATCCCTATGACTCTATGACTTGCGCCTTGTGGATGGTGGGTAGACTTTGAGGAGTCAGGAGATGAGTTACTCAATGCAAAGTTCCTTTCCCCTGTCCTGCTTTTGTGGCAGTATGTTTTAATCACAAGCCCGGTTTCATTTCTGTTTGGTGGTAGCACCCTAGGATGTAGATAGGTTAAGAGTTGTTACTACACGTGGTGCTCCAGTGGATGAGGGAATGAATACTTAACATTGTGCATTGGTGCCAATTAGGAGATCTGTTTTGCCTTTGATGGCATTGGTTACCTTCAGTGTTAATGGAGCTGCACTCATCCTGGTAAATGGGGGGGGTTCTACTTCATTCATCATGTATGATTTGTAGATAGTGGACAGGCTGTCGGAATTCAGAAAATGAGGCCACAGAATGCCTGGTCTCTGACTTGCTGTTCAAAATATTTTTATTGTACCTTGTCTAAGTAATTTTGTGGTTGGTAGTTAATCTTCATGATAATGCTGGTAAGAGAATCAGTTATGGCAATGTCATTAATTGTCAAGAAATAATGATTGGATTCTCTTTTGTTAGGATGGTCATTGTTGGCTCTTGATTGCTATCAACATTAATTATCCCAAACCTGAACATTGTCTAGGTCTTGCTGCATTATCTGTGATGTTGTGAATGGAGCCAAACATTATAATCATCTGTGAATATTGGATTTTGATGGAAGGAAAATCATTGATGAACAGTTGAAATTGTTTGGGCCTTTCTGCTGCCCTAAGTATCTCCTAGAGTGATGTCTTAGGACTGAGATGATTTGACTACAACTTCTTTGTGCTCATGACTCCAGCCAACTGGTGAGTTTTGTTGAGATTCCTGTTGATTTCAGTTTTACCAGGATAGTTTGATGCCACACTCTGTCTTTAGTTGTGATCCTGGTGGAACCCAATTGGGGATCAGTGAGCTGGTTATGGATGAGTAAGTGTAATTTGTCCATACTATCAGTAACATCTACTGCTTTTCTGATTGAGAGAGTAGATTGATAGGATGGTAATCTGCTGATTTGAATTTGCCTTTCTATTTATGGCCACTTTTACATATTGTTGTGTGCTGGTGTGATAGCTATATTGGAACAGCTTGGCTCGAGATGTAGCAAGTTCTCAAGCACCACATCACAGCAACAAAGATTGGCTTGGGAGAGTGTACGACACTGATTCACAGTCAGGATAGTTTGGCTAAGTATTTATTATGAAACTAGGTTACAGTGACCATTTTACACTACTTCTAGTATAGAAGATTAAGGAGTGATTTCAACTCTTTCGATGGCTGGGTGTCAGTGTATAGAAGCAGGAAAGGTTAATAAGTTGCTAAAGGAATGAGAGTTTGATGGTACTAAAGACAGAAATAGTGATACATTAGATGGGAATAAATTAAAATAGATTGCAATTAAGGAGCTTGAAGATATGCTCAGGAATGATAGAGGAAGTATCAACTAGGATATCGCTAAAGTAAAGGGAAAGGATAAGGTGCAAATTGTTCAGGAAATTTTCTTGACCAGTATAATCTCAATCCAACTAGGGAGCATGTATTGCTGAAATTGATGCTGAAAAAGATGCTGAAAAATGTGGAGGACTGAATGGATCAGTGTCTGTGGGGGAATGTGTGTAAAAAGAATAATTGTGTGTTATAAGGTAAGGTGGTCAAGAAGGCACATGGCATGCTTGCCTTCATGCATTGGCATATAATGGACAAATGAATCATTTCCATTGGAGTTACAATAAAAAAAGGATGACCGCATGCTTTCAGTCAGAGCAAAGAATATAAAAATTGGCAAGTTGAGTTGCAGCTGTATAGAACTTTAGTTAGGCTACATTTGGAATATTGCGCACATTTCTGTTTGCCATAATATCAGAAGGGTATTGGAGGCTTTGGAGCTGGTATAGAAAAAGTTTACCAGGATGCTCTCTGGTTTGGAGGGAGAAATCCCTCTTGTCTTCACTTAACACCCCACCAGTCTCCGCATCCAACACATCATCCTTAAACACTTCTGCCAACTCCAACTAGAACCCACCACCAAGAACATCTTCCCCTCCCCACCCCTCTCTGCCTTCTGCAAGAACCAGTACCTTCGGTCCTTGGTTTACTCCACTCTACCTACTGACTCCCTACGTGCTGTTCTATATGAATCAGCCTGCAGAGAAAATATCCAAACCATTTTTGATCATGTCCTTTCTAGCAGTTTCCTAAGGTCAGTTAGTTCATGACACATTAAGAATTTATTTGGAAGTTTACTGAATAAATATCCATCCTTTCCAGTTACTACAATCCCGTAGGTTGCAAGAACTCTGTTACATTGTTAATTTTTATGAGAAATGAAATGTTAGTAATGCATTTGGATAAAAGTTAGTGGTACTTGAATGTCTATTTTGATCTGTTTTTCAGTATTTGGAGAAGAGGACAACCTGCAGAAATGTTTTTGGAAACCCATTCCAGACTTCTTTCAAGCATGAGATATTTGCTTATTTCATTTCATTTTGCAGTAAATCTGTTACTTATTGAGTAATGGACAAGAACGTCTGTTGCTGCAATGCTGCATTTATTACACAGGGCACTTTCAACCTGCCAATTCATTGCATTTGTTAAACTTTTTTGAGCTTCTGTTTTGTGAAAAAGTTAAATAAATTGATGAGAAGCCTTTCCTCTCTCAGGTCTGCTGAAATATATGAATTGGGAAGGCAGTGATATTGTATGTTTTAACTTGCATTCAAAGATGTGAATTAGTAAGTACATCAAACTAGTTGATCCTGAGTAGCATAAATACTTTTGCATGAAGAATGGTGCTTGTCTAAGATACTACACTATGTATGCTTGACGTCTAATAAAGTATCTTAACAAGGATCAATGCCTTCAGGACCGTAGGATGCTGAGGTGAAGTGGATAGTGTGGTGAACAATTAAACAAATGTAACAGAATACCTTCAGTAGTTTGTGTTAATCTTTTATATGCATAGCTATATTAATCATAGCCTAGTGTAATGGGAAAATGTAATAACTTAATTTTTGCGTAGATACTAGTGAACCAGGTCACTGTACAGTTGCTAACATTGTAATTAGACAAAAAATTATTCGAAAAAAATGCTAGGTCATCATCCTCCCCAAATTCAACTTAGTACTTAAGAGTACATGAGGTGAATAGCATAGATGCACTTAAAAGAGAAGTTAGACAAAAACATGAGAACAAGGTATATTGACAGCATGAGATGAAGAAAAGTGAGAGGAAGCTTATCTGGAGCATAACCCTGTTATGCTGAATAGTCTGTTTCCATGATGCAAATACTCTAAATTAGTCACATTGCCCATAGATTTTATGTTTTTTTTGCAGAGCTGTTCATCATGCTCTGTCTTCAGAGCTGTCAGTTTTCTTCAATCTTTCCATTTTTGATAGAAGCCCATTCTGTAGGGTGTTTAAATATATTACTCCTACAAAACACAAAATTTAAGTGTACACAAAGATCCTGGAGGTGTGTACTTCTCAGTCTCAAAATGTTATTTGGATGAAATAGTAAATGTTCCTGGAATAATGATCTGCTGGGTTAAGAATGCATGAGTATTACATTTCTGGTCAATAGTATTTGTTTTATTGGAATGTTAGGGAGTTTAAAATGGCACTATTGGAATATTGTTATGACTTCCTTTAATAAACATGTTTTATATAAAAGAATAGCAGAAGTATTGAGGAATAAAATAAACTGTGGATGCTGGTGATCTGAAGAGAACAAAATGAAATTACTGAGAAACTCAACAGTTCTGGCAACATCTATGAAGAGAAAATAGTTAACATTTCAAGTACAGTGACCCTACATGAGAAAATAGAAGATGATTATTTAAAGATAATAAAAGGAGGGTTGGAACTAATTAAGGACCAAAAAGGGATCTGTGTATTGATTCAGAGGTAAATATTGAGATACAAAATGCGTGTCGTGCACCTTCCTTTGCCAATGAGAAAATACTGTCAAATCATAGAGAGAGTAGAGTATTGCAAGGGATTAAAAATTGTTAAAATAGTCACATTAGAAAGGCTGGTCGTATTTAACATTGATAAGTCATCAGGGGTCAGGTTAGATTCATGGAAGATTTCTGAGGACTGTAAGAGGAAAATGGGAGAAGTACTGGTCATAATCCATAGAACCCCTACAGTGTGGAAACAGACCCTTCGGTCCAGCAAGTCCACACTGACCCTCCGAAGAGTAACACACCCAGGTCCATTCCCCTACCCAATTATCCTATGTTTACCCCTGACTAATGCACTTAATCTATACATCCCTGAATACTATGGGCAATTTAGCATGGCCAATTCACCTACCCTGCACACATTTGGATTATGGGAGGAAACCGGAGCACCCAGAGGAAGCCCATGCAGGCACAGGGAGAATGTGCAAACACCACACAGTCACCTGAGATTGGAATCAAACCCAGGTCTCTGGTGCTGTGAGGCTGCAGTGCTAACCACTGTGCCACCCCAATAATCTTCCAATCCCCCCTTAGATCTTGGGAATGGTACCAAATGACGAAAAGACATCGAAGCAGAATTAGGTCATTTAGCCCATGAGTCTGTTCTGCCATTCGATCATGGCTGATATGTTTCTCATTGCCATTCTCCTGCCTTCTTGCCATAATCCTTCATCCACTTACCATTCAATAAGCTTTCTCTGTTTTAAATACACTCTGACTTGACCTCCACAGCTTTCTGCAGCAGAGTCCCACAGATTCACCACCTCTGCTTGAAGCAACTCTATTTCACCTCACTTGTAAAGGTGCATCCTTCACTCTGAGACTGTGCTATTAGTGGAAACATCTCTATTTTCACTGTATGCAGGTCTGTTGTTGATCTGTAAGTTTCAATGAGATTCCACCTTTGTCCTTCTAAACATTGAGTACGGACCCAGAGTCTTCAACCACTCCTCAGATTACAAGCCCTTCATCCCCAGGATTATTCTTGTAAACTTCATCTGAACTCCAACCAATGTCAGCACATCCTTCTTTAGATATGGGACCCGAAAACACACACCATATTACAAATGTGGTCTGACCAGAACTTTGTATAGCCTCAGCAGTATGTTTCTGCTCTTATATTCTAATCCTCTTTAAATTAATGCTAAGATTGCATTTGCCTTTGCAACTGCCACCTGCACCTACATGAGTCTGGAAAAACACAGCAGGTCAGGCAGCATCCGAGGAGCAGGATGCATCTACATGTTAACCTCCCCTAACTGCACCTACATGTTAACCTCAACAGAATCTGGAACTAGGACTCCCAAATACCTTAGTGCTTGAGATTTTTGTGTTTTTCCCTATTTAGAAAATAGTCTGTTACTGTTTTTCCTACCAAAATGCCATAACCTCTCACTTTGCCACATAATATTCCATCTGCTACTTCTTTGCTCACTGCCCAAGCCTGTGTAAGTCCTTCTGCATCCTTCCTGCTTACTCAACACGAACTGTTCCTCCAACTATCGTGTCATCTGTAAACGTAGCAATAATGTCCTCAGTTGCTTCACCCAGATTGTTAATGTTGTCACAACACTGACCCCTGTGAACTCCAATGGTCACCAGCTGCAGTTAGAGAAAGATCTCTTTATTCCTACTGTCTGACTTCTGTAAGTCAACCAGTACCATGTGACTAACACCATGGGCTCATATTTCATTTAGTAGCCTCCTGTGTGGCACCTTGTCAAAGATGTTCTGAAAATCCAAATAGATCACTGGCTCTCTCCTTTCTCCAGCTTATTTGTTACCTCTTCAAATAATTCAAACAGATTTGTCAAGCATGTTATTCCATGAGGAAGCCATGCTGACTCAGCCATATTTTACCAAGCATTTGCAAGTACTCCTTAATAATGGAGTGTAAAATCTGACCAAGGTATGACTAACTGGCCTATAGTTTCCTGTCATCTGCCTCCCTTCATTAAAGAGGGCTGTTACTTTATAGTCATTTTCAACTTTCTTGCGACCCGACCCCACCCCCCCTCCCCCCCACTCCAGTGATTCCTGAAGGATCACCACCAGTCTCCTCAGGCACCTTCAGAACTCTAGGGTGTAGTCCACCCAGTTCAATTGATTTTATCCAGCTTCAGACCTTTCAGCTTCCCCAGCACCATCTTAGTGATGGCCACTACATTCACTTTTACCTCCTGAATCTGTTGAAGTTATGGTATGCTGCTGGTGTCTTCCACTGTGAAGACTGATGCAATGCACCTATTTAGTTCCTCTGCCATTTCTTTGTTTCCCGTTCCTGCTGCTTTTTCCAGTGGTGAAATGCCTACTGTTGTCTCTCTCATCTTTTAGATATCTAAAAAAAGTATAATCTTTTATATTACTAGATAGCTTACTGTCAGTTCATCGTCTGCCTTTTTTTTAAAAGCTATCTTTGGCTGATTTTCAAAATCCTCTGGCTTCACACTAATCTTCATCACATTGCATGCTTTTCCTTTTGCTATTATGCTGTCCCTGACTTCCCTTATCGGCCACAATTGCCTTGTCCTTCCTTTACTATGTTTCTTCCTTGGGATGAATTCCTGCCGTGCTTCTCGAATTGTCCCCAGAAACTCCCATTACTGTTCCATTGTCTTTCCTCTAAGAGGAGGGGCTCCCCTTCTAATCAACTCTGGATAGCCCCGAAGTCTTTGAACATTACATAATTATAATACCTTGACATCTAATTCCAACTTCTGCACCTTAAACTGCAGGTGAATTCTATTATGGTCACTGCCTCATTGTGGTTCTTTCCCTTTTAAGCTCCTAATTAACTCTGCCTCATTACAAATCACTAACTCCAGAATTGCCTGATCCATGATGGGCTGTACCAAAAGTTCCTCCAAAAAACCATCTTCTAGACATTCCATGAATTCCTTGTCTCAAGCCTACACGCACATTGAAATTTCGCATGATTATTGTAGTGCCTTCCTTTACATGCCTTTTCTATCATCTGATTTATTTTCTTCCCCACATCCTGACTAATGCTAGGAGGCCTGTGCAGAGCTCTCATCACTGTCTTTTTTCTGTTGTGGTTCCTCAACTCTATCATTTCCTGTATTTAATGCCACTCTTACCATTGAAAGGTCTTTCATCAAGACACCCCCATCTTCCTCTTCCTATCAGCTTGTCCTTTTGACAGGATGCATATCTTTGGATATTTATTCCCCAACCCTGATCCTGTTATAATCACATCTTTGTGATTATCTATGTATGATCACAGCATCAGACCTGATAATTTCAATCTGTTCTACAAGTTCATTTGTCTTGTTTCATATGTTGTGTACATTATTCTCATCTGCTGTGGCTGAAGTTAGATCTGTGGCCCTTTTCAAACTCTCAGTTCTATGATATGTTTTGGAAACTTTAAAAACCTTGAACGAGACCCTTCCCCAGAGTTGAAACACTTCTTTGACATAATGTTTCTATCAGGACCTTGAGATCCCCTTCAGATAATCTGATATTTGGATAATTGATATTCGGATAATTGAGGTTCCTCTGTATAGTGGTCTCTCAGGCCCTTAATTGGAGTCCCATGTTATCCTCACAATGATATATTTAAATCACTGCCCACAAGACTTTCTGATCTTTTTCAAAAAAAAGTTATTTCAGAATTGACCAAAATCCCTCTACTTCTACTTGAAAATGTAACTTGCAACTTTTATAATTGCAATAATGAAATAATCGCTTTCATCAATAAGGTATGGAGGAGCCGGTATTGGACTGGGGTGGACAAAGTTTAAAAAGTCACACAACACCAGGTTATAGTTATTTATGGTTGTGACAATCACCTGATGAAAAAGCAGCGCTTCAAAAGCTAGTGCTTCCAAATAAAGGTGTTGGACTGTAACCTGGTATTGTGATTTTTAACACGATTAGCAAGGTGTTGTATGTTGGTGGGAAGAATGAGGAGAGCCAATATGTATTTGTAGAACTAATTGATAGTGGCATGGTGGATTGGAAAAATAACTTTAAAAGCCCGTAAGATCATGTGTTTTATTGAGGCACAGAAATTAGTTTCTACCCTTTAGTTTGAGAAGTGAGTTGACCACTTGATGATATGTTCCTGACTTCAGAATGGCAGCACTTTCATGTGGAATTTTAGTCTTCAAGAGTTGTATATGATCTGAATGTGGGCCTACCACCTCCCAATTAAAATCATTTTGGAACAGAGGTATGTGGATGCCAAGACCAGCAGGTTAGAAGGCTGGGACATAGTTCCACTTCTAATCAAGTTAATGGTTTTTAAAGCTCTGCACCTCATCATATCCTGCATGTCCCACCTGCCTCATAGTCCCTCATTCTCCCATATCTGCACCATTTATCCATGCCCATTAACCTAGACTCCAGCACATACAGACCATACATAAAGTCTTTGTAATGTTTGGGGGTTAAAAATAACCAGCAGGCATTCAAGTTCCTCTTAAAATAATCACCCTGTTAGAATCCCTTAGAATTGTCAATCAATCAAACTCAACCATTGAAATTCTCCCTAAAAAGGTCATCTGAAGTACACCCTATCTTTCAAAATAAACAAACTGTGTTCAAACATCAATTCAAAGATATACTGTTCTCATCAGCTCGAAGGCTATCAAACAAAGCACGATCCCCTCAGCTCTGTCAGTATCTCGTGCTGAGATACTCTTAACTCTATTAATGGTGATTGGAGCTCAGACATGCATTCATAATGAAATTGCATCTCTCAATTGGGTCAACAAATCAGGGTGAATAGATGTATCCATTTTGTCTGATGCCCTCATTATGAATGCCTACCACAGTATTGAATGGGAAAGACCTTGAACCACATGATAGTTAAAAAGTATTAAGGTAGCTAAGTCCCTGGGTCCTGATGAGATCAATCCCAGAATATTGAGGGAGGCAAGAGAGCAAATTGCTTGAGCATTGGCCAAAATCTTTGTACCCTCTTTGGCCACAAGCTGAGGTCTCAGAGGACTGGAGAAGAACCAATTGTTTAAGAAGAGTAGTAGGGATAGTCCAGGAAATTACTAGCCTGTGAGCCTTAAGTCAGTGGTCAGGAAATTATTGGAAAATATCCTCCAAGGCAAGATCTATATGCATTTTAGAAGCAAATAGACTTAGTGATCGACAACACGGTTTTGTGCAGGGGAGGTTGTGTCTTACTAACTTGATCGAGTTTTTTGAGGAGGTGATGAAGATGTTTGTTGAGGGAAAAACAGTTGATGTTGTCTATATTGACTTCTGTGAAGCCTTGACAAGTTCCCTCATGGCAGACTAGTGCAAAAGGTGAAGTCACATAGTATCAGGTGAGCTGCAAGTTGGATAAAGAATTGGCTTAGTCATAGGAGACAGAGGGTAGTGGTGGAAGGTTCCTTTTTGGAATGGAAGGTTGTGACGAGTGGTGTTCCACAGGGATCAGTGTTGTGACCTCTACTGTTTGTGATCTGCATAAATTAGACATTACATGGCACATATATAGTACTAATAGCCATATTCATTCAACAAGCATTGGCCCAGATAACCATTAGCCCTTTACATCTAGTGGTATTACCATTGCTGAGTTTTCCTCCCCCAATGTTTTGGGGGCAACCATTGATCAGAAATTGAACAGATACTGGATTAGTGGTGCTGGAAGAGCACAGCAGTTCAGGCAGCATCCAAGTAGCTTTGAAATCGACATTTCGGGCAAAAGCCCTTCATCAGGAATAAAGGCAGTGAGCCTGACGCATGGAGAGATAAGCTAGAGGCGGGTGGGGGTGGGGAGAAAGTAGCATAGGGTACAGTGGGGGAGGGGATGAAGGTGATAGGTCAGGGAGGAGAGGGTGGAGTGGATAGGTGGAAAAGGAGATAGGCAGGTAGGACAAGTCCGGACAAGTCATGGGGACAGTGCTGAGCTGGAAGTTTAGAACTAGGGTGAGGTGGGGGAAGGGGAAATGAGGAAGCTGTTGAAGTCCACATTGATGCCCTGGGGTTGAAGTGTTCCGAGGCGAAAGATGAGGCGTTCTTTCTCCAGGTGTCTGGTGGTGAGGGAGCGGCGGTGAAGGAGGCCCAGGACCTCCATGTCCTCGGCAGAGTGGGAGGCGGAGTTGAAATGTTGGGCCACGGGGCGGTGTGGTTGATTGGTGCGGGTGTCCCGGAGATGTTTCCTAAAGCGCTCTGCTAGGAGGCGCCCAGTCTCCCCAATGTAGAGGAGACCGCATCGGGAGCAATGGATGTAATAAATGATATTAGTGGATGTGCAGGTAAAACTTTGATGGATGTGGAAGGCTCCTTTAGGGCATTGGATAGAGGTGAGGGAGGAGGTGTGGGCGCAGGTTTTACAGTTCCTGCGGTGGCAGAGGAAAGTGCCAGGCTTGGAGGGTGGGTTGTAGGGAGGCGTGGACCTGACCAGGTAGACACGGAGGGAATGGTCTTTGGGGAAGGCGGAAAGGGGTGGGGAGGGAAATATATCCCTGGTGGTGGGGTCTGTTTGGAGGTGGCAGAAATGTCAGCGGATGATTTGGTTTATGCGAAGGTTGGTAGGGTGGAAGGTGAGCACCAGGGGCGTTCTGTCCTTGTTATGGTTGGAGGGGTGGGGTCTGAGGGCGGAGGTGCGGGATGTAGACGAGATGCATTGGAGGGCATCTTTAACCACGTGGGAAGGTAAATTGCGGTCTCTAAAGAAGGAGGCCATCTGATGTGTTCTGTGGTGGAACTGGTCCTCCTGGGAGCAGATCCGGCGGAGGAATTGGGAAAATGGGAGGGCATTTTTGCAAGAGGTAGGATGGGAAGAGGTGTAATCCAGGTAGCTGTGGGAGTCGGTGGGTTTGTAAAAAATGTCAGTGTCAAGTTGGTCGTCATTAATGAAGATGGAGAGGTCCAGGAAGGGGAGAGAGTTGTCAGAGATGGTCCAGGTAAATTTAAGGTCAGGGTGGAATGTTGATGTTGATGAATTGTTGATGAATGGTGAAGTTGATGAATTGCTCAACCTCCTCGCGGGAGGACGAGGTGGCACCAATGCAGTCATCAGTGTAGCGGAGGAAGAGGTGGGGAGTGGTGCCAGTGTAATTACGGAAGATCAACTGCTCTACGTAGCCTAACAAGGAGACAGGCATAGCTGGGGCCCATACGTGTGCCCATGGCTACCCCTTTGGCCTGGAGGAAGTGGGAGGATTCAAAGAAGAAATTGTTAAAGGTGAGGACCAGTTCAGCCAAACGAATGAGAGTGTCGGTGGAAGGGTGCTGTTGGGGACGTCTAGAGATGAAAAAACGGAGGGCTTGGAGGCCCTGGTCATGGCAGATGGAGGTGTAGAGGGATTGGATATCCATGGTGAAGATGAGGCATTGGGGGCCAGGGAAACGGAAGTCTTGGAGGAGGTGGAGGGCGTGGGTGGTGTGTCAAACGTATGTGGGGAGTTCCTGGACTAGGGGGGATAGGACAGTGTCGAGGTAGGTAGAGATGAGTTCAGTCGGGCAGGAGCATGCTGAGACAATGGGTCGGCCAGGGTGGTCAGACTTGTGGATCTTGGGAAGGAGGTAGAACCGGGCAGTGCGGGGTTCCTGGACTGTGAGGTTGGAAACTGTGGGTGGGAGATCTCCTGAGGTGATGAGGTTCTGTATGGTCTGGGAGATGATGGTTTGGTGATGGGGGTGGGGTCATGGTCGAGGGGGCAGTAGGAAGAGGTGTCCTCGAGTTGACGTTTGGCTTCAGCGGTATAGAGGTCAGTGCGCCAGAGAACCAGCCATAGGAAAACTGTAGCTACAAGTGTAAGTCAGAAGCAAGGAATTCTATGGTTAATAACTTATTTTATTGCCTGTCCAATGCTTATCCACTGTCTACTAGGCACAGTCATGACTGTGATAGAATATTCCCCACTTGCCTGGATAGGTACAACCTCAAGAATACTCAAGAAGCTGAACACCATCCAGGACAAAGCAGTCTATTTGATTGGCATTGCACTTTCAATTCTGACACACCTCGATATGATGTATTGCAGCAATTCACCAAGACTGTTTTGACAGTACCTTCCAAGCGACATTTAGAAGAACAAGCCAAGTCACAAACTAGCGAAGTGTGGAAATATATCTTAGTTCCTTCTCTGTTGCTGTATCAAAATCTTGGAATTCCCTAATGTCACTGTTGTCCGTATTCACCAAGGGGTGAAGTGGTTTAACATCACAGCTTACCACCTTCTCCAGAGCAATTAGGGAGAGGAAATGAATTTGGCCCTAGCCAGCAATACTGTCATCTCATGAATAAATTAAAAACTATCCTGCAACCCACTAATTGTTTCAGTCCTGTGGGAAATATTTATATGGCAATGAAGAGGACTAATAGTTTTACTGAAGTGATGATTTTCTAAGCTTATTTATCCTACTTATAAATGGTTTTTCAGTGCCTGTTACTTTATTTGGATTTGGATTAAGAGAGTAAAGTAGATTTAGGTCATTTCAATGCAATTATAACTAGTTGAGATCGACCATCTTTTATGAACTACTAAGTGGGACAGTTTTTTTTGTGGGGGAGGGCAATTTAAATACCTGTTTGATTTTTGACAGTTTGATTATTTCAAGGACATGGTTTGGGTTCCTAAGAAATTAGGAATCATCTTTTCAAATATCTGGTTTTATTGCTTGTGTGTAGATTACATGGTTGCCAGTTGAGAACTCTGCAGTAACAACTTTATTCATGCCTCTTATACATGTTTTATCCTTCCTGAAACTACAAATAATGGTCAGTAGCTTCAGTTAATCTATTCCGGGATATCTGCCCAATACGTTATCCAATCAGTTCATGCAAACTATTCTCCACACCCTCACCACAAAACCGAGACAAACAGTTTGTTCATCACTTCTCTCTTGTCTGCTTCGAACTGATCTCCTTAGTCTCAACTGCACCCGCACGTTAGCTCTTTGTAAAAGCATTTGTAAATCTAACCCTTGTTATGCTATAGCTTAACCATGCATTCTTCAATATATTCCATATCATGGTTCTTAATCTAGTGGATACTTGCAGAGCACTTCAGCAATGAGGAGGGTGAGATAGTTACATGGCGGCATTGCCATTGGGCTTTTAGTTCAGGAGGACAGAACAAAGAACTGTGGATGTTGGAAATCTGAAACAAAAGCAAAGTGCTGGAGCTACAACATTTAAAAGACATTTGGACAGGTACATGAATAAGAAAAAATTAGAGGGATATGGACCAAATGCAGATAAGTGGAACTAGTTTAATTTGGGAAACTTGGTCAAGTTGGACAATTTGGACCGAAGGGTCACTTTCCATACTGTATGACTCTATCTGCATCTTCATTTCAGATACAGATACCATCTTTTGAATAACATGACTTCTTTTTTTGTTTTTCTTTCTGATAGCATTGTGTTCTTTCACAAACTTACTAATAGCTCAATAAGTTGTCTTTTTTTTGTAAAAGAAAATAATTTTTCTCATCGCACTCAGTGTGTGTTAAATTTGGTAAAGCTATTAATTTTGGTTTTTATATCAAATTTATTCTTACAGTCCACACTCAAGTGGCTGTACACACAAACGTTGGCTCACAAGCTGTTGCACTAACACTTCCCAAGTTTTCTGTAACTACCTAACAAACCTTTGCTGCTCAAGGTTTAATATTTTTGGGGACTATTACATTTACCGTGTGACTCTAATTCCACCAATCTTGGCAGGTTCTTGAAATTAATCAATATCTTCCTTTGACAGTTCGCAATGCTCCCAAGTCTCGTGTCATCTGCAAATTGAAATTGTGCCCTGGATACCCAGCCTTCTTCACTGCCCTGTCTACCTGTGACTCCACTTTCTGTGACTCCACTTTCAGAGAACTGTGAACCTGAACTTCAAGGTGTCTCTGTTCCACTACACTCCATAAGGCCCCACATGAAACTCCTCCCTTGACTTTCCAAAATGCAAGACCTCACACATATCTATTTGCCGTTTCTCAGCCCACTTCTCCAGCTGATCAAGATCCTGCTGCAGTTTCTGAAAACCTTGCTCACTGTCCATGATACTGCCTATTTTAATGTCATCAGCAAACTTGCTAATTATACCTTGGACATTCTCATCTTAATCATTGATGTAGATAACAAACAGTAATGTGCCCAGCACTGACCCCTAAGGCACTACACTGGTCATAGGCCTCCAGTCTGACAAGCATCCTTCCACTATTACCCTCTGTTTCCCACCATCAATCTAACCTTCCACAGCAGCCTACCATGTGGAATCGTATCAAAGGCCTTACTGAAATCCACATAAACTACATCTGCTGCCCTGCCCTCGTCAATCTTCCTGGTCATTTCATCAAAGAACTCTGACAAATCTTTGAAGCATGATTTCCTACTCACAAAGCCATGCTGACTACTCCTAATCAAACCCTATCTTTCCAAATGCATGTATACCTTGTCTCTCAAAATCTTCTCAAGTAACTTAATCACCACCGATGTTAAGTTTACTGGTCTATAGTTCCCAGGCTTTCTTTTCTAGCCCTTCTTAAATGATGGCACATCATTTACTCCATTGAGAAACTGACTTTAAAGCAATGCAAATGGACATAAACACTCTGGGAATAGTGTTTGAGATTAACAATGTAGAAAACTTCATGTTTTCTGAGTTCTGCCTTTCACTTGTTTGGGTTGTGGACTTGTGTGATGTGTTTGCATTTGTGTAAGTTCTTAACAATTTGCTTGCTGCCATGATTGTGGTGTTAACCATCTTGTTGGTCACCTGTGATTTGACTCTACTTGACTCTTGAGACCAAATTTTCTGCACCTGGGTGCCCTACATGCTTTGCGAATATAAAGAAAAGCTGGATGGTTTTTAGGTTGATGCAGTAAACCATCTCTGTTACAGAATAGGAATGATGCTAGCACACAGGAAGACTTCTACTCCCATGCTGAAGTGGAGAAACAAGATAGTGGAACCAACTGAGCTCTGCACACAGGTAAGCTTTCTGAGTTCAGAAAACCATTTCCAAGTGTTTTAGAAGCAGTATTTTTATTCTGGAGGGCTATATATTTAAGCTGTAAAAAATATTTAATTTCTTATATTTTTAAATCTAAGTTTTTAAGAGAGACAGGTGTTGTCACTTTACAGAACCTAGATTTTAAGCAGAAGTAAAAGCATCCTCACTTTACTGATAAGAACCAGTCAGGCCATCTCAAAACATTTCAAGAAAGTAGCACAGAGCCTACTTGCCAGTTGTTTTAAGCAGGGTGTAATGTGGACATTCCAGAAGGGATGCAAATGGTCAAACTACTTAGTTTTAAACAGAACAGAATTTATTTACAAGATTTCCGAATGAAACACAAACAAAAGAGAACAGAATACAGAATAACTTAACCTGTCCGAAAACCCAACAGATTATTCCAATTTAATGATACTGTTTCAATACTTGCAGCAATCCCCATAAACACCCCTTGGCACAAATGGTAAAATCAAACACAGGCTTTTATAGGAGAGATGTCTAAGAGAGAGAAGGATCAGCATTGACCTGCTTCTTTGGGTGCAGCAGCCTTTTCAACTGCCTGGCTGCTTTTAGTGAATAGCCAGATTGTCAAATATCAAATCAAACCAGAGAAAAGCTGAGTTGAGAGAACAGGCCACTCCCCTTTCATTGTACAAGTTTTTGTAAAACTTGACAGCCTTTTGTCTGAGGCAGTATCTATTAGCTGTAATCAAACTCGTCCTAAAACCCATCCAAGTTCAGACTTTTCAGAAACTGTCTTTTTACAGCCTCCTGAATAGGAACCAAATGTAACCTTGTTAAAGGAGCAGCATCATCACACCTCTCCCCTTACAGTAAAAGGAACATCAATATCCAAAGATGGCTTTGTTTTGAAACCTCTTAATCCTAAATTGTTAGTGCAGAGGAACCTTGATTATCTGAACAAGATGGTCAGGCACTATTTCATTCAGATAATTGAATATTTGGATAACTGATTTGACCTTAACCAAGGGAAGCCATACTGATCTAACCCTGTGCTCTACCGGAGAGTTTGTTTAAATCTATAATTCTGCTATTTAAACAAACTAATCTTTGCATTCTGCAAATTGCAGGTTAAACTGAGAAGGACTAAACCCTTGCCATCACACTGATATATGAAATCCCAACATTAAGCAAGGTCCCGAACAGCTTCTACAATCCGTGAACTCAGTCTCGATATAGAAAGACAAAAGCACTACCTTGCACATGTGTTTACTTTCTCTGCCTTTTTTTTTAAATGAACAGCCCGGTAAAGTGACAGGAATTAAAGCACTTACTTTTGCAAAGGGCTGTGTAACTAACCCTGAAGTAAAGAATATCGAGGCATTGTTGCTTGAGGTGCTTCTGTTTCTTTGATTTTGCCAGCATTTTCATGTGTTCTTCAGTACAGGTAATCTGAATTTACTTACCTATTTGATGTAATGATTTTACGGGACCTTGAGATCATCTTCATATAATCCGAAATTTGGATAAATGAGGTTCCTCTGTACTCTACAACACACATATACATTACATAGACAATAATTATGCAAACATGCACTACTACATTTTCTTCAAGTCTGTTTTACTCCTGCCACCAAATACCTCTGTGTTTCATTCAAGTCTCGACAAAACGTCAGCAATCACATTTTCTCGTCTTGCCACATGTGCAATTTTCAAATTAATTGACTGTAACAACAAGCTCAATCTGAACAATCTGGAATTTTTGTCCTTAAAGTTCTCCACAAATCAAAATGAGTTATGATCAGTGTATATGATTGTCCGAGATACATTACTGGTTGTGTAAACATTAAAATGTTGTCATGCCAACAGCAAGCTCGAAGTCTCCTTCTCAACTGTTGAATATTTCTGTTGATGAATGTTCAATTTCCTGGAGAAATATCTGATAGGTCTTTGTATCTTCTTGTCATCTTCCTGCAACAGCGCAGCAACGATGCCCACATCACTTGCATTGATAACCACCTTGAATGGTTTTGAGTAATTAGGTGTGGTTAATGCTCGGGCAGTGGTTTACACTGCTTGTAGGCTGTCAAATGCCTTCTCACAGTCCAATATCCACTGAAATGTTTTGCCTTTCTTTAGCAATTCAATTGAGTGGAACAGCTACACTGCGAAAATTTCGTACAAATTTTCGATAAAATCCACTCAATCCCAGGAACTGTAGTACTGCTCTTTTTGTCGATAGTATGGAAACTCCCCAATTACCTTTATTTTTGCATCCCATGGGCAATTTGTCCACATCCAATAACATGGATCAGGAAGCTGACTTAGACTTTTGCTAGGTTTATCACCAAGCCTGCCTTCCGAAGATGTTCAAACCAGTCTGATAAATGTCACATATGTTCCTTCCATGTGTGACTAAACATCGCCAGGTCAACACAATTGTGTAATCCAGCAATGATCTCATTGGTTAGTCTCTGAAATGTGGCTGGCGCATTTTCCATACCAAACGGCATGAATTTAAACTGATACAGTCCATTCAGTGTTACAAAAGCCCAAAATTGTTTTCGCTCTTTCGGACAAAGGCACCTGCCAATATCCTCTGAGCAAGTCCAACTTCGAAGTATGACTTGCGGCTCCCACCTTCTCAACATAGTCTTCCAAACACAGAATCAAATATGCATCAGTCTTTGTAACTGAATAACCATTGTGTACTATCTGGTTTTGGTACCTTTAAGATGGATGAGCTCCAGTCACTGTAACTCACTTTGATTATGTCATTTTGGAGCATGAGTTCAATATCCTTTTGAATTTGTGCCAACTTTAGAGGATTATGCATATCAAGATGTTACTTAATCGGAACAGTATCTGCGTATCTATATCATGCATAATTAGGTTAGTACTTTCCAGCTTATTTCCACATATCTCTCCATGTGATAGCAACATCTCTTTCAGGTCATTTCAATTTTTCTCAGGAAGGTAACACAATAATTTATACCAATTTTTGACAACTTTCTCATTGTCCAATTTAATTTGAGGAATGTCCAAATCAGAATCCTCTAAATTTGGTTCTTCCCTCTGTGCTGTAACCAATAAGACAGTCTCCTTTAGCTATGTAGAAATTGTCCCACTGGATAGTTGCAGCATGGGCTCATGAAGGGCAAGTCGTGCTGAAGTAATCTTTTGATACCCTATGAAGACATTATGAGCAAGGTGGGCAATGGGGACCCAGTAGATGTGGTGTACCCAGATTTCCAAAAGACCTTCGACAAGAGGCTGCTGCATAAGATAAGGATGCATGGTGTTATGGGTAAAGTATTAGCATAGATAGAGGATTGATTGACTAACAGGAAGCAAAGAGTGGGGATAAATGAGTGCGATTCTGGTTGGCAATCAGTAACTAGTGGTGTGCCTCAGGGATCAGTGTTGGGACCACGAGTTTTCACAATTTATATATGGATGGTTTGGAGTTGGAGACCTCATGTAGTGTGGCAAAGTTTGCAGATGACACGAAGATGAGTGGCAGAGCAAAGTGTACAGAGGACTGTGAAACTTTACAGAGGAGCATAGATACTTTAAATGAGTGGGCCAAGATCTGGCAGATGGAATACACTGTTAATAAATGTAAAGTCATCCATTTTTATAGGAGTAACAGCAAAAAGGATTATTACATGAATGGTAAAAAGTTCAGCATGCTGCTATGCTATCATTCCTCACGTGCATATTCCTGCATTCTCCCCATAATCCTTGATTCCCCGACTGATAACAAATCTATCTATCTCAGCCTTAAATATACATAAGGACTGTGTCCCCATAGCTCTTTATGGCAAGGAGTTCCAAAGATACTCAAATCTCTGAAAGGAGAAATTTCTCATCTCAGTCTTAAACTGGTCATTCCTTTATTCTGAGACAGCATTTATTACAGCTCCTGAAACATGCATATATTATAGTCACAGATAGTTCAGTACGTGTGGACCATTTGGTTACAAATAGAAGCACACTATCACAATACATCATGTTTCAAATGGTCCTTGATAAGATGGAAAATTAGACCTTGTGCCATTGAGTCACATGTTACGATTTAATTATGATTTTATGAGATTGTCTTTTAAAGTTACTCGACATACCAGATTTGAGATGTAATACTCCCAATCCTCAAACTTGCTATTCCTGACAACATTGAAAGCCCTTTCCTTCAATCTAGTACTACTTACACTTGTCTTGTTAGCCACAATTGGACCAATTTTCCCATGGAGATTGTGTTCTTGAAGTGGGGGGCACACACTTGTTGCAAATTATGAATTAGTTTGTTTTGAAAGCAGCCATATTTATTTACCATCATATTTTGTAATGTAGTTTCTGAATCTATTCTGGCCAACTTATCTCTGATACCTCTGTCATTTCTTCGAGGAGAAAGTGAGGACTGCAGATGCTGGAGATCAGAGCTGAAGATGTGTTGCTGGAAAAGCGCAGCAGGTCAGGCAGCATCCAAGGAACAGGAGAATCGATGTTTCGGGCATAAGCCCTTCTTCAGGCTTATGCCCGAAACATCGATTCTCCTGTTCAATTGGATGCTGCCTGACCTGCTGCGCTTTTCCAGCAACACATTTTCAGCTACCTCTGTAATTTGCATTGTTTTGATTTAAAACACTGATTTTGGAATTAACCCTAAATTACTCTAAAACTCAACTTAAAATTATACAATGATGACTATTTTCAAAAATGCCATGAACTAATATGATCCTTGAGGGGCTCCAGTAATAAAGGTGTGGGCACAGGAAGTAAAGCAATGATTCCATGGTTACAATTACACAGATGAACTAGCTATGTGCAGTCCCACTCAGCTGGACAATGAAAAGTCATTGGAGTAGGGCAGTCTGATTCGGATGCTGCCTGAACTGCTGTGCTCTTCCAGCACCACTAATCCAGAATCTGGTTTCCAGCATCTGCAGTCATTGTTTTTACCCAGTCTGATTTAACATATCAATGGCTGGAGAACAGTTGAGAAGGATGAGGAGAGATGGTTTATCACAGTCACATAAGACGCTTTTTGTGTCTTTGATAAGAGCCACTTCCAAAGTAGAGTCACATTGAACTCAAAACATTAACTCATATTCTCCCAACCCTGATATTTCCAGATCTGTTGAGTTTTTCCAACACTTTCTGTTTCTATTTCAGATCTCCAGCCTCTGCAGTATTTTACTTTCATGATATTGGTTATCTATTTAAAACCCTAATTGTGTAAATAATGAAATTACTCTAAAACACAACATAAAATTATGCAATGTTAATATTTTCTAAAATATCATTAACCAATATGATCCTTGGAGACAGGAGTGTCCTTAATTATGTGAGGGTTTTGAAGGTAAATTCATTGCTGTGGCAGGTGGAAACCTGGTTGAACATGGAGTTGGAGAAGCTTTAAATGGACTTGGAAGGAAACAACAAATTCAAGGAATTTTGAGTGGAAGTGGAGGCAGCTGTTTACGAGGTGGAGGAGCTGAGGATTTTATTTGGTAGGGAGTAATTTTGAAAAAGAGGAAGTGAGTACCTGATGAGTGAAAACCATTTGCAATATCAGTTAACACAGGGACACATGGATGGTTAGTAATTTAAAAAAATAATCACGTCTAAAGAACTGTAGATGAATGTCAAAAAGCTGGCAGAGGAAAGTTGAAGTGGTGCCAGGACAGAGAGGTTTGTTCATTGTTTTGGTGTGAACTGGGCGATTTTGACTCGGTAAGTTAAGAGAAACAAAAGCAGGAAAGGCAACTGAATGGATGATCATAATTTTAATGAGCAATAAATTTATAAATGTCTTACAGTTGTGGATGGCAAAGAGAGATATTTAAGGAGATGATTGGTCATTGTGAAAAGAAACCAAGGATCATCTGTTCCTTCAAAGATGACACTAGAATCATGATTCAAGACATTATAGTGTTTTACATGTTCCAGTATATGAGGGAGAATGTAAGGGTCTTACTGGGAACAAGGTGAGGGCAGTGGTTAAGCAGATAGTCAACTGCAAACATATTGTGATTGGAGAGCCAAAGACTAAATAGCTGGGAATTGAAAATGCTACTGAAATTATAATAGCTGAGGCAATGAGTAAAGTTTCATATTTTTTCCATGCAGTCAGTTCATTTGTAACTGCATAACCACAACATACAGATGAAAGCCTCTTCAAATTCCCCTGTTTGTTTTTCAACTTCTATCCAGTTTCATGGTCTTTTATCTATAGCTCTGTATTTTCTCAGTCTCGCACTTTTTCTGTACTTAATTCTTAATCATCTGAAATCTTCCTTCCTATTTGTCAATTTTTTTTCATTTCTTTCTTCCATCCTGTCTTTGTATTTTCCTCTTTTGCCATTTTGCTCTTTCCTGTGCTGTTTTCTGTCATGGATTCCCTCCATCTCTGCCACTGAAATTGATATTTCCAAGCTACTAAGGACAAAGGGAAAGAGTTTCCTGTCAGCCGAAGGTATGGTGCTGCCACTGTTTTGATTTGGCAAAAGGAATCCTTTACCCACAGTGCAGCCGCCTTTCTGCGGTGCCATCATCTGGAGAGGTGGGAACAGAAGGATGGAAACAAATCAACAGCGCTAGCCTGAAAAGTCAACAGTTCAGTGTCAACTGTTCCAGCATGAGAGTAAAGGGGAGCAGTGAATTTGAAAGAGTGTAGGAGAGAGAAAGGGAAATCGGAGTGTCATTGTCAGTACTTCTAGTGCAGATATAATCACGTAACTTTCCCCAGTCCCTCCTCTTCACTACCACAAGCCATTTCCTATCACACAGTACCATGTGTACGTAAGGTTCTGAATTCAAAAGTGCTATTTACAATAAATGCAGTTCAGTACCGGAGCGTCAAACTCATGGCTTGTCCCCGAAACCTATTGGTAGTTTTTCTTTGGATCTACACAGCTCAGAGGTTGGATGGTAAGAACGCCATTTGGTTGTGAATTATTGTAAATAGAATACTAAGAATTTCCAAAAGTATTTGGACAGGCAAAGTGAGCAGGGAATTATTTGGCAGATGGGTAAATATGAGGTTGTCATATAAATATAAATTTTTATAAATGGAGAGAGATTGCAGAATATTGAGGGATCTGGATGTCCTTCTATATGAATCACGAAAAAGGTTAGCACTCATACAGCCGGTAATTAGGAAGGTAATTGTAATGCTGGAGGAAGGAAGTGCCAAAATCTTTCTACAACTGTGCAGGGTATTAATGAGATCGCACATCAAGTACTGTGTCCAGTTTCAGTCTCTTAAAGAGGGATATGCTTACACCGAAGAAAATTCAGAGTCGGTTCTCTGGGCTGATTCCTTGGATGAGGACAGTGGAGATGAAGATGAATTTCTTCTCTCAGAAAGTTGTTGGTGTTTGGAATTCTTGGAGTTGGGGGATAGATTTGCCTCCATGCCTTGAACTGTAAAGAGCTGAGACTCTACCTTCTGATAACTTCACAATAGATGCCAGTTGGCGATGTGTGTGCATGGACTTTGGATAAATAGTGGAAAGAGCCCACTTCTGATGGATAGGAGTTTTGCATTAAAACCGATGCTAGAAAGCTGTAGTAGTGAAAGTAGAAAGGAGCAGCATCTTTGATGTCATCAGGATGTCACAAGGCATCGCTAAAGTGCGCACATTGCTCCGAAATGGGAGATAGTCACTTCACAGCTTAAAGGTGACCACTAGACAGTTGAAGAAAACCAGACAGTTAGTACAGAAGTCTTCTTAGATGATCTCACTCGCAAATCAGTTTTCCACTTTGGATACTGGTGAAGCCACTGATTCTTCAGAGAAGTACAGCTAGAGCCAAGTCAGTGGCCCCACTAGTGGCTCGGCTGTACTGGAGGGAAGGAAGAAGAGAGGAAGAGCAGTATTAACAGGGGATTCTTTAGGGGAACAGATGGTCAGCTAATGGTATGTTGCCTCCCTGAGACTGGCTTTAGGACATTCTCCTGGAGGGGAATGAACAGCCAGAGGCCATGGTCCTCAGTTGGTACCAACTACTTGGGTCAGGACTTTTCCAGCACCACTCTAATCCTGACTCTAATGGATGAGAGCATGAAAGTAGATTTCATGGGAGGCATGAAATCAGAAGGAGACTGAAAAGCAAACTTCCAAAGCAGTAATCTCAAGTTTACTATCAGTCTCACATGCTAGTGGGCATAGCAACAAGACAAGTCCGAAACTAAATAAATGGCTGGAAAACTGGTGTTCAAGCTACCTGTACACTTTGGACATGTTGCCTCTTGGCGGGACCAGATTAACACTCTGACAAGAAGATTTATTTGTGCTGTTGTGAAGGATATAAACTTGTTTGGCAGTGGGTGGAACCCTAAGAAGGAACTTAAGAGTTCCAAAACCAGTTTAAAAAAAAGGGAACTTGTGACTAAACATAGAGAACGGATGAAAAAGTGGTAACCATTGAATATGATCAAAATGGAGAATAATGTTAAAAAGGCTGAATTGAAGTTTATCAATCTGAATGCATGAAGTATTCACAAAAAGGCTGATGATTCAAAAGCAGAATTTGAGGTAAGCGGAAATGTAGTAACTTCTATTGCAAGAAAGTGGCTACAGGGCGACTGAGAATTGACTATTAGGTTTATTCTATATTTAAATGGGATAAAAGATAACATTAGTTAAAGAGAATCATTGCTTGAAGAATCACGATGTAGAATCAATGTTGATGGAAACAGCAATAGATAATAAACAATGATGAGAGTTTACTATAGAACACCACACTGTAATACTGATGTTGAGCCCTCCATAAATCTGGAAATTAGAGATAAATGTAATATGGCTAATACAGTTGCTTATAGACTGGGTTAACTAAGTCAGCAGTACACTGTGGAACATGAATTGCGTGGAATTCTGGAACATTATATTGAGGAGTCAACTAGAGTCATAGAGATGTATGGCACAGAAACCCTTCAGTCCAATTCGCCCATGTCGACCAGCTAAACTAACTTTAGCCAAAATTCCTGAGATTACACCAGTGTGGGACTGTTTGCTTTCCCACTCCAACAGTTGTTTGGCCTTGTTATGTTGCCAATTTAGTGCTAAGTTTGGCACTTTTTTGTGTGTATGCCCAATAACCTGGATTGATGTATATTGTCCAGATAATTCGTTTGTGATTTTTTTATTATGACCGACAGAAAAAGAAGCTGAGATTCAACATTGAAATATTGTTTAGCTCCATTACATCATCTAGTTAAATTCTGGTGATATGAAGTAGTTCAGGCCAAGCTACCAATTTCTGTGATGCTGGTAACAAATCAGAATTAGACACTGATGTAAGCACATGAACAAGGCAATCCATACTAAAAAATGATTATGGGCAGCATGGTGACTCAGTGTTAGTACTGCTGCCTCACAGCACCAGGGACCCAGTTTTGATTCCACCTTCTGTGTTGTTGTGTGGAGTTTGCGCAATCTCCCATGTCTGTGTGGGTTTCTGCTTGCAGTTCAAAGATGTGCAGTCTAAGTGGATTAGCCATGCTAAATTGCCTGTGATGTGCAGGCTAGGTGAATTAGCCTTGGGAATTGCAGGGATACAGGGAAGAGGTGGGGGGGGCTTCTGGGTAGGATGCTCTTTGGAAGGTCGATGCGAATTTATTGGGCCAAATGTAGGGATTATATGAGACTATGGTTAATGAGTCAGTGCGCACAGTACAGGTATGCTGATCGGCAGTGGAGTTTTAAAGCAGCTCACACTTCTCTGGTATACAGTAACGCAAAACTAGTCTATTATTGAGCTGTAAAATTCTCACTCAGTATTTTTGATTCCAATTCTGTACTGAACTACCTGACCTCAACTATGACATTTCAGCTTTCACACCTTTAGCCTAGAAATAGGGTAATTAGCTTGGGTTCCTGCTCTTATCACTATCCAAAGATTCCAGCTAGAAATTGTACTTGAATGTTTGTGACGACAGTATTGTTTTCCCAAATTGAACAATTTGACACTTACGGTTGAGTCTCAGGAAGATTGGTCACTTGACTACTGGACTCCTGCCTTGCAAAAGTGAGTTCATTTTTGAGGGAAAGAAAGATGTAAAACAATAGGAAAGATACAGAGGCTTAGGAGAGGGTGCAAAGAATTTTACGAGGATGCTGCCTGGACTGGAGGGCTTGTCTTACAAAGAAAGGTTGACTAAGCTCGGACTTTTCTCGCTGGAGAGAAAGAGGAAGAGAGGTGACCTGATCGAGGTACACAAGGTAATGAGAGGCATGGATAGATTCAATGGCCAGAGACTTTTCCCCAGGACAGGACTGACTGGCACGAAGGGTCATAGTTTTAAGATATTAGGAGGAAGGTATAGAGGAGACTTCAGTGGTAGGTTCTTTACGCAGAGTTGTGAATGCATGGAATGCGTTGCCAGCAGTGGTGGTGGAAGCAGAGTCATTAGGGAAATTCAAGTGACTGCTGGACATGCGCATGAACAGCAGTGAATTGAGGGGTGTGTAGGTTAGGTTATTTTATTTTAGATTAGGAATAATCCTCGGCACAACATCGTGGGCCGAAGGGCCTGTTCTGTGCTGTACTTTTCCAAGTTCCATGTTCCATCCAAACCTAATCTAGTCCCATTTGCCATCATTTGGCCCATATCCCTGTAAACCCCTCCTCTATTCATATACCCATCAAGATGCCTTTCAAATGCTGTAATTGTACGAGCCTCCACCACTTCCTCTGGCAGCTCATTCCATACACGTACCACCCACTGCATGAAAAAGTTACCCCTTAGGTCCCTTTTAAATTTTTCCCCTCTCACCCTAAACCTATGCCTTTTGGTTCTGGACTACTCCACCCCAGAGAAAAGACTTTGTCTATTTACCCTTTCCATGCCCCTCATGATTTTATAAACCTCTATAGGGTCACCATCAGCCTCTCAGGCTGTTTTGGATTTGATGTGTAACAAGAAAGGGCTAATTAATAACCTTACTGAAAAGAAGCCTTCAGCACATAGTATCATAGTAATATGATAGAATTTCACATGAAGATTAAATGAGTCATATTTCATTCTGAAACTAAGGTCTTAAATTTGAGCAAATGAAACTGAAGAGCAAGTTGGCTAGAATGAATTTGGAAAATCACAATGAGTTTTGATGGAACACAGGCATTATTTAGTATTTATATAAATATTGCAAGGTTTACAATAGATATACACTCCTCCAAGGTGTAAACATCAAAAGGGAAAAGTGAATCAATCATAGTTAATGAAAGAAGTTAAGACATACAAAGACAAGGTAGTGAGGAACATAAAGGTGAGGATGAACGTTCATATCAATATGAGAAAGGAAAACGATTAGCAATGATAAATGTGGCCCTAAGGAAATTTATATTGAAGGACAGGAAAATGGCAAAGAAAATGAACACTTATTTTGCTTCTGTCTGTCTTCACGGAAGATGATGCAGGAAATCTCACAGAAATAAAGCACCCGAGGAACATCTGTAACTGAAGAGTTAAAAGAAATTACTAAAGAGGTAGTATTTGAAAACATAGCTGGATTGAGGGTCATAAATCTCTTTGACCAGGTTCAATTAGCAGCATCTCAAAATGTTGAAGGAAGTATCAATAGAGATAGCGGATGCACTGGTCATCTTTCAAAATTCTGGCAGGACTTTGATAGGGCCCTAAGTGTTGTCAGACAGGGAGGTCTAGGGATGCAGGTACATAATTCTTTGAAAGTTGCGTCATAGGTAGACAGGGTGCTTGAGAAGGTGCTTGACTGCTTATGTTCATTATTGAGATCATTGAATATAGGACCAGTAATACACAGTAATTGCTGGAAAGGCTCAGCAGGTCTGTCAGCATCTGTGAATAGAAATCAGAGTTAACGTTTCAGATCCAGTGTTCCTTCCACAGTCCAATTCCTCATAAGAGTTGGAGTGTCCTATTGCAATTGTACAGGATGATGATGAGGCCACTTGTGGAGTATTGTATACAGTTCTGGTTGCCCTCTGAAAAGAAGGATATTATTAACTGGAGAAGGTTCAGAAAAGATTTTCCAGAATATTGCTGGGACTGCAAGGTTTGAGTTATAATGAGAGGCTGGATAGGTGGGGACTATTTTCACTGGATATGGAATCAATTGTAATATTTCCAAATTTGCTGATGCCACCAAACTGGGTGGGATTTTAGAATCATACAGCACGGAAACAGACCCTTCAGTCCAACTTGTCCATGCTGACTAAGTTGCCAAAGTAAACTAGTCCCTTTTGCCTTATCCATATCCCTCTAAATCTTTCCCAATTATGTATCTGTTCAAATGTCTTCTAAATGTTATAACTGTACCTGCACCTATCACTTCCTCTGGCAGTTCATTCCATACACAAGCCTTCTGTGTGAAAACACTGTCCCTCAGGTCCCTGTTAAACCTTTCTCCTCTCATCGAATAAAACTTTGACCATCTGAGGAAAATAGCCCCAGCCTATTCAGCCTCTCCCAAAACCCAAACCTTCTAATCCCAGCAACATCCTTGTAAATCTCTCCCACACCATTTCAAGTTTAACAACATCTTTCCTATAGCAGGCAACCTGAATTGTATGCAGTATTCCAAAATGGCCTAACTAGTGTACTGTATAGCTGCAATATGACACCCCAACTCCTATACTCAATGCACTGACCAGTAAAGGCTTGTACCAAATGCCTTTTTCACTGTGCTATTTACCCGTGACTCCACCTTCAAGGTGCTATGAACCTGCACCCCAAGGTTTCTTTGTTTGGCAACACTCCCCAGGACCCTACCATTAAGATTATAAATCCTGCCATGATTTGCCTTCCCTAAATGAAACACCTAACATTTATTTAAAGAAAACTCCATCTGGCACTCCTCGGCCCATTGGCCCATCTGGTCAAGGTCCCATTGTACTCTGAGATAACTTTTCTCTCTGGCCACTACACCTCCAATTTTGCCAGGCAGGTAGCTTTATCTTAAGCAATCTCAAGATAAAGAGCAGACTATTTAAAACTGAGATAGAGAATTCCTTCATTTAAGAGGGTGGTTATGCAAATTTGTGAAGTGTTCCATTTCTTTCTAGGGTCCTCTTGTGGCACAGAGGTAGAGTCTCTACCCTTGAACCAAGAGACCTGGGTTCAAGTCCCACCTGCTTCAGAGCTATGTAATAACATCTCTGAACAGGTTGATTAGAAAAATAAGTTAGGTTTTTTTAAAGAAATCAAATTCTCTCTCCAAGGCATTGTGGAAGCTCTATCATTGAGCAGGAAAGATTAAAATCAATTGATTTTTGGAGATTAATAACATTAAAGGATATGAGGATAATGCAGGAAAATAACATTGAAGAGATGATCACCCACGAACTAGAATAGTGGGGCAAGTTTTATGGGCTGAATGGCCGACTCCTGTTGCTATATTTCTTTATTTTTATTCCTTAGATAATTGAAGGGGTAGTAAAATTGCAAAAGTAAAAGAAAAACTCTAAAAACTGACATCCAGAAAATACAATGTCAGTATTTCAACCATTTGACCAGAGTTGAAAAGCTACAAGCATATAACATAGAACATTACAGGCCCTTCGGCCCTCGATGTTGCGCTAGTCTGTGAAAGTAATCTGAAGCTCATCTAACCTACACTATTCCAATGTCATCCTATGTTTATCCAATGACCATTTAAATGCCCTTAATGTTGACGAGTCCACTACTGTTGCAGGCAGGGCATTCCACTTACTACTCTCTGAGTAAAGAACCTACCTCTGACATCTGTCCTATATCTATCACCCCTCAATTTAAAACTATGTCCCCTCATGCTAGCCATCACCATCCAATGAAAAAGGCTCTCTCACCGTCCACCCTATCTAATCCTCTGATCATCTTGTATACCTCTATTAAGACACCTCTCAACCTTCTCTCTAATGAAAACAGCCTCAAGTCCCTCAGCCTTTCCTCCCTCCATACCAGGCAACATTCTGGTAAATCTCCTCTGCACCCTTTACAAAGCTTCCACATCCTTCCTATGTGACCAGAACTGTACGCAATATTCCAAGTGCGGCCGCATTATAGGAAGGATGTGGAAGCACGGAAAGGGTGCAGAGCAGCAACAGGTTAGAAACTGAAATGCACTGATAGAAAGGCAGAGGCATGTTTAATTGTAATTTTTACAAGGCAATTGGATAAACACAGAGAGAGGAGAAAACCGCAGGGCTGTGGAGAACAGGCAGGGTGTGGGATGAATTAAATTGCTCATGCTAAGATTTTCGGCTGAATGACTTCCCCTTTGGCATTCTGTGATTCAATTCTATAGGAGCAAAGGAGCAAAAAATATATGGTAGGCATGAACAGATCAAATAAAGAATTTAGGAAGTTTTTTTTAAACAGAGGGTGTGATAGTGTGAATTGGAATTGTTGAAGCCTTGATATGTTTAAGTAGTTTAATGCTTACGAGAGAGAGAAGGGATCGGAGGAATATAAATTCAGGGTTGGAAGAGGTCATGCAAGTCGGAGGAGGCTAGTGAGGAATGTGAACCCAAGCTGAGACTGAATGGACTATTTTTCTGTGCTGCAGTTTTGATGTTATTACCCAGACTGAGGCGATAATTGGAGAGAGTCTGAGACTGCTAACACTGAAATTGATCCCAAATGACAGAAGACAGTAATAGTGGTAGATGCTTACAAAGGAGGTGTTTCAGATGCTATTCATTCATGCACCTCATTAAACAAATCCATTTTATGTAATTTTCATTGGCAAACGTGAAATCATTTATGATATTGCAAGAGCGTTTGATGTGTCCATTTTAACTTTGTATCTTTGCTGTTTTTAATAGGTCAGATTAGCTCTGTTTTAACAGGCCAAGTTATGAACAGACTCTAAAATAGCAATTTTGCTGTTCCTGAAAATCCCAGGAATTCCCAGAGCTCATTACATTTTTGATGCTCGTCACTGGTGTAAAGGTTTACCTTTCCCTTTTGTTGTAAGATAAAGAAACATTGCTATCCCATGAATGAATGAGCAAAGGTTGGAGAGTGACCCATTTTCTATGTGTCAGCAGCTGAACTGAGTTGCTGAGCAAAGTGGAACCTTTCCCCAACCCCTCCGGAAGAGGCAAATAAAAAAACAAAGATCACAATCTGTAAAATTACTGCTGTATCATTTCCACGATAAATGATAAATTACGTCATATGAGATGTTGAATATATTCCATCAACCCTTTTAATTTCTGAATACATGATGATTTACCTCACTCCTTGCCAATTGTCAAGAATTTTAGAAATGCTTCAAGCTCCAAAGCCACTGATGATGAGACAAATCATGATGTAAGATTTGACAACACTGGAATCCTGGGTTCATACATTGAACCAGCGTCAGTTTTACTGTCATTTTAAGTGTGACTAACTGGTAGCTGTGAATAATGTTGGAACCACAGATTGGAAGGGTCACAGTTGCAGTTCAATAAAGCCTGTAACGCACTGAAAATCTCTATTCCCTTGTGAGGCTAGCCAATAAAACAGTTGACAGGTATTTAACTGTGTGAGACTGGATATCAGAGTACCATGGGGTGGCACGGTGGCTCAGTGGTTAGCACTGCTACCTCACAGTGCCAGGGACTTGGGTTTGATTCCACCCTCAGGCAACTGTGTGGAGTTTACACGTTCTCCCTGTGCTTGCATGGGTTTCCTCCAAGTGTTCTTGTTTCCTCCCACTGTCCAAAGATGTGCAGGTTAGGTGAATTGGCCGTATTGTCCAGGCATGTGCAGTGAGATGGATTAGGCAGGAGACAAGTAGGGTTACAAGGAAAGTGTGACCTTGGGAGGAATGTTAAACAAAGGGTCAGAGGGCCGAATGGTCTGCTTTGACACTGCAGGGATTCTGTCATCATTCTATTCTATTATACCCCCTACATATCCAGCTACCAGCCAGAGGTAGGGGAAGGAAATGGCTCTGTGGGTGATAGTCTGCCCTCTGAGTTAGAAAGGTGAGAGTTCAATTACAATTCCAGGGGCTTGAGCACAAAGTCTAGGTTGACACAGGGCTGTTGTACTATTCTGTCAGCAGCTCTATTTACCCACTAGGGTCAATGCCAAAGGTCCCACAGAGCTACTTGGAATGAACAGGATTTATATTTGATTATTCTCAAAAAGCAGATTATCTGTTCTCACGTCAAACAGATCCTTTGGCCCAACTCATCCAAGCCGACCAGGTTTCGTAAACTGAACTAGTCCCATTTCCTTGCGTTTGGCTCATATCCCTCAAAACCTTTCTTATCCATGTGCTTGTCTAAATGTATTTTAAATGTTGTAATTGTATTCACCTCTACCACTTCCATTGGCAGCTTGTTCCATACACCCATCACCTCCTATGTGAAAAAGTTGTCTTTCAGGTCCCTTTTAAATCTTTCCCCTCACACCTTAAACCAATGCCATCTAGTTTTAGACTCCCTGACTTAAGGGAAGAGATCTTTGCTTTTCACTTTATCTATGCTCCTCGTAATTTTATAAACCTGATTTTATAAGCCCACCCTTCCATCAGCCTCCAACAATCTAGAGAAAATAGCCCCAGCCTATCTAGCCTCTCCTTATAACACAAACCCTGTAGTAGCGGTAACATCCCTGTAAATCTTTTTAGACAATAGACAATAGGTGCAGAAGTAGGCCATTCTGCCCTTCGAGCCTGCACCACCATTCAATATGATCATAGCTGATCATCTTCAATCAGTATCCTGTTCCTGCCTTATCTCTATAACCCTTGATTCCACAATCCTTGAGAGCTCTATCCAACTCTTTCTTAAATGAATCCAGAGACTGGGCCCCCACTGCCCTCTGGGGCAGAGCATTCCACACAGCCACCACTCTCTGGGTGAAAAAGTTTCTCCTCATCTCTGTCCTAAATGGTCTACCCCGTATTTTTAAGCTGTGTCCTCTGTTCGGCACTCACCCATCAGCGGAAACATGTTTCCTGCCTCCAGAATGTCCAATCCTTTAATAATCTTATATGTCTCAATCAGATCCCCTCTCAGTCTTCTAAACTCAAGGGTAAACAAGCCCAGTCGCTCCAGTCTTTCAGTGTAAGGTAATCCCGCCATTCCAGGAATTGACCTCGTGAACCTACGCTGCACTCCCTCAATCGCCAGAATGTCTTTCCTCAAATTTGGAGACCAGAACTGCACACAGTACTCCAGGTGTGGTCTCACCAGGACCCTGTTCAGCTGCAGAAGAACCTTTTTGCTTCTATACTCAATCCCTCGTGTTATGAAGGCCAGCATGCTATTGGCCTTCTTCACTACCTGCTGTACCTGCATGCTTACCTTCATTGACTGGTGTACCAGAACACCCAGATCTCTCTGTACTGCCCTTTTACCTAAATTAATTCCATTTAGGTATTAATCTGCCTTCCTGTTCTTGCCACCAAAGTGGATCACCATACATTTATCCACATTAAACTGCATCTGCCATGCACCTGACCACTCACCTAACTTGTCCAGGTCATCCTGTAATCTCCTAACATTCTCATCACATTTCACCCTGCCACCCAGCTTAATATCATGAGCACATTTGCTAATGTTATTACTAATACCATCTTCTATATCATTAACATATAATGTAAAAGCTGCGGTCCCAGTACTAATCCCTGCAGTACCCCGCTGGTCACTGCCTGCCATTCCAAAATGGAGCATTTATCACTATTCTTTGTTCCCTATCAGCCACCAACTTTCAATCCAAGTTAGTACTTTGCCCCCAATACCATGCGCCCTAATTTTGCTCACTAACCTCCTATGTGGGACTTTATCAAAAGCTTTCTGAAAGTCCAGGTACACCACATCTACTGGGTCACCCTCGTCCATCTTCAGAGTTACATCCTCAAAAAATTCCAGAAGATTAGTCAAGCATAATTTCTCCTTCATAAATCCCTGCTGACTCTGACCTATCCTGTTACTACTATCCAGATGTGTCATAATTTCATCCTTTATAATAGACTCCAGCATCTTTCCCACCACTGAGGTCAGACTAACTGGTCTATAACTTTTCGCAGGGTCTGTGCAAAATGGCCAATATGCTGCAATCCTATGTTACACCATTCAAAAGCTTTTCATTCTTTCTCTCTAGATCAGGGTGCATTTGCAAGAATTGTATGAGTTCAAGTCTTTTTGTTTCATGTAATACTCTATTATACTGTGATAATATACAGATTACATTATATTCACAAAATTATGAGCTGCATTTGTAATTAAAATTCAAAGTTTCAAATTATCTACTTGGTGGATGCAAACAACATGCAGACCTACTTTTCCCAAGTTCTGGTCCTAATGTTTTAGCAAGCCTTAATCAATGTCTTTTTATTTAGATGGTACTGTAAATGTGATCCCTCTAATCCAGAATGTCTGAATATCTAGAAGCTAGGATGTCTGAGTCCATATCCCACCAATGAGACAGTAATAGATGAGGTCTCTTGGCTATCTATAACCATGTCCCAGACCTGATAATTAGTATGTTGATTGTAAAATATCCTATTCTGCTATTTCAAATTGATCAAAGGACTTTGCCTAGCTAATATTTATTGCTTAACTACGACTAAAAAAGCAGATTGTGTTATATTTCTTTTAGCATTTTGTATGACCTTGCTATTTGCAAAGTAGCTGGAATGTGTGTCTGCAACTTGTTTGCAACTCTCTTCCTCTCTCTCTCTCCCCCTCTCTGTTCTTCATTTCTCTTTTGCTGTCTCTGTCGTATTCCTGGTTTTGGTATGTTGGGCGAAAGAAAAGTGTAGATTAGATTAGATTACTTACAGTGTGGAAACAGGCCCTTCGGCCCAACAAGTCCACACCGCCCCGCCGAAGTGCAACCCACCCATACCCCTACATTTAACCCTTACCTAACACTACGGGCAATTTAGCATGGCCAATTCATCTGGCCTGCACATCTTTGGACTGTGGGAGGAAACCGGAGCACCCGGAGGAAACCCACGCAGACGTGGGGAGAACGTGCAAACTCCACACAGTCAGTTGCCTGAGTCAGGAATTGAACCCAGGTCTCTGGCACTGTGAGGCAGCAGTGCTAACCACTGTGCCACCGTGCCACCCACATTCCAATTGGAGCCAAGTGCACTAATTTCTTTACTGCTGTTAGGATCTTTGGGCTTTGCTTGGTTCCTCTGCATGGCTTGCTCCAGATGATCTCAATGTAACTCATCCCACAGAACCAAGTCAGCTTCTGGCTTCACCAGTAAGTTTTAGCTTCCCAACAATAAAGCCAAGTGAGGGACGAACCTGGGGAGCACAAATTTGGGGAGGATATCAGTCAGGTGGAGAGAAAAATAAACACAAAAGCAAACAGGAATGATTAATTGTAGTGCACATGATAAATTGAACAAAAATGAATGATTATAATAGATATAACACTTCGAGCAGGAATTAATGATTTGCTTTTCTGTCTTTTCAAGGAGCTGGACTAAGAGTTGACCAGCCAAGGTTCTTGGAGGTTGATAGCACCGGTGAGGCCACCCTACAGTGTAACCACAGCTGGGATGAAAAGACAGAACTAAAATTAACTATTCTTAAAGAAAGAGATTCACAAGTGATTTGCATTGGAAGAACAAATTCATCTGTACATCATGTCAACTCTACAGAACTCCTGCATTGCCAGATTAACCGGACATCAGACAGTATTTATGTCACGTTCTATGGATTCAACTCATCTTTAATTGACAACTTTTTCTGCAAGATCGAGAAATTATACCCACCACCTTATGAAGGGAAACAAGGGAATGGGACGATTATGTTCATCAGCAGCAAGAAGAATTGCAAGAAATGTGAGAGCAGTTGTGGATTTGTATAACTTCTGGGTTAACTTGTGTACTTAGTAATGTGATCGCAGAGGTGAATGGAACTTGTTTCATTTTAGGCAACCTGTGTTAAAATTAAACACTCCAAAGACAGGTACAACACAGGGTTAGATAGAGAGTAAAGCTCTCTCCATAGTCCCCACCAAACACTCCCAGAAAGGTCCAGCGCTGGATTATAGAGTCATAGAGTCATACAACACAGATACAGTCCCTTTGGTCC
Organism: Chiloscyllium punctatum; assembly: GCF_047496795.1. NCBI lineage: Eukaryota > Metazoa > Chordata > Chondrichthyes > Orectolobiformes > Hemiscylliidae > Chiloscyllium > Chiloscyllium punctatum. The sequence goes on from NC_092748.1 coordinate 21,916,506, forward strand.
AACCATTGCATGCCAATCATAATCCCAAACTAAACTAGTTCCACCTGCCTGTGCTTAGCCCGTATCCCTCCAAACATTTCCTATTCATGTACTTAGCTAAATGTCTTTAATATGTTGTAACTGTAGCCACATCTACCACTTCCTCGGGAAGTCCATTTCACATGCAAATCACTTTCTGTGTAAAAGAAATTACATATCATGTCTTGTAAAAATATAGGGTCATACAGCACAGAAATTGATCCTTCGGTCCAACCAGTCCATGGCAAACATAATTCCAAATTAAACTAGTCCCACTTGCCTACTCCTGGTCCCTATCCATCCAAACCTTTTCTATTCATGTACCTATCCAAATGTCTTTTAAACGTTGTGATTATACCCACATCCACCACGTCCTCTGGAAGTTCATTCCACCCTCTGTGTATAATAACCATAATAAAACTGCAATAAATCTTCAATTAAGCCTGCAATCCTAGGAGCAGTTGCAAGAACCACAATGCCTTTTTAACGTTTTCTCCTCTCACCTTAAAAATATTCTCTTTAACCTTGAAAATGCCACCCTAGGGAAAAGACACCTGCCATTCACCTCATGATTTTATAAATCTCTATAAGATCAATTCTATAGGGACAGCACAGGGTTGAATACAAAGTAAAACGTTTTCTATATTGCCCCATCCGAGAGTCCCATAACAATAAATTATTTAGATACAGACTAAAGCTTACTCTATACTTTCCTATCAAACACTCTCAGGATAGGAAAAGCACTGGATTGGAATCAGAGTAAAGTTTCCTGTATACTTTCTCTATGTCGGAGCAGAATGCTTAGCACTGTTGCCTCACAGCACCAGGGGCCCAGGTCCAAATCTCGCCTTGGGCGACTGTCTGTGTGGAGTTTGCACCTCCTCCCTAAGTCTGCATAGATTTCCTCCAGGTGCTCCAGTTTCCTCCTACAGTCCAAAGATGTGCAGGTTAGGTGAATTAGCCATGCCAAGTTGTCCATAGTGTTCAGGGATGTGTAGGTTAGGTGCATTAGTTAGGAGAAATGTAAAATAATAGGGTAGAGGAATAGGTCTGGGTGAGATACCCTTTGAAGGGGTATAGCTTTAAATTGAGGGGTGATAGATAGAGGACAAATATCAGAGGTAATTTTTTTACTCAGAGTAGTAGGGGCAGAGTAGTAGTCAAATGCACTGCATGCAACTGCAGTAGACTCACCAACTTTAAGGGCATTTAAACGGTCATTGGATAGTCATATGGATGAAAATGAAATTGTGTAGGTTAGATGGGCTTCAGGTTGATTTCACAGGTCAGTGCTACATTGAGGGCCGAAGGGCCTGTACTGTGCTGTAATGTTGTATGTCCTGTTGAAGGGTTGGTGTGGACTTTTGGGCCAAATGGTCTGTTTCCACACTGTAGTGATTCTATTATTCTATATGCTGCCCCATCCAACAGTCCCAGAACAAGTAAATCACAAGCCTAGATACAGAGTAAAGCTCCTTCTATATTGTTCCAAACTAACAGTCCCAGGATAGATACAGAATAAAACTCAGTCTACGCTGTCCCTGTCAAACAGTCCCAGAAAGGTACAGCACTGGGCTAGACACAGATTATAGCTTCTTCTAAACTGTTGCAATAAGTCCAATATCAGAAGAGACCCCTGTGTACAAATGTAGTATTTTGCTTTACCCACCTACCCCCATTTGCTATCTGATGGCCAACGTCCAAATTCATTATTAAGAAATTAATTGCTAAGGAATTAATAAGCCATTGTTCTTACAGTTGCACAGTTTGTGATGTTCATCAGCACCTAACAATCTAAATGGATTGGCAGTATAACCACAATTCTTAGTGGCATTAAATTAATTCATTCATAATTAAGTACTTAGTTGGCTTGTTTTGTAAAGTCCAGAGATTGTGAAAGGCATGATAGCAACAGAAGTGTTTATTTATTTTGTCACTGGTTTAGATAATGATTGATATGTACCTCAACTTCCTTTGCCCATATTCCTAAATAACATTTCCCAATAATACAAAAACCTCCAGCTTTAGAATTTAATGGTCCCAGCCATTGGGGTTAGGGTGACCTGAATTTTCTCCAACATTTATGTGAAACATTACTTCCTGATTTCCCTCCTGAATGGTCTAGCACTAATTTCAAAACCTTTCTTTTCCTGGACTCTTCCAGCAGAGGAATTGGCTTCCCCATGTCTCTTCTATACAATACAATCCCCTCAGCATACTCAGGTCCACACTGATCCTCTGAAGAGCATCCCACCCCACTACACCATCCTTGTAAACCTAGATTTCCCATGGCCAATCCATTTAACCTGCACATCTTTGGAACTGTGGGAGGAAACTGGAGCACCCAGAGAAAACCTACGCAGACACTGGGAGGAAGTGCAAATTCCACACAGATGGTTGCCCGAGGCTGGAATAGAACCCAGGGCCCATGCACTGAGGCACAGCAGTGCTAACCACTGAGCCATCCCACTAGTTCAATGGGATTGCTGCAAACTCCATTTTGAAGACATCTCTGAGCATGTTTAGGACACTAACTGACAAAATAGATCTGTTTCATAGAAATGCATGCAGTTATCAGAATCTTGTTTATATCAACATGCCTAAAGTGATAGTCTCAATATGCAATGTTCTTTCAATCATGTTTTTCATTGTGTTTCAGGTTTCCAGTTTGTAATGTTCTTGATCATGGGGTTTCTCGGTTTCCTGACTCTGTCAAGTATGATCTATAGCATTGTACTGACATTGAAGATATGCAGAGTTAAAGTAAGTGACTAATGGAACATCACTACCATTATAGAAAAAATATATAAAAAAAGAGAAGCCTTCAGCACAATATACACGTTACTATATCTAACTACCACTTGAATGACTCAGAACCTTTGTCTCCCACATCTATCAGCTTTTGGTGGTTCTCTGTGTTTGATAAAGAGTTTTCCAACAGTCTCCTTTATTAAGGAAAGACGTAAATGCAATGGAGGCAGTTCAGAGGAACTTTATTAGAATAATACCCGAAATGAGTGACTTGTCTGATGCGGAAAGGTTAGACAGATAAAGCTCCTCTGAACTGCCTCCATTGCAACCCTCCACCACCACTCTCTGTCTTCTACCTTTGAGCCAGTTCTGTATCCAAATGGCTAGTTCTCCCTGTATTCTGTGAGACCTAACCTTGCTGACCAGTCTCCCATGGGGAACCTTGTCGAACGCCTTACTGAAGTCCATATAGATCACATCTACCCTCATTAATCCTCTTTGTTGCTTCATCAAATAATTCAATCAAGTTTGTGAGACATGATTCCCCACACACAATTGACTATCCCTAATCAATCCTTGCCTTTCCAAATACATGTACATCCTGTCCCTCAGGATTCCCTCCAACAACTTGCCCACCACTGACGTCAGGTTCACTGGTCTATAGTTCCCTGACTTGTTCTTACCGCCCTTCTTAAACAGTGGCACCATGTTAGCCAACCTCCAGTCTTCTGGCACCTCACCTGTGACTATCAATGATATAAATATCTCAACAAGTGGCCCAGCAATGACTTCCCTAGCTTCCCACAAAGTTCTAGGGTACACCTGATCAGGTCCTGGGGAGTTATCAACCTTTATGCATTTCAAGACATCCATCATTTCTTCCTTTGTAATATGGACATTTTTCAAGATGTCACCATCTATTTCCCTACAGTCTATATCTTCCATGTCCTTTTCCACAGTAAATACTGATGCAAAATACTCGTTTAGTATCTCCCCATTTTCTGCGGCTCCATACAAGGGCCGCCTTGCTGATCTTTGAGGGGCCCTATTCTCTCCCTGCTTACCCTTTTGTGAAAGAAATCTTAGCAGGACTTATACACTTAATGGTAAGGCTCTAGGGAGTGCTGCTGAACAAAGAGACCTTAGAATGCAGGTTCATAGCTCCTTGAAAGTGGAGTTGCAGGTAGATAGGAAAGTGAAGAAGGCATTTGATATGTTTTCTTTTACTGGTCAGAGTATTGAATACAGGAGTTAGGAGGTCATGTTGCCACTGTGCAGGACATTGGTTAGGCCACTGTTGAAATATTGCATGTAATTCTGGCCTCCTTCCTATCGGAAAGATGTTGTGAAACTTGAAAGGGTTCAGAAAAGATTTACAAGGATGTTGCCAGGGTTGGAGGATTTGAGCTATTGGGAGAGGCTGAACAGACTGGGGCTGTTCTCCCTGGAGCGTCAGAGGCTGAGGGATGAGAGGGGAAAGATATAAAAGAGACCTAAGGGGCAACTTTTTCACGCAGAGGGTGGTACGTGTATGGAATGAGCTGCCAGATGATGTGGTGGAGGCTGGTACAATTGCAACATTTAAGAGGCATTTGGATGGGTATATGAATAGGAAGGGTTTGGAGGTATATGGGCTGGGTGCTGGCAGGTGGGACTGGATTGGGTTGGGATTTCTGATCGGCGTGGACGGGATAGACCGAAGGGTCTGTTTCCATGCTGTACATCTCTATGACTCTATGACTCGAAGTGGCCAATCATATTTACGACTCACAAGTGCACAGAAGAGAATCCACAATCAGTGGCATTACTATTACTGAATCCCCCTGCACTAACATCCCAGGAGTTCCCATTGAACAGAAGCAGAACTGTACCAGCCATATTAATGCTGTGACTACTAGAGCAGGTCAGAAGCTAGAAATCCTGCAGCGAGGAACTTATCTCCTGTCTCCTAATGTTTGTCTACAATATTCTCAAACCTCAAGTTAGGAGTGTGATGGAGTACTTCCCATTTGCCTGGATGCTCCAAGGGCACTCAAGAAACTTGACACCATCCAGGTTAAATCAGTCTAATTGATTGGTAGCAATGTGCACCGTCTATAAGATATATCGTACCAAATCACCAAGGCAGTTTGACAGCACTTTCCCAAGCAGCGACTTTTACCACCCATATGGACAAGGGCAGCAGATACATGGGAACCTGCAAGTTCCTCTTAAAATCAAACACCATCTTGACTTAGAACTGTGTCACCATATCTTCACTGTGGCTGGATCAAAATCCTGGAACTCCTTCCCTAACAGCACTTTGCACGTTGCTACAGCAGGTCAAGGAGACAACTTACAATCATTTTCTCAAGGTCAATTCGGAAAGGACACTAAATGCTGGCCCAGTCAATGATTCCATCATCCCATGATTTAATTATTTTTTAAATGATAAAGGCACAGCCAGGATAATAGAAGCAGTTCCAAAGAACTTTCAACAAAGCCTTTGAGGTATTTAGTTACAGCTCAATTCTCTGACACTTTCTCTGCTCCATTGGCAGGACCTGTGACCAGACCATGATGCATATTTGAGATGTAACCTCACCCCAGAGCTCTGTGGAGTGTTCTCACAACATCTTCCAATTTACATTGACCATTTCTTTCTGCACTCTAGCCTCTCAGTCCATCTCCCAAACACAAATTCCAGGGACACTGCATACAATACTTTCCTAATACAGATCCCAGAGATAGTGCCTTTGATACATCTCCCCAACACAGATCCCAGAGGCACTCCACGCTGTTCACCTCCCAACCGCAGATCCCAGAAGCATTCCACTCAGTACATGGATCACTGCAACTCTTCCCATCAGTGTATCGTCTAGCACATATCCAGAGGACATCTTCCGTTTGACCCTTCTGGATCCACAGCATTGATACTTCCAAGTTTAGTTTGCTTAAGCTATGGGTCATTTTGAAGGATTATATTATTTTCCCAGTTGCTGGGTCATAATTGGATTTTTTGTTTTCATTCCTTGTCTTGTTGTCTTTTGTGAAAAGGGGCATTGGAATTAGCCTGTTTCTAGTTCAGTGGGACATCCCCTGGACTCACTGATTCCGTTACAATGGCCATGAAATCCTTTGTAAATTTCTCCCCAATCTTACTGATAGGTATCAGAGATTGTTTCTCCCTGACCAGATTTGAGCATGTTTGGGATGTGTATGGAAGCAATCTTACAATCACGGCTGTGGAGTTTTGGGTGGGTAAGAGCTGCTATTCACTCTTCATCCACTCCCCGACTCTTCTGTCTGATGCTGAGGTTTAGGAACCAGTCTCCACATTTATCTACCCAACTCATCTTGCCAAATGATTTGTGACATAGGCACAAAGGGATAATGGCTGAAAAATGTGTTGCTGGAAAAGCGCAGCAGGTCAGGCAGAATCCAAGGAGCAGGAGAATTGACGTTTCGGGCACAAGCCCTTCTTCAAAGGGATAATGGCAGGATAAAGTCACCTCTCATTTCCATTACATAAGACAGAGGCACAAGATTAGAAATCTCACCCAGAGCATTTACTAGCTCTCAGTTCACCCCATTCCACTCACAGGGCAGCAGTGGTGGCAATCGAGTTATAAATGGAAGGATAATGGAGGTAGAGCAGCAATTGAAGGAGGATTGTAAAAGCTGTCAATCTGGTTCTAAGCCAGTCAGTGAGGGAGAAAACCAAAACACTTTGATTTGTGAATAGAGTTTATTGACAACTCAGTTATACAGCTCCTTGGACCCCCAACGTTTTAAAGGTGCTCACTGTATCAACAATTATAATAATACAGTTTATGTTCGTAACCCTAAATGAAGGCACAAACAACATAACAATGTGACTGACCAGGCAGTAACAAAAGATAAAAACCAAAAGAACTGTGGATGCTGTGAATCAGAAACAAAAACAGAAGTTGCTGGAAAAGCTCGGCAGGTCTGGCAGCAAATCCGTGAAGGGAAATCAGAGTGAATGTTTTGGGTCCGGTGACCTTTCCTCAGTTCTGAGCAAGGTTCACTGGAACCAGAAATATCAACTCTGATTCCATTAACAAAAGATATCTTGAATAAGAAGTTAAAAATCACACAACACCAGGTTATAGTCCAACAGGTTTAATTGGAAGCACACTAGCTTTCGGAGCGAAGCTCCTTCATCAGGTGAAGGAGCGTCGCTCCGAAAGCTAGTGTGCTTCCAATTAAACCTGTTGGGCTATAACCTGGTGTTGTGTGATTTTTAACTTTGTACACCCCAGTCCAACACCGGCATCTCTGAATCTTGAATAAGAAGGACGTCCACCAGACTCCAGTAGAAGTGTGTGGTCTTGGGGACAGGCATCATTTTAACAGAGACATGGGGCAACCTTAGTGTTTATTTTCCCCCAACAGTTGTGATGTCCTAAACTTTTATAGCAACTAATCATCAAACAAGCTGAAACCATTGTCTTTTGTCCCTATCAAAAAATTCAACTCAACACCATTCCCTTCCTTGGCCATTGCCTGAGGTTGCACCACTGTTTACAACTTTACACCCTATTTAACTTAAATTGAGTTTCCATCTCCAGATCTGCTCCATCGCCATGATTTCTTTGTGTGAGAATTGCCTATCTTCCACCCTCTACTCTTATCTAGAGGTTAATAAGAGTGAGGCAATTAAGATAATTCAGCTAAACAGAAAAAAATACTCAAAGGTCTAAAATCTGACAACACTCTAGAAGCTAATTGTGTCCATATTGTGGTTTTAGAAGAGATAACTGTAAAGATAATAGATAGACTAGCTATAATTTTTCAAAATTCCCTAGATTCTAGATCAATCCCAACAGTTTAGAAGTTAGCAAATGTAACACTGCTGGTCAAGAAAGGAAGAAGAGAGAAACAGGAAACAACATACCTGCTAAACTAAAATTAGTCATCAAGAAAGTTCTGAAGTAGATTAAAGGCAAATACTGTAAATCAGTTATTACAAGAAGTTTTGACAGTGCAGTTAGAATACCTGATATTAGATTAGAACATGTCAACAAAGTTTTGCAAAAGTGAAATGCCATTTAACAAGCTTTGTGAGGATAAAAGTAAGTAATTAAATAAAGGGGAACTGCTAGATGTGCTCTCTTGAATTTCCAAAAGCTTTATTATAAGTTACTGCAAAACAATGTGATGAACCCAGCTGCTGGTAATACTGGACAAGTCAGGTTCCAGTCTGAAACCTGGCTTGATAGACCATCCATTTTGTTTTTGCAATTTAGTTATTACAGTGATAGTCTGTCACTGAATATATTCACAAGAAGCTGTCAAAGTACTTTTAACAAAAGTGTGTTTATGAAACAAAAGGAATAAAAGCAAAATAATTTGGAAAGATCTTATAAAGAGCAAGAAGACAAATGTAACCCTTTTTCACAATAGTATTCTTCATAGACATGTAACCCAGTTAGGTATTGCTTCTATCTTCCATCTTTAATTTCTTACTCAACTGACAAGGTTGTAAGCATTTCCTTTGAACAACTCCCTGAAATTTATCAGATATCTGGTATATGTGCCCAGAGGCATACAGACACTTGCTGATTTTTTTTGTAATTAAACAATGCGAGCAACTAAGGTTATTTTCCAGCCCTTTTTTAAAAATAGAATCCTTGCAGTGTGGAAACAGGCCCTTTGGCCCAACAAGACCCCAAAACCTCCAAAGGGTAACCCACGCAGACCCATACCCCTACCCTATTATCCTACATTTACCCCTGACTAATTCACCTGACCTACACACACCTGAACACTACGGGCAATTTAGCATGGCCAATTCACCTAACCTGCACATCTTTGGATTGTGGGAGGAAGCTGGAGCATTCGAAGGAAACCCGCACAGACATGGGGAAAATTTGCAAACTCCACACAGACAGTTGCCTGAGACGGGAATTGAACCTGGGTCCTTGCTGCTGTGAGGCAGCAGTGCTAACCACTGAGCCACCATGCCATCCCCAAAGCTCAATGCAACACTCTATCAGTCCTCAATCATCTGAATTATTGGCATACAATACAGTGACTCCTGACTTTGTATACACCCGATGCATGGGTTCTGACAATGGCGAAACGGCATCAGCTGCAGTGATAGTGGAGCAGGGACGCCTAGCTGCACTAGACTTGGAGCGTGGACTGTTTCGGCAACAGCAAGTCGTTGACTGCAGTGGTGTCGGTGCACTGAGCAGGAGAGTCTGGCTGTCGTAGGTCTAGAGCAAAAGCGTAGAAGTCCTAGAGCCATGTCTGAGACCCCAGTCTTTGAAGTTGAACTGTATCTAAGTACTTTCTTTTTATTCTTTGTACCTTAAGATGACAACAGGTCATGGCGACAGAACTCATTTCACTGTATTTCCCTAGATATATGTGACAATAAGTCATTCATTCATTCCTGCAGTGATGCTCTGGAACTGTGACAACTGATACATATGTCCAATGCAATTCTTTAATCTATATTGGCTTCCAGTCCAGTATTACCTCAATATAAAATCCTTAACTTTGTGCTCCAATCCCTCCATTGCCTGTGCCTCCTTATGTCTCTAATCCACTCTAGTCCTATAACATTTTGAGATCTCTGTGCTCCACCAGTTCTCGTCTTTTAGACACCCCATCTTTTGCACCCCTGACATTAGCTCCTTGACTTTGAACATTGGAATTCCCTTCTTAAACTTCATGTTGCCTCCCCCTCTTTGTTGCTCACTTATTCTATCTCTCGTAGTCTCTAATTTAAAACATTGCTCTGTGACCATGGCAACCCTGCTAATACGTCTGGTAATGTTTTTGTGCTGTCTTGGGGGGGCATTTCCTTGGGCTGAAGACACCATATAGATACAATTAATGTTGAGCACCAAAAAGGTGATTTTCAGTTAATTAGAGTCATAGAGATGATGGAAGCAGACCCTTCAGTCCAACTCGTCCATGCTGACCAGATGTCCCAACCCAATCCAGTCCCACTTGCCAGCACCCACCAAACCCTTCATTCCATCCACGTACCACCCTCTGTGTGAAAAATTTGCCCCTTAGGTCTCTTTTATATCTTTCCCCTCTCACCCTAAACCTATCCCTCTAGTTGTGGACTCCCCCACCCCAAGGAAAATACTTTGTCTATTTATCCCATCCATGCCCCTCATGATTTTATAAACCTCTGTAAGGTCACCCCTCAGCCTCTGACACTCCAGGGAAAACAGCCCCAGCCTATTCAGCCTCTCACTATAGCTCAAATCCTCCAACCGTGGCAATATCCTTGTAAATCTTTTCTGAACCTTTTCACGTTTCACAACATCTTTCCGGTAGGAAGGAGACCAGAATTGCACGCAATATTCCAACAGTGGCCTAACCAATGTCCTATACCGCTGCAACATGACCTCCCAACTCCTGTACTCAATAGTCTGACCAATAAAGGAAAGCATACCAAACGCCGCCTTCACTATCCTATCTATCTGCGAATCCACTAATTGTTGCATGAACTGGAAGGTATGGCTTGGGGAAATGACACTAAATATATGCATTTCTTTCACAGAAGGTGGTAAAGAAAGAAGAGGAGAATTCTGTGTATGAGCAAATGGCCCCCAGCAATGGTGGAGAGCAGAGCAGGAGGAACACTGAGTCGGCCACTACTCTTTCACGCAAATACTAAAAGAAAATGTTGATCTAGTCAAGCACGGAACTTCATTGTAACAGTTGAACTGCTTCTATATTTGTCAGAGCACAGTTGAATGTGGTCTCTTTTGTAGTCTGAAAGCTTTGGAGAAACGCTGTGTAAAATGGTCAATATGTTACTGCCATGCTATATTTGTTCTCAAACCAACGAGTCTTGATACTCGAGTTATTTTTGTATCAATGCAGCATCACCTCACAAAGTACCGCTAGAAGAGGCAAGGGTGGTAAACTTCCATATAGAGCCAAGAGCAGGTAGTTCATTACCACTGGGGACATGGTTGGGTTACTGGGCCTCCTTTGAGCGAGGGAGCTTTCGCACAGGATACACTAGCCTCTAGTACTGGATCCACAAAGTTGTATATTTAAAACACACCATGTAAAGATGTGAAATCAAACTTTGAATTCTCACTTGACAGTCCTGAAGGTTTGTGGTTACCTGTAAGCAGAGTGGGTTAATGCTAATTCCACTCCTACATCATAGAATCCGTACGGTGTGGAAGAGTTCACACCAACCCGTCAAAGAGCATCCCACCCAGACACAACTCCTATAAGGAGGAAGTGAGGACTGCAGATGCTGGAGATCAGAGTCAAAAAGTGTGGTGCTGGAAAAGCACAGTCAACATTTCGAATTCCTGATGAAGAGCTTATGCTCGAACCATCGACTCTCCCACACAAGATTGTTCCTGACCAGCTTTGCTTTTTGACAACCCCTATAATCCAGCATTTCCCCCTGGCTAATCCACTGAGCTTACACATCCCTGGACACTATGGGCAAATTTAGCATAGCCAATTCACCCAAATTGCATATCTTTAGAACTGTGGGAGGAAACCAGTGCACCCGGAGGAAACCCACGCAGACACAAGGAGAATGTGCAAACTCCACACAGACAGTCACCTGAGGATGGTATCAAACTCAGGTCCCTGGTGCTATGAGGCAGCAGTGCTAACCACTAACTCCATGCCATCTGCCTTCCTGCATCATTTGGGTCTCCCTGAGATTCCAGTCCACATGGTGTGGTTGATTTCAAATACTCTGTCTGAACCAACTCCTTCAGGGATTAATTTGTGTCAAATTGAAGAGGAAACTAAATTGTCCCTGACAATCCCACCCCCAGCCCCCAGTGACAGCTAGCTCCCAAGTAGTTCAAGGTAGCTAGCCTGGTAGCCCATTGTAAGCAGTCGCTCTCCCTTTGGTTTGAAGCTTTCATATGCACAGCTCAAACAGCAGGAAAACAGAATACCACACTGAAGCAATTAAGGCCAAGTCATGTACGTCGAGCTGAGGCAATGCTACTTTAAGAGTAGATGGTGTTGGTGGAGGATTCATTCCTGCACACTGTACATGTTCATAGCCCTCACTGTTGCTCTGCCCAGCCTGGCTATTCAGAATCACTCCATGATGTTCTGTGTATCCAATTTAACATGTAAGTTACTTGATTGCGTGTTTGTTTCGAGGGAAGATTTGCAATTAAGTTTTATAGTTCCCAGGTTTGCTCCAGAGAAATATACTTTTTTGTGATGAAAGGATCTTGTTTGAATTTGTTCCAGAAAGTTATAATTTTTTTATATAAACTGTCTAATTTTTTTGAATCGGATTTCTGAGTATGAGAGTCCCGGAGCATCTGGCACTTGAAAGGTGTCACCCAGACATGCAGGCATCATTGATAATTTCATTTTCTGAACCTGTGAGGTTAAATTTTGGTGCAGTCACATTAAAAGCAGACGCACAGTGGGTGGGTTTCTGTTATCTGGTCTTACAGTTTCTAGAAATGAATTTATAAATAATCTTCAGAACTCTGAATCATTGTGAAAATTTCATGGCACCTGCTGCATTTGCAAATGCAGTAATGACAGGCTGATTCTCTCAATCGCAGAACTAATCCTACCATCAGGAATCTTAACTCTGAGTTTGTTGCCATGTCACATACCAGGTTCAATTACATTTTAGGCGTACAGCTTGTTCACCTGAGTAGCAAACTAGCAAAGACTGAGCCGTTTGCAAATATATTTTCTGAGAATTTGTGGCTGACTGCAGTCTTAAATAGAGGTGATTTGTGAACTTGACACTTAGCCCATCAAACATGTTTAGCCCATCAAACTTAGATTATAGATATTTTCATGCGATTTTCAAGCTATGGTTCCCTACCCTTTAAAACCCTAACAAAAATCTCTGAAACTCAGTTTTGAAATTTTCAATTGACCCACAACTTTTAAAGAGAATCCCAGATTTCCTAGAGCCGGTAAAAGATGGAAGGGAAGGGAAGCTTTTTTTCCCAAATTGTACACAAAAGCAGTCAGAAGCTGTTTAAAGCAAAGAATTGTGAAACCTCAGATAAAACTGACAGGCAATCAGATTGACAGACCAGATTAAACCTGCCAGGAAAGTGTGACAACTTAGGTCAGAAAGAGGTAAATAAAGCTTTTGGTTATTTTTACTGCAGAGTGTGGTGAATTAAAATTTTAACCGCTGACCTATATTTTGCATCGAATACTTTGTAGCGCTAATCAAATTATTCTTGATTTCTAGCCTCACATTAGCTAGTAAGCACGATGGTATATTTTGTATGAGTTAGAATATGAACAACAAATGCAATAGAAGCAAAAGTTATCTTTCATGTAATAAAACATCCCAAGGCACATGTGGAAGAATCACTCCGTGTTCTATAAAATAATCACCAGGAGAAGCAGAAAATCCTTCACAAAATTAAACTTTAATCTTGCAAAATGTCTTTTCTGGCTCCCCACGATTTCTTTGTTCTCCAGTTTATAAAGTTTGTTGGTCCTGCACCTATCGGATAACATTACCAGAGCCAATTATGCTGGCTTGCTTTATCTTTCTAACTAATCGTCTGCTACACTGGTTCCCGCCATCACAGTTAACCTATCACATTATAACACCAATATCTTCAGCATTAGCTCATCTCCCAGTAATTTAACTAACCTATCACAATGCACTACCATTATCTGTTACTGGAGTCCTGTAACATGATCCTGGGCATACATTGCAACACTAAGTTAACTACATGACTGCCATAATAACTTCCACAATGTGCTCAAACTTGTGGAAGATAGTACTTGGAAACCTGATGCAGTGGTATTGTCACTGGCAAGTAAATTAGAGGTCCGGGCTAATTCTTCAGAAATGCACTCACGTACCTCCAAGCCAGCTGGTGAAACAGAAATTCAATATGATCTGGATTTAAAAGCTAATCTAATAGCAGCCATTAAACTATTATCAATAGTCATTAAAACCCAATTGATTCACAAATGTCCATAAGGGAAAGAAATCCACCACCCTTACTCAGTATGGCCCACATGGGATTTTAAACCCAATGTATGCTTGGCTCTTAAATGCCCTTTTAAAAAAGAAATAAAACAAGACAGATCATCTGGCATTAATCTAACACCTGCAAACACCCCCAAACATAGGTGAATCAACCCTGCAAAATGTTTCTTATTAATATCTGGGTGTTAAAACTGCAGCCATCATCATGCTCATGGAATTATTTCTTTCCGATAACATTGCAGACACCATCACCACCATCCTGTGTCACCATCACGACAAGCACACTAGAGGTGACAGCACAATGAATGCACTTGGGAAGGAGTTGGCCTGAGCATTTTCAATGTTGACTTCAGACCTCCTGAAATCTCCTGGTATCAGGTCACACTTGGGCAAGGAAATCTCCTGATTACTAACCTACCACATCCCCTCAGCTCTTCCTAGCCCTAAGTCCTCCATGATGAATACCACTTGGAGGAGCCACTGAGGGTGGCAAGTGCACAGGATGTCCTCTGGCTGAAGAGCTTCAATATTCTTCATTGTGAAGGCTCAGCAGCAATGTTACAGACTGACTAGCTGCGTTAAGGCCATAAGACATAGGAATAGAAGTAAGGCCATTCGGCCCATTGAGTCCACTCCGCCATTTAAACATGGCTGATGGGCATTTCAACTCCACTTATCTGCACTCTCCCCATAGCCCTTAATTTCTTGGAGATCAAGAACTTATCAATCTCTGCCTTGAAGGCATTTATCGTCCCAGCTTCCACTGCACTCCATGGCAATGAATTCCACAGGCCCACCACTCTCTGGCTGAAGAAATGTCTCCTCATTTCCATTCTAAATTGGTCCCCGCTAATTCTAAGACTGTGCCCACAGGTCCTAGTCTCCCTGTCTAATGGAAATGACTTCCCAGCATCCACCTTTTCTAAGCCATGCATTATCTTGTAAGTTTCTATTAGCTCTCCCCTCAACCTTCCAAACTCTAATGAATACAATCCCAGGATCCTCAGCTTCCAGGGATCATCCATGTGAATCTCCGCTGGACATGCTCCGGTGCCATTACATCCTTCCTGAGGTGTGGGGCCCAAAATTGGACACAGTATTCTAAATGGGGCCTAACTAGTGCTTTATAAAGTCTCAGAAGCACATCTCTGCTTTTGTATTCCAACCCTCTTGAGAAAAATGACAATATTACATTTGCTTTCTTAATCACGGACTCAACCTGCAAGTTAACCTTTAGAGAATCCTGGACTAGCACTTCCAGACCCCTTTGTACTTCGGCTTTATGAATTTTCTCACCATTTAAAAAATAGTCCATGTCTGTATTCTTTTTTCCAAATTGCAAGACCTCGCAGTTGCTCATGTTGAATTCCATCAGCCATTTCCTGGACCACTCTCCTAAACTATCTAAATCTTTCTGCAGCCTCTCCACCTCCTCAATACTACCTGCCTGCCCACCTAACTTCGTATCATTCGCAAACTTTACCAGAATGCTCCCAGTCCCTTTATCCAGATCATTAATATATAAAGTGAACAGCTGCGGCCCCAATACTGAACCCTGTGGGACATCACTTGTCACCAGCTGCCATTCCGAAAAAGAACTTTTTATCCCAACTCTCTTCCTTCTGTCAGATAGCCAATCCTCAATCCATGCCAGTAGCTCACCTCGAACACCCTTGGCCCTCACCTTACTCAGCAGTAAAATTGTAGAATCATCGTTAAGGATGAGATTTCTAAATTCTTGGAAGTGCAGGGTCAGTATAGAATAAGTCAGCATGGATTTAGTAAGGGGAGGTAGTGCCTGACAAACCTGTTGGAATTCTTTGAAGGGGTAACAAGTAGGTTAGACCAGGGAAAGCCAGTGGATGTTATCTATCTAAACTTCCAAAAGGCCTTTGATAAGGTCCCTCATGGGAAATAGATAGGGCATGTCAGAAAGGCAAGGTCACGGTGATCATGGGGGATTTCAATATGCAGGTGGACTGGGTGAATAATGTTGCCGGTGGCTCCAAATAAATGGAATTCATGGAATGCTCATAGGATGGCTTTCTGGAACAGCTGGTGGTGGAGCCCACAAGGGAGCAGGCTATTCTGGACTTAGTGCTATGCAATAAGCCAAACTTTATAAAAGATCTCAAAGTAAGGGAACACTTAGGAGGCAGTGATCATAATATGGTAGAGTTCAGTCTGCAGTTTGACAGAGAGAAGGCAAAATCGGATGTAATGGTGTTACAGTTAAATGAGGTAACTACAGGGGCATGAGAGAATAACTGACGAAAATCGACTGGAAGTAGAGCCTAGTAGAGCAACAATGGCAGGAATGTCTGGGTGTAATTGTGGACACAGTTCATCTCAAAGAAAAGAAATATTATTTGGGGGTACAATTTTACCAACAACCGAGGTTAGGCTAATCGGCCTATAATTTTCCATCTTTTGTCTTGATCCTTTCTTGACCAAGGGGGGCTACAACAGCAAATTTCTAATTATCTGGGACTTCCCCTGACTCCAGTGACTTTTGAAAGATCACAACCAATGCCTCTGCTATTTCCTCAGCCACCTCCCTCAGAACTCTAGGATGTAGCCCATCGGGGCCAGAAGATGAACAATTTTTAGGTCTTTTAGCTTTTCTATCACTTTCTCTTTTGTAATAGCTACCATACTCAACTCTGCCCCTTGACTCTCCTTAATTGTTGGGATATTACTCATGTCTTCCACTGTGAAGACTGATGCAAAGTACTTGTTAGGTTCTTCGGTTATTTTCTTATCTCTCATCACGAGTCTTCCAGCATTAATTTGGAGCGGCGCAATGTCTACTTTTGCCTCTCATTTGTTTCTTATGTCTTGAAAGAAACTTTTACTATCATTTCTGATATTACTGACCAGCCTACCTTTGTATTTGATTCTCTCCTGCCTTATTTCTCTCTTTGTCATCCTCTGTTTGTTTTTGTAGTCTTCCCAATCTTCTGATTTCCCAGTGCTCTTGGCCACTTTATAGGCTCTCTCTTTTTCTGTGATGCATTTCCTGAGTTCCTTTGTCAGCCATGGCTGTCTAATCCCCTCCCCCCACTGTACCCCCAAATAATATTTCTTTTCTTTGAGATGAACTGTGTCCACAATTACACCCAGACATTCCTGCCATTGTTGCTCTACTAGGCTCTACTTCCAGTCGATTTTCGTCAGTTATTCTCTCATGCCCCTGTAGTTACCTCATTTAACTGTAACACCATTACATCCGATTTTGCCTTCTCTCTGTCAAACTGCAGACTGAACTCTACCATATTATGATCACTGCCTCCTAAGTGTTCCCTTACTTTGAGATCTTTTATAAAGTTTGGCTTATTGCATAGCACTAAGTCCAGAATAGCCTGCTCCCTTGTGGGCTCCACCACCAGCTGTTCCAGAAAGCCATCCTGTGATCATTCCATGAATTCCATTTATTTGGAGCCACCGGCAACATTATTCACCCAGTCCACCTGCATATTGAAATCCCCCATGATCACCGTGACCTTGCCTTTCTGACATGCCCTATCTATTTCCCGGCACATCTTACACCCCTGGTTCTGACCACTGTTAGGAAGTCTGTACATAACTCTCATTTTTTTTTTGCCTTTGTGGTTCCTCATTCCACCCACACAGACTCCATATCATCTGACCCTAGTTTAGTAATTAAATAATCTACTATTCTATAATCTATTGTTTAAACTAAAACCTTGGCTCTGTGGGAACCTAACTCCATTGGCTCATACTGCTTTGATTGTTCCAACTTTAAAACCGAACCCCAAGGCCTCACAAGCTGTTTCCTTCATTGGTTTGGAAGAGACAGCTTTTCACCTATACATCAAAACGTCTCTTCAAAACTCATACAGGACAAAATACACCTCTAAACGCCATAGTATCGTTCCAAAATATCCTAGCCCTTAAATATTTGGAAGTGATAACTGTTTGCTGGCTATTTCACACTCCCTTTCACACAGGATTAGTGCTTCATGAATAATATCACAATCTTTCACAGTCAGGTGCCTATCTTTTTCAGTTAAAAATCACACAACACCAGGTTATAGTCCAACAGGTTTTTGTTTGGAAGCACCAGCTTTCAGAGTGCTGTTCCATCATTAGGTGGTTGTGGAGTTTTTTCAGAGTTTGATGGCTCTGAATTGTTTTAAATTCTTTGAAGTGGGACGGTGAATTCAAATGTTTACTGTTAGAATGGATTGTTTGAAGTTAAATCAATTTGAGTGCTTCCTTTAATTATGAATTCTTCAATAGCTACTTAAGAACTGTATTTAATCTTAACATCGGTTGTGGGGTCTATCCATTGTGCATATTAGTTAATTTGCAATAGTACGTGCAAGGACAAAGGGTGGTGTGTGAGATAGGAGTATGGGTTTGAATGATGTGGCACTAATTTGGCATTGAAGCTATTAATGTGGGTAGAGGGGAATAGGTTGGCATGGATAGTCTGAACTGTCATCAGATGGCATGAACTGTGTACGAGAAGAGGGTGAAGTGGTATGAGGGTGATGTGGTATGTGGGGTGTCCCTTTTTACTTTTGTTTAAGTTTTCCACATAGCTTTGAAAAATTGTCGGTGTACTTTCTGCCCAGACTGCCTCCATACCCAGAAACCTCCAAACACACTCCAGGGTCATCTCTCCACCTTAAATGAAAATGAGAACATTGGAGTACTCTTCCTGGACTCTGCAGAGAAAAACTTGAAGCCTCTGGGTACATGGGCATCAAACGTAGAGCTGAGAGTGTGATTCAACTGAAAACTGTGAAACTTGCCAACAGCATGATTGTGAACAGAATCAAAAGCATATGGCAGGTTGAAAATTACATTGTATGTAATGGTAGAGCAATTTTAACTGTGGATAAAGGCAGAAGAAGGCGGGATTGGAAAGGGGAAGAGAACATCTGTGGTACATATTGCAAAGAATGTGTAACTTGAGCAGAAAATGGGAATAGAAAGATCATAGAAATGATGAGAATGAGAAATAATCCACAGCCATCTTTTGGAATGTGGTAAAATACTCCACTCTAGTAAAGAAAAGGTCTAGGGTGTAGGTTTGCTCGCTGAGCTGTAGGTTTGATATCCAGACGTTTCATTACCTGGCTAGGTAACATCATCAGTGGTAACCTCCAAGTGAAGCGAAGCTGTTGTCTCCTGCTTTCCAGTTATATCTTTCTCCTGGATGGGGTTCCTGGGGTTTGTGGTGATGTCATTTCCTGTTCGTTTTCTGAGGGGTTGATAGATGGCATCTAGATCTATGTGCTTGTTTATGGTGTTGTGGTTGGAGTGCCAGGCCTCTAGGAATTCTCTGGCATGTCTTTGCTTAGCCTGTCCCAGGATAGATGTGTTGTCCCAGTCGAAATGGTGTTTCTTTTTCATCCGTGTGTAGGGCTATGAGGGAGAGGGGGTCCTATCTTTTTGTGGCTAGCTGGTGTTCATGTAACCTGGTGGCTAACTTTATTCCTGTGTCCTGTAGCCACCAGGATACACAAACACCAGCTAGCCACAAAAAGACATGACTCCCTCTCCCTCATAGCCCTACACGCAGATGGAAAAAAAAGCACCATTTCGACTTGGACAACACATCTATCCTGGGACAGGCTAAGCAAAGACATGCCAGAGAATTCTTAGAGGCCTGGCACTCCAACCACAACGCCATAAACAAATGCATAGATCTAGATGCCATCTATCAACCCCTCAGAAAACGAACAGGAAATGACATCACCACAAACCCCAGGAACCCCATCCAGGAGAAAGATATAAATAGAAAGCAGGAGACAACAGCTTCGCTTCACTTGGAGGTCGACACTGATGATGTTACCTAGCCAGGTAATGAAACATCTGGATATCAAACCTACAGCTCAGCGAGCAAACCTACACCCTAAACCTCAACCTGAGCTACAAACCTTCACAAACCTTGTGAAAGAAAAGGTTAATTTGCGCAGAGCTTGATCTCACAAGCACCCATAGAATAATGACTAAATAAATCTATTTTCAAGGTGTTTGAATGGAGATACATGTTAACTGAAGGAACTGTCCCCGTCCTAATAGTGCCATAGGATTTCTGATTTACAAATAACACAACACCAGGTTATAGTCCAACAGGTTTATTTGGAAGCACTAGCTTTCGGTGCATTGCTCCTTCATCAGGTAGTTGTGGAGTATAAGATTGTAAGACACAGAGTTTATAACAGAAGTTTACAGTGTGATGTAACTGCAATTATGTATTGAAATTATGTATTATTTCAGTGTGTACGAGCGGCCATAACTACAAATTATGGGGTGATAGATTTAAGACAGATGTCAGAGGCAGGTTCTTTACGCAGAGAGTGGTAAGGTCAGGGGATGCCCAACCTGCGAATGTAGTCAACTCAGCCACATTAGGGAGATTTAAACAATCCTTAGATAAGCACATGGATGATTTGAGGATAGCGTAGGGGGACGAGCTGAGAATAGTTCACAGGTCGGCGCAACATCGAGGGCCGAAGGGCCTGTTCTGTGCCGTATTGTTCTATGTTCCATGTTAGATTAGATTACTTACAGTGTGGAAACAGGCCCTTCGGCCCAACAAGTCCACACCACCCCGCCGAAGCGCAACCCACCCATACCCCTATATTTACCCCTTACCTAACACTACGGGCAATTTAGCATGGCCAATTCACCTGACCTGCACATCTTTGGACTGTGGGAGGAAACCGGGGCACCCGGAGGAAACCCACTTAGACACGGGGAGAATGTGCAAACTCCACACAATTAATCACCTGAGGTCAGAATTGAACCCGGGTCTCTGGCGCTGTGAGGCAGCAGTGCTAACCACTGTGCCACCGTGCCAACGTGCTGCCCTGGATAAGTTTTTGGTTGATTGTTAAGTCTCTCATTTTTTAGAAAGAACAAGTTGATTTCAGTTCTTTCATATGCAAACCACAGAATATTTACAAGTTACATAACTTTCAGTTACATCACACTGTAAACGTATACTATAAATTCTGTGTCCTACGATCTTATACTCCACAACCACCTGATGAAGGAGCAGCGCTCCGAAAGCTAGTGCTTCCAAATAACCCTATTGGACTATAACCTGGTGTTGTGTGATTTCCTGATGAAGGGCTTTAGCCTGAAAAGTCGATGTTCCTGCTCCTCGGATGCTGCCTGACCTGCTGTGCTTTTCCAGCACCACTCTAATCTTGACTCTAATTTCCAGCATTTGCAGTACCCACCTCCACCTGATCTTTAACTTTGTACACCACAGTACAACACCGGTATCATCCAAATCAGAATCTCTGATGTTCATCTGAAGCAGAACATTAAACTTTGGTTTAATATCTCAGCTGAAAAGTGACATTCTCAACAATGCAGTACTTCCTCAGTGCTACACTAAAGTGTCAGTTTAGATTTTGGGCTTAATTTCAGGAGTTACATTGAACCCCAGACCTCTCCACTCAGAGACCAGAGTGAAGAGTGAACCAGTGCTGACATCTAGAGGAACTACTGGCAATGTCAAAAAAAAACTACACATCGGGGTAGCAGAATCTGACAATACTATCCCCAAGTAACTACGTTTCTCATTTCTGCCCCCTATTGAATGGTTTCCTGTACCATTAGATTAGATTACTTACAGTGTGGAAACAGGCCCTTCAGCCCAACAAGTCCACACCGCCCCGCCAAAGCGTAACCCACCCATACCCCTACATCTACATCTACCCCTTACCTAACACTACGGGCAATTTAGCATGGCCAATTCACCTGATCTGCACATCTTTGGACTGTGGGAGGAAACCGGAGCACCCGGAGGAAACCCACACAGACACGGGGAGAACATGCAAACTCCACCTGAGGCGGGAATTGAACCCAGGTCTCTGGCGCTGTGAGGCAGCAGTGCTAACCACTGTGCCACCGTGCCACCCCATAGTACCATGGTGCTATGGTCAGTTGCTCATCCTTCCTACGGCGTCTGCTCTTATCCACACAGGGAGCAAGAATCTCAAATCTGTTAAGCAAGCTTAAGCGCTGAGACTCCTTCAGGATAACTGCCTGGATACCCTCAACCTGACTCCTCCCCCAACCCAATGTGGTGTAGTGTACAAAGCCCAGACTGAATGCAGAGCAAGTAATTAATGATTAAATATTAAAGAGAAATCATTGAAAAATGCAACATGGTGATCAGAATAAGAATGAGGAAGAATTTAAAAATTTTGTATTGTAATCAGTGAAGATTAAATGAGAATCACAGATGAATAAATGTTGGAATCAGAGAAAGGTGAGC
Organism: Chiloscyllium punctatum; assembly: GCF_047496795.1. NCBI lineage: Eukaryota > Metazoa > Chordata > Chondrichthyes > Orectolobiformes > Hemiscylliidae > Chiloscyllium > Chiloscyllium punctatum. The sequence goes on from NC_092748.1 coordinate 21,938,501, forward strand.
ATTGGACATGGTATTTAATTAATGACAAGTGATTGTTGGAATTAATAAAGTGTGCAGTTTGAAACAGTCAGTGTAGGGCTTAATGAATAACGAGCATTAGGATCATTAGGCTTCATATGGTCAGGAAGAAGAGGTTGCATCCAGAGATAGAGACACGGTGAGTGGATATTTAATAGAATCATAGAATAGAATCATAGAATCCCAACATTGTGGAAAGAGGCTATTTGTTCCACCTTTTCCACACTGATCCTCCGATAAGTTTCCCACCCAAACCCAGCTCCCTACCCTATCCCTGTAGCTCCGCATTTACCATGGCTAACACACCTAGCCTGCACATGCCTGGACACTATGAACAATTTAGCATGGCTAATCCACTTAACCTGCACGTTTTTGGACTGTGGCAGGAAACCAGAGCATCCAGAGGTAACCCATGAAATCATGGGCAGAATGTGCAAATATTCTGGGATTTTGGAGCAGCATGGGACTTCATTGTTTTTGTTTGCTGTTTTGGTTCAAAGTAAAGTCTTTTTAAAAGGATTGAAGCTCAGGATTGGGGACCCAGCATAAAGCAAGGAGTGATGTCACAAGAAAACGATTTGTTCATTCATCGGTAATAGCTTCTAAGTTGAATTTCTACTCGAGGTTACTTTCAGATTAAAAGTAAATAGAAGAAATATTTCACAGATTCCCAATTAAAAAGAAATGTAAATTTAAAAAGACAAGTTAAGAACTAAGTAAATAAAGTAGAGATGCAGGGACAGATAATGTGTTGCACTGACATGATGCAGGAGCTGGTGGACCTCATTGTGGTTCGTAGTGACCACATCTGTTGCAAGTGCTGGTTGCCTGAGGAACTCCATCGCAGAGTTGATGAGTTGGAGTCTGAGATTTGAGCACTTTAATGAAAGGATAGAAATTGGGGCAAAGAAACATTCTCAAGTCGTAAAGGAAAAGGCGATTTCATTGAAGATGGTTTACCACATGGAGTGGGGGGGGGGAGGTGGGAAAGAAAAGTTAAAAGCCCTCAGGTCTTCTCACTGTGATAACATAGGGCACACAAAGTCTCAGTGCTGGTAGTTTAAGAAAAGCACTGGGAAGAGAGATGTGGTAAACAGAATAAGCCAATGGGATTTATTAAATTGGTAAAGGAGATCCCATTGGAAGCCAGAGAGCTGCAAAAGAATATACAGCCTGGTCAGAGATTGGTTAGTAAGAAAGTACCAGATACCTTTGAAGAATTTACCTGTATAGGTAAGGTTTACTCATCTGTACCTGGAGGAGTAGGTAAAGAAATTAAAATTTTAAGAAATGCAGGAACAAGTCAATCTTTGATGATGAGAGATGAGAAGTTATGTACTTTGAAAGGATTATTGCCAGAAAAGGTGGTAATATTTGGAATTCATGGTGAGAAGAGTAGTGTTCCATTGCTCACTCTCTCAGCGGAGCAGGTAACGGCTGTCTGGGTGGTGTTTTTGTAAGTCACGGTATAGTCCAGTTATTGTTTTTCTAACGGCTAAAATTTAAAGTTTTTTAAGCGCCTAGCGGACCCGGAAGCTGATGTCGCGCTAGCTTACCTGGGAAGGTTTTTTTTTCTTATAAAAGCATGCAAACGAGGAACCCGAGGCACTACAGTGGTAGAGCCTCCCACCCACCCTCCTCCTCTAACCTAATGATACGACCTGTTGTGATAAGCAGGTAAGTGCTGCATTTTGCTTGTTTGTTTCTTTAGATCTAGTTTTTAAAGTTTACCTTTTAGAGGGATGGCAGCGAAGGCAGTGCAATGTTCCTCTTGCAACATGTATGAGGTGAGGGAAGCCATTAGCGTCCCTCCTGATTACACTTGCAAGAAGTGCACCCATCTCCAGCTCCTCCAAGACCGTGTTAGGGAACTGGAGCTGGAGTTGGATGAACTGCGGATCATTCGGGAGGCAGAGGTGGTCATAGATCAGAGCTTTAGGGAAGTAGTTACTCCGAAAGTTATAGAGAGATGGGTGACAGTGAGGGGGAGTGGGAGGAAGCAGCCAGTGCAGGGACTCCCTGCGGTCATTCCCCTCTAGAACAAGTATACCGTTTTGGATACTTGTGGGGGGGATGACTTACCAGGGGTAAGCAACGAGGTTCAGGCCTCTGGCACGGAGCCTGTCCCCATTGCTCAGAAGGAAGGGTGGTGAAAGGTAGAGCGATAGTTTTTGGGGACTCAATAGTGAGGGGCACAGATAGGCGGTTTTGCGGGGGCGACAGAGACTCACGATTGGTATGTTGCCTCCCAGGTGCAAGGGTACGTGATGTCTCTGATCGTATTTTCCGGGTCCTCAAGGGGGAGGGGGAGCAGCCCCAGATCGTGGTCCACGTTGGCACCAACGACATAGGTAGGAAGAGGGGTGAGGATGTTAGACAGGCTTTCGGGGAGCTAGGTTGGAAGCTCAGAGCTAGAACGAAAAGAGTCGTTGTCTCTGGTTTGTTACCTGTGCCACGTGATAGAGAGTCGAGGAATAGGGAGAGAGAAGAGTTAAATGTGTGGCTACAGGGATGGTGCAGGAGGGAGGGATTCCGGTTTCTGGATAACTGGGGTTCTTTCTGGGGAAGGTGGGACCTCTATAAACAGGATGGTCTACACCTGAACCTGAGGGGCACCAGTATCCTTGGGGGGAGGTTTGCTAGTGCTCTTTGGGAGGGTTTAAACTAACTCTGCAGGGGCATGGGAACCTGGACTGTAGCTTTAGGGTACAGGACCTTGAGTGTAGGGAGGTTAGGAACATGGCATTGATCTCGAAGGAGGGTGCCTGTAAACAGGAAGGTGGCTTGAAGTGTGTATACTTCAATGCCAGAAGTATAAGAAATAAGTTGGTGAGCTTGCAGCATGGGTTGGTACCTGGGACTTCGATGTTGTGGCCATTACGGAGACGTGGGTAGAACAGGGACAGGAATGGCTGTTGCAGGTTCCAGGGTTTAAATGTTTTAGTAGGGTCAGAGATGGGGGTAAAAGAGGGGGAGGTGTGGCATTGCTTGTCAAGGATAGTATTACAGCAGTAGAAAGGGTGATGGAGGAAGACTTGCCATCTGAGGTAGTGTGGGCAGAGGTTAGAAATAGGAAAGGTGAGGTCACCCTGTTAGGAGTTTTCTACAGGCCTCCTAATAGTTCGAGAGAAGTAGAGGAAAGTATTGCGAGGATGATTCAGGAGAAGAGTGAAAGTAGCAGGGTGGTTGTTATGGGGGACTTTAACTTCCCAGATATTGACTGGGAAAGCTATAGCTCGAGTTCGTTAGATGGGTCGGTGTTTGTCCAATGTGAGCAGGAGGGTTTCCTGACACAATATGTAGACAGGCCAACAAGAGGTGAGGCCATACTGGATTTGGTTCTAGGTAATGAACCAGGCCAGGTGTTAGACTTGGAGGTAGGTGAGCACTTCGGGGGCAGTGACCACAACTCGGTGACCTTTACTGTAGTGATGGAGAGGGATAAGTGTGCACTGCAGGGCAACAGTTATAGCTGGGGGCAGGGAAATTATGATGCGGTGAGGCATGACTTAGGAAGCGTGGCTTGGAAAAATAGGCTTCAAGGGAAGAACACAAATGATATGTGGAGATTGTTCAAGGAACAGCTAATGGGTGTCCTTGATAAGTATGTACCAGTCAGGCAGGGAGGAAAGGGTCTTGTGAGGGAGCCATGGTTTAATAAGGAATTGGAATCCCTTGTGAAAGGGAAGAGGGCGGCCTATGTAAAGATGAGGCGTGAAGGTTCAGTTGGGGCGATTGAGAGCTATAAGGTAGCCAGGAAGGATCTAAAGAGAGAGCTAAGAGCAGCAAGGAGGGGACATGAAAAGTCCTTAGTTGGTAGGATTAGGGAAAACCCAAAGGCCTTCTATAGGTATGTCAGGAATAAAAGGATGACCAGGGTAGGTATCGGTCCAGTCAAGGATAGTAGTGGGAAGTTGTGTGAGGAGGCGGAGGAAATTGGAGAGACACTAAATCAATACTTTTCATCAGTATTCACTCAGGAACAGGACACTGTTGCTGATGTGAATATTGAGTCACAAGTGATTAGAATGGATGGCCTTGAGGTACGTAGGGAAGAGGTCTGGGGAATACTGGAAAGGATGAAAATAGATAAGTCCCCTCGGCCTGATGGCATTTATCCTAGGATCCTCTGGGAAGCTAGGGAGGAGATAGCGGAGCCATTGGCCTTGATTTTTAGGTCGTCGTTGTCTTCGGGGACAGTGCCAGAAGACTGGAGGATAGCGAATGTGGTCCCCTTGTTCAAGATGGGGAGCAGGGATAGCCCGAGTAACTATAGGCCAGTGAGTCTCACTTCTGTTGTGGGCAAAGTCTTAGAGAGAATTGTAAGGGATAGGATTTATGAACATCTGGATAGGAATAATGTGATCAAGGATAGTCAGCATGGTTTTGTGAAGGGCAGGTCGTGCCTCACAAACCTTATTGAATTCTTTAAGAAGGTGACCAAGGAAGTGGACGAGGGTAAAGCAGTAGATGTAGTGTATATGGATTTTAGCAAGGCGTTCGATAAGGTACCCCATGGCAGGCTAATGCAAAAACTACGGAGGTATGGCATTGAGGGTGCACTAGAGGTTTGGATTACGAATTGGCTGGCTGGAAGGAGACAGAGGGTAGTAGTTGATGGTATAGTTTTGTCTTGGAGCGCAGTTACTAGCGGTGTTCCACAAGGATCTGTTTTGGGACCATTGCTGTTTGTCATTTTTATAAATGACCTGGAGGAGGGGCTTTAAGGCTGGGTGAGCAACTTTGCGGATGGCACGAAAGTCGGTGGAGTTGTGGACAGCAAAGAAGGATGTGGCAGGTTACAGCGCAATATAGATAAGTTGCAGAGCTGGGCAGTAAGGTGGCAAATGGAATTCAATGTAGCTAAGTGTGAAGTCATTCACTTTGGTAGGAGTAACAAGAAGGTGGATTACTGGGCTAATGGTAGACTACTTGATAGTGTGGATGAGCAGAGGGATCTTGGTGTCCATGTACACAGATCTTTGAAAGTTGCCACCCAGGTAAATAGTGCTGTGAAGAAGGCATATGGTGTACTGGGCTTTATTGGTAGAGGAATTGAGTTCCGGAGTCCTGAGGTCATGTTGCAGTTGTATAAGACTCTGGTGCGGCCTCATCTGGAGTATTGTGTGCAGTTTTGGTCGCCATACTATAGGAAGGATGTGGAGGCATTGGAACGAGTGCAGAGGAGGTTTACCAGGATGTTGCCTGGCATGGTAGGAAGATCGTATGAGGAAAGGCTGAGGCACTTGGGACTTTTCTCATTGGAGAAAAGAAGGTTTAGGGGAGATTTGATAGAGGTGTACAAGATGATTAGGGGTTTAGATAGGGTTGACAGTGAGAACCTTTTTCCGCATATGGAGTCAGCTGTTACTAGGGGACACAGCTTTAAATTATGGGGTGGTAGGTATAGGACAGATGTTAGGGGTAGATTTTTTACTCAGCGGGTTGTGAGTTCATGGAATGCCCTGCCAGTATCAGTGGTGGACTCTCCCTCTTTAGGGTCATTTAAGCGGGCATTGGACAAGCAAATGGAGGTTATTGGGCTAGTGTAGGTTAGGTAGGCTTTGGTCGGCGCAACATCGAGGGCTGAAGGGCCTGTACTGCGCTGTATTTTTCTATGTTCTATAAGTTGAGGTTGGAGAGTCTGATGAAAAGGTGTAAAATGGTGATAGGAGTAATAGAGATTTTCTCTATTCTGGAGATACCAGCCTATCTTGGGAATGATATAGCTGGATCACAGGTGAGAGTGATGCCTACTGTGGTTGAAAAGCCAAGGTCACAAAGGTACAGGCTGAAACAGGAGGAGAAAGAGTAAAGACAGGGAAGTTGAAGTTTAATTATCAGAAACTATGTTTGATCAAATGATGAGAAAAAACAACAGGTGAAGGACAAAGTTAAGAGGCATTTGAATTGGTATATGAATAGGAAGGGTGTGCTGGCAGGTGGGACTAGATTGGGTTGGGATATCTGGTCGGCATGGACAGGTTGGACCAAAGGGTCTGTTTCCATGCTGTACATCTCTATGACTCTATGGTTCTATGAGATGTGAATAAAAAGATGAAAAAAAAAAGCTATTGTATAAAAAGCATACACAAAAGAAGAATCTGAGTGTATCCGAGAATGTTACTATCTTAAAAATCAGGTCTTGATGAGGAAATGGAGACCATTACATGTTCAGACAGATGATAAATGGGCAGAGGTTTATCAAGTTGCATTACTGGTGGGTTACAGAAAAGAGGTGTTACAGGTAGCACATTGAGGTACTGGAAGGAGGTTGTTTGGGAGTAAGGAAACCTCAAACCAAAGCACCAAAATATTTCCATTGTCTGGACTGCATAACGATGTGGTTGAATTTTTCCAGACATGTCATACATATTAGGTAATAGGAAAGCCTCAGGCAGTGATAAAACCAGCACCGTTAATACCTATTCCAGCACTTGAGGAATGTTTGACAAGACTCTTAACTGATTGTGTGGGATGTCTCCCAAAATCAAAAAGTGGGAATCAATATTTGTTGACCATAATGGGTGTGTCCACAAGATTTCTGGAGGCCATTCATATCATGGTTTCACTGCTAAAAGGATAGTAGAAGAGTTACTCTTTTTTTACTAGATATAGACTACCCTTAGAGATACAATCTAATCAAGAGTCAAATTTTACATCAAAGGTATTCAAGGGAGTTATAGACAGCTTATGAATAAAACAACTTATCTCAATTGCATACCATCCAGAAACACAGGGCCATTAGAACTGTGGTATCAAACTTTAAAGATCTAGTTGGGGACTTATAGTCATGATTATAAGTTGGGATAAAGGAATTCCATTTGTACTTCCAATTCAAAATGTTCCTAATGAATTAACTCAATTTAGCACACTTGAATTAGTTTTCAGACATGAGGTGAGAGGATCACCAGAATTAATTCAGAAAAACACTGGTAAGTCAGAGCTCAGAGACCATCTTTTTGGACGATAAGTCAAATTTCAGGGGAATATTAAATAGAGTGGGTGAGACAGTTATTTGAAAGTAGCACAGTATGTGAGGAAACAAGAAGCAATCAAGAAATCAAAAGATTTGTAATGTCGCTAGAGTAGGTGTGATAAGAGCACCAGAAAGAAGGAAAACTCACAGAATGTGTCATGCGAATTCACTCAACTGACATTCTGATAGGAGAGGAAAGCCGAAGGCAAATGTGGTATTTGTTACAATTTGGAGTGAAGAACCAAATCCAGATGATTCTGAATTTGATTATCCTCAAATTAAATTAGATAATAAGGAAGTTCTCAAAAATTGGGAATAATTATTGAGTTACCTTCCAGAGGAAAATCAAAATGACCTGAAAGTTATTACAATCACATGGAGAGATATGTGGGAATAAACAGAGAAGTACTAACATGATTTTAAAGGTAATTGGAGCAAGGTTTCAGGAGATGTCAGCGGTAGGTTCTTTACATGGAGAACAGTGGGTGCATAGAATGCACTGCCAGCAGTGGTCTTAGAGTCAGAGATATTAGGGACATTGAAGCGATAGGTATATGGTTGATAGTAAAATTTAGGGTATGTAGGTTAGTTTGATCTTAGGGTAAAAGTTCAGCACAACATCAAGGGCTGAAGGACCTGTACTGTGCTGTATGGTTCTGTGTTCTATGTTCTACTGCTCATAATGTAGAAATACTGTTAAATAAAGCAACATCCTAAGATACTTAGCCCTCTAAAATTGGCATAGGTTCAAAAAATAAAAAGATTGAAAGAATACTCAATGACAATATAATCGAAGTGAGTTGCAATAAGCTCACCCATAGTTATGGCGCCAAAACCAAATGGAACCCTACGCTGATTACTGCAAAGTCACTGCAGTTACAAAATCTGATTCATATCCTATTCCATGGCTGGAAGATTGCATTGAGAAATTTGGACAAGCAACTTGTGTTTGGAAGCTGAACTTATTCAAAGGATACTGGCAGGTACCTTTATCTAAGAGAACTAAGGAAATTTTGGCTTTTGTGACACCGAATGGACTGTACCAGTTTAAAGTTATTCCATTTGGTATGAAACGTGCATCAGCTACATTTCAAAGACTAATCAATAAAGTTATCTGAAGATTATCCAATTGTGTTGTGCACGTGGACAATCTGGTGATGTTGAGTCACACATAGAAGGAATATTTGGAGCATCAATCGGAATTGTTCGATTGACTTCAAAAGGCAGTTTGATGATAAACCTGGTTAGGATTGATTTGCAAAAGCCCAGATATGTTCCTAGGCCATCTCACTGAACAGAGATGAAACCATGGGATGTAAAAACAATAGTTACTGGGGAGTTTCTTATGCCATCAACAAAAAGGGAAGTACAACAATTCCTGGAACTGAGAGGGTTTTTTTTATCAGATATTTGTACCAAATTTTAGCAGCGTGCTTGCTCCATTGACTGACTTGTTGAAGAAGTGCAGAACATTTCTGAGGAATGTCAGAAGGCATTTGACAGCCTAAACCCTTTGTTAACCACTGCCCCAGTATTAGCCACACCTAACTGCACAAAACCATTCAAAGTGGCTATCATTGTGAGTGATGTGGATGTCAGTGCAGTACTCTTGCAAGACGATAATGAGAAGATAAATAGATTAGATTCCATACAGTGTGGAAACAGGCCCTTCAGCCCAACAAGTCCACACCGACCCTCCGAAAAGAAACCCACCCAGACCCATTTCCCTCTGAATGATGCACCTAACACTATGAGCAATTTTAGCATGGCCAATTCACCTGTCCTGCACATCTTTGGACTGTGGAAGCAAACCAGAGCACACAGACGAAACCAATGCAGACACAGGGAGAATGTGCAAACTCCACACAGACTGTTGCCTAAAGGCTGGAATTGAATCTGGGACCCTGGTGCTGTGAGGTTGCAGTGCTAACCACTGAGGCACCCAGAAGGTTGAACAATCTCTACTTTAGAAGGAGACCTTCAGTTAAATGTTGGTATTGCAACATTTGAACATTTATGTTGCCAGTACTGTGTCTGAGGCAATTGTATAGACTGATCTTAACCCCTGAATGTTTTTGGAAGAATTTAAAGGTAAAAATACCAAACTGTTTAAATGGAGTTTATTGTTACAGCCATTTAATTTGAAAATCATCCATGTGGTAGGACAAGAGAATGCAATTGCTGATGTGTGAGACGATATGGGAAAATATTTAATTGGGGGAGGGAATTACAATGCTATTAGGCAGGAACTGTGGAGCATAAATTGGGAGCAGATATTCTCAGGGAAATCTGGAGGTTGTTTAGAGAGCACTTCCTGCTTGTGCTGGATAGGTTTATCCCACTGAGACGAGGAAGGGACTGTAGGGTGAAGGGTCCTTGGATGGTAAGAGATGTCAAGCACCTAGTCAAGAGGAAGAAGGAAGCTTACTTAAAGTTGAGGAAGCAAGGATCAGACAGGGCTCTAGAAGGTTGCAACGTAGCCAGGAAAGGACTGAAGAATTGACTTAGGAGAGCTGGAAGTGGGCATGAAAAAGCCTTGATAGGTCGGATTAAAGAAAACTCTAAGGCATTGTACACTTATGTGAGGAATAAGAGGATGGACAGAGTGAGGGTAGGGCCAATCAGGGATAGTGGAGGGAACTTGTGCCTGGAGTTGGAGGAGGTAGGGGAGATCCTCAAATGAACACTTCGCTTCAGTATTCACTAGTGAGAGGGACCTTGTTATTTGTGAGGACAGCATGAAATAGGCCGACAGGCTCAAAAAGGTTGATGTTAAGAATGAGCATGTGCTGGAAATTTTGAAAAACAAATAGACAAGTCCCATGGGCCAGAAGGGATATACCCAAGATTACACTACAGGAGGCGAGAGAGGGAATTGCTGCACCTATGGCAATGATCTTTGCATTCTCACTGTCCACTGGAGTAGTACAAGAAGATTGGAGGATGGCAAATGTTATTCCTTTGTTCTTGAAAGAAAATAGGGATAACTCTGGGAATTACAGACCAGTTAGTCTTATGTCAGTGGTGGGCAAATTACTGAAGAGGTTTCTGACAGACAGGACTTACAATTATTTGGAAAAACGTAGCTTGGTTAGACATTGTCAGCATGGCTTTGAGGGGGAAGGTCATTCCTCACAAGTTTTATTGAGTTCTTTGAATATGTAACAAAACACATTGATGAAGGTAGAGCAGTGGATGTGGTATACATAGATTTTAGCAAGGTGTTTGATAAGGCTCCCCATGATAGGCTTTTTTGGAAAATAAGGAGGCATGGGATACAGGGAAACTTGGCTGTCTGGATACAGAACTAGCTGGCCTTTGGAAAACATGATGGTATTTGATGGAAAGTATTCAGCCTGGAGCTCAGTGACCAGTGGTGTTCCGCAGGGATCAGTTCTGGAACCTCTGCCTCTTTGTGATTTTTATAAATGACTTGGATAAGGAAGTGGAAGGGTGGGTTATTAAGTTTGCTGATGACTTGAAGCTTGGTGGAGTTGTGGATAGTGTGGAGGGCTGTTGTAGGTTGCAACGGGACATTGACAGGATGCAGAGCTGGGCTGAGAAGTGGCAGATGGAGTTCAACCTGGAAAAGTGCGAAGTGATTCATTTTGGAAGGTCGAATTTGAATGCAGATTACAGGATTAAAGGCAGGATTCTTGATAGCATGGAGTAACCGACGGATCTTGGGATCCTAGTCCATATATCCCTCAAAGTTGCCACCCAGGTTGATAAGGTTGTTAAGAAGGCATTTGGTATGTTGGCTTTCGTTAGCAGTGGGATGAGTTTAAGGATATGCTGCAGCTCCATAAAGCCCTGGTTAGACCACACTTGGAATATTGTGACTGATAGCAAATCAAAAGGTAATCTCTGGAAGCAATACCATCCAAATAACATCCTGAGGGCTAGTGACATTAAGATTCCTTTACAGGTACATGTTTGTTCTCCAGCTGGAGAAGAATTTAGCTCCTGTGAACATGGGACTCAATTCCTCTCATGTTGGAATCTTATGTGGGTATTTCTGCAGAACAAGATTTAAATGCCGTGGATGCGGATTGAATAACTGCACTGAGGCAATTGTACTAGCCTCCACCACTTCCTCTGGCAGCTAATTCCACACATATACCACCCTCTGTGTGAAAAAGTTGCCCCTTAGGTCTTTTTTATATCTTTCTCCTCTCATTCTAAACCTATGCCCTCTAGTTCTGGACTCCCCCACCCCAGGGAAAAGACCTTGTCTATTTACCCTATCCATGCCCTCTATGAGGTCACCCCTCAGCCTCCAACACTCCAGGGAAAATAGCTCCAGGCTGTACAGCCTCTCCCTACAACTCAAACCATCCAACCCTAGCAACATCCTTGTAAATCTTTTCTGAATCATTTTATGTTTCACAACATTCTTCCTGTAGCAAGGAGACCAGATTGTCACACAGTGTCCAAAAGTGGCCAAACAAATGTTCTGTATAGCCGCAATGTGACCTCCCAACTCCTATACTCAATGCACTGACCAATTAAGACAAGTGTACCAAACGTCTTCATCACTATCCTGTCTACTTGGGACACCACTTTCAAGGAGCTATGAACCTGTATTTCAAGGTCTCTTTGTTCAGCAACATTCCCCAGGACCTTACCATTAAGTATATAAGTCCTGCCCTCATTTGCCTTTCCAAAATGCAGCACCTCACATTTATCCAAATTAAACTCTACCACTCCTTGGCCAATCTGATCAAGGTCCCATTGTACTCTGATGTAACCTTCTTCACTGTCCCCAACACCTCCAATTTTGGTGTCATCTGCTAACTTACTAGCCATACCTCTTATGCTCATAACCAAATTATTTATATAAATGACAAAAGGCAGTGGACCCAGTACCGATCCTTGTGGAACACTGCTGGTCACAGGCCTACAGTCTGAATAGCAACCCTCCACCAACAATCCTCCGTCTTCTACCTACAAGCCAGTTCTGTATCCAAATGGCTAGCTAATCCCAACACATTCTGGAGTTAACTTGCTCGTCATTCTGCTACATGTCTTGACTCCACATTTTCTAGCCTATTCAGCCTCTCCCTATAGTTCAAATGCTCCAACCCTGGCAACATCCTTGTAAATCTTTTCTAAACCCTTTCAAGTTTCACAACATCCTCCTGATAGGAAGGAGACCAGAATCACACGCAATATTCCAACAGTGGCCTAACCAATGTTTTGTACAGCCACAACATGACCTCCCAAATCCTGTACTCAATACTCTGACCTATAAAGGAAAGCATACCAAATGCCTTCTTCACTATCCTATCTACCTGCGAATCCACTTTCAAGGAGCTATGAACCTGCACTCCTAGGTCTCTTAGTTCAGCAACACTCCCTAGGACCTTACCATTAAGCGTATAAGTTTTCTTTCCCAAAATGCACCTTGCATTCATCTAAATTAAACTCCATCTGCCATTGCAACCACAATCAAGAATCTCATAGTCAATGAGATCCACCTGGTCCTGGTTCCATCACTACATGGATATAAGTGGAATGTTCCTTTTGCTTTCATGTGTGATAGAACCGCATCAATCTATGTGTTCATGCACACCATTAGGCTCCATGTTATCCAACTCGCTCTCGAGATTTTCCTGTGTGCGCGCTGCACTTTTTAGAAGGGTCAATGGGTATACTACAACATTATGAACTTACTCAATGCAATTGTGCTTAGTCCTTTCTTTGTGAATAGTCACAGAGTATGGTTCATGCACATAGATGGTCTTGCAATTCTGGTCCATTCATTTTCACCAGTTAAGATACTTTGTGTGTTCCATGTAGACTTGCCTTCATTAATTTTCATCATTAATATGCCCATGCAATGAATAGCTATTGCATTCCATGCAATTAGTTTAGCTATAATATTGTAGACTGTATTATTGACTGACAAATACATACCCTTCAGGACTCTGACTAGTAAGATATTCACACTCATCTCTGGGTTGACTTTGGCTACAAGTGTGTGTACATCTTTAAGCTTGGAACGTAAAAGGCTGATAGGAGTGAAAGGTTTTAACTGTTTGACTTCATCCACACATTATACTACATTAACAATGTAGAATTCACCTTCTGATTGAAGATATCTTCACTCTGAATCTTCATCCATGTCTGTCTTGTTGCTGGGCATATGTATGTGTTTGTGTGAACAAAATGAGATGTATACACAGACCAAATTATGTACATGAACCAAACTGTGTGCGCAGATCATTTTGTGTACGTCGACCAAGCTGTGTATGCAAACAGAGCAGTATACACAAACAGAGCTGTGTGTGCAGACTGAGCTGTGTACTCAGACTGAGCTGTGTATGCAGATTGAACTGTGTATGCAGACTGAGCTGTGTACGCAGACTGAGCTGTGTATGCAGATTGAACTGTGTATGCAGACTGAGCTGTGTACGCAGATTGAACTGTGTATACAGACTGAGTTGTGTACGCAGACTGAGCCGTTTATGCAGACTGAGCTGTGTACACAGATTGAACTGTGTGTGCAGACTGAGCTGTGTATGCAGACTGAGCTGTTTATGCAGACTGAGCTGTGTACACAGATTGAACTGTGTATGCAGACTGAGCTGTGTATGCAGACTGAGCTGTTTATGCAGACTGAGCTGTGTACGCAGATCGAACTGTGTATGCAGACTGAGCTGTGTACGCAGATTGAACTGTGTGTGCAGACTGCGCTGTGTACGCAGACTGAGCTGTTTATGCAGACTGAGCTGTGTACACAGATTGAACTGTGTGTGCAGACTGAGCTGTGTATGCAGACAGAGCTGTTTATGCAGACTGAGCTGTGCACACAGATTGAACTGTGTGTGCAGACTGAGCTGTGTATGCAGATTGAGCTGTTTATGCAGACTGAGCTGTGTACACAGATTGAACTGTGTATGCAGACTGAGCTGTGCATGCAGACTGAGCTGTTTATGCAGACTGAGCTGTGTACGCAGATCGAACTGTGTGTGCAGACTGAGCTGTTTATGCAGACTGTGCTGTGTACGCAGATTGAACTGTGTATGCAGACTGAGCTATGTACGCAGACTGAGCTGTGTCTGTGCAGACTGAGCTGTGTATGCAGACTGAGCTGTGTCTGTGCAGACTGAGTTGTGTGCGCAAATGGTGCAGTGTATGCAAACAGAGCTGTGTGCGCAGACCAGGCCATATTGTGCAGTTCACTCTTGTTTCACTGCCTAGAATGTCAATCAGTCTGTGGTTTCTTTTGTGGCTGCATTTTCCTATTTACAGATAAATTTGATGGGTTATCCTTTGTGAGTGAGCAACAGTCTTAAACCAGCTTTTTAAATGTCAGCCTATAGCAATTGTGAGCAGGGGACATCATCAACCTACAGCTTATATGACAGAGTTGTTCGGCATGATGCCAACACTTCACAACTTTCTGCGGTGAGCAGTAGCTTTCAGTTTGGCTTATTGTGTTTGTGACCACTTGTTTAAAGACATATTGAGTGCATACTGTGAACAGGATTGAGTTAGTGAGTCTCAGTGCTGTGAGGAGAAGTGGAGCCTGAAGGTGCAGATTGAAATAATTCCAGAGGCCAGTATCCTGTCAGCATGTCACCCTTTGTTCACACTTGGAGAATCCTAGACACTGATCCAGCTCCCTCGGAGCCAGCTCTCAGAGTGAACAGGACGTCTGACACTCCTGTTCTTACCTGTCAGCCAGGGCTCCTTGATTGGGCCAGATTAACAGCCACAATAGGGGAACTAATATTTTATTATGTCCAACTGGCTGACCTCGGTATAATCACTACATCACCCCCATCCCGAGTCCAAGGACATGGGCTAGTTCTTTCTCCTTGTAGCTCCCCCTGGAGCATTTTAGTGCTGAATCAGGTTCATCATACTCTGCCTTGGATATGGGTGATGTGTTGGTGCACAGTGGCTCACATCTTGCACCGGGAGGATCTTGGAAGACATTCATTGTCTTCTTCAGGCAGCAAAGGCATTGAACTGGAGACATCCACCTTGTCCATATCAGTTTCTGAGGTACCTGAATGTTTGATGGACAGGGTGAATGCACACCTTCCGAAACAGTTGGAAAGTCAGTTAAGGAGCCAGGCATATTTTGCACCCACGTCATTTAAGAATTTGCAGCTTTCATGTGGTCCACATACTTGTTTAGGACCGTCACACCTCCCCGAACTTTATACATTTGGAGACCTGACCTCACATCAACCATGCTTCTTATCCATGCAGGGCCATTGCCATGGTTCCTACACCAACTTTCATCACTTGAAGTAAATTATCCCTCTCACTTAGCAGAGCTTTGTGTCTGACAATGGTGTTCCTGATGCCATTTCACCCTCTCCACCCCCAGTCCAGGAAGATCAGATGCAACCTGGTGCAAAGTCTACTCTGCATCAGCAACTCTGCTGGAGCTATCCCTTCAGTTGCATGAGGCATTGTCCTATAATCAAATGGGAACTGGGGCAGTTTGGTATCTAGTGAACTGTCAGCTGATTCTTTAACTTGGAGAAGCCGGTGTTGGACTGGGGTGGTCAAAGTTAAAAATCATACATCACCAGGTTATAGTCCAACAGGTTTATTTGGAAGCACGAGCTTTTGGAGCTCTACTCTATCTCCAGGTACCTCAAGAAGGAGCAGCGCTCCAAATGCTAGTGCTTCCAAACTTACCTGTTGGACTATTACCTGGTGTTGTGTGATTTTTAACTGATTCTTTAAACTTGCCTTCAATTTTGGACTGCTCTTTCTAACATGATGGATGGTATGGAGCTGTTCTTTTCTGTCCCCCCAGATGCTGTTTGAATTTTGGAAATATTCAATTTCCCTGCTGGGAAACGATGGCCCATTATCTATGATCAACACATCTGGGAATCCACGCATTGCAAAAGATGCACGCAGTTTTTCTATCGTCATCCCCCTGTTCGACGAATGATCTGTGTGCATGTTCAGCCACTTTGAGTGGGCGTCCACAATGACTAAGAACATTGAGTCTATGAAAGGACCTGCATAGTGAATGTGTCCAGTGTTTACCTGGCAATTCCCACGAATGTGGGGGTGCTGCTGGCGGTAATTTTTTCTTCTTGTTGGAACTCTGGGCATTGCCCACCAACATCCAGTGCTGGCCACCAGACATAACTTCTCACCAACATCTTCATTTTAGAAACCCCCGGGTGACCCTGGTGCAGTTCAACCAGTGTCTGTCCACGACCTTTGCTCGGGACAATCACTCTTGCTCAGCTTAATAACATGCAATCTGGTCTCTCCAGATTCAATTCTGATTGAGATGGCACTTTAGCTTCCCTCATCACCACCAGTTGTGTCAGTTTTGTCAGGACTACATCCTTCTGAGTCCAAAGTCTGATATTGTCAGCTGTGACTGGAAGTATGTCCAGAAAAATTAAAAACCATTACGAATCCTTCCAGTGGCGGTACCACCAGTAGTCTATCTGCCAGTGGGAGGCTGCTCAATGCATCCACATGCAACTTGGCCTCTCAGACAGTGTTCCAACTTGTCTGAACTTAGTATTAGAGCCCACTGCTGAATTTGGCCCGAAGGAAGGGCTGCGCAGCCTTGTTCTCTTTAAGTAGACCTAGCAGGAGTTTATGGTTCCTTATTATTACAAATGTACATCCATTAAAGTATTGGTTGAACTTGCTGACTCCCAGAAATTACCACTAAGCCTTCCTTCTCTATCTGGCCGTTTTTATACCCTACATTAACCAACGTCCTGGAAGCACACGCTATGGGGAGTTCCTTTCCATTGGGCCACATATGAGCTGACATTACCCCAATGCCTCACGGGGAGGCATCACATGTCAATACTAGATCTCACTTGGGATCACAGTGTGCCAATGCTGAAGAAGATGATAGCTGTTGCTTCACTTCCCTGAAGGCTATGGCTTGGCCACCCAACCGTTTCCAAGGCTGACCCTTTATCAGGAGTTGATGCAAAGGTGTCAGGTGGAGGTGAGGTGATGTATGAACATTACATAATAATTCAACAGCACAAGGAAAGACCTAAGTTCTGGTACAGACATGGAGCTGGGGCACATTTGATCACCCTCATTTTACCTTCCAACAGATGTTATTCGGTCTTGTCGATTCTGTAGCCCCGGTAAATCAGTTGGGGTGCCTGGAATACACAGTTTTCCCTTCCAGGACGTACACTCAACTGGGAGAAATGTCCAAGGACTATGTCCAGGTTCTCTAAGTACACCTTATTGGTCTTCCCTGTTATTATCACATCACCTAGATAAGTAGCAAGCTGTGACTTCATAAAGTGACCTTGTAAAATGTTCTCCATCTTAATATTACACAGGATAATGTTTAGGGTGAGATGGAAAATATATAAAAGAGACCTAGGGGACAACTTTTTCACACAGAGGGTGGTACATGTATGGAATGTGCTGCCAGAGGATGTGGTGGAGGCTGGTACAATTGCAACATTTAAGAGGCATCTGGATGGGTATATGAATGGGAAGGGTTTGGAGGGATATGGGCCGGGTGCTGGCAGGTGAGACTAGATTGCGTTGGGATATCTGGTCAGTATGGACGGGTTGGACCGAAGGGTCTATTTCCATGCTGTACATCTCTATGACTCAATAAGTTGGCAGTCTCACCCATTGGTACAAACTCTAATGAATATTAATTGTAGCACACTTCTGAAAATCCTTAAATAACTACAATTGCAAGTACACAGGAGCCAATGTTGGACTAGGGTGAACAAAGTTAAAAAACACACAACGCCAGATTATAGTCCAACGGGTTGATTCGGAAGCATTAGCTTTCTGAGCGCTGCTCCTTCATCAGGTGTTTGTGAAGCAGGCCATAAGACACAGAATTTATAGCAAAAAATTACAGTGTCATGCAACTGAAATGATATTTTGAACAAACCTAGATTGTAAACTCTTTTAGTTTATCTTTTATCTTTTAGAATGGGTTGCAAGTTTCGGTCATGAATATGTAAATCCAAGAATTTCTTTTAAGTCACATTCTCAAGAAAACTTAAGGTTTTATAAAATAAAGATGACATCTCAGCTCAGACATTGTATTAAAGGTGTGAGGTTAGAATGTGTCTGTATCCCAATCTTGAGTCAGGTTGGTTCTCCTTCCAAAGTGGCATTTACAAAATATTACATGGATTGACCGCCTGCATTGACTGCCTCCAAGCTGTGCATTCTTTGAGCAAACTAAAATGCATCTGCAATTACAAATTCACCCCATAAACTTATACACGTGTGCATCTGCAGGGGAGAGAGAGAGAGTGTGTGCATGTGAGTGTGAGCATATGAGTGTGAGTGCAACTAAAAGTGTGTGTTTGCACGCGTGCAAGCTTGGCAAGCTTGTGTGTGAGACTGTGATGGAGTGTGAGAGGATGCATGCATGGGTGTGAATGTGGTGGGTGTATGTTTGTGTGTATGAGAGAGAGCTTGTGTATGAGAGAAGTTCTGAGTGAGTGTATGAGTATGTAAGAGTGTGTGTGTGTGCGAGTGGGTGTGCATGTGTGTGATAGAGATGTAGTGTGCCTTGAGCCCAAGGTCTCAGTTGAGGCCGTTCCCATGGATACTGAACTTGACTACCAGCCTCTGCTCGACCACTTTGCGTTGTTGCCTGTCCCGAAGTCCGCCTTGGAGGATGGTCACCCAAAGATCTGAGGTCGAATGTCCCTGACCGCTGAAGTATTCCCTGACTGGGAGGGAAACACACCTGTCTGGTGATTGTTATATGGTGTCCATTCATCCCTTGTCATAGTGTCTGCTTGGTCTCATCAATGTACCATGCCTCAGGGCATCCTTTCCTGCAGCGTATGAGATAGACAATGTTGGCCAAGTCTGTATAGACTCTCAGTCTGGCCAAGGTCTTGTGTAAACCTAATGATGAACTCCAGAACAAATTTTGTTAAAGACTGGTTCTATGATCATTGAAACTGCTGCATTAGACCGCCATTAGAAGCAGTGACCATTTATACAGACACTTATTTTGACTGGATCTGTTTTGGATGTTGCTAAGCAATTTAACTGTTCCAAACCAGATGTAGATTGGCTTTCCAGGGTGTGCACACTCTCCTCAATACTGGTCAATGAGTTCTCTTACTCCATTGCACACACCATCTGGCCTGTCAAAAAGGCACTTTGAATCTGAGATTGGAGGGTATGGATAGGATAAATAGACAAAGTCTTTTCCCTGGGATGGGGGAGTCCAGAACTAGAGGGCATAGGTTTAGGGTGAGAGGGGAAAGATATAAAGAGACCTAAGGGGCAATGTTTTCACACAGAGGGTGGTACATGTATGGAATGAGCTGCCAGAGGAAGTGGTGGAGGCTGGTACAATTGCAACATTTAAAAGGCACTTGGATGGGTATATGAATAGGAAGGGTTTGGAGGGATATAGGCCGGGGTGCTGGCAGGTGGGACTAGATTGCGTTGGGATATCTGATTGGCATGGACAGGTTGGACCGAAGGGTCTGTTTCCATGCTGTACATCTCTATGACTCTATATAGAAGATCCATGATCTCACTTAAAGAATTGACTCCATTCATATGGTGACATTCCCATCCAAATCCAACACCATTGCACAAGGCAACCATCCTCATGAATATCTTGTTCAAAGGGGAATTGGATAAAACTTCTGGGATTAAAAAAAATATGAAAAAAGGTTTGAGGGATAGGACAGAATATCTGAAAGAATGTAGATAGCTGACAATGGCACAACAGTCTGAATGGCCTCCCACTGGAACATTATCATGTTACTGATTCTACACAACATTGTCTCCACTTCAGGGTCATCAAGAAGAACATTAGATGTTGGGTTGGTCCATCATTGACAGATTTTAAGCATTGACTGGGGGTCTCCTTTTTTCTTCATTTTTATTACTTTCTTCTAATTCTCTGTACCATCAGCTTTGACAAAGACCCTTAAGATACCTTTTATACTTTTCTAAAGGCGTGTTTGCAGCCCTATTGTCGTGTCCCCTTGAAGTGATCCTATTTATTTGCACTCTGCGTGTCTGTCCAGTTTTCCCTTCTGAGTTTGAGTGTGTGTCCCTTAAACTTTGCCCAAATCTACATCCAGCTCTGCAAATCACTGCACAGTGTATTAGTGACAGCACTGGGATAGTCTCATGTGGAGGTTCTAGTGTTGCACTGGGGTGGACAGAATCAAAAATCACACGACACCCGGTTATGGTCCAATACGTTTATTTGAAACCGCAAACCTTTGGAGCACCCACTCCTTCCTCGGGTTGACAGGTTGAAAGAAGGTAGACTCACCCTGATGCCTTGTCAAAGTCCACCCACCATTTCCACTTAAGGGCTTAACCAGTATGTCAGCTAATTGAACTTCACAAGCTCATAGCAGACTGGAATGCCATGGCCTGATGGAATTCTGGGATTACGTACTGGCCTGATGATGCAGGGAGTAATGATAGGTGATAGGCAGTGCATTGATACCACCTCTCCTAACACTCAGAATAATTCACCTTCAAAAGCCCTGTTCACAAAGACAAATAGCTCAGACTCGCATTGGCTTGCATCTGCCCACACAGACCTCTTCCTGTCTTTTCATTTATCAGAGAGGAAATCAAGCACTCAGTAATCAAAAGCCGTGGAGACAATGGAGAGGGTGAGCAGCTTGGGGCTCTTCATTCTGTGTCTTTCTGCAGCCGTCAAACTGGAAGGTAAAGTTACAACCCTTTCTTCATTTGTCCTTAACCCTTATTCCTAATGTCTCAGTGAAATTCTCAATGAAGTCAGACACTGTAAAGATTCAGGAACCACGGCAGGCGTGTGACCCTCTCTATATGCATGCCCAGCTCTGCAATGTTCTTAACACGTCGACGGTCGCTGCAAGATTACCAAGTTCCTGATTGAGCACCCTTAATGTCTGTGTTCCCAGCACCATCAAGTCACTCTCCCTGATTGCCCTGTGCAACAGTCGTTCTGTTTCAGGAACTGACCATCTGTATCAAAGCCATTAGCTTCCAGCTCTATGCTGCTGGTGAAACAGGGCAGGCAAGAGCGTGTGGGGGTGGAGAGAGTTGGTCTCATTGCTCCAAAGCAAGAAAATTGAAGTTGAGCAGCTTTCCATGCAATGGAATTTGATTATTCGTTCAAGACAATTGACTGACATCCAACGTGTCAAGGAATGATGTGGGCGTCATGGTTTGTGTGTTTGGGACTGATTATACAATATTGTACTGGAATAGTGTGGGTATGTTTGTTCTGACCAAAAACCAGCACAGGCACAATTTTGTTTTCATTCATGGCATACATGCATGGCTGGCTTGGCCAGCCTTATTATCCATCAGTAACATGTGCATCAGGAAACATAGCAGTTCCAGCTGACTGTCAGGTAGCCATTTGATTTTTGTATTTAATGACAGTGGAGACAGTGACATTGTTGTAGTATGACTGGATCAGCAATCTAGAACCACAGGCTAATGTCCTGGGGACGTGGACTTCAATCAGATGATTAAATTTGAATTCTGGAAGAATCTGGAAGAATATGCGAGTCTAATGGTGACCACTGTCAATGGTTATGAGAACCCATTTGGGTCATTAATGTCCTTTAGGGAAGGGAATTTGCCTTCCTTATCTGCAAAGTTGCTGTTTGTTTTGTTTTGTCCATGCAGTGGTCCATGTGCAGCACTGACTTCTGCAGAGTTGAGAGTGTGGTGCTGGAAAAGCACAGCAGGTCAGGTAGCATCCGAGGAGCAGGAGAATCAACCTTTCGGGCATAAGCCCTTCATCAGGAAGGGCTTATGCCCAAAATGACAATTCTCCTGTTCCTCAGATTTTGCCTGACCTGCTGTACTTTACCAGCACCACATTCTTGACTTGGATCTCCAGCATCTGCAGTCCTCACTTTCTGCAATCAGATGTCAATGCTAGGAATGGTACTAGCACACCAGTCAGCAAGCACAGATCCTCAGAGCAGCTTAGAGGGAACTTTGCTGAGAAGGAACTCTGGCCGACATATGACTTCAGATCCACAGGAATGTGGTTAGCTCTTGACTGGTCTCCGGGCAATTTGGGATGGGCAATAAATGCTGGCTTCATCATTAAATCCCACATCCCATAAATAAACAAAACAAAAGAACAATTAATCTAACCGTTATGCTATGAAAGATAATGGAATCTTGCCTCAGTAAAGCCATTTTAAAAATCTGGAACTGAAATTATATTCTAGTTATTAGCCAGTCAAAATAACAACAAAGAACAAAGAAAATTACAGCACAGGAACAGGCTCTTCAGCCCTCCAAGCCTGTGCCAATTCAGATGCTTGATCTAAACTGTTGCCTATTTTCTAAGAATCTGTATCCTTCTGCTCCCTGCCCATTCATGTATCTGTCTAGATACATTGTAAATGATGCTATTATTCCCACCCCTACCACCTCCACAGGCAACATGTTCCAGGCACACGCCACCATTTGCGTAAAGAATTTGGCACGCATATTACCCTTAAACTTTTCTCCTCTTACCTTGAACTCGTGACCCCTAGTAATTGAAGCCCCCACTCTGGGAAAAAGCTTCTTGCTATCCACCCTGTTTTGTAGACCTCAATCAGGTTCCCCCCCTCAACCTCCGTCTTTCTAATGAAAATAATCCTAATCTACTCGACCCGTCTTCACAGCTAGCACCCTCCATACCAGGCAACATCCTGGTGAACGTCCTCTGCATCCTCTCCAAAGCATCCACAATCTTTTGGCAATGTGGTGACCAGAGTGCACGCGTTATTCCAAATGTGGTCGAACCAAAGTCTAATACAACTGTAACATGACGTGCCACCTCTTCTACTCAATACCCCGTCTGATGAAGGAAATCATGCCGTATGCCTTTTTGACCACTCTATCGACCTGTGTTGCCACCTTCAGGGTACAATGGACCTGAACACCCAGATCTCTTTTTACATAAATTTTCTGCAGGGCTTTGCCATTTACCGCATAGTTCGCTCTTGAACTGGATCTTCCAAAATGCATCACCTCTCATTTGCCCAGATTTAATTCCATCTGCCTTTTCTCCACCCAACTCTCCAATCTATCTATATTGTGCTGTATTCTCTGACAGTCCTCTTCACTATCTGCTACTCCACCAATCTTAGTGTCATCTGCAAACTTGCTAATTAGACCACCTATACCTTCCTCCAGATCATTTCAGGAATAAAAGGATGACTAGGGTAGGTATCGGTCCAGTCAAGGATAGTAGTGGGAAGTTGTGTGTGGAGGCGGAGGAGATTGGTGAGACACTAAATCAATACTTTTCGTCAGTATTCACTCAGGAACAGGACATTGTTGCTGATGTGAATACTGAGTCACAATTAATTAGAATGGACGGCTTTGAGGTATGTAGGGAAGCGGTGTTGGAAATTCTGGAAAGGATGAAAATAGATAAGTCCCCTGGGCCTGATGGCATTTATCCTAGGATCCTCTGGGAAGCTAGGGAGGAGATAGCGGAGCCATTGGCCTTGATTTTTAGGTCGTCGTTGTCTACGGGAATAGCGCCAGAAGACTGGAGGATAGCGAAGTGGTCCCCTTGTTCAAGAAGGGGAGCAGGGATAGCCCGAGTAACTATAGGCCAGTGAGTCTCACTTCTGTTGTGGGCAAAGTCTTAGAGAGAATTGTAAGGGATAGGATTTATGAACATCTGGATAGGAATAATGTGATCAAGGATAGTCAGCATGGTTTTGTGAAGGGCAGGTCGTGCCTCACAAACCTTATTGAATTCTTTAAGAAGGTGACCAAGGAAGTGGACGAGGGTAAAGTAGTAGATGTGGTGTATATGGATTTTAGCAAGGCGTTCGATAAGGTACCCCATGGCAGGCTAATGCAAAAACTACGGAGGTATGGCATTGAGGGTGCATTAGAGGTTTGGATTACGAATTGGCTGGCTGGAAGGAGACAGAGGGTAGTAGTTGATGGTATAGGTTCATCTTGGAGCGCAGTTACTAGCGGTGTTCCACAAGGATCTGTCTTGGGACCATTGCTGTTTGTCATTTTTATAAATGACCTGGAGGAGGGGCTTGAAGGCTGGGTGAGCAACTTTGCGGATGACACGAAAGTTGGTGGAGTTGTGGACAGCAAAGAAGGATGTGGCAGGTTACAGCGGGATATAGATAAGTTGCAGAGCTGGGCAGTAAGGTGGCAAATGGAATTCAATGTAGCTAAGTGTGAAGTCATTCACTTTGGTAGGAGTAACAAGAAGGTGGATTACTGGGCTAATGGTAGACTACTTGGTAGTGTGGATGAGCAGAGGGATCTTGGTGTCCATGTACACAGATCTTTGAAAGTTGCCACCCAGGTAAATAGTGCTGTGAAGAAGGCATATGGTGTACTGGGCTTTATTGGTAGAGGAATTGAGTTCCGGAGTCCTGAGGTCATGTTGCAGTTGTATAAGACTCTGGTGCAGCCTCATCTGGAATATTGTGTGCAGTTTTGGTCGCCATACTATAGGAAGGATGTGGAGGCATTGGAACGAGTGCAGAGGAGGTTTACCAGGATGTTGCCTGGCATGGTAGGAAGATTGTATGAGGAAAGGCTGAGGCACTTGCGGCTTTTCTCATTGGAGAAAAGAAGGTTTAGGGGAGATTTGATAGAGGTGTACAAGATGATTAGGGGTTTAGATAGGGTTGACAGTGAGAACCTGTTTCCGCTAATGAAGACAGCTGTTACTAGGGGACACAGCTTTAAATTAAGGGGTGGTAGGTATAGGACAGATGTTAGGGGTAGATGTTTTACTCAGCGGGTTGTGAGTTCATGGAATGCCCTGCCAGTAGCAGTGGTGGACTCTCCCTCTTTATGGACATTTAAGCGGGCATTGGACAAGCATATGGAGGTTATTGGGCTAGTGTAGGTTAGGTAGGCTTCGGTCGGCGCAACATCGAGGGCCGAAGGGCCTGTACTGCACTGTATTTTCTATGTTCTATGTTCTATATATGACAAACAACAGTGGTCCCAGCACAGATCCCTGTGGAACGCCACTGGTCACAGCTCTCCATTTTGAGAAACTCCCTTCCACAACTACTCTGTCTGCTGCTGCCCTGCCAGTTCTCTATCCATCTAGCTCATATACCCTGGACCCTATATGACATCACTTTCTCCATCAGCCTACCAAGGGGAACCTTATCAAACACCTTACTGAAGTCCATGTATATGACACCTACAGCCCTTCCCTTATCAATTAACTTTGTCACTTCCTCAAAGAATTTTATTAAGTTGGTAAGATATGACCTTCCCATCACAAAACCATGCTGCCTATCATTTTCTTCCAAACGAGAGTAGATCCTATCCCTCAGCACTTTCTCCAGCAGTTTCCCTACCATAACATCAGGTTCACCAGTCTATAATTACCTGAATTATCTCTGCTCCCCTTCTTAATCAAGGGGACAACATTAGCAATTTTCCAGTCCTCCAAGACCTCACTTGTGTTCAAGGATACTGCAAAGATATCTCGGTTTCAGGCATTTTGTCACCATACTGGGTAACATCATCAGTGAGCCGCCAGATGAAGCTCAACCAGAACCTCAACCTGAGCTACAAATCTTCTCAAACCTTGCTAGCAAAGATTTGTTAAGGCCCCAGCTATTTCTTCTCTTGCTTCCCTCGGTAACTTGGGATAGGTCCCATCCAGACCTGGGGACTTGTCCACCTTAATGCCTTTAAGAATATTCAACACTTTTCCCTCCTTATGCAGATTTGACCCAGAATCAAACATCTATCCCTAACCTCAACATCCATCATGTCACTCTTCTCAGTGAATACTGATGCCAAGTCCTCATTAAGAAACTCACTCATTTTCTCCAATTCTATGCATAACTTACTTTCTTTGTCTTTTAGTGGGCTGACCTTTTCTCTAGTTACCCTCTTGTTCCTTATATATGAATAAAAGGCTTTGGCATTTTCCTTAACCTTGTTTGCTAAACATATTTCATGACTAGTTTTAGCCCTCTTAATTCCTCATTTCAGATTGGTTCCTGATATTCTTCCAAAGTTTTGTCTGTCTTCAGTCACCTAGACCTTATGCATGCTTCTCTTTTCCTCTTCGCTAGTCTCACAATTTCACCTGTCATCCACGGTTCCCTACTCTTGTCATTTTTATCCCTCATTTTCACAAGAACATATCTCTCCTGAACTCTAATCAACCTCTGTATAAAAGCCTCCCACATATCAAATGTGGATTTACCTTCAAACAGCTACTCCCAATCCACATTCCCCAGCTCCTGAAGAAGTTTGTTACAGTTGGCCTTCCCCCAATTTAGCACTCTTCCTTTAGGACCACTCTCGTCTTTGTCCGTGAGTATTCTAAAACTTACGGAACTGTGATCACTATTCCCAAAGTAATGCCCTACTGAAACTTTAACCACCTGCCTGGGCTCATTCCCCAACACCAGGTCCAGTATCACCCCTTCCCCAGTCGGACTGTTTACATACTGCTCTATAAATCCTCCTGGATGCTCCTTACAAATTCTGCTTCATCTAGAGCTCTAACACTAAGTGAATCTCAGTTAATGTTGGGAAAATTAAAATCTCCCATCACCACCACCCTGTTGCTCCTACATCTTTCCATATTCTGTTTACTTATTTGTACCTCTATCTCATGCTTGCTGTTGGGAGGCCTGTAGTACAGCCCCAACATTCACCCTTCCTATTTCTGAGTTCTGCCCATATTGCCTCGCTGCTCAAGTCCTCCATAGTGCTCTCCTTCAGCACAGCTGTGATATCCTCTCTGACCAGTAATACAACTCCTCCACCTCTTTTACCTTCCTCTCAATCCCCCCTGAAGCATCTATATCCTGGGATATTTAGTTGCCAATTATGCCCTTCCCCCAACCAAGTCTCAGTAATAGCAATAATAGGTACTAATCCAAGCTCCAGATTCATCCACCTTGCCTACTACAGATCTCGCATTAAAACAAATGCACCTCAGACCACCTGCCCCTTTTCATTCATCATCTGCTCCCTGACTACTCTTCCCCTTAGTCACGCTGACTTCATCATCTAGTTCCTCACAAGCTTCAGTTACTAATTCCTTATTGTCCACTAACCTTCTCATTTGGTTCCCACCCCCCCCCCCCCCCCCCCCCCCCCCGTCCCCAGCAACATTAGTAAAAGCAGCCCGAGGACATTGGTTCGAATGCTGCCCAGGTGTAGACCGTCTGATTTATAGTAGTCCCACCTCCCCCAAAAACTGGCCCCAGTGTCACAAAAATCGGAACCCCTCCCTCCTGCACCATCTCTCAGGCCATTCTTTCACCCCGTGTGTTCTTTCGTTTCTACTCTAGGTTTGTTTGTCATGAGTCTTATTGAATTTCCTAAAAAAACGAACCCAAAGTAGACAAGATCTCAGTCAATACAATATACTTGAATTTTTCAAAAGGACTTTAACACCTGGGAATCATACCTGGCACACAGGAAGATGGTTGTGGTTGTTGGAGGTCAGTCACCTCAGCTGAGGGCATCTCTGCACGAGATTGTCACAATAGTGTCCAAGGTCGCACAACCTTCAGCTGCTTTATCAATTACCTTCTTTTCATCATTGGGACAGGAATGGGGATGTTTGCCGATGACTGTACAATGTTCAGCACCATTCACCACTCCTCAGATACCGAGGCAGTACATGTTCAAATGCAACAAGATCTGGACAATATCCAGACTTGGGCTGACAAATAGCAAGTAACAATCGCATCACACAAATGCCAGACAATGACCATCTCCAATAAGAGATAATCTAACCGTCACTTCTTGACATTCAATGGTGTTACCTTCACTGAGTCCACCATTGTCAACATCCTTGGGGTTATTCACTGGATAAAAGCAAATTACTGCGGATGCTGGATTCTGAAACCAAAAGAGAAAATGCTGGAAAATCTCAGCAGGTCTGGCAGCATCTGGAAGGAGAGAAAGCTTTGACAAAGGGTCAGTTAGACGTGAAACGTCAGCTCTTTTCTCTCCTTCCAGATGCTGCCAGACCTGCTGAGATTTTCCAGCATTTTCTCTTCTGGTCCTTGGGGCTGCTGTTGACCAGAAACTCACGTAAACAAGAGCAAGGCAGAGGCTAGGAATACTACAACAAGTAACTCACTTCCTGATTCCCAAAGCCTATCTACAAAGGAAAGTGATGGAATACTCCCCACTTGCCTGGATGGTGCAGATCCAAACCAAGAAGCTAACACTATCCAGGGCAAAGCAACCCACTTGATTAGCACCACATCCAAAAGCCTCCACTCCCTTCACCACTGACGCTCAGTAGATATGCTATTTACAAGACACACTGCAGAAATTTACTAAGGATCCTAAGACGCATCTTCCAAATCTACAACCACTACCATCGAGAAGGACAAGGGAAATAGATACATGGTAACATAACACCACCTACAGGTAATCCTCCAAGCCACTCACTACCTTGACTCATTGTTCCTTCACTGTTGCTGAGACAAAATCCTGGAATTCTCTCCCTAAAGGCATTGTGGGTCTACCTGAGGCACATAGTCTACAGTGGTTTAGAAAGACAGTTCACCACTACCTTCTCATGGGCAACTAGGAACAGGCAGCAATACCCACACAGCCCAAGTGTCATAGAGTCCTACAGCATGGACACAGGCCCTTTGGCTCAAACTGGTCTATGCCAACCAAAATGTCCATCCACGCTAACCCTATCTTGCTGCACTTGGCCTATATCCTTCTAATCCTTTCATTTACATGTATTTGTCCAAATGCCTTTTAAGTTAATGCACCCGCTTCAATCACTTCCGCTGATAGCTCATTCCCATCATATGCGTACCACCCTCTGTGTAAAAAGGTTGCCCCTCAGACTCCCTTTTATTCTTTCCCCTCTAACCTTAAACTGATGCCCCCTAGTGATTGATTCCCCAACCCTGGGAAAACAACTGAGTGCATTCACCCTATCTATGCCTCTCATGATCTTATAGACTTCTATAACGTCCCCCCTCAGTCTTCTGCACTCTAAAGAAATAAGTCCTAGCTTGTCCAACCTCCGAGTCCAGGCAACATCCTTGTAAATTTCTTCTGCACACTTCCCAGTTTAATAATATTTTTCCTATAGCAAGGTGACCAAAATAGAATATAATACTCTAAGTGCAGCCTCACCAACGTACTGTATAACCACAACATAACTTCCCAAAACAAAATCTGTATCTGCTGGTGTCATATCATATTTTTACCTCTTTATATACAGCAACAACTGCCTCTTGATATTCTATTGATCCATCGAACACAAATTTTTTTTCATGACAATGAGAATGGTCAAGTGCCACTGTTGAGGGCAGCACAGTGTCTCATTGGTTAGCACTGCTACCTCATGGTGCCAGGGGCCCGGGTTCAATTCCAGTCTCGGGCAACTGTCTGTGTGGAGTTTGCACCTTCTACCTGGGTCTGTATGGGTTTTCTCTGGGTGCTCTGGTTCCCTCCCACTGGCCATACTATTATGTGCATTAGTCAGAGGGAAATGGGTCTGGGCGGGTTATTCTTCAGAGGGTCGGTGTGGACTTGTTGGGCTAAAGGGCCTTTTTCCACACTGCAGGGAATCTAATCTATGTTTGCTTCACATGTTTTCGATATGAAAACACCCTGACTTTCCTTTGGTTAACTAGATTTGTAATTGTTCTCGCTCTGCTGTTGTCAATTGCTTCTTGCAGCTCTTCTGAAAGTAATATTGAGCTGTTCTAAAATAACAATGTTCTTTTTCAGTTTGCTAATGCCATCACTGTTTCCACATGAAATGTAATATGTTGTGTATGCTAGGAACCCTGAGGTTTGGGTTGATTTCAATCCCTTGTTTATACCTTGCTATCAACATAAGAAATGATATCACAAAATGACACCTCTCTCTTCACCTTCCCTAATGCTCAAGCTTCCTTACGTACTTCTCAGAGACAGACATCTTCATTCCTGCTAGCCTTGTGTATGATCACGTTTACTGCAAATGATCTGTATCCTCACAGCACATCTCTCATGTCCTTGTCTTTCATCTCTGTCCCTTCATCATTACCAATGTTGAAGTTTTAAAAGAGTTTAGATAATTCTACATTTATTCAATTTGGTTGCACTCACCTAATTAAATTCTCAAAATAATTCCTTTAAATGCTTCAGGTTCAACAGAGGTATACCACTAGGCAGGGCAAGGATGCTGAGTTAATGAATAAATCAAATCCAACACCAGTCCAACACTGTCTTCTCCAAATCTTAAACTGCAGGCAGTTATTCAGACGTACTACTAAGACCAAACTTTATTGAATGCAATCAGACCAGACCAGACCACTCATCGAGAAACTCAAAAGTATTTAAATAACAAACAAAAGACAGAAAGATTATATTTACAAAAATATGAGGCAGACTTTAAACTGGACTCAAAGCCCAGCTCTTAGACAAGAAACCTCCTTCTTCCTTGAAACAAAACACCTCAAGTATTCACAGGGACATAAGCACCTCCTGACTAACTGGTCTGAGAGCTGACAAACTCAGACAGAAGTTTCCGATTAATTATTCTGAGCTCAAGCTTCCACATTTACAGAAAATCCCAGATAACTGTAATGAAACTGACTCTTTAGATCGATTTAAACTCAGGGCAGGACCACACTTCATCTGCCTTCAGTAAACTCAGAAAGCTCAAAATGTGGCACTTGGAATATTTAATATTTGACCTTAATTAAAAGTTCTTGTTGAAATCAAACTTGACAACAATGCAGCTAAATAGTTGGATGTTCCTATGTGTACATGATCTCTCTCCCTGGAAGATTATGGAATGCCTCAGTATATGCTTCAAATTTAAAAGGCCAAGCTCTTATTTATAGTCTTCAATGCCAACCCCTACAGGTTTCTTCTTCCAGCCAGTCTGTTCTTACAATACTTCTTAAACTGTAAAGTTAAAAATCACACAACACCAGGTTTAATTGGTTATCGTCCAACAGGTTTAATTGGAAGCACACTAGCTTTCGGAGCGACGCTCCTTCATCAGGTGATCACATCGCTCCGAAAGCTAGTGTGTTTCCAATTAAACCTGTTGGACTATAACCTGGTGTTGTGTGATTTTTAACTTTGTACACCCCAGTCCAACACCGGCATCTCCAAATCTTAAACTGCAGGCAGTTATTCAGACACACTACTAAAATTTAAGATAAATCCAGCTTTTATTTACTAATTATTATTTATGGATTATTGTTCTATTCAAGTATCATTGAGGTGTTTCTACTAATACTGTTACTGACTGCTACTCGTAATGTAGTTTGTCTGTCTTCTGGAATTGTTAAATATAGAAAAATCCCTTGTTAGACAAGCAAAACATGAAGGCTTTAAAAACGTCACATTAACAAAATCTTACAACTACACTCTAAACCCCAGAATTGCTTTTTACAAGACAACGAGTGGCAGATGAAGATTAACTTAGATAAGTGTGAGGGAATTCAGGGCAGGACTTATACACTTAATGATAGGCTGCTGGAGAGTATTGCCAAACAAAGAGACCTTGGGGTGCCCATTGTTAGATTCTTGAAGGTGGAGTCACAGGTTGACAGGGTAGTGAAGAAGGTGTTTGGTATGCCTATGCTACACTTTTCAACTCTTCATGGTCAGTGCATTGAGTACACGAGTTGGGATTTCATATTGTAGCTGTACAGAATGTTGATAAGGCCACTTTTGGAATATTGCATTCAATTTTGGTCTCCCTATTATAAGATGTTGTTACACTTGAAAGACTGTATAAACGTTTTACTAGGATGTTGTCAGATTTGAATTATAGGTAGAGGCTGAATAGCTGAGGCTATTTTCATAGAATCTCTACAGTGTGGAAACAGGCCCTTCAGCCCAACGAGTCCACATCGATCTTCCAAAGAGTAATTTACCCAGAGCCATTTCCCTATCTTATTATCCTATATTTGCCTTTGACTAATGCACCTAACCTACACATTCCTGAACATTACAGGCAATTTTGCATAGCCAATTGACCTAACTTGCACATCTTTGGTTCATGGGACAAAACCAGAGCAAGCCCACGCAGTCACAGGGAGAATGTGCAAACTTCACACAGATAGTCACCCGAGGCTGTAATTGAACCCAGGTCCCTGGCGCTGTGAAGCAGCAGTGCTAACCACTGAGCTATCGTGTCATCCCTGGACCAGCAGAGGGGCATGATTAAGGTGAATAGGCAAGATCTTTTTCCTAGGGCAGAGGAGACTGAAACTGGAGGAAATAGGTTTAGGGTGAGAGGGAAAAGATGTAAAAGGGCCCTAAGGCGTAACATTTCCATGCAGAGTGGTACGTGTATGGAATGAGCTGTCAGAAGAAGTTGGAGAGGCTAGTACAATTACATATTTAAGAGGCAACTACATGAGTACATGAATAGGAAGGGTTAGAGGGATATGGGCAAAATGCTGACAAATTGGACTAAATTAATTTAGAATGCCTGGCATAGATGAGTTGGACCGATGGGTCTGTTTGCATGCTACATGCCTCTATTATTCTAAGATTCAATAAAGATCACACCT
The DNA here is from genome assembly GCF_047496795.1 of Chiloscyllium punctatum. Taxonomy (NCBI): domain Eukaryota; kingdom Metazoa; phylum Chordata; class Chondrichthyes; order Orectolobiformes; family Hemiscylliidae; genus Chiloscyllium; species Chiloscyllium punctatum. The sequence continues at coordinate 21,970,985 of NC_092748.1, forward strand.
CAAATATCGAAACTTAATGACTATTCAGAGTAAGAACAACTAACTGGGGGAGAGCCAGCTTCAGTGGGGCTAGGACAGAGATGGTCAAGAGAGACTGGAACTCAAGGTTGGCCAAAAGAACTGTACTTGCACAATGGGCTATTTTTAAAGAGGAGGAGGTACAGGCACTGTTTTGAGGAACATTTTCACAAAAGGAAAACAAGGAATAAAACAACCCTGCACTCCTCAATGACAGATTAAGTTAAGGAAGAAAAATTGTACTTACAATAGGTGCAAGGCAGTGAATACCTTTGAGAACCAGGCTGAATACTGATTGTCCAGAGGGAGACAAGAAAGCAAATAGCGATAACAAGTAAAGGAATGACATTTGACACAATAGGGAAATCATACAGTCTTCTATCGGCATAATGAACTGTAAAAGGAGTAGGGCCACTTAAAGACTAAGAGGGGAATTCTATGTGGAGGCAAAGTGACATGACTAACATATTAAGTGAATCAGTCTTTCCCAAAAAGAGATATGCTGCTCAAGTTATGATGACAAAAGGAGGAAACTTGGTCTCTAGTAAGGGTTTAAAAGTGAGAAGCTATGAGTAATTAAATAAGACACTGAGAAGGAATGAGAGACACCCACGGACTTTGAAGTATGTTAAAGAAAGAAGAGGCACTTGCAATAATTCTTCTATCTTGTCTGGGTTTGGGTGTTATGCCAGAAGGTTGGAGAATTGAGAATGCCCTTATTCAAACACATTTGTCAGGATAGCGCCAGCAATTCCAATCAATTTGGTGTAAGGGAAAATTCTTGAATAATTATTAGGAATAGGATTAATACTCATATGGAAATTTTTTAAAAACTCATTTGTGGGATATGGGCGTCATTTATTGCCCTCGAGAAGATTAGGTTACCTACAGTGCGGTAACAGGCCCTTCGGCCCAACAAACCCACACTGACCCTCTGAAGAGTAATACACCCAGACCCATTCCCCTACCCAATATTTACCCCTGATGTGGCAATTTAGCATGGCCAATTCACCTGACATGCACATCTTTTGTATATTGGGAGGAAGCCGGAGCACCCGGAGAAAACCCACGCAGACACTGGGAGAATGTGCAAACTCCACACAGACAATCGCCCAAGGTGGGAATCGAACCCGAGTCCCTGGTGCTTTGAGGCAGTAGTGCTAACCACTGACCCACCGTGCTGCCCCAACCACTGAGCCACCGTGCCACCGAGAAGGTGATGGTTAGCTCCCTTCTTGAACCACCGCAGTCCACTTGCTGTGGGTTGACTCACAATGCCATTAGGGAGGGGATTCCCAGCAACAATGAAGGGATTGCAATACATTTCCAAGTCAAGATGGTGAGTGGCCTGGAGGGGAACTTGAAGGTGGTGGTGTTCCTATGTATCTGCTGCCCTTTTCCTTCTAGATGGAAGTGGTTGTGGGTTTGGGAGGTGTTGCCTTGAGGATCTTTAGTGAATTTGTGCAGTGCATCTTGTAGATAGTACACACTGTTGTTACTAAGTATTGGTGGTGGAGGGAGTGGATGCTTGTGGATGCTGTGCCAATCAAGTAGAGTGCTTTGTCCTAAATGGTGTCAAGCTTCTTGAGTATTGTTAGAGCTGCACTCATCCAGGCAAGTGGGGAGAATTCCACCACAATTCTGACTTGCGTCTTGTAGTTGGTGGACAGACTTTGGGGAGTCAGGAGGTGAGTATTTCTAGCGGCTAACCTATTTTTGTAGCCATTATATTTATGTGGTGAATCTAGTTCCTAGTCATTGATAATCCCCAGGATGTTGATAATGGGGGATTCAGTAATGGTAAACCATTGAGTGTCACTGGGTAGTGATTAGATTGTCTCTTATTGGTGATGGTCATAGCCTGGTATTTGTGTGGCACAAATGTTACTTGCCACTTGTCCAGATCTTGTTGCACATGGGTTAATTTGGAGGAGAATTCTGACTAACTCGATCGTGTTTTTTTGAAGAGGTTACAGAGAAGATTGACGAGGGCAAGTCTGTTGATGTGGTATATATGGTCTGCCAAAAGGCATTTGATGCAGTACCACATTGGACATGTATTAAATCGGATCAGTAGCAACAAGATGCAAAATTTGCTGAGTGACAGAAAATAAGAGAGTAAAGATAATATTGCTGTGGTCCTGCCAGGAGATCGAGCTGCTCGCTCATTGGAGAGAGATGATTGATGGTGAGCTTAACCTGAGGGTAGCCATTCCTCAGGTGAGGGGAGAGATTGAGAAGGAGAGTCTTTCATAGTGATCTCAGCTAGGTGTACCGATTGAACCCTGTGGCATTGGTATCTCTCTGCACCACAACCCAGCTGTCCAGCCAACTGAGCTAACTCACCCTCTAATCGGTCAGGATAGAAGAAGGTTTGCAGTGAAGTTCCCAGGGATTGGTTTTGGGACCTTTGTTTTTCCAGAGGTATATATCATGCAGTGGGCAATTTCTATGTTTGTGGGTGATATTAAACTTGAAAGCATTGTAAACGGAAGAGGATTGTGTAAAATTAGATAAGGGCATCGATAGGTTGGTGGCTGGACAGACAGATTACAGGTGAAGTTCAATGTAGGGAATTGTGAGGTGCTTCATTTTTGTAGAAGTAACCAGAAGGCACGATGTAAAAATAAATGGTGTGCAGAGGAGACAGACTTTCATGTATATGTACATAAGCCACCATAGGACAGATAGAGCAAGCAGTTAGTCGAGCAGTCAGTATCTAAGCTTTATTAATAGGGGCATAGAGTACAGGAGCTGGACGTGTAAAGACATTACTCCCACAGTATTGAGAATTGTGTAGAGTTCTGGACTCCACACTGGAGGAAGGATGTGAATACATTGGAAAGGGTGCAAAAAAGGTTTATGAGAATAGTTCCAGCAATGATAAATTTGAGTTAAGAAGATAGATTGGAGAAGTCGGAATTGTTTTCTTTGGAGAAGAGAAGGCTGAGGAGAAGGCTGAGATGAGATTGAATGAAGTTTTCAAAATCATGAGGGAACTGGACAGAGTAGGCAGGGAGAAACTATTCACACTTGCAGAAGTGTCAAGAACAAAAGATGCAGATATTAGATTATTTATGAAAGAACCAGTTGTAAATGAGCATGCGAATAAGAATTATGTTGTAGATAGTGGACAGGTTTTGGGGAGTCAGTAGATGAGTTACTCGCTGTAGGATTCCTAGCCTCTTACCTGCTCTACTAGCCACTGTTCAGTTCAGTTTCTGGTCAATGGTAACCCCCCAAGATAGTGAATGTGGAAGATTCAGTAATGGCAATGTCTGTGAATGTCAAGGGACAATGGTGGGATTCGTGCTTGTTTAAGATGATCATTACCTTACATGTGCGTGATGTGAATTTTATTTGGCACTTGTCAGCCCAAGCCTGGATACTATCCAGCTCTTATTGCATTTGAACAAGGAGTGGACAAGTAGTGTCTGAGGAGTTGTGAATAGGGCTGAACATTGTGCAATCACCAGCGAATGTCCCCATTTTTGACCTTATGATGGAGGAAAGGCCATTGAATGAAGCAGCCGAAGACATTTGGGCCGAGGATACTACTCTGAAGAACTCCTACAGCGATATCCCGGAACTAGATGACAGATCTCCAGCAACCATCCTTCTGTGCACCAGGTATAACTCCAACCAGCAGCAAGTTTGCCCCTGATAACTATTGATTCCAGTTTTGCCAGGACTCCTTGATGCCACAATTTGGAAGAATGTAGCCTTGATGTCAAGGGCTGCCACTCTGACCTCGACTCTTGAATTCAGCCTTTTTATTCATATTTGAACCAAGGCTGTGTTAAGGTCTGGAGAGGGATGATGTTGGGGACTTAAGGCAACAGCTTTGGCCATCCCAATATTTAGTTGGAAGAAAATACTTCGCCTATTGCTGGATGTTAGACAAATGAACTGCCAACTTGGAAGCAGTTTGTGGTGATGGTTGAGCGAGGTGAGTATAAAGTAGAGCTGGATGTTAAGAGTGTATATACAGAAGGCAGCACGATGTTGTGAGATGATTCTTGAGCTATTGCTATGCGGAGGCTCTGCAATGATTCATGTAAAGAGCTCACCAAGTATAACGGTCTGTTATAAAGTTCTATGCTTCAACATGGAACTGAACATTCCCATAATCATCACCAATTTCTGGAGCTCTTGTACCACATTGTCACATTCATCCAATCCTTGATCTTCCAAGGACTTTATGCAAAAGAGGCATTCTTCTTCATTTCACCCTCATTACTTTTCTTGTTGGTAAAGCTTTGCATCTTCCAACTGCTGTCCCACATTCCTGTGAGTGTTCTGCTGCCTTGCTCTCTATCCACAGGCTCTAGTTCAGTGTTCAAAGTGCTTTCTGAATCCTGCCTGCCTCCTCCCTTTCCGTCTGGCTCACCATGTGGTGGCAACATTGTGGTTGCTGATTCTGAGGCATTGTCTCTGCAGGTCAATCCCACTTCCTGGATTTTATGCAGTGTCAGTTCTCAGGTCACCCTGTCTTTGACTGTTCCAAACATTCTGTCCTAATTAATGTTTCCTTACAGTTACACACAAATGGCAGAGATAGCGAAGATAACAGAGTAATAATGTGTAAAATGTAACAGTCAGGGCAAGATTAGCTCATTTTCTGTGAAGTGAACGGGAGAGGCCCGTTCAGCTCTTGTGCAGTGAGTCACAGAGACCTGTTATAAAAAACCCTAGTTTTTCACTGGGGTGACACAGTGGCTCAGTGGTTTGCACTGCTATCTCACAGCCCTTGGGCACTGTCTGGGTGAAGTTTACACATTCTCTCTGTGTCTGCACGGGTGTGTTCCGGTTTCCTGCGACAGTTCAAAGATGTGCAGGCTAGGTGGATTGGCTGTGAGAAATGTGGGATTACAGATAAAGGGTAGAGGTGTTGGCCTGGCTGGGATGCTATTCAAAGGGTCGGCATGACTTCTGGGCTGAATGGCCTGCTTCCACATTGTAGGGGATTCTGTGATTCCATTCGCCATCTCTGTAGTGCTGCTCAGAGCTGCTCAGTGACACCAACACCCCCAGCTTGATAGCCACGTTTTCATTAAAGCTGTTAATGTCTCTCACTATGGGCTTTCCCTTTTCTCCAGCCCTTACCTCCACTTCAGTTACAATACAGACTTGACCAGGTTTGGTAGACAACGAGTGAGCGACTCACAGCCATAAAGATTGTGGGTCCCACCCTTGTCTGTGAAATGTACTCACTTATCCAGGACCTTCCTCATGTACAAAAATAGCCTCTGGTTTCTTTTCATCACCTTCAAACCAGCTTTCACCCCTTTTCCCCTTTCCCTCCACCCTCACCTCCAGGAATGTGTGAGGAGATCATGATCGTGTCAGTTGTCTTTCCTATCTTTTCCTGGCTCAATGGGTCGAACTTCCTCTAATGCTCACCCCTGCCCTTACCCTGAATTCACATCTTTCTCTAGATTCTTTCCAAGATCCTTCATATCTTCTCTGAGTTCATTTAGTCCAGAAGACCAATCTCCTCCTTCTTATTGCCATTTTGTACTGAACAACCAGCTTCCTTTCTGGCTCCCCATGTTGCTTGACATTATTATCTTTTCCGATATTACTCACAGATCTAATATTGCTAAAGGTTCTGCCTCTTTGGCTAATGTTTATTTCTGTCCTTCAAATCTGCCATCATCATCCCACTGTTCCATAAATCTATCGTTTACCCATTGCAAACAATTACCCCATATCCAAACTGCATTTCCTCACCAAAGATCGATTCGGCCATTGGGCCATAAAATGGGGGAATATAAGTTGGCTATTCACCCCATGAAGTCTGCTCCGCCATTCAAAGATAATCCTCAACTCCCCTTTCTTTCCTTTTCCTTTTAACTCTTGATCCTCTTCCTGATTAAATGTCTATCTCATGCCACCTCTAACACTGCTGAGTATACCTGACCCCACCACTGCCTCAGCTCACTCACTGCTGTAGCTCCCAGCAATGCCTTAGTTATCTCAGCCATGACTTTGACTATTCTCACTCAGTCCTGACTGATGACCCACATTCTATTCGACTTCAACCCAGGTTCATTATAAACTCTGCTGCCTTAAACACTCATCTTAATTCATAACAAGTGCTCTTTCCCAGCTGTCCCTGTGCTTGCTGATCTACGTTGGTTCCTGGTCAAGCAACACCTTGATTTTAAAATTCTTGTCTTAATTTCCCAATCCATCTGTGGGTACAACCTTCTCTATTTCTGCAATACCTTTCCAAATTCTCCCAGGATATCTGCACACTACTCATTTCGGTCTCTTGAGCATTGTGTATTTTAATTTCTCCAACATTAATTATGGTACCTTCAGCTGCCTGGATCCCAAGTTCTGGAATTCCCTGCCAACATTACTCTGTATCACTGCCATTTCAAAATAATTCCTTGAAGGTAGCTCCTCAAAATCTATTTCTTCAATCCAGCTTTCATCATCTGCTCTACCAAACCCTCATGTGGTCTGGTGTGAGATTTTGTTTGATAATGTTATATGAATACTTATTGTTGCTGTTTCCTTTACATTTTCATGATTCAGCACATCTTCCATTTGGCCTGTCTCTGAAAGAACACTCACTATTCATCCCCTCCCCAAACCTCTTACCGTACCCTGACAAAGCTCTTTACCAAATATCACATGCTTCATATGCAAAAGACATGCAGAATATTGTTTTGGGGAGGACAGAACAATGATGACCTTCTTTCATGATGTTAAATCTTATAAACACAGGTTGTGGCAGAGTCTCTACAGTGTGGAAGCAGGCCATTCGGTCCATCAGATCCACACTGACCCTCTGAAAAGCATCCCAACAGACCCACCCACTCTTCCCCTGCGTTTCTCATGGCTAAGGCACTGAACCCGCACATTCCTGGAGACGATGGGAAATTCACCTAACTTGAGCGTTTTTGGTCAGTGGGAGGAAACCGATGCAGTCACAGCAAGAATATGCAAACTTCACACAGACAGCCATGTGAGGGTGGAATCAAACCCAGGTCCCTGGTGTTGTGAGGCAGCAGTGTGAACGACTGTGCCACTACTGCCACTCTAGTTAGACCCACTCTGATTTTATTCCTCATCAAAGTCAAGCATTTGGTTGCCCTGCATGTTGGCTAGATTTTAATTACCTGAGTGCATCTTTTTTCTTATAGCCCTGACAACCCTCCCAAAAGTCAGGTACCCAGAATATAGGAGGATACAAATCAGTAGCAAGTCAAATTTGCCCTCTGGGGAAGTAACTGGAAAAGATTAAAGGGAAGTAAAACAATGGCTGACAGGTCGGTAGGAATGAGTGGCAATGCACTTCGACTTCACAGCTATGTCTGACACTGGGCAATTGTAACGTCAAATTGAATTGGAATCAGAATAACTACAGCGTGGAAACAGGCCCTTTGGCCCAACAAGTCCATACCAACCCTCCGAAGAGTAACCCACCCAGACCTATTCAAAAAGCATCCCACCCAGACTCACTCTCATAACCCTGCATTTCCCATGGCTAGCCCACAGTTTCCTGAACACTATGGGCCAACCCAACTTGACTGTGAGAGGAAATAGAGCACCTGGAGGAAACCCACACAGAGAGAATATGTCAACTCCCAACAGTCGCCCACGGCTGGAATTGAACACAGGTCCTTGGTACTATGAGGGAGCAGTAGCTAACCACTGAACCACCATGCTACACCTTAACTTGGAAAAAAATATGGCAAGTTTTCCGTGGAAGGAGAAGGATGAATACTGCTGAGGCTACAGGTGGGTTTTTTTAAAGATTGGGCAGAAAGAAGAAGAGAGGCAAAGAGGGATATTTCTGCGGCAGTCTTGTTGCAATTATTAAAATAAAATCCTGCTCACACTTGGGCTGTGGTGACAACAACATTTGCCATGTTCGCTCAGTCATCTCTGACCAACAAAGAGGAAGCGGTCCATGTTCCACACCTTCACTTCATCCATCAGCCTCTTCACGGCTGACTCCCAGAAGCCCTCAGATCCTGGGGATCCAGTCCATAGGCAAAAAAAAAAGAACGAGGAGCAGGAGTAGGCCATTCAGATCTTTCAGCCTTAATACGACCACGGCTGATCTCACCTCGGCCTCAGCTTCACTCTCCCATTCTCTATAATGCTCAAACTCATCATAATTAAAAATCTATCTACCTCCTCCTTCATTTTTTTCAATGTCCTAGCATCCTCCCATCTTGTTGCATCTTTGCTGTGTGCCTTTGCCGCTGCACCACAATAAGTATTCATTCACCTTCAAGGTACTGCAGGTCCTTAAGTTGGAATCTCTGTTTGGCAAAGAGTAGGTTCATGAGAGGATGCAGGGTTTCATATCTGCGGTCTGTCTACCTCATACCACTGTGAGGGTAACCATTGCTAAAAGAAAAGACGAGTATTTCTTAAATGGTGAAAAACCTTTGAATATTGAAGTTCATGTATTTTTTACTGTGCTACCATAAAAATGCAAAGAAAAGTAGTATTCAGGAATAGCAAACAATTGGTAAATCAACTTACATATTGCCCTTTTTCAGTTGGGAACCTTGCAATAAGTTTGAACATCTCTGTTAAATCTGCCCCTAAATGTCTCTATCCTTAGGACAATGGTTTCCCAGGTTTCTTCATTCAACTGATGGTTCTTAGCAGTCTGGTAAATCCTCTCTGCATCAGTTCTAAGACATCAACATCCTTCTGAAACTGTGAGGCCGACAAAGGGACACTATACCCCACTGAGGCCCTGCCAGATTTATCAGAATGTCCTTGCTCATGCCTCAGCTGATGAAGCCAGTTTGCTCTTTAACAGTCTGCTTGACTTGTACTGCAATCTCCAAAGCTTCCTTTCCGTATACCTTCAGGTCTTTCTGATCCCAAACTCCTTTTAAAGCTTACCCGTTACTTTATATTGTCTCTCCCCATTCTTCCAACTAAAATTTATCACTTTGCTTCGATACTTTAATTTGCTTTCGTGAGATAGTGGCGTAATGGTTAAGTTACCCTGTTAGCAATCTTGAGCCCCAAACTAAGCTCTTGGGGAAACATCCAAATCCTACAGACACCGATAGAATTTCAAGCGAAAAAATATCTGAAATTGAATCTTAGTTATATAATGTTGACCATGAATTCATTGTTGTAAAGACCCATCTGGTTCACTAATGCCCTTTACGAGAAGGAAATCTGCCATCCTTATTTAATGTGGTCTACGTGTGTCTCCAGGACCACTGCAATCTGATTGGCTCCTAAGTACCCACTGAAATAGACCAGCAAGCCACTCATTTCAAGGACAATTAGGAATGCGTGATAAAGGTTGACCTTGTGAAGAAAATCTGCAATATGTCTGTCCATTTCCTCTTGATGTCTGTTTTAATCCTCTTTGTTGTTTGCTGTACTTTTGGGTTTAACATCATCTGCTTCAAAACCATGTCCTGTGCACACAAGTACGAGTTGTTTGCAAATTTCCAATTAAGAGACATCCGTGACTGCGCTCTGCCTTCTGATTTTACCCATTTCCTTCCTTTCTCACTCACTGCAATATTTTGCACCATACGTTGATCACCATGTTACCTCTGAACATGTTTCTCAAGTGCCTTTTGAAAATATAGACACTCTCAACATTCACTGTGTATTCCTTATTAATATAATCAGTTATCACATCAAAGAAGATTATTAAATTTGTCCACGGCAGCTGTGTTTTACAAATGTATACTGATTGTCCTTAATTAACTAATGTTTGAGTGAGTATGCATTTTATCCCATGTGCTGGCCTGTTAGAAGCTTGCTCACTTTGGACATAAGTTAAAAATCACACAATTCCAGGTTATAGTCCAACAGGTTTATTTGGAAGCACTAGCTTTCACAGCGTTATTCTTTCTTCAGGTGGTTCATTTGTGTCCATTAACCTCAGGCTGAAGTAATGTCCAGTCCTGACCCCCCACCTCCCACAACCTCATATGGGGACCAGTAGTAGAGGACGTGGGTGGGCAAGTTGCCAATCTATTCCAAGTTCCTGCCCTTAATTGTAGAGCTGTTTGAGGTGCAATTCAGGCACCATCCTGCATCAAACCATTAGGAGTACCAATGCAAGGTGCATCTTGTCACACTTCAGAAGTCTAGGACAGTTGGTGGGAGCCATCTAACATTCTATTACGACTGGTGAGTTCCGCTTCTGGTCTCGCCCAGTTAAAAAGTTAACAATGGGGTCCCTTTGAGCCGCAGGATGCAGAAACTGACCTTAGGGAGCATTCACACCTTCCCTATCTTCAACTTGGTTAGTGGGATCCCTGGCTGTAGTGCAGTCCCCTCTTGTGGAGTTGTGTGTAGAAGGAATGTGCCCCAAAAGTACTGAGGATGTTTGGGTCTTTTGGATTGAACCAGTGTTGGAGAGGTGGGAAAACTGGCGCTGGGGAGACAGTGAAAGGTATAATAGTGGACTAGATAGCCTCATGGTAAAAGCTGGACTTAAAGAACATTCTTCTGAACTTGGTGGATCTGCAGAAAGTTGGCAGATTAAAGCCACACTTAAGATTATGGTGTCCAATTCTGATCACCACATTACTGGAAGGATGTGAAGGCTTTGGAGAGGGTGCAGAAGAGGTCTACCGGGATGCTGCCTGGATTCGAGGGTGTGAGCTATAAGGAGAGGCTAGAAGAGCCTGAGTTGTTTTGTTTTCTGGAGCAGTGGAGGCTGAGGGGAGACCTGATCAAATTATGAGACGCATAGATGGGGTTGACGGTCAGAATTTTTTTCTTAGAGTTGGAATTTCTAATATTAGGGGTATGTATTTAAAGTGAAAGGGGGAACATTTAAAGAAGATGTGAGGGGCAAATTTTTTTCTTACACAGAGAGTGGTAGGAGTCTGGAACGTGCCTTTGTGGCTGGTGGTGGAGACAGATATGATAAGGGTGTTTAAGGGACACTTAAACACACATGAATATACAAGGAATGGAGAGATAGAGACCAAGGGCAGGCAAAAGGGATTAGTTTAATTTGGTGTCATGTTCGGCACAACATAGTGGGCCCAGGGGCCTGTTCGGTACTGTTCTATGTTCAAAGATAACAATGTATTGGGCTGGACCTGGACTCCGTCATCCTTCAAATTGGTCAAAGAGAGACTCTGCCAAACTCCTTTTTGGCACACACACTAAATTGGTAAATTGCTGAAACTTGGTAAATTGCCAAATGTGGCCTTTTTGGGCTGTGGGGTACTTTTGAGTTTCCTTTTGATTTGAAGGTTAGAATGAAGATTATATCTGTGGTTTCAACTACAGTCAACCTGCGTCTTTCTGCCTGTTTTTACCCATCACAGCCCCAACTTTAGAGTTGGAGTTGATGTTATTTTGATGTTGTGGTCCTCCCCCTTGCCATAATTTTGAAGATGATGTGCAACTGTACTGTGGTCTGCCCAGAAAGAGGTATCACCTCCCACCGGAGAAAACCAAATAGGAGCAAATTTGAATTCGTAAAGTGATTTTATGTCTTTACTCACTTCTTCCTTTGAAATGTGTGGGCTGAGTTAGTGATGCAGTAAACTCCTCTGAATCTAATATATTTCATCTTCTTCCAATTCAGTTCTTTGAATGTGCGCCCGCAAGCTGGTGGAAATATTATGAGATAAAACGTGCCCTCCAACACTTTACTTATCAAAGGGATTCCAGCACCTTTATTTAAGCTTTTTTGCATCTTTTATTTCCACATATATTTAAAAGGATAAGGGATAGAAAACAAGGGATTCTAACCTTCAAATTTAAACTGGGGTTCTGGTTTGCAAATAGTACTCGTGTAAAAGTTGAAGTTTTGGACTATTTTTAAGGTTAAATTTATGGGACTGACTGTTACACAGATGCTACTTTTATGGGCCTGGAATTCATGCGACAGTCCAAAATACTGCATCAATAGCAGAAACCCAATTGATCTCGAAACAAATAAAGAAAAACAAAAATCTGTGAAGAACTAGGGTCAACGTTTACATGATATATTTGGAAAATGCCAGATGTTTTGGTCAAAAATAGGGGTTGACTTTTACATGCAATCAACTTGTACTCGAATATATATCGTAATCTGTGAATCACCCCCAGATGCCTGGTTCTGACACTGGATTTATTTAGGGAATGTGAAATGAAGAAGACAGTAAATAGATGTTTCAAGGCAAAAATGATCTCTGTGTTTATTTACCATACAAAAGGTAAGTATAATACAAGAAATAAAGCTAAGTGCAATTAACGTGCAATTAACACAATGAATCATGCAGAAGACAGTAATGATAGTAAATACACAATTAGCCAGATTAAACACTATTGGAACTTTAAGCAAGGGTTTTAATCATAGAAACTTTAATCAGGCTTCCTACCCTTGGAGTCCCATGCACTGTCACCACCTCCCCCTTGCCCCTCTCTGGGAGCTAGGTTGGAAGCTTTGGGTCTCACCACTGAGGAAAATCGCAGCTTTTAAGTACAGCTGGCTGTTGAGGTTCTTGCAGTCGGTTCTTTTGGTTCAGAGCAGGCCCAGGTCTGGAAGTTTTTGTTTCAGATAGCATTTGGTTGACGTCCCCTTGATTTGTCTTCCCGATTCAGCTTCTCTTTTCAGCCTCTGTAGTTCTTGGTTCTGAAGCTGCTTTGTTGGCCTGAGGGGACGCTGTTTGTGCAGAAGCCTGTTGTTGAGAGAAGGCTGTTCCCTCAGGTCAGATCAGGGTTAGCAGTTATACAGACTGTGTGCCCCATTATCTCCCCTCAAATCTGCGTTGTCCATTGTGTTTCAGGTGTTTCCTTCTGAAGTCAGTTGGCTTCCCTACAGTTAAGAGCATGTGTAAGTACATTTTGATTGAGGTTGAATGTTCAGTCGCAGTGTAGACTCCAAACTGTCTACGCTGGGTAGCCCGAGTTGTAAAAGTTATGATGAAGGAGCGGCACTCCAAAAGCTAGTGCTTCCAAATAAACCTGTTGGACTGTAACCTGGTGTTGTGTGATTTTTAACTTTGTACACCCCAGTCCAACACCAGCATCTCTAAGTCATGTCAGCCTAGAGTGTTAGGTTTGGTTGATTGTACTCTTAGAGTGGAATTGTAAATTGGAATTCCAAGCTGAACAATAGTTTCTGCTTGTGTGTTTTTTCCCAGAGCTCAGCCCAGCTGTCCCCTTTACTTTCAAAAGTTTTGAAAAGTCCAGGGCTTTCATACAGTATTTTAGATGATGGGGATTTTTGCTTAATCCCAAAGTGATTTTAAAAGTACTTCCTCAAACAAAGTGGTTGTGGAAATTTGGAACTTTTGCCCCAAACAGTCATTGAGGCCAGATGTCAATTGAAAATTTTGTAATTCAGATTAATTAGGATATTAAGGGTTACAAAACCATAGTGGGGGCCTTAATCTCTGCTTTCCAAACTTTCTATCAGTGTGACACATTTCTGAGGCTTGGAAACAAATAGAAACAGAAAGTGCTAGGAGAATTCAGCAGGTCTGTCAAAATCTCTGAGTTAACCTCTTGAGTCTAGTGCCTCTTCTTTATAACTCTAGCTTTAGGACTGGACTCAAAATATTAACTTTGTTTTCTCTTTACAGATGCTGTGAGACCTGCTGAGTTTCTCCAGCACTTTCTGTTTTTCTTTGGCCTAATCAATCACGACTGAACTCTCATTATTATCAATATTCTCTGTGTAGTGTGCAGCCCAAAACTACAAACAGTAATACCACTGTACACTTTGTAAGATTTCACATTTATTACCTCAATGTTTACATTGTAATAAATCTCTTGGCCATATGCTTGGAATGTTGGTTTAAACTCTCATCAACCAAAGCGGCCAAAATCCCTCTACTATTCTGCATTGCCTAGATATTTTCCCTTTTTATTGAAAATGATCTACTTCACATCTACTAATATTGACTTTTTTTGCCTGTTCCTACACATCATTTGGTCCCCAGGATTGTCCATTATCTCTGCTGTAATGTCCACAACTTTGGAAACCTCTCCTCTAGATCTATATCATCAATGATCACAGGGAACAATCCCAGAGCAATCTGTGGACAGCCAAACCCACTTCCAACCACCTGAGAGACTACCCGATGTCACGTAGTTTTCTTCCTCCTTTCCAACCGTTTTTACATTCAATTTGGTCATCTCCCCCTCGCATTCATTTGAGATGGCATCTGGAGTATTGCTTCTTTATTTAAGGAAGGATGTGAAAGCAGTTCAGAGATTTGCCCACAGTAGCTGTTTGGTCACAGCTGCCATTTGCCTCCGGCTTGGCTTGCCCTGTTGGAACTATGCCCCCTTCGAAATGGGAGGAGAACAAATCTCAAGAAAGTGGCAAGCATTTGAGTGAAGTGACATTTTTTAGACGAGCAATCTCCCAATCCGTGATTCCAGTCTTCTGTTCACAAGGAGAGAAGCAGGCAATATTCTCCTGCGAGATAAGAGAACTAGGGGCAAGGGGGAGTGAATCAAAGTGTTCAGAATCATGAGGCCAATGGTTCCCATTGAGTCAGTGAGGGAGGAAATCTTCTCAGTGGCAGGAGGTTTGGTGGCCTGTAGGGGACATGGGATTGAGGGGAATGGAATAAAGAAACAGAGAGTGAGATGGATGAAGGGAAATGGGATGAAGGACATTAAAACATTTAAAAGGCACGTGGATGGATACATGTATAGGAAGAGTTTAGAGGGATATAGGCCAAATGCTGGTAAATTGAACTAGATCAGTTTAGGTTCCATAAGGTCTAGGTCTAGTTGGCATGGATGATTTGGACCGAAAGTCTGTTTCCATGCTGTATAATATTATGATTCTATGACGTTATGACTCTCCAATGTGGGAATCTGCAGCAAACTGCAAATGCTGAAAATCTGAAATAAAAACAGAAAGTGTTGGAAAAATCTAGCAGGTCTGAAGGTTCTGCAGAGACAGAACTGAGGCAACAGTTAGAAACTGAGAAAAGTTAGAAAAGTAATAGGTTTAACCAACAGGTGGGTGGAACAAGTGAAGAGGAAGGTCTTTGATTGCGTGAAATACAGGAGAAGTTAAAAGACTAGTCTCCCAGAGTCAAAAGAAGGAATGATGGAGGAAAAAAAAACAGAAGACGTTTCCAGAGCATGTGGGTCGTTGACTCCGAGCAGAACCAAAGAGAAAACTAAACCAGCAAAGAAAAGGAAACAGAACAGGCATGTAGATTTTGGTGTAAAGTTGTTGAACTCAATGTTCAGTTCTAAAGGGTGCAACACTTCTAATCAAAAGATGTATTGTTCCTGAAGCTTACATCAATACTCACTGGAGCACTGCAGTCAGCCAAGAAAAGTCAGTGTCACTGGGAGAAGGAGAATTTAATGACAGGTTAACAGAAGCTTGGCATCATGCTTGTAGACTGAATGGAAATATTTTCCAAAATGGTCACCCAGTCTGTGTTTAGTTTCCCCAGTGCACAGGAGACCACGTTGCAAATAGTGACTACAACAGTTTGGAGGGAAGTATAAAGAAATTGTTCCTTCATCTGATTGGACTGTTTGGGGTCTCGGAGAGTGAGGAGAGGAGATGCAAGGACTGGTCTTATACCTCCTAGAACTGCACAGGAAGGTAGCAGGGTGCTGAGGGGGATAGCAAATTGGATCAGGGAGGGAACAGTCTTTTCAAAATGTTGACATGGGAGGGGAGGGGAAGATGTGGTTAATAGTGTCATTATGCTTGAGGTGATAGGAATGGTGGAAAAGGAACCATTGAATTATGAGACTTATGGTGTGGTATGTGAGAAAAAGAAAAATCCTAATGTGACTGTAGGAGAGAGGGGAAGGAGTGAGAACAAAAGTGTGGAAAATGTGCTCAACATTATCAGGAACCCTATTGGCCACAGAGGTGTAGAATCGTCATCCAAGGACAAAAGAAGACACGCTTTCTTGTGGAATTTTAGACCTTCAGACCAGACGATGATGCCACTGAGGGGGAACGTGGATGGGAATAGGAAGAGGCTAAGGCTAATCCCACGGGGTTTTCAAGAGATAATAGCATTGGTGTCTGTCCTTAATCACAGTGGCTCAGTGATATGCACTGCTGCCTCACAGTGCCAGGGACCCGGATTCGATTCCAGTCTCAGGCAACTGTCTGTGTGGAGTCTACACATTCTCCCCGTGTCTGCGTGGGTTTCCTTTGAGTGCTCCAGTTTCCTCCAACATTCCCAGAGATGTCTAGGTTGGGTGAGTTGGCCATGCTAAATTGCCCATAGTGTTCAAGGATGTGTAGCTTAGATGCATTAGTCAGGGGAAACATAGAGTAATGGGGTAAGGGAATGGGTCTGGGTGAGTTACTCTTCAGAGGGTCGGTGTGGACTTGTTGGGCCAGTTTCCAGACTGTCAGGATTCTATGATAATCACCTCGGAGAAGGTGATAGGGAGTTGCCTTCCTAAACTGCTGCAGTCCATGGTTACTCAGGATGCCATAAAGAAGGGTATTCCAGTGACAATGAAGGGCCGACAGTATGGTTCCAAATTGGGATGGCGTGTGGCATGGAGGAGAACATGCAGATGGTAATGATCCCATGTCTTTCTAGAAGGTAGATGCTGCTAGGTTGGAAAGTGCAGTGAAAGGAGCCTGCGTGAGTTGCTACAGTACATCTTGTAGATGGAATTCCTGACTGTGTGTCGGTGGTGAAGGCAGTGATTATGGGCAGTGATGGATATGGTGCCAGTCAAGTGGGTCACTTTATCCTAGGTAGTGTTGTTGGAGCTGCACCAATCTGCATGGATAGCTACGAAATACTGGTCCTAGCCAGTGTTGCTCACAAACAATCAAACCTATCTGAGGATGTGAAACCTGGTAAGGGAAGTCCAATTGCTCTGCACAGTGGAGGAAGGCCATTGAAGAAAAGCATCAACCGTCTCAAAGAGAAGAGAATATGACAGGGGAAAATGTGTGCATAGATTGCAGTCACAGAGGATAACATCTACGCCATTGGTAAAAGCTGTTTATAAGTGCACTTGTTTGGAAACTTGATTGACTGGAAAGGTTTAAGCATGGAGATTGGAGACACCAGCACCATCAAGGGCTGAGAAAAGGAAAAGGATGGGACAGGAAGTTTTGGTTGATAGATGGTCAAATATGATTTTTTTTTAAAGAGCATCAATCTAATTTCTTTCCATTTCCACTGACCCCCTTCACACTCACTCTCTTTTGTTATTGACTGCCCCTCACTGATGCACTCATCTAATGGGTCTCTCAGTGAACATTTCAGCGCAGTGCACGACCAGCCACATCTGGATCTGAGTCTTTCAAGAGGATCAAGCCCAGGAGGCTGTAAAGCCACAGACAGGAACCACAACGACAAACCCAAGAGCTGACATTGTTAGAAAGGAAGTAGCAGTGCACCTGTGTGGCTGAGCAGGAGGCAGCTCTGGGCTTCCTGTTTACAGTGTTTCTTCATCGTTAGTTCATAGTTTTTGTTATGAGTCAGGGTATTGGGATAGAGATCGCTCTACTTCCATATCAGGCTGTCCACTCAATAACTGGCCTGCATTCCGAACAATTACTGACTTAAAAGTGAGCTCTGAATTTCCTGACTCACCTATTGCACAAAACCAAAAACACTCCTACCGCGTGGCTCAATATAAAAGCATTGTCAAGTAAATACCGGGATAGAAACAAATCCCCGAAAGACTAGTGAGTCTCGGAAAAATTTCAAATTAAAATTAATACCATTTGGTTAGTTGAGAGTATTGAAGGATATGGAATAAAGTGGGTACACAGAGTGAGCATACAGATCAGCTTTAATGTGATTGAAAGGTGGGTAAAATCTCAAAGGATTCAATTACTGTCTTTTATCTCAATATTTCTATCCGTGTCAACTTTTAGTCTCAGCCATAATAGTATTAGATTTCCTTCAATCCAACTCAGCATCCTCTGGCTGGGCTGTAGGTCACTGCTCAATGGAAACTCAACAGGTTCAAGCGTGAGGCAAAGACGTAATCAAGTTTGGTGCTAATGCCTTCTATGGCGTAATATCTTCAAATGTTGCGTGAGGTATTACAGGGCATTGGTGCCAGAGAAAATTCAATGCACTAAAGCTCTCTGCACTTTTAAGGGCACATGGATAGAGTACAGAGGATTCTGGTTATTGTAGACACCATTAATTGACCAATTGCATTAACGTGACCAATACTGGGAGGTTGAACCAGGCAAAAAACAAGCCAACTATATGCCAGTACCATCAGTGAACTGGATAGATTGGGTCAAAAGCAACTTCTTTCGTCTGCCTTGTTCAAAGTGTCCAATTATTAAACCTAGCGTTAAGACAGATTAACCCATCCTCAGTATCCCTAATTCATGGATGAAAGATTCTCAAGGGTCTGAAGGACTGTAGAATTGAGGTTAAAATCCTGAAGCCATCGCATTTTTGGTCCACACTCCAAAATCCAAAATAATAAATGACACCATCCTTCCCCTGGCAACTGTCTGAAATTAAATCAATCTATTCACAAACTTGATGTCATATTAAGTACCATGGTACACTTCTGACTGGATATTTGTGCTGTCACTAAGACCACTATTTTCCACCTCTGTAACATTGCCTGATTCCCCTTGCCTCAGCTCATATGCTGCTGAAACCCTCATTAACCCTCACTAAACCGTTCCAACAACCTCTTGCTGACCTCCTACATTCGATCCCTGAAAACTTGAGGTTATCCTAAATGTTATTGCCTGTTCATTAGCATATAACAATTCCCAGTTGGCCCTGTGCTCACAGACACCCATTGGCTCCAAATCAAACAAAGTCTCAATTTCTAATTTCCATGTTTGCTTTTAATTATGGTTCTGACCCTCACTATCTCTAATGCAACCACCCCACAATCCTCTGAGATATCTCCACTCCGCTAATTCTGGCCTTTCGTGGATCCTCAGTTGCTTTAATACTGGGGGTTGTATCTTTTATTACCTCAGACCTAATCTCTTAAGTTCTCTCCCTACATCTTCCCACTTGTCTTTGGTTAACAATGCTCCTGAAAAGTGCCTTGTGAGGTTTCAGTAGGTTAAGGGATCTATGGAAATGATTGTCGTTGAGTTGGAAATGAACAGTTTTAGAGAGTCAAGAACCATCCAGTTCAGTCATGAGGAGAAGTTTGATTACTGATTGGTTGAGTAAGATGGACATAGTATGCAATGAGCATGGCCATGCAGAGATTAAAGGGATAGTGGAGACAGGAGGCAATGAACTAAAAGCAGTTAACCAGACATGGCAATCCTAAATTACTCTTAAGTATTTTGAGCAAGTTAGAAGGGGGGTACAACTGTGCCAGGGCAAGACACGATCACCCCCTCCACCAGACCTACTGCCACCAGCTACAGATTCCTGGTTTTCATTTGCGAGACCTTTGTCCAAGAATACCAAGACATCAACACTATCCATCATTGCCTTTTCAGTTAAAACAAGCCTCCCAACTTGGGCCTGGATCTCACCATTGAATATCATCAGGAGTGGAGAGGAGCAGATTATTTTGAAATATCAACAAATAAGATTTAAAAGAAAATTGAGTGAGGCTCTGTTTGGATTGGATCAGTGAGAACTCACGTGAAAAGGAAAAGATTCAATATTTAGCACTATTAGAAAATAGGCATTAATAGATTTTACACAAAATGTAACTTACTGGGATTCTGCACTGCTATTCATTGTCTTCCTGCTTGAGGGTTAAATCCTACAATATCCACTTGCTGTTCAATTTCCAGGCAAAACAAAGGTGTGATGTATGTATTACAAGACAGAAACTGGTCTTTCCAACCAAACAATCTGTCTTGGTGTTCACCCCTCAAAGAAACAAATATCTCAACTCAATTTACCCTCCCTGTTACCAAAACTCTTCTCTCCCCTCCCTTTATTCACTTATCCAAAATAATCCTGAACATTGACATATATCCTGGCTCATCCATAAAGGGGATTTAACTGCTTTAACCTTTACTCTGTGGCTGTGTTGAAATCTGGTTCCTCTGCACCTAATTTAATTTGTCTGCTCACATTGAGCTTTACTGTGGCCTTTATCTTCGCTACTACTCTCTGTATTTTCCTTTATTCACTTGTTGGATGTGGAAGTTGCTGACTAGCCTGCATTTATTGCCTGGCCCCTGGTTGCCTTTGAGAAGTGAGTGGTGAGCTGCCTTCTTGGACCATTGCAATCCATGTGCTGTAGGTTGTCTCACAATGCCATTATGAAGGGAATTCCAGGATTTTGACCCAGCAACAGTGAAGGAACAGTGGCATATTTCCAAGTCAGGATGCTGAGTGGCTTTGAAGGGAACTTGCAGGTGGTAGTGTTGCCAAGTATCTGCTGCCCTTGTCCTTCTAGAGGGAAGTGGTCATGGGTTTGGAAGGTAAATTTCTGCAATGTATCTTCCAGGTAGTATACACTGCTGCTACAGAGCATTGGTGATGGAAGGTGTAGATGTGGTGCCATTCTTAGATGGTTCAAGCTTCTTGAATGTTGTTGGAGCTGCACCCATCTAGGGAAGTGGAGCAACTGCTTCTATTTCAGTATCTGAATTATAGAATTGCTAGTGCAGAAGCAGGCCATTCAGCCCCACACCAACCCTCCAAAGTGTATCCAACCCAGACCCAGAACCCTACCCTATAACCCGGCATTTTCCATGGCTAATTCATTAGCCCTACACATCTCTGGACACTATAGACAATTTAGCATGGCCAATCCACTAACACACACATCTTTCAACTGTGGAAGGAACTCCACAAAGACAGTCAAACCTGAGACAGCAGTGCTAACTGCTGAGTCATCATGCCATCCACCTAATCCATTTAACGTGAGAATATACAAATAGATAAGTCCTCTGGGCCAAAATAATCCTGAATATTGATTTATATCCTGGGATTTATCCTAGGATTCTCTGGGAAGCCAGGGAGGAGATTGCTGAGCCGTTAGCTTTGATCTTTATGTCATCATTGTCTTTAGGAACAGTGCCATAAGACTGGAGGATAGAAAATGTTATCCCGTTGTTCAAGAAGGGGAGTAGAGACAACCCTTGGTAATTATAGACCTGTGAGCCTTACTTCAGTTGTGGACAAAGTGTTGGAAAAGGTTATAAGAGATAGAATTTATAATCATCTAGAAATGAATAAGTTGTTTAGGCATAGTCAAGACAGTTTTATGAAGGGTAGGTCGTGCCTCATAAACCTTTTTGAATTCTTTGAGAAAGTCACCAAACAGATGGATGAGGATATAGTGGTTGATGTGGTGTATATGGATTTCAGTAAAGCATTTGACAAGGTTCCCCACAGTAAGTTATTGCACAAAATATGGAGGCATGAGATTGAGGGTGATTGAGCGGTTTGGGTCAGAAATTGGCTAGCTGAAAGAAGACAGAGTGTGGTGGTTGATGGAAAATGTTTATCCTAGAGTTCAGTTACTAGTGGTGTACTGCAAGCATCTGTTTTAGGTCCACTGCTGTTTGTCTTTTTTATAAATTACCTAGATAGAGCGTAGAAGGATGGGTTAGTAAATTTGTGGATGACACTAAGGTTGGTGAAGTTGTGGATAGTGCAGAAGGATGTTGCAGGTTACAGAGGGACATAGATAAGCTGCAGAGCTGGGCTGACAGGTGGCAAATGGAGTTTAATGCAGAAAAGTGTGAGGTGATTCACTTTGGAAGGAGCAACAGAAATAAAGAGTGCTGGGCTGATGGTAAGATTCTTGGTAGTGTAGATGAGCAGAGAGGTCTTGGTATCCATGTACATAGATCCCTGAAAGTTACCACCCAGGTTGATAGGGTTGTTAAGAAGACATATGTTGGTAGAAGGACTGAGTTTCGGAGCCACAAGGTTATGTTGCAGGTGTACAAAATTCTGTTGCGGTCGCACTTGGTGTATTGCGTACAGTTCTGGTCGCCGCATTTTAGGAAGGATGTGGGAGCTTTGGAAAGGGTTCAGAGGCGATTTACTAGGGTGTTGTCTGGTATGGAGGGAAGGTCTTATGAGAAAAGGCTGAGAGATATGAGGCTGTTTTCGCTACAGAGAAGTAAGTTGAGAGCTGACGTAACTAAGACATATAAGATAATCAGAGGGTTAGATAAGGTGGACAGTAAGAGCCTTTTTCCTCAGATGGTGATAGCTAGCACAAGGGGACATAGCTTTAAATTGAGGGGTGATAGATTTAGGACAGATGTCAGAGGTAGCTTCTTTACTCAGAGAGTAGTAGGGGTGTGGAATGCCCTGTCTGCAACAGTAGTAGACTCGCCAACTTTCAGGGTTTATAAATTGTCAGTGGATAAACATACGGATGAAAATGGAATAGTGTAGGAAAGATAGGCTTCAGATTGGTTCCATAGGTTGGCGCAACATTGAGGGCCGAAAGGCCTGTACTGCGCTGTAATGTTCTATGTTCTATGTTCTAAATTAGGAGCAGGAGAAGGCCATTTGGCCCATTCAGCCTGCTCCATTTACACAGGTGTGAAGCTGACATAAGCAGTCTGTCCCACACTATGCTATCGAGACCATCCAAACCCGACACTTCAGGCATTCTACTTAGAACGCACCCACTCCTGAATTTTTGTATACTCACCATGGAGACACCAAATAAAAAGATTTTTAAAAGGCCAATAAACGAAAATAAATATGCTGGAAAATTCCTCTCCACCATCCTCGGCTGATCAAATCTAACC
The DNA here is from genome assembly GCF_047496795.1 of Chiloscyllium punctatum. Classification (NCBI taxonomy): domain Eukaryota; kingdom Metazoa; phylum Chordata; class Chondrichthyes; order Orectolobiformes; family Hemiscylliidae; genus Chiloscyllium; species Chiloscyllium punctatum. The sequence continues at coordinate 21,993,618 of NC_092748.1, forward strand.
CAGGAGGGTCACACAGACAAAATGTTATCTGTACAGACCATTTACCTTACCTTCTGCTCCAGATGCCAGATACAGGGACTCAACAGTCATAACAACAGGCACCAATATAATGCAATGGTTCACTCCTGAATCGGAGTAGTGACATAACATCTGGTCTGCTGCTACCCTGCATATTCTGTTTCTTCTCCCACACTGGAAATTCTGACTCCTTATTATACCAGTACTAACTCGTGCTTGTTAGATCCCATAACGTGCTGCCATGTTGGTGGGAGGTCTCTGCAGTGCATTTGTTTTTATGCCTGTCATAAGAAAAATATAAGAAATAGGAGCAGGATTAGGCCTTTCAGTCCCTTGAACCTGATCAGATTATGGACCTTATATCCATTTTATTGTCAAGACCCCATCATCCTCCTCCTGCCATAATTAGACATCCATCTTTGTCTGCCCTGAATATAATCAATGACCTCGTTTCCACTGCTCATTGGGAAGAGAATTCCAAAGGTCAGGCATTCTTCTAAAAAAAATTTCTTCATGTCAATCATAAGTGGGAGAGCCTTATTTGTAAACCATGTTACCTAGTTCGACCTTCCATCCGTGTGAGAGCATGACATGGAGTAGGATGGAATCTAAGAAGCATAGGTTAGTGCTTCACATCAATCATGTCAATCCCCAACAGCATCTTGTATGTTTCAATAAGGTCACTTCACATTATTCAAAACCCCAATAAACATAGCTTCATAAGCTCAATCTTTCCTCATAAAACATCCTGGGAATCACCTTACTGAACCTTCTCTGAACTACCTCCAGTGCAAGTGTATCCCTACTTAAGTGAGAAGGCAAAGATTGTACACAATATTCTAGATGCAATCTCACCAAAGCCCTGTACAACTAGAGCAAGACTTCCACTCATTTATGTAATTAAGGCCAACGTTCCACTTGCCTTCCTAATTTCTGTCCCCATCTCATGATAACCTTTTGTGATTCATGTTCAAGCACACCCAGATCCCTCTGCACCACAGCATTCCATAGCCTCTCTCCACTGAAATAATATACTGTTTCTCTTTTTTCTTCAATGTCATAGTTACTGACATTGTATTCCATCAGCTAAATATTGATCTACTCACATTACCTAATTATAAGTCCCGTTTACTTCCATCTCAGCTCCTGTTGTCCTCTCTCCTGTAATTTCATCTCTTCCTCCACAGATGCACAGCAACTCTCTTGAACTTGCATCTCACATAATATCCTTACTCCTGAGATCCCAATCACCGACAAGACCATCTCTGAGCATGTCCCTGCACCTCTCGCCCCACCGCCCCGCCCCCCATCCCAATCTAACCACAACACTCTTTAGTTCCTTCCAGCCATTTAAAAATCCCAAATTTGACAGTCCAATTGTTTGTGAGGTTTCTGAAGTAGCAGTTCTGACACAAATCAGGACAAAGCAGTCCCTTTAAGGGCACACGAACCAAGGCATGATAGCTGGAGTGTTTTCAATCTGCAAAATGCAACTCATGACTCCTTTGTCAGCAATATCCAAGCACAGCACCTAAATCATCAAATAGATTAGGCAGCAGCTGCAAGGGAACACCAGCCCAACAGGTCACACACCATTTTAACTTGGAAATGAATCATGGTAATTTCATCATCACTGGGTCAATAGCCTGTAACTCTCTCCTCCTCAATCAGCGGGAGGTCCATGTGGGCTACAATGGTTCAAGGCTGCAGCTCTCAAGTGATGGTCAGGGATGGGCTATAATTGCCAGCCTTGCTAGTGGGGTCCAAATCATCAGATGTAGAAAGATAGCTTACAATCATGAAATATCTTCACATTATTTCATAGAGCCAAACGTAGACAACTTCAAGCTGCACTTTGTGAAAGCCAACCACAGTGGTGAGGCCAGCCTGGCATGTGGATTTGGGCGCCGTCAGAGGGGTGAAGAATTCCAAGTCGTCCTGTACAAGGGCATATGGAGGAATAAAAACACCGAGGTTTGTACATCTTCCTTCATCAATGGCACAATGAAAAATTCAAAGAGGATGGGCCTGTTGCACTGCAAGGTTTCGCTGAGTCAGAATAACGTATCGATAACCATCCAGGGCCTCAACGCAACTGACACAGATAGGTATATCTGTGTAGTTTTAAACACACACCCGCCGCCATTTTATGAGAGCTTCGGGCAATGGACTATCATCTACATCAACCAGGCAACGAGCTGTCCTGTAGGTGAGTGCTCAGTGTAACCTGCTTCCTTTCTATCTTAGCAAAACATTGGCAGACTCCTCTTCAAGTGTCCACCTTCAGCTATGCACACACTGATTCCCAGCTCCAATTCCCAGTCCATCGTGAGCTCCTTAGCTTTGGAAAGGTTGCCTTTACAGTCAGTGAGCCTTCAGAATGGAGGGGAAACAAGCCAGACAAGACCCTGTGGCACAAACAAAAGATGGCCTTGAATCCTCTCCTTGGTTCACTCTTGAGCTGTGTGTGAAAATACGCCCAGCCATTGCCACCCTTGATCTAAACATTACATAACTTGCTGAGGGCCTCTGTGGGCAGCTTACAATTACTACAGTCTTGCACCCTCACTGAATAGCAACACCGAAACCTAGAACCGTGCAGGAGACTCACCACTACTCCTCGAACACCACACACACTTATTGGTCAGAGTTTAACTCTGTGTGAGTGAAAGGGATTTAAGTGAGTTAAACTCGGAACGACATCCAATTCCACTTGGAGGTAAGAAAGCAGAAAATTAGCACTCGCAGATTGAAGAGAAATATGGCCTAGGCTCAGTATTAGGAAGACTGCATTTTTATAACAAATATTTATGACTAGGACTGGGGATACAGAGATTAAAGTCAAGATGTGCAGATCCTGTAAAAGCCAGAATTATTTGCGACAGACTTCAGGAGAATACATTCAGGCTTATAAATCACGGGGCCACATGTCAGGTAAGATGGATTGCAAAGGAATGTTGAACAATGGATTTTTCTCGGAAGAATGAGGGTGCAATTTGAAGGGATTGCAGGAACAGAGAAGACCTGAGATGTACATACACAAGTCTTTGAAGTTGACAATACAACTTGGGAAATCTGTTGCCCAAAAAGAGTTTGCGATCTTTGCCTTTGAAAACAGAGCCTGAAAGTACAAAAGTAATGACATTATGCTGAACATTTCTAAGGCTCTGGGTGACTCCAGAAGAAGAGTTAATCTAGTTCTGGGGCACCGCACTTCAGGGTGAAGTTAAGGCCAAAGAGAGACCACAGGAAATAATGACACAAGTGGAACCATGGATTGGGACTTGAGTCATATGGAGAGACTGGAGTGGCCCAGGATTGTTCTTGTTAGAATACTGAAGGACGTGCTCAAATTCATGAAAGGTTTTGATGGAATAAATAATGAGAACGTAGGAATGTATGAATGAAGAACAGAATGTTGCAGCTGTACAGGATATTGGTTAGACCTCTTATGGAACATTTTACGCAGTTCTGGTTTCCCTCCTATAGGAAGGATTTTGCGAAAGTTGAAAGGGTTCAGAAAAGATTCACAAGGATGTCGTCTGGATTGAAGGGTTTAAGCTATAGGGAGAAGCTGAATAGGCTGGAGCTGTTTTCCCTGGAGCATCGGAGGCTGAGGGGTGACCTTATTGAGGTTTATAAAATAATAAGAGGCATGGATAGGGTAAAAAGACAAGAGAACTAGAGGGCATGGGTTCAGGGTGAGAGGTGAAAAGATGTAAAAGGGACTAAGGGCGCAAAGGGTGTATGCATATATGAAATGAGCTGCCAGAGGAGGCTAGTACAATTACAGAATTTAAAAAACATCTGAAAAATGTGTTGCTGGAAAAGCGCAGCAGGTCAGGAATGAAGAAAGGCTTATGTCCAAAACGTCGATTCTCCTGCTCCTTGGATCCTGCCTGATCTGCTGTGTTTTTCCAGCAATACATTTTTCAGCTCTGATCTCCAGCATCTGCAGTCCTCCCTCTCTCCTAGTTTAAAAAACATCTGGACAGGTATATGAATAGGAAGGGTTTAGAGGGATATGGGCCAAGTGCTGACAAATGGGATTAGATTAATTTAGGATATCTGGTTGGCACGGACACGTTGGACTGAAGGGTCTGTTTCCATGCTGTGACATCTCAATGACCCTAAATAGGCCTTTAAGTCCCTCCGCCATTCAATAAGATCATGACTGATCCGATTCCTCCATATTCCCACCAATCACACCCCAGTAAATTCTCCAACCCTTTGGCACCACCCTCTATCTAAGTAAGACAGAAAAATTACAGCCAGTGCTTCTGCAGCTTCCACTGTCCCTCCCCTGAGTATCCTTGGATACGTCTCTACCAGTCCCCATGCCTTATCGATTTTAAATACAGATACTATCTAACATTTCCTTTTAATCAATTGTAAACTCTTCTTGTAATTTAATTACCCCTGCTTTCTCCTTGCCCTACACAGCATCTTCTGTGACAGTGACCTATGTCTCACTCCCCAACTATTTCCATCTACCATAGATGTACAGAATTTTTATGCTAGGAAAGGAAGCCATTCAACCCATTGTGCCTGCATCAGCTCTCTGGTCAGTTTAACGTAACGCGATTCTCTTGCCTTTTTCTTGCACATTGTTTATATTTAAATGGGCATCCAAAGTTTCATTAAACCTGCCCCCACCACACTCTCAGGCAGCAAATTTTATCCACTTAGTTACTGCAGTTAAAACGTTTTCTCTCAACTCGCATTTAATTCTTTTGCAAAACTGTGCCCTCTGGTTCTCAATCCATTTATAAGTGAGAACAAGTCATCTTATCTACTCTGTCTAGGCCCATTATGATTTTGAAGCCTTCCATCAAATCTCCTTTTAGCTTTCTCCCCTCCAAGAAAAACAGTTACAACTTGTCAAATCTTTCCTCATAAACATTTGTCTCATCCCTGGAACCATTCTCCTCAACCTCTTCTGAACTTTCTCCAAGGTACTTACAACCTTCCTCTCATGTGGTGCCCAGAACTACAAACAATACTCCAGCTGAGATCTTACCAGTGTCATATATAAGTACCTACCTGTCCTTATACTCTATGCCTTATGCTCAAGGGATTTAGGAGCCCTAGTTCATAGAACATAGAACATAGAACAATACAGCACAGAACAGGCCCTTCGGCCCACGATGTTGTGCCGAACTTCTATCCTAGATTAAGCACCCATCCATGTACCTATCCAAATGCCGCTTAAAGGTCGCCAATGAATCTGACTCTACCACTCCCACGGGCAGCGCATTCCATGCCCCCACCACTCTCTGGGTGAAGAACCCACCCCTGACATCTCCCCTATACCTTCCACCCTTCACCTTAAATTTATGTCCCCTTGTAACACTCTGTTGTACCCGGGGAAAAAGTTTCTGACTGTCTACTCTATCTATTCCTCTGATCATCTTATAAACCTCTATCAAGTCACCCCTCATCCTTCGCCGTTCCAACGAGAAAAGGCCGAGAACTCTCAACCTATCCTCGTATGACCTACTCTCCATTCCAGGCAACATCCTGGTAAATCTTCTCTGCACCCTCTCCAAAGCTTCCACATCTTTCCTAAAGTGAGGCGACCAGAACTGCACACAGTACTCCAAATGTGGCCTAACCAAAGTCCTGTACAGCTGCAACATCACCTCACGACTCTTGAATTCAATCCCTCTGCTAATGAACGATAATACTCCATAGGCCTTCTTACAAACTCTATCCACCTGAGTGGCAACCTTCAAAGATCTATGTACATAGACCCCAAGATCCCTCTGTTCCTCCACCTGACCAAGAACCCTACCATTAACCCTGTATTCCGCATTCTTATTTGTTCTTCCAAAATGGACAACTTCACACTTGGCAGGGTTGAACTCCATCTGCCACTCCTCAGCCCAGCTCTGCATCATATCTAAGTCCCTCTGCAGCCGACAACAGCCCTCCTCACTGTCCACAACTCCACCTATCTTTGTATCATCTGCAAATTTACTGACCCACCCTTCGACTCCCTCATCTAAGTCATTAATAAAAATTACAAACAGCAGAGGGCCCAGAACTGATCCCTGCGGAACTCCACTTGTAACTGGACTCCATGCTGAATATTTACCATCTACCACCACTCTCTGACTTCGACCGGTTAACCAGTTTTCTATCCAATTGGCCAAATTTCCCTCTATCCCATGCCTCCTGACTTTCCGCATAAGCCTACCATGGGGAACCTTATCAAATGCCTTACTAAAATCCATGTACACTACATCCACTGCTCTACCCTCATCCACATGCTTGGTCACCTCCTCGAAGAATTCAATAAGACTTGTAAGGCAAGACCTACCCTTCACAAATCCGTGCTGGCTGTCCCTAATCAAGCAGTGCCGTTCCAGATACTCGTAAATCCTATCCCTCAGTACCCTTTCCATTACTTTGCCTACCACAGAAGTAAGACTAACTGGCCTGTAATTCCCGGGGTTATCCCTATTCCCTTTTTTGAACAGGGGCACAACATTCGCTACTCTCCAGTCCCCTGGTACCACCCCCGTTGCCAGTGAAGACGAGAAGATCATTGCCAACGGTACTGCAATTTCCTCTCTTGCTTCCCACATAATCCTAGGATATATCCCGTCAGGCCCGGGGGACTTGTCTATCCTCAAGTTGTTCAAAATGTCCAACACATCTTCCTTCCTAACAGATATCTCTTCTAGCTTATCAGTCCGTTTCACACTCTCCTCTTCAACAATACAGTCCCTCTCATTCGTAAATACTGAAGAGAAGTACTTGTTCAAGACCTCTCCTATCTCTTCCGACTCAATACACAGTCTCCCACCACTGTCCTTGATCGGACCTACCCTCGTTCTCGTCATTCTCAGGTTTCTCACATACGCATAGAATGCCTTGGGGTTATCCTTGATCCTATCCGCCAGGGATTTTTCATGCCCTCTCTTAGCTCTCCTAATCCCTTTCTTCAGGTCCCTTCTGGCTATCCTGTATCCCTCCACTGCTCTGTCTGAACCTTGTTTCCTCAACCTTATGTAAGCCTCCTTCTTCCTCTTTACTAGACATTCAACCTCCCTCGTCAACCAAGGCTCCCTCACACGACCATTTCTTTCCTGCCTGATCGGTACATACATATCAAGGACACGTCGTATCTGCTCCTTGAAAAAGTCCCACATTTCCACCACATCCTTCCCTGACAGCCTATGCTCCCAACGTATGCTCCTCAAATCCTGTCTTACAGCATCGTAATTTCCCTTCCCCCAATTGTAAAAACTTCCTTGTTGTGTGCACCTATCCCTCTCCATAACCAAGGTGAAAGTGACAGAATTGTGGTCGCCATCACCAAAATGTTCACCCACTAACAAGCCCACCACTTGTCCCGGTTCGTTACCGAGTACCAAATCCAATATGGCCTCCCCTCTGGTTGGACAATCTACATACTGCGTTAGAAAAGCTTCCTGGACACACTGCACAAACACCGCCCCATCCAATCTACTTGATCTAAAGAGCTTCCAATCAATATTTGGGAAGTTGAAGTCGCCCATGACTACGACCCTGTGGCTTCTGCACCTTTCCAAAATCTGTTTCCCAATCTGTTTCTCCACATCTTTGCTGCTATTGGGGGGCCTATAATAAACACCCAACAAGGTGACTGCACCTTTCATGATTTTCTTAAGGTTATCAAGCAGTTGGTAGTTAGGAAGGCAAACAGAATGTTAGCATTCATTTTGAGAGGACTAGAATGCAAGAGCAGGGATGTCCTGCTAAGGCAGTATAAGGCTCTGGTCAGACTGCATTTAGAATATTGTGAGCAGTTTATGTCCTGTATCTAAGGAAGGATGTGCTGGCCTGGGAGTGATCCCGAGGAGGTTCACAAGAATATGAGGAGCTTGTCATATGAGGAGCTGTTGAGGACTTTGATTCTGTATTTGATGGAGGTTAGAAGGATGAAGGGGATTGAATCTTCCACAATACTTGAGAGGTCTGGATAGCTTGGATGTGGCAAAGATGTTTCCATTAATAGGATCCAAGGACAAAGACCCTTTTAATCTGAGATGAGGAGAAACATTTTCTGCCAGAGGGTGGTTAGTCTGTGAAACTCATTGCCACAGAAGTCCGTGGAGGCCAAGTCACTGAATATATTTAAGACAAAGATAGATAGGTTCTTGATTAGTAAGGGGGGGTCAAAGGTTATGGGCAGAGGCAGGAGAATGGGGTTGGGAAACTAAATCAGTCCTGATCGAATGGTAGAGCTGACTCTATCAACCGAATGGCCTAATCCTGCTCCAATATCCCATGATCTCTAAATAAATTGTTTCTGTTAGCGATTTTTTGAGGAAGTTTTTAGCTCAGGTTGGTGACATGTATGTAAGTTAGCTGGCTGAGCTTGGAGGTTTGTTTTCAGATGTTTTGTCACCATACTAGATCATGGTACAGTGGTTAGCACTGCTGCCTCACAGTGCCTGAGACCCAGGTTCAATTCCCACCTCAGGCGACTGACTGTGTGGAGTTTGCACGTTCTCCCCATGTCTGCATGGGTTTCCTCCCACCGTCCAAAGATGTGCAGGTTAGGTGAATTGGCCATGCTAAATTGCCCATAGTGTTAGGTAAGGGATAAATGTAGGGGTATGGGTGGGTTGCACTTTGGCGGGTCGGTGTAGACTTGTTGGGCTGAAGGGCCTGTTTCCACACTGTAATGTAATCTAAAAATGATGCTGAATGTATTAATGTAATCAGTGAGAGTCTCCGGTGAAGTGCTTGTGGTATGCCCTGCTTCTCTATTTATAGGTCTTGGTTTCTGAAGGTGGGCGACATCATTTTTGTTTTTTTTAAGGGAAGCTAGATAGGATCTAAATTGTTTCTGTCCTTGAACCCTCTAAGGTATTCTGCTTCTGAGTATTGCAATGCTCTCCTTATCCAAAGACACCATCCCTCCTAATTTCTTTTCCTAGCTTTTCTTAATAACTTGCAACCAGGAATATTTAACATCCGCTCCTACTCTTCCTTGAGCCACTTCCCTGTTACCACCACACATCATAATCCCACAACACAATCTGTGCCAGTCATTCCCCAATCGGATTCACCCACATGCAGTTTAAACCCTGATCTAGCCTGCATTATTTTCAACTGTATTCTGACTCTATCCATTAATTTCCTATTCTCTATTTTAGTGGTGTTCACCTCTCCCAGCATTTTGTCCATCGTGATATCACTTTCTGGTATCCTCTATTGGTTCTCACAACTGCTCTGAGCTAGTTTAGAACCTCCCCAGCAGTTGTAGCAAATGCACTGCAAGGAACTCAGTCCCGACTTTGTTCAGATGCAAACTTCCCAGATTTTGCAGGAGATATTTCCTCACCATCTAGTCCCAGTGTCAAGGGAATCTAAATCTCTCTTTCCTGCATCATCTTCCCAGCGTCAACCTGCTTTATTTTCCTATTTCTGTACTCACTGGCATGTGGCTTTGGGGGTAATCTGGGATTATTACTTTAAATGATTTATGTGCTGATTTCGTACCCAGCTCTGTAAATTCCGATTGCAGAACCACATTCCCCTTTCTACGGGTGTCATTAGTGTCAAAGTGAACCGTGACCTCACGCTGTTTGCCCTTCCCCAGGAGAATGTCCTGCAGTAGTTTTGTGACACCCTTGACCCTTGCACCAGGGAGGCAAAAATCTATCATGGAGTCACTGCAAGTCACATCTATCTGTGCTCCTAACTAAAGAATTCCCCAACACTGCTGCCTTTCCATTCTTCTCCCTACCCTCCTTCACTCTGCCTCAAGCTTTCCGTCCTTTCACACAGAAACTGTACAAATCCAATTCCAAATCCTTATGGTAAGAGCGTGTACTCTATCCAACCACCTGCCCTATCCCACAGGCACTGTAACCCATCTAAATTTCAAACATTTATCCAATGCATCCAGAAGCTGTGTCCCACTCAGCTCCCCATGCTTTCTCAGGGACACTGTTTTCAATCTGACTCCACACCTTTCCGCAGACATACTGTATCTTTCCAACGTATCACCCTTTTGCAAAGCCTGTGCATTTAATCCCTATTCCCACTGGGAATCCTGGAGTCTGTGGATTACACTGGGATGCTTTCAATTTCAGATGAGGGAGCCAGCAATGGATTTTTGCCGACTATAATTCTTATCGTACTTGCTGCACTGATGTTCCTGTACAGCGCATCCTTGACAGTGTTGTACTTCAAACACAAGGTATGTACTTGAAGAATTTATCCTGCACTGTCTTCTGATAACTCCCTGTCACACACAACCAACAATAAAGCTCCCAGTACATCCCACACATTTCCATTTAGAGTTAGCTAAAAATTGTAAGCTTGTGAGTTTATATTCAGTTGTGTGGTTATCCCTGGCAAAGGCATTGGAAACTGATTTCTACTGTTGACCCCAGGGCTCTCTCATAGTCTCCTGGTTTTAATCTTTCCATGACTTATATACCTTCTAACTCATTCACTTTTCCATTACATAGTCCTTTAATATTTGTTGGTATTAAATGATCCCCCAACACCCACCCTGACAGTCTGACAGATTTATTCACTATTGCTGGAGAAAGTCTACACAGTGCGGTGACTTGGAGTCACTGATCCCGGCTGATGTTACTACAGGACAAGAATGGTGTCCATCATATTTTGTTTAAATTTAGTGTGATGGTCCATCACCGACACATAAACACAGCAGGCTGCAAAATTGGTTTTACCAAGAAAACAGGAGTCTATTACACAAAAGAAATAAAGATAAAATAAAAAATACCATGCTATCTATATATAACGCAGTATGAAAGAAAGATTTGGAGGCCAAGCACACTCAGGTGGGACTAGTTTGGTTTGGGAACATGGTCTGTGTGGACTGGTTGGACCAAAGGATCAGTTTCCGTGCTATATGACTCAAAAAAATGGTAAAACAAAATCTCATCTAATCCCCCTCATCATCATTTTATAATTAATCAAAATCCAGAGAAATTTTCCTTCTCTGTTCAATCTATAGGTTTAATTTAACTGCTTCTTCACAGTTCCCCTGCTATGAGCAGTGAAGACTTTGTCCTTGAATATGCACAAAATTAAGAGTTTTGACTTTCTCAGCTTTGAATAACCATTTCATGTTTCTAGTCCGACTTCAGTGAGACGACACACTCTCATTGAAGTAACTTATTCCCTAACAGTACTGAACAATCTTCTTTTCCTAGGAGAGATTATAGTTTCGCTGACCCCATGCAATTCTCCTTCAAACTGAACCCAAAAGCTATTGAATGGAAAAAAAAACTTGCTCATCCTAGATACTACGATGGCTAATGGTTTAATGCTTTCTTTCTCATGTTGTAAAACCCCACAAAATAAACTTCCATTAACACTCCAGGGGTCCTTGCATTCAACTGCCTTCGATGGGACATGCTGATTTAGAAAATCATGGTTCCAGAAAAACCGACCTGATTAATTTTAAACCCCTTCTCAAAAAGAGGTCAACATGAATACAGCACTAGTTTGAAATCCAAACTCTAATAAAAATAAGATTTATCTATAAAAATCACACATCTTTCATCACATTTGTCTTTTGTAATCTAAAGCCATCGAGGAAACTGCCTTTCAGGAAAGAAGGGCTCATGCCCGAAACGTCGATTCTCCTGCTCCTTGGATGCTACCTGACCTGTGCGCTTTTCCAGCAACACTTTTTCAGCTCTGATCTCCAGCATCTGCAGTCCTCACTTTCTCCTTCAATAACAATTAATACAATAAACCAAACTTGTACTTTGCCTTGGCACAGTAACTGATTGATTGTATCTTTCTTCTTACTTCTCAGATGAAGGACGATACTATTTACATAAATGTCCGGAAGTAGCAGCATTGTGGAGTGATCTGATGTTGTTCATCTCTTCATCTACAGTTTATGTGATCATCCCCTTCCCCCTTACTATCTGAGATGTCCTACTTCAATGATCACTAAATCTCTTGACTTATTGATCTTGTAAAGTATTTGATAGTGTGATTACCATTTCAGTCACATTCAATTTACACATTTAACCAATGTCAAAACATGTCAATGACTGACTCACCACAGTCCCTCAGTGTGGACAGGAGTATCTGGCTATGTGATGCGTTTTGAATATTGAATGCCTACTCTATGCTCACTGACTCCCAGTTGCATGTGACTCTGGGCAGCTCTCCGCTATTGCATAATGACTGGTCAAAACCAGATAGGAAGCAACTCAAACAGGTAATCTTCAAAGTGTTGCCCGAACTGTACACTCTTGTCACTGCTGTGTGTGATATTCTTAATCAATAAAGGTCAGGGTTGAGTGATGACCTGGATTGGAGAAAGATCATCACCAGCTGCTTCTACTTTATTTGATGCATACCGGATGATGTATCTTCCTCAGAGATAAGAATAGATGGCTCACCTCAGACAAATAGTGCAACAAGACAATACCTAAGAAACATTGAGGACAGATGATGACTCTCTCAAAACACAAGCCTAAATGGAGGAAAGAACACCAAACGTACTCACACCTACTGTGCTATCATGCCCAATGCCAACAGATTATACGGACTGAGGACAGTAACATTGCTGATAATCCACTGAGAACCATTTGTCAACTACGAGATATTGGGAAGTACATTCTGTTCCAAACACCAGTAAGGGAGTACCATCAGTACAACAACTGCAAACAATTTGAAGAGGAGAGAGAATGGGCTTGAGTAATATAGGTTTTCCAGTGTTTCCCTGTAGTGGGGAAATGTAGTATGTCAATATGATACTGAGAAGGTGATAGCAAGATCATTGGATGTAGACCCAGTGTTGTTGCTGAGTGTCTGCCACATTAGATATTATTTGCAACTCATCACATTTCTATAAGCACTTATTTTTTATTGAGCTTCCTACTCACTGAGTAGACATTACAATGAAATAAAATGAACTCGTGTTCATTGATGTGTGATTGTTTACCTGTAATGTTTACCTTTCAGTAGTTGAATTACTGGGTATGTTATCAAATGTGAGTGCTGTGGGCGAGAGTTACTGAGAGTGTTACAATGGGTGAGTCTGACAAAGGGGTTACTACTTATGTCACTGAAAGTGAGTGCTCTGGACAAGCGCTCCAAGGGATGTTCCTGATAAGTGCTACAGGGATATCGGGCTATGTGGAATTCGTTAAATTCTTTTTAATCCAATCTCTATTCAGCAATGAAGTAGCAGCCAACCACAAGGAAAGCTCTGCACAAGCCACCACTGTGCCATGGACTTCCCACTTTCCTGATGGAAGGTAAAAATCTGACAGCAAGTCAAGGACCTCCAGATGCGCAGCTCCGCTAATGTCAATGAACAGGGCAGTGGATTGCACTTAATTATTCTCACAGACGGTGAACCAGGAAGTTAAATGCACTTAGTTCCTTTAATTTTAATATTATGCCAGTGAAATAAATGATTATATTTGGATTAAAGCTAAAATATATAGACAACTCTTTTTTTAAAATGAAAACTACATAGAATTTCTCACCATGACAGAAAAATCTGTCAGTCAAAAATCTGAAATTACCCTTAACCAGTGAGACTGAATTTGGTAGTCCATTAATAATCCAGCTATGGATTATTCATTAAAATGAAGGATTTATAGAGTCTTTTCAGCCAGACGTGTAGCACAATCATGGAAGTTCTGGTCAGTTTAATCACACAACAGTGCTCCCTCTGGAGGAGTTCAGAATCACTGCAAGCAACTTTTCAACACCTGTATCTGCATTATGGTGGAGAAATGCAGGTTCCTTAAGTTGCTGTCAGTGGAGTTTTGATGCTGAGCACTGACAGTTTTATTCCTAGTTTTATTTCCACAGCACATTCTGGACTGTAAACCTTATAGATGTGATTATTGTTAAGAATAACAGTTTCTATTTTGAACTTATTCATTATGGATGCTAATAAATGTTTTTGAATGTTATTACTTTGAGGAATAAGTTTCATATTTATAAGTAAAATGATCCATTCCTTAACATAGATTAGATTACTGGTTACTGAAGGTGAGAACTATGAGGGACGTTATACATTGTGACTGATATGCTTGATATGTTTCTGCTCATGGTTCCTGACTGAAGGTTATGAGGAAAGAGGTGTTAAATAAATGAACAGGCAGATGGATAGAGAGATTGTTGGATGGCTGACTGGCTGGGTAGATAGATCAATGGATAGGATGATGGAGGGCTGCACAGATGAATGGATAGGTAGAGAAAACTTTTGACGAGGGGTAGAAGAATGGGTGACTTGACAGAAAGACGATTTGATGGGGAGTTGGAGAGATGGACAGAACATGGATAGATGGATGGGTTGAAGAAAGTTTGGTATAGATGCACTCTGCCCTCATCAAAGGGTCAAATGATGGTAGGTTGAAATGATAGAATGATAGAGGAATAGAAAGATGGAAAGATGCTTTTTTTAAACAAATGGAAGAATTGATGAATAGATGGAAAATGCACAATAAGATGTACATCCAAATCAATAATACCACTATGGCTCCAAAACGTCCTTCCATTGAAACTGTTTCCATCTATCCATATTGTTCCCTCAAAGGAAACTTGGAATTTGGTTGACAGACGACACACTGGCTCCTGAAAGCAACTTAGGAAATTCAATGGCCTCCATGGTGTTCACACAGATGGTGTCCCAGTTAAAGTTAGAGTAACTGAAACACTCTACTGTTTCCGCCTCATTGTGTTCATCAAACATTTGACCGTAAATTAGCTCTGCTATCTCCTCTGAGGATCTAAGAGGATGTGATTGGGTATAACAAACAATAGGCTCAGCTTCTTACTCTTCACACCCAGTTTAGCAGTCAGGAATGAAAGAAAGGCTGCAGTTGTGTAGCACCTTTCACAACCACCTGATTTTACAGCTATTGAAGCACTTTTGAAGTTACAATGTGGGAAAATGTGAGGTTAAACGCTATGATAAGAACAGAGAAGCTGAATGTTATTTAAATAGAGTCATAGAGTGATCAAGGTGTACAGCATGGAAACAGACCTTCAGTCCAACCTGTGCATGCCGACCAGATATCCCAACCCAATCTAGTCCCACCTGCCAGCATCTGGCCCATATCCCTTCAAACCCTTCCTATTCATACACCCATCCGGATGCCTTTTAAATGTTGCTATTGTATCAGCCTCCACCACTTCCTCTGGCTGCTCATTCCATACAGTCACCACCCTCTGCGTGAAAATGTTGTCCCTTAGGTCTCTTTTATATCTTTCCTCTCTCACCCTAAACCTATGCCCTCTAGTTCTGGACTCCCCCACCCCAGGGGAAAGATCTTGTCTATTTATCCTAATCATGCCCCTTATGACTTTATAAATCTCTGTCAGGTCAGCCCTCAGAGTCCAAAGCTTCAGGGAGAATAACCCAGACTACTCAGCCTCTCCCTATAGCTCAAATCCTCCAACCCTGGCAACATCCTTGTAAATTTTTTCTGAACCCTTTCAAGTTTCACAACATCTTTCCGATAGGAAGGAGACCAGAATTGCACACAATATTCTAATAGTGGCCCAACCAATGTCCTGTACAGCTGCAAAATGACCTCCCAACTCCTCTACTCAATACTTTGACCAATAAGGGAAAGCATACCAAACGCCTTCTTCACTGTCCTATCTACCTGTGACTCTACTTTCAAAGAGCTATGAACCTGCACTCCAAGGTCTCTTTGCTCAGCAACACTCCCCAGGACCTTACCATTAAGTGTATAAGTCCTGCAAAGATTTGCTTTCCCAAAATGCAACACCTTACATTTATCTAAATTAAACTCCATCTGCCACTCCTCAGCCCATTGGCCCATCTGATCAAGATCCTGTTGTAATCTGAGGTAACCTTCTTGACTGTCCACTACATCTCCAATTTTGGTGTTATCTGCAAACTTATTAACTATACCTCCTATGGTCACATCCAAATCATTTATATATATGACGAAAAGTAGTGGACCCAGCACTGATCCTTGTGGCACTCTACTGGTCACAGGCCTCCAGTCTGAAAAACAACCCTCCACCACCACCCTCTATCTGCTACCTTTGAGCCAGTTCTATATCCAAGTGGCTAGTTGTCCCTGTATTCCATGAGACCTAACCTTGCTTAGCAGTCTCCCATGGGGAACTTTGTCGAATGCCTTACTGAAGTCCATATAGATCACGTCCATCACTCTGCCCTCATCAATCCTCTTTGTTACTTCTTCAAAAAACTCAATTAAGTTCATGAGACATGATTTCCCCCACACAAAGCCATGTTGACTATCCCGAATCTGTCTTTACCTTTCCAAATACATGTACATCCTGTCCCTCAGGATTCCCTTCAACAACATGCCCACCACTGATGTCAGACTCACCAGTCTATAGTTCCCTGGCTTGTCCTTACCACCCTTCTTAAACAGTGGCACCATGTTAGCCAACCTCCAGTCTTCCGGCACCTCACCTGTAACTATCGATGATACAAATATCTCAGTAAGAGGCCCAGCAATCACTTCCCCAGCTTCCCACAGCGTTCTAGAATACACATGATCAGGTCCTGGGGATTTATCCACTTTTATGCATTTCAAGACATCCAGCACTTCCTCCTCTGTAAGATTGACATTTTTCAAGATATCACCATCTATTCCCCTCCATTCTATATCTTCCATGTTCTTCTCTACAGTAAACACTGATGCAAAATATTCGTTTAGTATCTCCCCCATCTCCTGTGGCTCCACACAAAGGCTGCCTTACTGATCTTTGAGGGGCCCAATCTCTCCTTAGTTACCCTTTTGACCATAATGTATTTGTAACAACCCTTTGGATTCTCCTTAATTCTGTTTGCCAAAGTTATCTGATATCCCCTTTCTGCCCTCCTGATTTCCCTCTTAAGTATACTCCTACTGCCTTTATACTCATCGAGTGATTCACTCGATCTATCCTGTCTATACGTGATATATGCTTCCTTCTTTTTCTTACTAGATCCCAATTTTTCTCATCATCCAACATTCCCTACACCTACCAGCCTTTCCTTTCACCCTGACAGGAATATACTCTCTCTGAACTCTCGATATCTCACTTCTGAAGGCTTCCCATTTACCAGCCATCCCTTTAACTGCGAACATCTGCCCCCAATCAGCTTTTGAAAGTTCTTGCCTAACACTGTCAAAATTAGCCTTCCTCCAATTTAGAACTTCAACTTTTACATCTGGTCTATCCTTTTCCATCACTGTTTTTAAAATAATAGAATTATGGTCACTGACCCCAAAGTGCTCCCTCAGTGACACCACAGTCACCTGCCCTGCCTTATTTCCCAGGAGTAGGTTGGGTTTTGCACCTTCTCTAGTAGGTGCTTGCTGAACAGAGGGATTTAAGACACCTCATTCATGAAGCACTAAAAGCTTGTACCCAAGTTCAAATGGGAGAGCAAATGGAATTCGGGCCTTTATTTCAAAGGGAATAGAGTACCAAAATAAGGTGGTTTTGCTAAAACTGTATAAGGCTCTATTCAGAAGACATTTGGTAGGTTATCACATGTTCGGCTACTTAAGAGCCCAAGTTATTAGAGGTTCAATCTAGCATGAATAGAGGATTGGCTAATTAATGGAAGACAGAGATAAGGGAACATTTTCAGGATGGCAACCTGTAACTAGTGGAACACCACAGAGATCAGTGTTGGGGCCACAATTATTACAATATGTATTCATGACTTGGATGAGGGGAGTGAATGTACCACAATCAAGTTAAATGGAGAAAGACTGCAGAATACAGGGATCCAATAGTCTTTGTTCAGGTATGGAGGGGCTGTCTTAGAGACGTTGAGAACATTGGACCTTTACTTGTTGGAATATAGAAGATTGAGGGGCAAACTTATTGAAGCACACAAGATGCTTATGGGCTGAACGTGTTGATGTGGAGAAGTTGTTGCCCTTGTGGAGTCCAGGACCAGAAGGAATAATCTCAAAATAAAGGATTGGATATTTAAAAAATTAATAAGGAGGAATTTCTTCTCTCTGAGGTTGGTGGAATTATTCACCACAGAGGGTTGTTGAGGCTGGGTCGTTAAGTATATTAAAGGTTGAGGTAGACAGATCATTCATTCGTAAGTGAATTGGGGGTTATGGGGAAAAGCAAATGAGGTTTATCAGATCAGCCATGATCCCATTGAGTGGCAGAGCAGAGTCGATGGACTGAATGGTCTTCTTCACTTATGGTCTTAAACATGGCAACTAAAATGTGTGGGAAAATCCCACAAACAGCGATGAGACAATGGTCAGAGCATCTAGTTTGGTCACCTTGATTGAAGGATAAATGTTGGCCAGGACACTGGAAATGCCATCCCTATTTTTCATTGAAATAATGCTATCTTTTATCTCCAATTGAGAGGCTCGAAATGGCTTCAGTCTAATGTCTCATTCAAAAGGCAGCACTTCCAAAAGGTCAACACTCCTTCAGTACTGAACTGGAGTTTCTGATGTATAGTGAATGTGACTTGAACCCACAGAGCTTGGGCCACAGAGGCAGAGTGCTCCAAACTGAACTATGACTGACACAGCAATTGAAATATAACATTGTAGCAGTGGGGTCTGACCTCAGCAATACAATTCAATGGCACCCATAAACTACCACCTGCTCTCCAGAAGCCTTGACAAGCTAACGTATCCAAGGGGCATTAGGAGGTCTCCTGTCAGGGCCCTGGATGCATCAGGAATGTTAAAATGCAGAACCTTCTCATACCTTGTCAGAGTGGAGAGCCCATTCTCAAGAGCTTTCAGCCAGAGACCACTAATCCTACCAGGCTGCCCATGATTGGTCCAGATCCAGTCTTCATTGAAGGGAAGGGGAAAGGTGATCTCCAGCCCATACATCCCACCTCTTCAACACATGCTGCATTGCATACACTCCTGCCCCTGTCCTTGCCCTTGACCCCTGAACCCTGACACCTGCCCCCTACTCCTTATGCTGGACCTATTCTGGAAGTAATTGACGGGGACATTTAGAGGGAGAAAGTGAGGCCTGCAGGTGCTGGAGATTAGAGTCAAGAGTGTGGTGCTGGAAAAGCACAGCAGGTCAGACAGCAACCGAGGGGCAAGAAAAATCAACATTTTGGGCAAAAGCCCTTCTTCAGGACCTTTAATCCGTATCTAACCCCATGCTATCCATGTCCTGGGAATGTTTGGTGTGGGTAGTTTAGAGGGAGCTTTACCTTATTTCTAAGCCTGTGCCGTAACAGTCCTGGGAGTGTTTAATGGGAAGAGTGTAGAAGGAGATTTACTCTCTATCTAACCCTGTGATATATCTATCCTGTGAGTGTTTGATGTGGACAGTGGAGAGGGAACTTATTGCTAATAACTTATTGTTGACTGTCTGGTAGGATTCAGTGAGATTCCTTAGTTGAATTCCCAGGACAGATATCCTTCATCTCAAAGAGTGAAATATTCATAAAGTCTCAACAGGACACCAAATAGGAAACGGATGAAGTCCCAAAATGTAGGGGTAATCTCAGCAAATGTGATTTGCTGCTTGGTGTTTGAATAATTCTGAATCAACTGAACGGGAGTTACTGTGTTGTTTAAGATAGCTTCCTAAACTGTGAAACAGAAAATCTCCCTCGTCAGCCTCCTACACAGTTTTGTTATCTAGGCCGTGGCTGCTTGTAGAGAAGCGACCACATCCTGTCAGTTAATTGGCTTCCTTGTGACTATAATAGTCATTGTTCCTGCTTCATCTGAGAAGGATAAACCACGGGCATCATGAAGCGTCTGGGTCACTTTGCCGCTTGGTTCCTCTGCCTTCTAGAGGTCCTGCACACACCAGGTAATTATTTCTGCTCTTTTCTCCTCTGGTCTCCTACAGCATTATATTACTATGCAGTCTAGATTAGAGTGGTGCTGGAAAAGCATAGCAGGTCAGGCAGCATCCGAGGAGTAGGAAAATTGACGTTTCGGGCAAAAGCCCTTCATCAGGACTGAACCCATTGATGTGCAAGAGAAGGATTTATATTTTGATTCATAATCTGTTTGATCACCCAGCTGACCAGTGCTGGTATGGGCTGTTGGCTTAGATCTTGGAACATCACCCACTAATGTTGACTTTTTGGTATTAAGTGTTAAATCAAGGAGGTTTTGGAAAACTTGCACAACATGTAAACTTTCAGCATCCAGTTCTCAGCATTGCTCTATAATGGGAATGTAAGGATCATGGAATCACAAGGGAGGCAAGAGAAACGAGGGAATACATGATGAATGGTAGGACCCTGGGAAGCACCAAGGATCAAAGGGACAGAATCCCCACAGTGTGGAAACAGGCCCTTTGGCCCAATAAGTCCACATCAACCCTCCGGGCCGTTCCCCTCCCTATTATCCTACATTTACTCCTGATCAATGCACCTAACCTACGCATCCCTGAACACTATGGGCAATTGAGCATGGCCAATTCACCTAACCTGCACATCTTTGGATTGTGGGAGAAAACCAGAGCACCCGGAGGAAACCCATACAGACACAGAGAGAATGTGCAAACACCACACAGACAGTCGCCCAAGGCTGGAATCGAACCCGGTCCCTGGAGCTGTAAGGCAGCAGTGCTAACTACTGAGCCACCTTGATGTGCCTGTATGCCATTCCTTATGGTATCAAGGAGGTGGATAAAATGAAAATCTTTTATTAGCCAAGGCATAGAGTTTAAGAGCAGGAAGATTATGCTGGAATTGTATAAAATGTTGGTTTGGCCACAGCTAGAGTATTATGTGTGGTTCTGGAACCCATGTTATTAGGAGCCATGTGACTACACTAGAGAAGGTGCAGAGGTGATTTACTAGGATGTTGCCTGGGCTGGGGAGTTTCAGTTATGAAGAGAGATTGGAGAGAATGGGGTTATTTTCCTGAGAGCAGAGGAGATTGAAAAGGGACATGATTGAGATGGATAAAATTATGAAGGGTATAGTTGGCGTAAACAGGAAGAAACTTTTCTCATAATAGAGGGATCAATGATCAGGGACATAGATTTAAGGTAAGGGGCAGGAGGTTTAGAGGAGATGTGAGTAAAAACAGTTTCACCCAGAGAGTGGTGGTAATCTGGAACTGTCTGTCTGTAAAGGTAGGAGAGGCAGAAACCCTCATAACAGATCCGAGGGATACCAGCCTATGGACTGAGTGCTAGAAAATAGAATTAGAATCGTTAGGCAATTGTTTCTGACCGGCAGGGACGTGATGGGCTGAAGGGCCTTTTTCTGTGCCGTGGATCTCTATGAATGTATGACTTTATGACTCCAGCTATGAGGACTTGAGATTACGAGGAAAGGCTCATTTGGGCCTTTTCTCTTGCAGAGAGGATAAATGGGGAGTGTTGGGAAATTTTGAAAGACTTCAAGAGACTGAATAGGGAATGGCTGCTTCCAATGGTTTGCAAGTTGTTAAGAAGGTTGAAACTAAACAATCCCGACAGGAATTGTGAGAAGTGGTTTCACACAATGTTAAAAGGATTTAGAAGGCTTTATTACTATACCTTTGGTAACTAAGAATCTAAGAGTATATGAGGAATTTGAGGTTACAGCAGATAGCTTCAGGTGAAGAGTTAGCAACAGACAACAAGACAGCTCACAGAGCCTCCAATGTTACAATAACAATGATTGATTATTTGGCCTCAGTACCCCTGGATTTAGCTTCTTCTTGACATAATTCCTGCTCATGTTTCTGAATGGATCATGAGCTGAAAGTGGATTCAGGATTGTGAGAGTCTCCAATCTAGTTCCCATTAGCATCCACTGGAAGCAAAAGATTTGCATTTTTGTTGTGTCTATCAC
Source organism: Chiloscyllium punctatum (assembly GCF_047496795.1). Classification (NCBI taxonomy): domain Eukaryota; kingdom Metazoa; phylum Chordata; class Chondrichthyes; order Orectolobiformes; family Hemiscylliidae; genus Chiloscyllium; species Chiloscyllium punctatum. The sequence continues at coordinate 22,015,411 of NC_092748.1, forward strand.
AAGTTCAGAATGTCACAGCGTGTTTCGAGTCAATAAAACAATTGGGAAATATAATCATTGTGAAAGTGTAGTCAGCACAGCAGCCAATGTATGAGATAACAAGACGCCGTGACAATAAATGAGATTAAAAACCAGATAATCTGTTTTAGTGTTGTTAGCTGAGAGATAAACCCTGACCCCAGGAAGAATCCCCTGCTCTACATACCTGGGCAGGCAGGAACATGCTCATCCAATTGTTGGCACCTCTGGCAGTGTGGCATGCCCTAAATGCCACACATGTTGAACTGAAAACTCTGGATGGGGCTGGGGTTTGGTGTGGTACTGGGAAGGGAGGACAGCGAGATAGAATGTAGCTAACGTCTCTGAAACCAGGAGACTTGAATTGCATCCTCACCCATCTTTCAAAAAGAATGGCCTCAAATAACATTCATTGTGTGTTTAGGTCTGAAGAATTGCACTTTGGGCCATACCTGGCCAATGATTGAAGTGGGAAATTTGATCTCATTGTTGCAACAAAGTGTCAGAAGAGGCTGACTGGGCATGCTCACTCAAAGAACAGATACATGTAACAAATACCAAGAAAGTGCTGGAGAAACTTAGCAGGTCTGGATAGAGAAACAGAGTGAACTATTTCAGGTGCAGTCAGACTCCTTTTCGTACAAAGTCATCCTGCACTCAAAATTTTAACTCTGATTCTCTCTCCACGGATGCTGCCAGATCTGCTGAGTTTCTCCAGCATTCTCCATGTTTGCCTCAGACTTCCAGCACTGACTGCATTTCACTGTGATTGGAATAGGAATCTGTGGTACCCTTCAGAGTGGTACCCTCCACTTTAGACCATAAGACCATAAGACATAGGAGTGGAAGTAAGGCCATTCGGCCCATCGAGTCCACTCCGCCATTCAATCATGGCTGATGTGTATTTCAGCTCCACTTACCAGCGTTCTCCCCGTAGCCCTTAATTCCTCTAGACATCAAGAATCTATCAATCTGACAGGCGTCACTGCCATACCCTGGAGACCTGGGGACACAGTGCTGGCAGTGCCTTCCAGTACCTCACGCAGGTAGGCCTCAGTCTCAGTTTAGATCCATACGGTTTGCAGGCTGCATGCTGAAGAGAAACAGACAGGGCTATTCTCTACCCAAGCAGCATCTTGTGCCTGGCTCATAGACAGGGAGCAAGTGCAAGGAGCCCTGGAGGACTTTGACTAACCAATGTTCTAGCCAAATGCAGAGCTCATCCGTAACTGGGATTTAGGTGCCTGAGCTTGAAAAGCCAGCATACAGATGGGGGGGTCTTTGATTCAACATCACATGAAAATCCACAGTGCAAATCTCTTGTTTGAGGTTTTAATCCCTTATTTGGAAATCAAATACCTGAAATTCGGTTACTTAAAGGGTGAATTTTTAGAGGCATTCTATTTCACAATTTCAGAATAACATTCTGTAAGGCAGAAGGGAAATGTTCAAAGGCGCACAGATGGAGTTCTGATACAGATCAGTTCTGATCTAATTGAACAACAGAACAACCAGAAAGATATGAGCACAAGCATTGTTTCACTGAAAAATATCTCAGAGAGAAAAACAAAAACGTTGCATATGTTTCTATTTATTTGTTCATGGAATGTGGGTGCTACTGGCTCGGCCAGCATTTATTACCCCATCTCCAGTTGCCCTTGGGAACGTTGTTGTGAGTTGCATTCTTGAACTGCTGCTGTTTATGTGCTGTACATAGGCCGACAATGTCATTATGAGGAATTCCAGGATCTTTATCCAATGACACTGAGAAAACCAACAATACATATGGAATGACACCATTTCCCCACTCCCCCACACTCTCCCAAAACACAATTCTGCCATTGTTTCTCGAAATCCTTTAATTGCCAGTCCTCCACCCCAATTCACTGTGCACTTCCAAGTAGTCTGCAATCTCACTCTTAATAACAGACTCCAAAATCTTATGAATGACTGTAATCAGGTTAATAAGCGTATAACTTCCTGTCTTCTGCCTCCCTAATATCTTAGTCAAGGGGTGTCACGTTAGCCATTTTTTAGCCCTCTGAGACCCTCCCTGACTCCAGTGATTTCGGAAAGATCGCCACCAATGCCTCTCCAATCTCCTCAACTAACTCCTTCAGAATTCTGTAAGGGTAATCGTGGGAATTACAGACCAGTCTGTCTTAGGTCAGTGGTGGGCAAAGTATTGGAGAGGATTCTGAGAGACAGGACTAATGATTACTTGGAAAACCATAGTTTGATTAGAGATAGTCAACATGGCTTTTCGAGGGGCAGGTCATACTTCACAAGCTGAATTGAATTCCTTGAGGATGTGACAAGACACGTTTAAGAAGGTAGAGCAGTGGATGTGGTGTATATGGATTTTAGGAAGGCTTTTGATAAGGTTCCCCATGGTAGGCTCATTCAGAAAGTAAAGAGGCATGGGATACAGGGAAATCTGTCTGTCTGAATATAGAATTGGCTGGCCCATAGAGGACAGAGGGTGGTGGTAGATGTGTACAGTGTGGAGCTTGGTGACCAGTGGTGTTCCGCAGGTATTGGTTCTGGGGCCTCTGCTCTTTGTAATAAACAAAAAATAACAATTTATATGTGTGCAAGTTAGCTCGCTGAGCTTGAAGGTATGTTTTCAGAAGTTTCGTCACCATGACTAGGTGACATCATCAGTGTGAGTATCTGCTGAAGTGTTGGTGATATGTCCAGCCTCTCTATTTATAGGTCTCGGTTTCTTAAAGTGGGTGATGTCATTTCCGGTTATTTTAACAAGAGAATGTAGACAGGATCCAAATTGATGCATTTACTGATGGACTTCTGGTTAGAATACCATTCCTCTAAGAAGGTCCTTGCGTGTCTTAGTATGTGTATGTGCTTTGTCCCAGTCAAAGTGGTGCCCTTCTTTGTCTGTATGTATGGAACCTAGTGATAGTGTCTCATGTCTTTTGGTGGCTAGTTGGTGTTCATGTCTCAATGTAACACGACAACAGGACAATTTCAATGGTGGAAAAATGATTTTATATACACTGTTTAATCAATGTGTGTGTGCAGATAAGTCACATTTTTCATATGTGCGCAACACATTGTAAATGAACAACAGAGACACAGTTAACGAAAAATGACGCATATGATGTATAAAATTGATAAAACATTAAAACATGATTTGATCCTCTCAACGTTCCCTCCTTTTCTGGGATTCCCAACTCTAATCTCTCATTCTTAACAGGATGTGTGCTCCAAATTCTTGATTCAGCCTCATTTTCCAGTGGTCCAATGTCCACTTATGTCTCTCTCTTCCCTTTTAGATATCTGAGAAAAACTCTTGCAATCTTCTTTTGTAATACTAGCTAGCTTACTCTTATATTTCATCTTCTCCCCCTTCATTGCTTCTTTAGTTATCCTCTGCTAGCTTTCAAAGACTTCCCAATCTGCTGGCTTCCCATTAGTCTTCACCAAATTGTATACTTTTTCTTTTGCTTTTATGCTGCTCATCACCTCCCTTGTCAGCCATGGTTGCCTTTAATATGTCTCATCTTCCTTGGGATGAATTTCTGCTGTACCTCCCAAATTACTCCACAAAATTCCTGCCATTGCTGCTCCACCATCTTCCCTACAAGGCTCCCCTTCCAATCGACTTGAGCTAGCTCCTCCCCCATGCCTTTGTAATTACCTTTAGTCAATTGTCGTACTATTACATCCTATTGCAGCTCTTGTTCTCAAATTGCAAGATGAATTCTAACGTATTACTGTCACTGCCCCCTAGGTGTTCCTGCACTTCAAATTCCCTAATCCAGTCTTCCTCATTACACATCACCAAATCCAGAATTGCCTGTTCCCTCAAGAGTTCTATCACAAGCTACTCTGAGAAAAAAAAATCCTTGTGGACGTTCCACAGACAACTTTTCTTGGGATCGGCGACCAACCTGATATTCCCAGTCCACCTGCAGATTGAAATATTCAAGCTATAGCTTGTGACTGCCTGGAACACAGCATCAATGTAACTCTCCCACCCCCACATCTGCCACAGCTTCTGAAGTTCTGATCCCAGCTCATTAACTCTGAGCTGAGGTTCCTTGAGCTGCAGCCACTGATTGTAGATATGGCTCCTACGTCATGCAAGAACAACTTTTCTCACATAGTTAATTAGCTTTTTCACGTATTGTTCAGAAAATATTATTTTCAGATAGTCCCCAATTTATTATACGCCTTTCTGAACCTACTATTATTATTTAAGGCTAGTCCTTCATTAACCAATCAGTTGACAGCTTCTCTGTGATGTCACTTAAAATAATTAAAACACCAGAATGATCAAAATCCCTGGGTTGAAGTAGTGCTGCCTTTCCCTCACTCAGGTGACTCTGGACACCTTTTCCATTGCATAGGCCACATAATCCTTGGGTTTCAATGGTACTCTTTACCCCTGGCACTGCCCTTCCCCCACTCATTTGTGACTCATGAATCCCATCTAGAATATATTTTGTTTCCTAGATTGACATGCATGTGGCTTTGTTTAAATGTCAACAATGGCACACACCTCAGGCACCAGAAACAGATCACCATCCAGATTAACAGTGTGCTGGTGGTAGGTCCACACTCTTGTCGTCACTCAGAGCTGTTGATCTGTATCTCAGTGGAACAAGCTGCAGTCCACTGACAAAGAATATAGGCTCATCTATGTCATTCACTCCCACACCTCGCACACACAAAGGTTGGCCTTTTGATTCAGCAGAGGACCTCTCCCTCTATAGTTGCTATAAGTTATGGAACAACCCCAACACCATTCCTGTTGATTGTTTTTGCTCAACGTTCACCTGCAGCCAGACAGGATGCTCGAAGGAAAGCCCAGTAAAACTTGTGAATGCTAGACACTGGTCTGACTTGTTTTGTACACCTCAGAACAGCGCTCCAGTATGACCAGTACACTAATTTGCAGGTGTTCTTGTTTTATTTACTGGTTTTTCCCTCTGGGACGTGACTGGAGTAATGGAGAATAATGAGGGCCAGTGGCCTGAATTTAGTGCCTGAGTTGATGGGGGCAGTGGAATGTTGGAAATCAGAGGTCAGTAAGTTACAACTTGCTTCTTGCAATATAAGACTGGGGCAAATTTTCATCCTCCTCACACAATTCACAGTGCAGAAACAGGCCGTTCAGCCCAACTGATCTGCCCCAGTGTTTATACTCCAGATGCACCACGTCCCACTTGAATTCACTCTTATCCCCCCGCCCCTGTATCTGTCTATATACTTCTAAACCAAGCATGCGGCAAATGTCCCAACTTCTCCCCCTGCTATCCCTTATACACACCAGTAGTGTCAGTGGCCACTCCACCTGCTCCTGGTCATGGCTCCTGCCATGTTCAGTTCTGTCATAGGGCCATATCTGTTCTGTCAGTATGAAATGACAGCCCTGGGTGTTTCACTGCGGATTACAAAATCTAATTCTGTGCCTGGACAAACTTGCTTTTAATCATGATGGTTCTAACTTGACCACAGCCAAACAAGCTGCCTGACTTCATGATTTGTTCTCTACTCATGCTTTATCTTGCGGTTCAAACTCTGTGGCTTTGTTGTGTGTGGCTAACCTGTAGAAAACCACGCAGAAATCTCGACTGACCGGCATATGGTTAAGAAACAGCCCTTTCAGAACTGGCTGTCTATTTCTATTTATCCACTTTCCCCTTTCAGTATAAATCAGTCAAATCTAACCAACAGTCTCTCCCTAATCTGTTGCTTTCCTTGTCTCCTTTTATCAGATTGATACTCGGCACTCACTCCTTCCTCTCTGATCTCTGAATTCCCCATCCTCCCTGGACTAATAACAAGGGCCATTAAATCCCTCTCCTCAAACACATTTTTTCTAAGGACTTCAACTCAGGCAAACCCTCACGTTCTCCTGATCCCATGCGTTCGCTGTGTTTGACGAAAGGCCCTTGCTCATTGTCTGCTAATGCTTCACCTGAGCCAATTTTCTTGGCAGTTCTTTTAAAATATTTTTAGTTTACTATTTCCCTGTACAGTCTGGGTGTGGGTAAAGAACAGATCCGGAATCTACCTCAGGCAGTTGTTACTTTGAACTGCATGCCTCCAACTTGTTAAATGAGCTAACCGCTACAAATCAGTAACTTGAAATAAAAACCTGACGGGGAGTAAGTGAGGACTGCAGATGCTGGGGATCAGAGCTGATTGACCTGCAATCTTCTTCCTGACCTCTCCGCCCCCACCCCCTCTCCGGCCTATCACCCTCACCTTAACCTCCTTCCACCTATCGCAATCCCAACGCCCCACCCTCCCCCCCCTCCAAGTCCCTCCCTTTTATCTTAGCCTGCTTGGCAAAGCCTCCTCATTCTTGAAGAAGGGCTTATGCCCGAAACGTCGATTCTCCTGCTCCTTGGTTGCTGCCTGACCTGCTGTGCTTTTCCAGCAACACATTTTTCAGATAAAAACCTGACAGTCCACTCATCATTTGCCAACAATTGATATCATCACATAGAATCCCTACAGTGTGGAAACAGGCCCTACAAGCCCACACTAAGTCTCTGAAGAGTAACCCACCCCACTACTCTACATTTCCCCTGACTAATGCACCTAACCTATACATCCCTGAACACTATGGGCAATTTAGCATGGTTAATCTGCCTAACCTGCACATTCTTTGGACTGTGGGAGGAAACCAGAGCACCCAGAGGAAGCCCATGCAGACACGGGGGGAATGTGCAAACTCCACACAGTCACTTAAGGCTGGAACAGAACCTGGGCCCCTGGCACTTTGAAGCAGCAGTGCTAACTACTCAGCCACTGTGCCACCCATATCAAATGCATGTTGACCACTTGTACTTAATGTGGGACCTCCCCTGTTCTTTTGCTATAATTTGAAGTTCACTGCTACTTCGGGGGTTGTCGTACAGTTTTGATCCTCTATCCAATTATTTTATGACCCGAACAAAATCATCAGATTATGTTACAATCTGGTTAGGAGCCAGGAACCTTTATTTTTAAAGTAAAATGAAAGTAAGATCCAGGGGACTTACAAAGCCGCAAGTTTTACAGATCTCAGAAGTCAAGACTTTACTACACAATTTAGAATAGTAATACAATGTACAACACATATCTTAGATTAGATTACTTACAGTGTGGAAACAGGCCCTTCGGCCCAACAAGTCCACACTGACCCTCCGAAGAGCAACCCACCCATACCCCTACATTTACCCATTCACCTATCACTAGGGACAATTTAGCATGGCCAATTCACCTAGCCTGTGGGAGGAAACTGGAGCATCCGGAGGAACCCCACACAGATACGGCGAGAATGTGCAAACTCCACACAGACAGTTGCCTGAGGCGGGAATTGAATCCATGTCTTTGGCGCTGTGAGGCAGCAGTGCTAACCACTGTGCCACCGTGCCACCCATATGTGACTTATTTCTAGCACCAGAATTGACAAATGGTAACCATAGGTAATTGACTATGATTCAACAACCCATCGTTCACATCAAATAAGAAATGTTAGATTCATAGAGTCATAGAGATGTACAGCATGGAAACAGACCCTTCGGTCCAACCTGTCCATGCCGTCCAGATATCCCAACCCAATCCAGTCCCACCTGCCAGCACCCGGCCCATATCACTCCAAACCCTTCCTATTCATACACCCATCCAAATGCCTCTTAAATGTTGCAATTGTACCAGCCTCCACCACTTCCTCTGGCAGCTCATTCCATGCACATACCACCCTCTGCTTGAAAAGGTTGCCTCTTAGGTCTCTTTTATATCTTTCCCCTCTCACCCTAAACCTGGGCTCCCCAACCCTAGGGAAAAGACTTTGCCTATTTACCCTATCCATGCCCCCTCATAATTTTGTAAACCTCTATAAGGTCACCCCTCAGCCTCTGATGCTCCAGGGAAAACAGCCCTAACCTGTTCAGCTTCTCCCTATAGCTCAACCCTCCAACCCTGACAACATCCCTGTAAATCATTTCTGAACCCTTTCAAGTTTCAAAAACATCTTTCCGATAGGAAGGAGACCAGAATTGCACGCAATATTCCAACAGTGGCCTTATCGAGTCAAATTCCATGGCTTTCTCAGTAACTCCCTCCGGATGTTAATGATATAATGGGTCACCAAATCTTCTTAATATTTGTGAAGGATTATAGTTCTACACTTTGCCAAACATTCTCTCAGGAGACAGGCCATCATGGACTGCCTCAGCAACTGCTCCTGTTATGGTTGATCACATACTGTCCAGTCCTGGGTTCACACGCCCCCAGGCTCTGAAACAATTCTCCAGTGCTTATTTGCCAGTACAACTCCAACTTTTCACTGACAGCTAACTTCACCAATCTAAACCTGTCTCTGGGTATTTCCTGAGCTCTGCTCTTGCTCAATGTATGATCCCGTCTCATCCTCACAGCTGCACTGACGTATTAACATAGAACATAGAAAAATACAGCGCAGTACAGGCCCTTTGGCCCTCGATGTTGCTCCGATCCAAGCCCACCTAACCTACACTAGCCCACTATCCTCCATATGTCTATCCAATGCCTGTTTAAATGCCCATAAAAGAGGGAGAGCCCACCACTGCTACTGGCAGGGCATTCCATGAACTCACGACTCGCTGTGGGCTTCTTCTGAGCTCCCCATGGCTTTCCCCAATATGTCGTCCCATTTCAGATCCCAGGAGTCCAACTCTTGGCTACCTTTTAATTCCTAGTCCCTGTGTTTGTTCAAGTAGCACAGAACCACCCAAATGTCTAGACTTTTTCTCCGTTAAACAGTTAAAATTCATTCATCCTCACATGGGGCCTGCCCCTATCTCCGTCTCTCTTTACAACTGTCTGTGACCTCAGCAATGATTCTCAGTGGCCCTTGTATGGTCCTAAGTGACCTATTGAAATCCTTACACTAAGACCCATCAGTTCTACAGGGCAGTATTGAACACTGCCTACCCCCTACTCCAGAACATTTCACAGAGATTCCTTGGTCCACCTGGATATGCAGAACACAAATTTTATCATACCATCTTGTTTTTACTTATCCTGCTAATGACTACAGATTTGCAAAATCATTAGAATTAACCATTACAAATAAAAATTGTCTATAATGATGTTTTACTTCCATTGATGGGCCATATTGGTTTGATGATAAGTGATTGAAGTCTCGATTGCCAACTTCCTCTACCTCTCTCACACACTTTGCAGACCCTCCTCCCAACTCTTCCACCCTCCTTCACTCACAGCAGCCCTATTCCCATCTCCCTCCACCCTCACCCACTCAGCAGTTCCTCTTCCCACTCCTTCCATCTCATGTATCTTTTGGAGATGGCTCCACCTGATGTCCTCAACCAACCAACCAGTGGAAACTTTCCTTCGATAACAACTTCCAAACCCATGACAACATCTTTCCACTTCCATCTGGAAGGACAGCTACATGGGAACACCATCACCTGCATGTTCCTGTCCGAGCCACTCGTCATCCTCATTTGGAAAACATTGCTGTTCCTTCAGTGTCACAGGGTCAGAATACTGGAATTCCCTCCTTAAGGCCATTGTGGGTCTTCCTACAACACACAGACTGCAGTACTTCAAGAAGGCAGCTCACCACCACCTTCTCAAGAGCAAGTAGGGATAGGAAGTAATTGCTTGCTCAGCCAACAACACATATAGCCCATGGAAGAATAAAGAAGAATTCTTACATTTCCACAGTTGAAGCCACAGCTTAAATGATACTGTTTGACCCACTGTTCAGTAGTTATTTGTTTCTGCTTAAGATTAAGTTGTATTCCTTTGTCTTTCCCCCTCTCTGCCTCAGCTCTCGCGCTTCAAGTTCTTCAGCCTCGACGAATCCTGGCAGACAGCCACAACGTCACTCTCGAGTGTGCGTACAACACCACTGGAGATGGACCTTTTGAGCAGTTTGGCATCACCATTTATAAAGGAGAACCCAAGGATGACACTGAGGTCTGTGCTATGTCCTTCAATAACAGTGCAAATCGTTTCAAGACGGCAACTGCTCCAAACTGTCAGGCACATGTCCAGAACGGCAGTGTCTCAGTAACACTCAGTGGGCTGAATACATCCCAGAGTGACTTGTACATTTGCCACATGGCGAAAATACATCCGCCTCCCTACATCGAGGGCAAAGGAAATGGGACTTGTATTTTCATCGCTCCAGAGATGCCTGGTGAGTGCAGACATCTGAAATAAAAACAAAATAACTCTCCACGCACTTGGGCAGCAACACTGGATTGAGAAAGACACACAGTTAGCATTTCAGTCTCACAGTCTTTTATGCAGTAGAGGCATTTACAGAGAATAGGTTTTTAACTGGGGAAGATCTAAAGCAACAGACAGGAATGAATAGTGAGATTCTATGAAGGGCTTTTGCCCGAAGCGTCGATTCGGCTGCTCCTCGGATGCTGCCTGAACTGCTGTGCTCTTCCAGCACCACTAATGCAGAATCTGGTTTCCAGCATCTGCAGTCATTGTTTTTACCTCCTAGATTCTAAAGGATACTCAGGCTTGTGTCCTGCATCAATAGAACCAACAGAGAGGAATCTCAATTTTTACTTTCTTCATCCATTGGATATGGGCATCTGCTGCCCACATCTAATTGCCCTTGAACTGAGTGCCTCACTCAGGGGTTGGTCAGACCGGCAGATTTCCTTCCCTGAAGGATGTTAGTGAACCATTCACTTTTCCACTTGACAATTGTTTCATGGTTGTCATCATTGAGACTACCTTTTTTATTCCAGATATTATTAATTAAATTTAAATTCTTCCCGTTGTCCTGATAAGACTTGAATGCGCGTCCCTAAAACATGACCCTTGCACCATAAGACCATAAGAAACAGGAACAGCAGTAGGCCATTCACCCCCTCAAGCTTGCCTCCACCATTCAATAACATGATGGCTGATCTGACGTTCCCCACATCCATTTTCCTGCCTTTTCCCCATAACCCTTGATTTCCCTACGGATTGAAAATCTATCTATCTCAGCCTTAAATATAACCAAGGAGCCTGCTCTCTGTGGCAAGGAGTTCCAAAGATTCTCAACTCTCTGAGACAAGAGATTCCTCCTCATCTCAGTCTTTAATTGGGCCTCCCTTTATTCTGAGACTATGACTTCTGGTTCTAGACTCTCTCATTTGGGGAAACAGCCTCTCAGCAATTACCCTGTCAAACCCTTAAGAATGCTATATGTTTCAATGAGATCAAATATCATTTTCTAAATTCCATTGAGTAGAGTCCCAACCTGCTCAACCTTTGCTCATAAGACCATCCCTCCATACCAGGGATCATCCCAGTGAACCTTCTCTGAACTGCCTCCAATGAAACAATATCTTTCCATTACATTATATTTAGTAAAATGAGTACTGAGCTGGGCTTAATGAGTGGCTCTATTGGAGTAGGTACATTTATTTTCTAGCAATCCTGAGGTCAGACTGGCCAGGAGTACTGAGAGCAGTTCGGGCATCAGACCTCAGGGTGAATAATGATGGACTTGGAGGAAGTACAATATAGATTGAACTGAATAATGTCTGAATTCCAAGGGACAAGGTTGAAAGAGAGACTAAACAAGCCAGGTTGCATTCTCTGGAAGTTACTAAGTGGAAGTGTAAAAGACACTGAGGTGGACAGACAGGGAGAATCCATTTAGATTGAGGAATGTAGGGCTAGTGACCATCATCTAAAAATTCGACTTTTCAGAAATGAAGTTAGAAATTTGGAACTCTCTACATCAAATAGTAATTGATGCTGGAAAGTTGGTTAATTTTCTCACTAAAATGGATAGTTCACTGATAGGTAAAGGTACGTAATGATTTAGGCTCCAATCAATTGTGATCCTGTTGAAAGGGAGAACTGGTTCCAGGGTCTAAATGGTCTCCTCATCCCTATTCCTATATTATGGGGTGGATTAAATGACCAAAGTGCGTTACTGTCACTTTATAGAGTGCAATAAAAAGGAGGCAGTGATAACAGACATCAGTCATAACAGACATTAGCCATGACAACTTAACATAACGCAAATATGGAAAGGGAGAATTCAGCACAAACTGCTTCTGAAATGCTTTCCATTTGGAAGAATTATCAATGCTGCCAGTGACAGAAAGGAAGAGAGAGTCATCAGAAATGGAGATTCAAAACTGTGAAAATACAGTGGAGGCAACAAGGGCAGAGAGGGAGACTCGATTAGTTCTTGGGATGTTAGTGTGACTTAAGAGCAACACTGAGAGCAGTTCTCTCAGTGGCTGGTGAGCTCCCTGTTGACTTGCTGCAGACCTTGGAGTGTCGGATCACCCATAGCGTTGCCAAGGCTTTTGACCCAGTGACAGTGAAGGATGGCAAACATAGTTCCAAGTCAGGATGGTGCGTGGTATGGAAAGAGAAAAAGACAGAGCCTATGAATGGAAATGACAACACACATGGACTGAATCGGAGGGGGTAAAATATGGAAAAAAGGTAAGAAGAGAGAGAGGGACAGTGAGAGAGAAGACAAGAGAGATGGCACAAGGTGAGAGAAAGAGGAAAAACCAAACTATTCCTGCGCAGTCTGCATCTGTCAGAATTGGGGTGCTGGTGGTTTAATGTTTAAAGGTGCACTCTGCCTCACTGACCAGTTCTGCCGTCAAGACAGAAAACTGTGATAACATTGTTCTGTGTGTTTCAGAGGCAAAGCCATGTCCAGAATTCACTCAGTCCTTTATGATTGTATTGGTCATCGCTGCACTCTTCATGTTCTCCAGTATCTTCATTTCCTGCATACACTGGGTAAGTATCACAAAGGTTGGGAAATGGAAACGCTAAAATTGACTTCATTGAGTGTCAACCATAGTTTGCCAATGGCTTACTGGGTGTCAATACCAAGTGTCTCATAGGAGAGTTTAAACAAGGCCAGAGGACAGATTGCTGGCTACAGGATTGTGAGATCATGCTTACAGACTAAGGTATTGGTTAATGAGTGTACAGGACAAATAAACCTAGGTTGTCAAGTAACAAGTGCAGGTTACCAAACATTGAAAACAAATTGTCAAATACTAATTACTGAGCGCAGGTGACTGAACACAGTGTACACATTATGAAAGAGTCAGGTCAGGTTATTGTGTGCACACTAACCCCCAAGTCTACCTAATCACTCACTCCCTCAGGCCTACCTTCCCACTTCCTCCCTCAGTCCAATCTCCTCACCCCCTGCCCTACAACTGGAAACACCCTCTTCTAACCCTTCTGAGCTCCTTAACCTCTCCCTCACTCTATCTTCCACCTACCCACATTAAAAGGAGTGAGACAGAAACAGGGAGAGACAGACTAACAGACAGGTAGACAAAGAATTGGATAAAGGTAGATGACAAGAGAGGAAGAAAGAAAGATTGATAGGGACAGAGAGAGAGAGGCGGACAGGTAGAGGGACAGACAGAGATGGAGAGAAAGAGACCAAGAGCTAGATAGAAAGAAAGACTCAGAGTGATACTTCAAAACCTCCAAGTAACTCAGACCTATTCCTTGCAACACCTGGTGTTGAGGAAGTCAGTAAATTATAGAGACCACGAAGAACTACTACCCCAAGACAAAAGGAGCTGTAGTGGAAGATCCTGCCCCTCCATCAACCCTAGCCCAACATCAAACACAGCCATTGAGTCAATCCACAGGGAATTCCCTAACAAGCACCATGTGCAGTCACCTCAAACAAAGTACACGGCAGTGGAAACCCATTCAGCAGGAGATGAAAGTAACATCTGGTCAAGAGGTCAATGGCCAGCTCCCCCTTCACAATCTCACCTTTCACACTCACATGCACCCCTACTTTTCTCCAGTCCTCTTCCTCTCTTCCTCCCCCTTGCCGTTCCTTGTGCTCTGCTCCTCCTGTCTGTCTCTCCGTTGTGTTTTGTCGTGTTAATGTGTTTCTCTGCTCTGTGTTCAATTTCCCCCTCCACAGCCTCTTGGTACCACCGCTTGTATTCTCAGGATGAAGGAGGCAGTTGACATGAAATGTGAACTGATTCACAATTTTGACGAGCCTGCTACTGCTACATGGACTGGCCAGCGCTGGGAGACAGGCCCAAGGCAAGGCAAGTACATCCAAGCTGGACTCTACCACTCTCTCAAGCCTCTGTGCCATCTCCCCTGCATCCCTTTCAAAATATATTTTCAAGATGCCGTTGGCAAGTTTGGTGTCAATTCCTACTCACCCTTCTGAAGGGTTGGCCTGTGTTCCTTGACCAACTGGTAACAGAGTGACTCACTGGACAGCTTTACAAAGTCGTTACAAATCAACGATATTAGTGTAGAACTGGAGACCAGCCATTAATGGTAGGTTACCTTCCACCAATGACAGTCAAGCTTTTAAAGACAATCTGTCTGCATCATGGTCGCTCACACTAGTTTTAATTTCTAGAACATTTATTTGCTGAATTTAACTTCCCAATTAGCCACAGAGGGGAAGGCATGTCCACCTTGCCTATTCAGTAATATGACCCACAATACCACCAAGCCCTTTATACTCCTTTCTCAAGCTTGTTGCTTTCTCTGCAGCATTGTTTCTGCTGTAGCTTATGTCTTGTGTCCACGCTTTTCTTTGCCAGTCACCCCACCACTCACCCCTCCCCCAGCACACTGACACATTCCCAGAATGGATGACTCCAATCACCTCCCCTCGGCTCATGTCAACAAGAGGTGTTCAGGGCAGCTGATTTTATTTTTGTGCCAATGTACGCGCACTACACCATGAGAAGGATTTCTAACTCACCTTTCGAACTGATTTTCTCCCGTCCACCGTCCATGATTGAACACCCTCCAACCCATTTACAGCTAGTTCACAAATCCCTTTCCCCTCACACAGGTTCCTCCTTCCAGTTTGGAGGCACATTGATTCTGTTCAACGATGGAAGAGAATTTGGTTCATTACCAGTTGACTGATGGGTTTCCAGAATTCCCCTGAGTTGGGAAGATTTGGTGTGATCTAATTAGTGTTTAAAAGGCGAGCAGGATATGGACTGGCAAATACAGAGGAGCTGCTTCCTCTGTTGGAGAAGGTACAGAAAGGAATGTCAGCTTGGAACAAGAATTGGGTCATTTGTGAGAGGAATCAAAAACACCTTTTCTAATAGGCAGCATGGAGGCTCAATGGTTAACACTGCTGCCTCTCAGTACTAAGGACCCAGGTTTGATTCCACCCTCGAGCAACTGTCTGTGTGGAGTTTGCACATTCTTCCCATGTCTATGTGAGTTTGCTCTGGTTTCCTCCCACAGTCCAAAGGTGGTTTGGCCATGCTAAATTGCCCATAGTGTCCAAGGATGTACAGGCTAGCGGTGTTAGCCTTGGGAAATGCAGGGTTATAGAGAGAAGACATACGGGTGTGTCTGGGTGGGGTGCTCTTCAGAGAGTTGGTATGGGCTGAACAGTCTGCTTCCACACTGTTGGGGCTGTAATGAAGGATGGTGGGTCTGTGGAGCTGGGCCTTTTTGGGCTGTCAAGAATGAGATTGACCAATTTTGTTGGTTAAAGGATATCAATAAACAAAGGGCAAAAGGAGGAGAATAAAACTGAGGTGCACATCATGCTGTGACCTAGCATAATAGTGAAGCAGCCCATGGGGCAGAATGGCCACATCCTATTCTAATTCCCTGCACGTTTGGATGAATGGTATCATTCTCTTCTAGAACCAGCAGAAAGATAACAGTGACTTATTACCATTTCAGGTGAAGACCTCATCATTTTGATATAAATTTTCAATTGACAGTCCTTAACCCAAGATGTCAGGAAGTAGTGTGAGTCTGTTCTTGGGGATGAAGGATGACCCTGAGTAATATTGCCATCGTTGCATCAATCTGAGCCACTTGGATTTACAAAGTCTTTCTCTGTCTGTTCCTTTCTTGTTCAGAAGTTGCTAAAGAATCGAGAAGAACAGAACAATGAATACGTGAACATGGAACCTCCTAAACACAGCTCTGGAAGAAGACGAGGGAACCACATGGGCTACCGCACGTAACACAATGTCATGTATCAAACTCACCGAGCGGTGCAACTGAGGCCTCTCCTGAAGAGATCTGGGCAAATCCTGGAAGATTCCTGAAGGAGCTTCACCCTCTTCATCTTTTCCACGTCCCTCAATGAGTTGGCGTAAATGCCACTGACTTGGGTGTTATTTGAATTCTCTCCAATGTTTGTCGAAGGCAGCAGGCTTGTGCAGTTCAGAAACACAGGCACTGCAAGATAATATTTAACCTCTGTCACACACAGGAAATTGGAGCTGGGCCAATCCTCCCAGAGGCCCAGGCTTCATTGCAGTTGCATCAAGCCCTTCCACATCCAACAGTACTCCACATTATATACCCTTCATTGAAAATTTTCAAAAATAACATGGGAGTCGGAACCCAGTCAAGTAAGGCTGACTTGCCCAATTTCATTAACATGTTTCTTAATGTTCCTTTCTTAATCCCCCTTCCCCATAACCCCTGGCTACCTTCCCAATTGCACCATATATGACTCCAAGGGTTGAGAACATCCCTTGATATCTACTCCCTCATTTCCTTTCTCCCTCTTTGTCTCTCTTTCTCTGACTACACACTCTTTTTCCAACCCCCTCTCTACTTCCTCCTCACTTTCTCCCCTTCCCTTTCTTTTCCTTCAGTCCCTTTCATTTTTGTCCCTCAGTCTCCTGATTGGGAGGCCATGCAGAGACAGAACAGACAGATACAGTCAGACATTGTGAGACATAGTCATCAACATGAGAAGACACGTTCAGCACCAGAGTGAAGTTTACTTGAGTTGATATTCAAGCAATATTAATGTAGCTGATCATACCATTGCTATTAATGCTTGTGTCTTTGTATATTGTGTGGTTTTGTGTGTCTGTGTCCTCATATGTACCTGCAATTGTGCTATGTCCCTGTGTGTGTGTGTGTGTGTGTGTATGTGTGTGTGTGTGTGTGTGTGTATCTGTCTCTGTGTATGTGTTTCTCTCTTTCTCTCTCTCTCTCTCTCTCTGTGAATGTTCACTTTCCCAGTTCCTTCTTCCTGTGAACTCACAGGAATGTCAACGCAAGTGTTATAATTATGTACCTGCGTGTTCACCTGTAAAAAGCCTTATCAGTCCCAAAACTGTTTCAAGATTCCTTCTAAATTGTAAAAAGTGTAAAAGTCATTATCATCCTATGAGACAGGAACGATGAAATAGTGTCTTAATCTGCTTATGTAAACAATCCAATATTTATATCAGGTTATTACTGGGTTTGTATCAGCATTTCCACTATCTCAAACTTTGTGCTACCCAAATATTGCTGTACAAAGTGGTACACCAACCAGGTCCTGGCTCTTTAATATGTCACATATGAACATACAGACCAGCTGATCCACCAGCCTCCTCACACTAACAGGCTGTACAGAGGGAAGGTGCTCACACAGAGATGGTCCTTGAAAGGAGGTTCTGAAAGGCCACAGCAGCACAGCCTCACATTGGACACAGACTGGAGCAGAGCAGGTACAGATCCAAGCACCAGCTCCAATAATACCTGGATCTTGAATGAATGTTCAGAGACACATGAACTCACTCTCACAAGATTGTTGCCTGCCGATACTACAAATTGCTTGCTCTTTTCTTCAGTAGGTAGACTTAGTATGATGTCAACAATGAATATGCTTGTGCGATAATTGCTACTTGTAGACATCTGTTCCTCAATAAATTGTCACATTGAACTCATTCTGCCCATATTGTGAATTCATGTTAATCAACCATTAAGTAATAAATGGACCCTTGTCATCACCAAGACTCCTATACTTTTTCAGACTGTTCATATCACCATTTAGGGGGAGACACTGGCCCAGTGGTATTACTGCTGGACTATTAGTTTAGAGACAGAGTAATGTTCTGGGGACCTGGATTAGAATTCCACCACAGCAGGTGATGAAATTTGAACTCAATAATAATCTGAAAATAAAAGTCTAATGCTGAATCCGTTGCTGATTGTTGGGAAAAATCCATCTGGTTCTGCAATGAAGGAAATCTGCCATCTGGGATGGCATAGGGGATCTCAACTGCCAGTCTGAGGCTGGTTAACCTTCCTCCTCAGCACTTTCCCAGAGGTCTCACTGCACCTTCCTTCACTCAGATACGTTACACTTAACAGCAGTGGTGAGAACTGAGCCATGCTCAAGGATCCCAAGGGCAAAAGTGCCATTTGCCTGGTGCTGCTGAAGAGCAGCACTACAGGGAGGTAGTGGCTGCTGCTGGTGTGACACCCATCTAAGGCCTTGAATTGCCTCTGCATCGGGGCATCCTGCTCCATGAATCACTGTTATGCCCGAAACGTCGATTCTCCTGCTCCTGGGATGCTGCCTGGCCTGCTGAGTTTTTCCAGCACCACATTTTTCATCTCTGGTCTCCAGCATCTGCAGTCCTCACTTTTTCCCTTTACTAGACTAATACCTGGATTGGTCAGGATGTTTTATGAAGGAAGATTGGACAGGCTAGGTTGTAACCACTGAAGGTTAGAAGATCCGACTTGATTGCAACATAAAAGATCCCTGACAGGACTCGACAGAGTAAACGTGGAGAGGATGTTTTCTCTTGTGGCAGACTAGAACTAGGGGTCACTGTTTAAAATTCAGGGATCATCCATTTAAAACCGAAATGAGGTCTGTTTTTCTCTCAGACAGCCATGGTTCATACAATCATACAGCTGGGAAACAGACCCTTTGGTCCAACTTGTCAGCGCCGACCAGACATCCCAATTTGACCAATTCCATTTGCCAGCATTTGGCCCATATCCGTCTAAACACTGCCTATTTACATTTAATTTGGGAGGCATAGCGGGAATTCACCTCGAGGTAGAAGAAACATATTAAGGGGAGGACGACAAGGCAGCCATTGCTGTCAGGAGACGTCAGGGACAACAAATCTGCAAGGCTCAACTTTTTACCAAACCTCCTCTGAGTGCACTTCTTTGTTCGGACATTTATACACTCAAACCCCTTTAATTCTCCACCTTACATAACGTGGCTCCCGGAAGGGTGTAACTGTGTTGAGTATTTGCATTTATTCAAATTAAAGATCATTTCAAACCATGTAATACCAGCCACAAGGCTAATCTCACAAAACAGCAGGAAGTTTCTAAAGGTCACATGGTCCTAAGGTTAATTTATTAGCTTTGATAGTGGATTGGCTAACCAAATGAAAGCAGAGAGTTGGGATAAATCGGTCTTTGACTGCAAATAAATGCAAATATGAGAGGTGGCAAATGTTTTTTTCTCATTAGCAAGATGTAAATAGTGGGTCTTCAGGCCCAGGTACTTAGCATCTAGACAAGTGGTTTAGATTCAGGGGTAGTAGGTACTATAGTCATATTTGCAGATGACTCTAAAACAGATGAGAAAGTAAGTTGAAATGAAGAAATAAGAAATTTACAAGTGGATATGAATAGGTTAGAAGGATGGTCAAAATTTAGCAGATAAAGTGCAAAGCAGGAAAGCGTGAGGTCAACCATTTTGGTCATCAGGACGGAAGGGCACTTTTTTTCGAAATGGAGAGAAACTTCAGAATACTTCAGTGCAGTGGGATCTGGGTGACCCCTGTATGAATCACAGAAAGCTAGAATGCAAGTACAGCGTGTAATTGAACAAAGAATAATAATAAAGAAAGCAAAAGGGATTCTGCCATTTATTGCTAAAGGAATAAAATGCAAAAGTATTGCTGCAACCGTGCAAAGCATTAGTGAGATCGCACCTGGAGTACTGCATATAAATTTCCTTTATTTTCAGTTATGGGATGTGGGCATCACAGGTTGGCCAGTATTTATTACCCATCCCTAGTTACCCTACAGGAGATGCAGCCTTCTCGAATTGCTGCAGTCCGTATGCTGTGGGTTTGCCCACAATGCCATTAGGGAGGGAATTCCAGGATTTTGATCCAGTTCAGGCAAGGAACAGTGTTGGTAAGGTTGTCAGTCAGGTTGGTGAGTGATTGGGAGGGGAACTTGCAATTGGTGGTGCTCCTTTATATCTGCTGCCCTTGCCCTTCTAGATGGAAGTGGTCATTGGCCTGGAAAGTGCTGAATAAGAAGCTTTCATGAATTTCTGCAGTGTATCTTCCAAAATGCATCACCTCGTGTTTGCCTGGATTGAACTCCACCTTCCATTTCTCTGCCCAACTCTCCACTCTATCTATATTCTGCTGCATTCTCTGACAGTTCCCTTCACTATCTGCTACAATGATAGTGCACTGCACTGATTATAGCGATGAGGGGGTTGGCTAATGAACAGTGTAGTTTAGGCATATAGAGCTCAGAAAAAAAAAGGAGATCCAATTGAAATATATAAGATGCTTAAGCGATTGATAAAGAACAAAGAACAGGAACAGGCCCTTCAGCTCTCCAAGCCTGTGCAAATCCAGATTCTCTATCTAAACCCATCACCTAAGGATCTGTATCCCTCTGTTCCTTGCCCATTCATGTATCTGGGAGAAAGTGAGGACTGCAGATGCTGGAGATCAGAGCCTAACAATGTGTTGCTGGAAAAGCGCAGCAGGTCAGGCAGCATCCAAGGAGCAGGAGAATTGATGTTTCGGGCATAAGCCCTTCTTCAGGAATGAGGAAGGTTTGCCAAGCAGGCTAAGGTAAAAGGTAGGGAGGAGGGACTTGGGGGAGGGGAGCTGGGAATGCGATAGGTGGAAGGAAGTTAATGTGAGGGTGATAGGCCGGAGAGGGGGTGGGGTCGGAGAGATTGGGAAGAAGATTGCAGGTCAAGAAGGCAGTGCTGAGTCTGAGGGTTGGGACTGAGATAAGGTGGGGGAGGGGAAATGAGGAAGCTGGAGAAATCTGAGTTCATCCCTTGTGGTTGGAGGGTTCGTAGGTGGAAGATGAGGCACTCTTCCTCCAACCGTCGTGTCGCTATGGTCTGGCGATGGAGAAGGCCAAGGACCTGTATGTCCTTGGTGGAGTGGGACGGGGAGTTAAAGTGTTCAGCCACGGGGCGGATGGGTTGGTTGGTCCGGGTGTCCCAGAGGTGTTCTCTGAAACATTCCGCAAGTCGGCGGCCTGTCTCCCCAATGTAGAGGAGGCCACATCAGGTGCAGCGGATACAGTAAATGATGTGTGTGGAGGTGCAGGTGAATTTGTGATGGATATGGAAGGATCCCTTGGGGCCTTGGAGAGAAGTGAGGGGGGAGGTGTGGGTGCAAGTTTTGCATTTCTTAGGGTTGCAGGGGAAGGTGCCGGGAGTGGAGGTTGGGTTGGTGAGGGGTGTGGACCTGACGAGGGAGTTGCGGAGGGAGTGGTCTCTCCGGAACGCTGATAGAGGTGGAGAGGGAAATATATCCTTGGTGGTGGGGTCTGTCTGGACGTGGCGGAAATGACGGAGGATGATACGACGTATCCGGAGGTTGGTGGGGTGGAAGGTGAGGACCAGTGGGGTTCTGTCCTGGTGGTGATTGGAGGGGTGGGGTTCAAGGGCGGAGGTGCAGGAAGTGGAAGAGATGTGGTGGAGAGCATCGTTGACCACGTCGGAGGGGAAATTGCGGTCTTTGAAGAAGGAGGCCATCTGGGTTGTTCGGTAGTGGAATTGGTCCTCCTGGGAGCAGATGCAGCAGAGGCAAAGGAATTGAGAATATGGGATGGTGTTTTTACAGGGGGCAGGGTGGGAGGAGGTGTAATCTAGGTAGCTGTGGGAGTCGGTCGGTTTATAGTAAATGTCCGTGTTGAGTCGGTCGCCCGAGATAGAAATGGAGAGGTCTAGGAAGGGGAGGGAGGAGTCTGAGACGGTCCAGGTAAATTTGAGGTTGGGGTGGAAGGTGTTAGTAAATTGGATGAACTGTTCAACCTCCTCGTGGAAGCACGAGGTAACGCCGATACAGTCATCGATGTAGTGGAGGAAAAGGTGGAGGGTGGTGCCAGTATAGCTGCGGAAGATGAACTGTTCCACATAACCGATGAAGAGGCAGGCATGTATCAGTCTAAATACATCTTAAATTACTCTATTGTGCTCCCTCTACCACTTCTGCTGGCAACATGTTCCAGGCACCCACTATCCTCTGTGTATAGAACTTTCCACACATATTTCCCTTAAACTTATCCCCTCTCACTTTGATCTTATGACCCCTAGTAATTGAAGCCCCCACTCTGGGAAAAAGTTTCTTGCTATCCACCCTGTCTATACCTCTCATGACTTTGTAGACCTCAATCAGGTTCCCCCTCAATGCTAATGAAAATAATCCTAATCTACTCAACCTCTCTTCATAGCTAATGCCCTCCATACCAGACAACACCCTGGTGAACCTCCTCTGCACACTCTCCAAAGCATCCACATCCTTTTGGTAATGTGGCGACCAAAACTCTACGCAATATTCCAAATGCGGCCAAACCAAACAGTAACATGACCTGCCAACCCTTCTACTCAATGCCCTATCCCATGAAGTAAAGCATGCTGTCTGCCTTCTTGACCACTCTATTGATCTGTGTTGCCATCTTCAGGGAACAGTGGACCTGAACACCCAGATCTCTCTGTATATCAATTTTCAGCAGGGCTTTTCCATTTACTATATAGATTGCTCTTGAACAGGATCTTCCAAAATGCATCACCTCATATCTGCCCAAATTGAACTCCATCTGCCGTTTCTCCGCCCAACTCTCCAATCCAGCTGTATTCTGCTGTATTCTCTGACAGTCCCCTTCACTGTCTGCTACTCCACCAATCTTAGTGTCATCTGCAAACTTGCTAATCAGACCACCTATACATTCCTCCAGATCATTTATGTATATCACAAACAACAGTGGTCCCAGCACTGATCCCTGTGGAACACCACTGGTCACAATTCTCCATTTTGAGAAACTATCTTCCACTATTACTCTCTGTCTACTGTTGGTCAATGTTCTTTGTCCATCTAGCTAGTATACCCTGGACCCCATGCGACTTCACTTTCTCCATCAGCCTACCATGTGGAATCTTGTCAAACGCCTTCCTGAAGTCCTTGTATATGAAATCTAGCGCCCTTCCTTCATCAATCAACTTTGTCACTTCCTCAAAGGGTTCTATTAAGTTGCTAGGACATGACCTTCCCTGCACAAAATCATGTTGCCTATCACTGATTAGCCCATTTTCTTCCAAATGTGAATAGATCCTATTTCTTAGTATCTTCTCCAGCAGCTTCCCTACCTCTGACATCAGGTTCACCGGTCTATAATTACCTCAATTATTGCTGCTCCCCTTCTTAAACAAGGGGACAACATTAGCAATTCTCCAGTCTTCCAGGACCTCACCCATGTTCAAGGATGCTGCAAAGATATCAGTTAAGGCCCTAGCTATTTCCTCTCTCATTTCCCTCTGGATAGATACCATCTGGACCTGGGGACCTGTGCACCTTAATGCCTTTTAGAATATCCAACACTTCCTCCTTCCTTATGCCAACTTGACCTAGAGTAATCAAACATCTATCCCTAATGTCAACATCCGTCATGTCCCTCTCCTCAGTGCATACTGACGCAAAGTACTCATTAAGAATCTCACCCATTTTCTCTGACTCCACACATAACTTCCCTCCTTTGTCCCTGAGTGTGCCAACCCTTTCCCTAATTATCCTCTTGCTCCTTATATACGAATAAAAGGCTTTGGGATGTTCCTTAACCCTGTTTGTTAAAGATATTTCATGACCCCTTTTATCCCTCTTAATTCCTCATTTCAGATTGGTCCTACATTTCCGATATTGTTCCAAAGCTTCATCTGTCTTGAGTCGCCTAGACCATATATACGCTTCCTTTTTCCTCTTAGCTAGTCTCACAATTTCACCTAGGAGAAAGTGAGGACTGCAGATGCTGGAGATCAGAGCTGAAAATGTGTTGCTGGAAAAGCGCAGCAGGTCAGGCAGCATCCAAGGAGCAGGAGAATCGACGTTTCGGGCATGAGCCCTTCTTCAGGAATTCCTGAAGAAGGGCGCATGCCCGAAACGTTGATTCTCCTGCTCCTTGGATGCTGCCTGACCTGCTGCGCTTTTCCAGCAACACATTTTCAGCTCACAATTTCACTTGTCATTCCATGGTTCCCTAATCTTGCCATTTCTATCCCTCATTTTCACAGGAACATATCTCTCCTGAACTCTAATCAACCTCTCTTTAAAAGCCTCCCACATGTCAAATGTGGATTTACCCTCAAACAGCTGCTCCTAATCCACATTCCCCAGCTCCTGCCGAATATTTCTACAGTTGGCCTTCCCACAATTTAGCACTCTTCCTTTAGGACCACTCTCGTCTTTGTCCATGAGTATTCTAAAACGTACGGGATTGTGATCACCTCTGCTGAAACTTCAGCCACCTGGCCGGGCTCATTCCCCAACACCAGGTCCAGTCTGACCCCTTCCCGAGTTGGACTAATCCAAATGGAAATAGATCATATCTCTCAGTATCTTCTCCAGCAGCTTCCCTACCACTGACATCAAGTAGACATAGAAAGGGTGTTTCCTAATGTGGAGCAGTCTAGAATGAGAGGCCGTGGGATTTAGAATAAAGGGAAGCAGTTTTAAAACAGAGGTGAGGTAGAACACTTCTCTGAAAGTGTTGTGAAATTGTGGAATTGTCTATTCCAGAGTGTGGTGGATGCTGGGAAATTGATTGAGTTTAAGGAGGAGGTAAGCAGATTTTTAATTAGTATTGGGTTGAAAGGTTATTAGTATTGGGTAGCAGGTGGGAAATTGGAGTTAAGTTTGAGATGATAGCATCAGTGGGCAGCACGGTGGCACAGTGGTTAGCACTGCTGCCTCACAGCGCCAGAGACCCGGGTTCAATTCCTGCCTCTGTGTGGAGTTTGCACATTCTCCCCGTGTCTGCGTGGGTTTCCTCCGGGTGCTCCGGTTTCCTCCCACACTCCAAAGATGTGCAGGTCAGGTGAACTGGCCATGCTAAATTGTCCGTAGTGTTTGGTAAGGGGTAGATGTAGGGGTATGGGTGGGTTGCGGATCAGTCTGAACTTGTTGGGCTGAAGGGCCTGTTTCCACACTGTAAGTAATTTAATCTAAATTGCAGAGCATGCTCAAGGGGCTGAATGGCCTACTCATGCTCCTAGTTCTTATGCTCTTTTGTCAAGTCATTGAGCATCATTTATGATCTTAACATTTGCATAAATCTCTGCATCATCTGCAAATTTGAAGTTCAAGACCCCAGCACAAAATTCGAATTATTCATAAAAATAGTGAAGTGCCAAGTCTGACATTTGTGACACCAACGGTCATCAGTCTTCAAACACATCTCAGTCTATCTATGACTAATCTTGACCTGTGTCCTTTCAGTCAATTCTCAATCCAGTGAAATATCTTCACAGTAACATAGATCATGGACAATAGGACCATGAACAGACCTTTGAACTTACTCCCCCATTCAATATGATTATGGTTGATCTTCCAACTCAATACCCTCTTCTCGCTTTCACTACTGCTCTTTGATCTCTTTAGTGCTAGGAACTATATCTAACTCCTTCTCAAACACAGTCAATGCTTTGGCCTCAACCACTTTCTGTGTAGAAAATTCCACAGGGTCACCACTGTCTGGTTGAAGAAATTTCTGCTCATCTCAGTCCTAAATGGCCGACCCTGTATTCTCAGACTGTGGCCGCTGGCTCTGGACTCCCTGGTCATGAAGAAATTCCTGCCTGCATTTATGCTGTCTCACCCGATAGAATTTTACGTAAGTTTTTCATGAAATCTCCCTCATTCTTGTAAACTCCTGTGAAAGTAGTCCTAACGGATCCAGTCTGCCTTCATACATCATTCCTGCCATCCCAGGAATCAATCTGGTAGGAGAGACATCAACCTCATCAAATATTTTTTGAATGCTAACAACCTTCCCTTATCCACCTAGTCAGAGAGGTGAAGAATGCACTGGCAATATGTCTGCAGACATATGCTAGATGTACCCACCTCCCACATGCCCATCTGAACAGTGGGTGCAGTGTTTTATTCCAGCCGACTACGGATAAATAATACAACTGAAGCAAGACATGTGTATTCTGTCTTTCTCTGTCCACAAGTCACAACATAAACCTTAATGCATTTTGGAAGGTCGAACTCAAATGCTGAATACAGGAGTAAAGACAGGATTCTTGGCAGTATGGAGGAACAGAGGGATCTCGGTGTTCAAGTGCATAGATCCCTCAAAGTTGCCACCCAAGTGGATAGGATTGTTGAGAAAGTATATGGCGTTTTGGCTTTCATTAACAGGGGGATCGAGTTTAAGAACCGCAGGGTTTTGCTGCAGCTCTACAAGACCCTGGTGAGACCACACTTGGAATATTGTGTCCAGTTCTGGTCGCCCTATTATAGGAAGGATACGGAGGCTTTGGAGAGGGTGCAAAAAAGGTTTACCAGGATGCTGCCTGGACTGGAGGGCTTGTCTATGAAGAGAGGTTGACTAAGCTCAGACTTTTCTTTCTGGAGAGAAGGAGGAAGAGAGGTCACCTGATCGAGGTATACAAGGTAATGAGAAGCATGGATAGAGTCAACAGCCAGAGACTTTTCCCCAGGGTAGGATTGACTGGCATGAGGGGTCATAGTTTTAAGAGATTAGGAGGAAGTTATAGAGGAGTCATCAGAGGACGGTTCTTTACGCAGAGAGTTGTGAATGTATGGAATGTGTTGCAAGTAATGGTGGTGGAAGCAGAGTCATTAGGGAAATTCGAGTGACTGCAGGACATGCACATGGATAGCAGTAAATTGAGGGGTGTGTAGGTTCGGTTATTTTATTTTATATTAGAATTAATCCTCGGCACAACATCGTGGGCCGAAGGGCCTGTTCTGTGCTGTACTTTTCTATGTTCTATGTTCTAAATGTTTTACCCAGACAGACACACACACACACACACAAACACACACACACACACACCAAGATTTAAAGAACTTTCTCTGTAGGTGCCAATTTTGAAAAAAAATGATGTCATCCAACAATTCTTTGTTACGTCGAATGCAGAAAAATGCAGCACACGAACAGGCCCTTCATCCTATGATGTTGTGCCAAACATAATGCTAAATTAAACTAGTCCCTTCTGCCTCCAATTGGTCCATATCCCTCCAATTCTCATATAGTCACATGCTTATCTAAAAGTCCCTGAAATACCCCTATGGGATCTACCTCCACCAACACCCCTAGCAGCAAGTTCCAAACTCCTATCACTCACTGTACAATAAACTTGCCCCTCACATCTCCTTTGAACTTTTCCTCTCTCAGAGCGGAAAAAAAACTCTGACTTGTCAACCCTGTCTATGTATCTCATAATGTTATAGACAAGTTCTCCCCTCAGCCTCCACCGCTCCAGCGAAACCAACCCCATTTTTTCCAGCATCTTCTTATAGCTTATACCATCTAATCCAGGCAACATTGCTTCTGAGAAAAGAGGATAAGGTAGATTTGAGATGGCTTTCTGTGCTCTGGCACCTATAGACAGGTGTCATTAAGCACAGGCAATTGTCACCAGGACCTTTTGAGGCAGTTCACTCAGGAAACATTGACAATGACTCTTTCAGAGAAATGTGGCACATATTTTGCATTTAATCTAGTGAGCTGGAGGCATGTGACTTGTGGTAAGTTCAGCAGTTCCACAGGCTCAGCTGCTTTTTCAGCTCAAACCATGCAATTTGTAATAAGTGTTTTTCTTGTCTACTCGCCTTTCCATGACCTGGTTAAAAAAAAAAGTTCAGAGTTGAGTTTGGAAAAAAACTGATGGTCAGATCCTGGCTCTAGTTGTAGTTGTGTTGGACCAGCCTGCATTGTTCTCAGGCACATATCATTGGGCTTG
Organism: Chiloscyllium punctatum; assembly: GCF_047496795.1. Taxonomy (NCBI): domain Eukaryota; kingdom Metazoa; phylum Chordata; class Chondrichthyes; order Orectolobiformes; family Hemiscylliidae; genus Chiloscyllium; species Chiloscyllium punctatum. Next base: position 22,043,177 of record NC_092748.1, read on the forward strand.
GCTACAAAGGATGCATGGCTTCAGGACTCCTTACTGCTTCAAGCAAGATAAATGAGTCATATTCTTCAATCACCTTTAGGAGGCCTTGGCAGACACTTTGATATCTAATCTGATGATCAACATTGCTTTTTGTTAGTTCATTCTTGCATTGTTGGCAAGGCCAGCATTTATTGTCCACCTCTAATTGCCCTGATAAACCATTTCACCCTCATTGCTGTGGGTCTGGAATCACATGTAGGCCAGAACAGGTGGAAGATGGCAGCCTTTCTTGCCTGAAGGACTTTAGTGAACCAGATGGGCTTTTACAACAATTGGCAGTAGTTTCATGGGCACTCTTAGAGTAGCTTGTAAATGCATAGGTTTTTATTGAATTCAGATTTCACCATCTGCTGTGATGGGAATTGAACCCATGTTTCCAGAACATTATTCTGCAATTCTGGGTGACTGGTCCAGTTAACATTATCACTATATTTGTACATTCAGACCAGAATGAAAAGGAGAGGGTACAAACCAATCTGTAGCAGAAAGAAAGCAGGTTAAAGAGATGAGCAACACTCCTTTGTGCGGGTCAGGGATGCAAGGATGTGCCAGACATTCTGAAGGCAACTTTTATTGAGAAATTATTTGGAGATGCCGGTGTTGGACTGGGGTGGACAAAGTTAAAAATCACACAACACCACAACTATCACCTGATGAAGGAGCATCGCTCCGAAAGCTAGTGCGCTTCCAATTAAACCTGTTGGACTATAACCTGGTGTTGTGTGATTTTTAACTTTATTGAGAAACTCACTGCACTACACTGATCCTGATGGGCATCTTGCATTTGGCTTTGGATGACTTAGGGGCTTGTCCTTCTTGATTCCCCATCCACACCTCCAGCTCATAAGTCCCACCTCACAGCACTGTGACTGCCCTGGAGCAGCAGGAAGATCAACCCCTTCACAAGTTTCAAGACATTAACCTTCCTGGGTCTGTTCTGACTGCGATCAACAGTGTCTCGTCAAGTGCAAAATGGAGGGTGCCCCGAGATTTGCCTTAGTCAGTGAGAGGCAGCTATTATATCTTCACAGCATAGCCGCAGTGTTGAAAACATCAGCTCTGTTATCAAACCGAAAATCGTAGCTTTCTGTATCCTCCCCCCCCCACAGAGAAACCAAATGTTATATCCTCTGATCAAAGTTGACAAAGTGCTCTGACCTCATTCGCTTTCACAAACATGCAGAAGGCAATAATTAACAGACTCTTACATAACTTGCTCTAGATAATAAAAGGTGAAAACAATTTACTCAATCTTGCTTAAGACCCATTGAAACTGGGAGGTGGCTGTTATTTTCCCAGCAGCAACCTCACACTTTAGGAACTTGTCACGAAGCATTGGCTACTCCCTGCACCTCCACAACCAACCCGCACACCCCCACCTTGGAGTGCAGGTTCATAGTTCCTTGAAAGTGGAGTCGCAGGTAGATAAGATAGTGAAGAAGGCGTTTGGTATGTTTTCCTTTATTGGGCAGAGCATTGATTATGGGAGTTGGGAGGTCATGTTGTGGCTGTACAAGACATTGGTTAGGCCACATTGGTAACATTGCATGCAGTTCTGGTCTCCTTCCTATTGGAAGGATGTTGTGAAACTTGAAAAGGATCAGAAAAGATCTACAAGGATGTCGCCAGGGTTGGAGGATTTGAGCTATAAGGAGAGGCTGAATGAGCTGGGTTGTTTTCCCCAGAACGCCGGACTCTGAGGGCTGACCTGACAGAAGTTTATAAAATCATGAGGGCCATGAATAGGATAAATAGACAAAGTCTTTCCCCAGGGTGGGGGAGTTCAAAACTAGAGGGAATAGGTTTAGAGTGAGCGGGGAAGGATATAAAAGGGACTAAGGGGCAACTTTTTCACGCAAGGGTAGTGTGTGTGTGGAATGAGATGCCGAGGAAGTGGTGGAGGCTGGTAGAATTGCAGCACTTTAAAGGCATCTGGATGGGTGTATGAATAGGAAAGGTATTAGAGGGATATGGGCCAAGTGCTGGCAAATGGAACCAGATTAATTTAGGATATCTGGTCAGCATGGATGAGTTGAATTGAAGGGTCTGTTTCCATGCTGTACATCTCTATGATACTATGACTCTATGACTCTCTGTAGCCTTCATTAGTCTTCAAAGCTCCCAATCCCCTGCCACCCCCCACTTACACGCACCCCCATTTCCCTGTTATTTCCCCCCCCAAACCCCCGAGCCTGTGTCTCCTCCCTAAATCTTCCACCATCAATGACACCTTCCCCGATCCCACTCCAACATCTCCAGACTTCCCAGACCTGTGAACTGTCAAAGTAAGATCTAAACCTCGGGCTTTCCCTGGCTGAACTAAACAGCGAATATGCTTACTATCTGGGACCTGTGTCTGTGGCAATCAGGGCCGGTCTGCGTACACTCTATTGTTACGTGTTCTGCCTGAGGAAATTTCCAAACGTATGTACGAATTAGATCAAGAGCAGGCCTCTCGGCTCCTTGAGCCTGCTCCATCATCCAATAAAGCTGTTCTGACTACCCCATTTTCTCAGCTCCCCGCAATAACCTTTCACCCCTCCTTGCATATCAAGAGTCTATCTGTCACTGCCTTGAAAATATTCGAAGGTTCTGCATCCACTGCCTTTTGAGGAATACAGTTCCAAATAAAACTCGCAACTCTCTGAGAGAAACAATTTCTCCTCATCTCTGTCCTAGAAATGCCAGGCCTTATTTTTAAACAGTGATCATCCCGCAAACCCCTCACCCACCCCCCAACCCCCCACCCACCCATCAATTCCACTTTCTGCCGAATTTCTGATTGCAGAAAGATGGAAGGGTGGGTGACCTCAGTGTAAGATGTCTCTATTTATAGCCTGAAGCTAGAGTTAGGGACAGAGATGGTGTTGGCGTGAAACGCAGTGGTGTAACCGGACATCTGCTTAATTTGATTTATTTATTGTCATATGTGTTTTGTTATAAAATGCAATGAAAAGTGCTGTATTGTGTCATTGCTTGCTAGGGTCATCTTAAAACACAGAAAGATAAACCAAAACACAGAATATAAAGATAGAAGAATAAAGAGAAAATGTTGAACTTATAGTCCTTTATTAAGTGCTCTGCCATGGGACATGGGTCTGCTGGTCAGGAATGAGCCCCCTTCACAGCGGCCGCTATCACTGGGCGGCACGGTGGCTCAGTGGTTAGCACTGCTGCCTCACAGTGCCAGGGACTCGGGTTCAATTCCCGCCTTGGGTGACTGTCTGTGTGGAGTTTTTACATTCTCCCTGTGTCTGCGTGGGTTTCCTCCCAGAATCCAAAGCTGTGCAGGTCAGGTGAATTGGCCATGCTAAGTTGTCCATACTATTAGGTGCATTAGTCAGGGGTAAATATAGGGTAGGGGAATGGGTCTGGGTGGGTTACTCTTTGGAGGGTTGGTGTGGACTTGTTGGGCTGAAGGGCCTGTTTCCACACTGTAGGGATTCTAATTCTAATTAAAAGTCACCACACTCAACGGCATCTCACTTCCACCAACACCCTTGCTACTAGGGGTCCTTGTGAGACCTAGCCAAGGCAGATCCCCATTGGCCCAAACCCGCCTCTACCGCCACTTCCAAAAAACTGTGCTGTACTCAGATGCCACCGGAAACCCAACCTCATCTCCACCGCAGCAGCCCTGAGTCAACGATATACCCAAACTCTCCCTGATGCTGCCACCATGCGCCCACACTGGGCCTACTTGCTGACGATGCTGTTGCTGTGAGCCCTCGAGCCCTTCAACAAGAGGTAAGTGAAATAAAAGAGAGAGAGCTGCAGGTTAAGGGACACACAAAACAAGTAGGTCTCAAAGACTTTCTGATCATTGCCAGGCATTGATAATATCATTTTAGCTTAGATTTGATTCCCTACAGTATGGAAACAGGCCATTTTAGCCCAACAAGTCCATACTGACCCTCCAAAAAATAACCCACCCAAGCTCATTCCCTCACCCCATATTTACCCGTGACTAACGCACCTAATGCTACCATGGGTCAATTCACCTGACCTGCACGTCTTTGGATTGTGGGAGGAAACTGGAGCACCCCCACACAGACACAGGGAGAATGGGCAAACTCCACACAGAAAGTGGCCCAAGGCAGGAATCAAACCCAGGTTCCTGGTGCTGTGAGGCAGTAGTGCTAACCACTCAGCCACCGTACCACCTAGATTCTAACACATTCAATAACTTTGCCAGCACTTTCCCAAGGGCAACTAGGGGCAGGGAGAAAATGCTGGCCCAGCTAGTGACACTCACAACCCTTGAACGAACGTCAAGAACTGGCCAACTTCAATGCTTACCTTAACACATTGAAAAATGTCATGCAAAGTTCATGAGGACATGATTGGAGCAAGCAAGGTAGCACTTGAAGCATTGCTGAATCCTTAAGGTGCTGCTATCACCTTAGACAATATCCCAACCCAAAGTGAGAAAAGCAACAAAACAAATGCAAAACAAGACAGAAAATCTGAAAGCAAACAGCAGACCTGAGGTGTTCACTTAGTTTCTTTTTTGACAGATGTTGCCTAACCTGCTGAGTATTCCCAGCTCTTTGTGATTTAATATCCAAAATACCTACTTGCTATGTGTATGGTGGCTCAGTGGTTAGCACCATTGCCTTACAGTGCCAGGGACTGAACTGCTCCCAACTCCAGTCGCTGCCAATTGCTGAGGCATGCTGCCAGGTTACTTTAATACCCCTCCCCCGATTGTCCCATGATTTAGAGGCAGTTAGTGAACTTCTTCCTGGATTAAAGGACATTCTAGATTTTTGCAAGAATTTCTAGTGCCCCTCAGGGAATGTCACCAGGAGCTGTTGGGAAGTGTATAGGTTCAATGGTGATATTTGATTATTACAGGGCACGCATCAGGGACTTAATCTACCTCCAGTTGCACTGGCAATTATATAAAATTGTGGCGTTATCAATTCAACACTCTCTGAAACGACAGAGACAATTCAAAGGTCTCATCCTCCAATCATCTCTTTCATTTATTCTCACACTTCTCAAAACCTCAAAGTAGCTGTGTGTGCCACTGAGTTCTGTTGACTATGTTATGTGTGAAACACAACAGCTATTTTACACAGATCCCAGAAACAGCAATGTGATAGAATCCCTACTGTGGGAAAGAGGCCATTCAGCCCATCAAATCTGAACCGATCCTCTGAAGAGCATCCTACCCACGCCTAACCCCGCATTTACCATGGTTCATCCACCTAGCTTGATTATTCCTGGACACTACGGACCAATTTAGCATGGTCGATCCATCTAATGAGTAAATTTTTGGAGGAAACCCATGCAGACACAGGGAGAACATGCAAACTACAGACAGACAGTCACCCAAGGTTGGAATCAAACCCATAATTGGCACTGCAACTGAAGTAAATTAAGTCCCTGGTGTGTGCCTCTTAATAATCAAATATCACCATTGAACCTATACACTTCCCAACAGCTCCTGGTGACATTCCCTGAGGGGCACTAGAAATTCTTGCAGAAACCCAGAATGTCCTTTAATCCAAGAAGAAATTCACTAACTGCCTCTAAATCATTGGACAATTGGGGGAGGGGTATTAAAGTAACCTGGCAGCATGCTTCAGCAATTGGCAGCGACTGGAGTTGGGAGCAGTTCAGTCCCAGTTTGTAGACAGCAGTGACTTCAGCTCTTGTGAGACAATTGGCCAGGTAGCCTCAGCAGAGCAGAGGTGGATTCCTTATGATGGGGTGAGGAGGTTGGGGGTGGGGTGGGGGGGGGGGGGCGGGGTGCTATCAAACTTGGAGCTTCTCTAGCAATAATCCAGCATTTTCCCCATCCACTGGGACAGCATTGCTCCCATTTGATCCCTGCAGCAAAGTGGATCTCCTCCCAGTTTAAAGGATCCCTGGGTATCAGCCAAGAAGCCAATTCAACAGTCAGCCAAGGCAGAGTCATTCACATCAGCAACAAACCCAGGAAAGACTCCATTAAATGATATAAGGCCCTCTTGACACACGTCTTTCCTGATATATGAAGAGCTTATGCCTGAAGCATCAACTCTCCTGCCCTTCAGATGTTGCCTGACTGCTGTGCTTTTCCAACATCACACTTTTTGAGTCTGACCTCCAGCACCTGCGGTCCTCACTTTCTCCTGACACTTTCGTGATCAAGAGCTTATGCTCGAAACATTGACTCTCCTGATCCCGACACAAAGGGGCAACAACAAGGACTTGTTGAGCCGGCATACATTTGGTGGTGACTTCCAATGATATGATGTGAAGGCGCTCAGAATCCCAAGGGCGTATTTGTGATCCATCCTGTCAGAATCCTTCTCCTGATGCAGGGAAGGAAATACAAGCGAGGGAGCAGTCCTTTGGCACTGCTCGACCAGGCTGAAGGTCAGTGCTATGTCCAACAGCGGATCATGTGGGATGGATCATTGTGGACCAGCCCAGCCACTTCACCAACACCAGCAGACATTTCCCAGGCTGAGATCTTCCGGGCTGCATTGAGGAAGGAGACTGGAAAGCTGCTAGGAGGCAGGGGAAAAGTTACCCTATTTGAGTATGGCAGGCTGCCCCACATCAATGAGGCATCTCCCCAGTTACCAGACCTATTCCCCCACCACCCAGATATCTCAGCATCCACTGTGGAATGCTCCTGTTAGCCCCCACCCAGCGCTGGAGACTTGCCCCATACAAAGGTAGGAGAGCACCATCTGCTCTGCCAGACTTAGTCAAGTGTCACGTAGCTCAGTGCCTTTTGGGATGACTTCCACTCAGACAAGTGAACCTTCTCTGAACTGCTTCTAATCAACTGCAAACCTTCCTCAGTAAGGAGACCAAAACTGCACTGAGTACCAAGATCCTGTCTCAGCAAGCACTGTACAGCTTTCATACTGCATCCACGAATTCCCTTACAATAAAGGCTAACATTCCATTTACCTCCCTCTTCTCTTGTTGTACCTGCATGATGTGTTTATGTGATTCACCTACAGGTTCCCCTATATCATAGAGTTCTGCAGTCTCAATCCATTTAAATGAAATTCCCTCCCTCATGGACACAACATGGACTGCAGCAGTTCAAGAAGGCAGCTCACCTTCTCAAGGGCAACTAGGGACGGGCAATAAATGCTGAACTAGCCAACGGGGCCCACGAATGAATTTTAAAAGTTAAGTGTTTTAAAAACACACTTTCCTGTGTGTAAGACTTTGTTTCATTTCCTTTTCTTTCTTTTGTGCAATAAATGTAATGTTCTATTAGTGAAGAGCACCTTCAGCCTTGTGTGATCAATCACCATGGTAACCAACTGCAAGCATTAAATGTGTGATCTCTGAAGCCAGGGTTCATTCTGGACTGGTTTAGTAGTGCTACCAGCTAAGATCACACCACATCCCATCAACGCTAGTCTTTTCCTTTTTATATTGTTTGTTACCATCCAGTTGGGAGGAGCAAATGGATTCCATTCTCTGTCCCACTCTGGCACTGGTCAACAACAAAGTGTAAAAGGGAAGGTGATGCCAGCTATATAGATATTCAACAGTAGAGAGTTCAGTATCAAAAACAATTCAGGAAGGCTCCTTAACAAATAAAGGAATAGGTTATTACAAATAATACCTACTCGAGCTTGGATGTGCAAACAACGAACGAAGATTGAAACTATGTAAATATATATTACTCCCTTTCTTGAAAATTAACACGCATACAAGGAACCTCCAAGCCTCGAAAAAATGTAAATCTGCTGTGTTAACTCGAAAGTATCTCTGCCAAGTAACTGTTACATTTTGAAAAAAAGAGCTAAGTTACGGATTATCTTAACTGTTGCTCTACAACCAAAATAATTTTGTCCAAAGACATTTGACTTCAAAATCTGAGAAAAAAAATTGTTGAATACACGCAGTGATCCAGCCTCCACAGCCTACTGGGGCAGCACGCTGGCTTAGTGGTTAGTGCTGCAGCCTCATTGCGTTAGGGACTCGGGTTCGATTCCAGCCTCGGGTGACAGTCTGTGTGGAGTTTGCACATTCTCCCCGTGTCTGCGTGGGTGTGCTCTGGTTTCCTCCCACAGTCCAAAGATGTGTGGGTTAGGTGAATTGGCCATGCTCAATTGCCCATAGTGTTAGGTGCATTAGTCAGAGGGAAATGGGTCTGGATGGGTTACTCTTCAGAGGGTTGGTGTGGACTTTTCGGGCCGAAGGGCCCATTTCCACACTGTAGGGAATCTAATATAAATATAAAACAAATTCAATAGGTTAACTCCCCTCTGAATGAGGAAATGTTTCCTTATCTCAGTCCTAATTGGTCTAACCTGGCTCCTGAAACTGTCCCCTCTGGTTCTGGACTTGCCAAGCAGGGACAGATCCAGCCTGTCCAGCTCTGTTAGCATTTTATGTTTCAATCAGACCTCCTTTCATTCTTCTAAACTCAAGTGAGTACAGGTCCCGTCAAACCAATCTGTCCTTGTCGAACCAATCTGTCCTGCAATCCCTGGTTTCAATCAAGTGAACCTCCACTGTCACTTCATCTGCGGCAAGTATATTAGATAGGGAGACCAAAACCACACACAATACCCTAGGTGTGGTCTCATTAAGGCTCAGTTTAACTGCAGTAAGACATCCCTACTTCTGAACTAAAACCTTCTTGCAATTAAAATATACCAGCCGCCTTCCTAATTATTTGCTGCATCTGCCTGTCTATTTTCATTAACTGGTGTACAAGGACATCCGGGTCCCTTTGTGCATCCACACTTCCTAACGTATCACTTCCTTTCTCCTTTTCACACTGAAAAAGGTAATTTCATGTTTAGCCATGTGTACTGCATCCATCATGTGTTTGCCCACTCACTCAACCTGTCTAAATCACCTTTGAAGCCTCCTCACAACTCACAATCTCATCTAGTTTTTATGTGTCATCAGCAAACTTGGAAATGTTGCTGTTGGTACTCTCATTCATTGAGTTCTAGAGTTATACAGCACAGAAACAGACCCTTTGAACTTGTGTGCACCAATCAGATATCCTAAATTGATGTAGTCTCATTTGCCAGCACCCGGCCCATATCCCTCCAAACCCTTCCTATTCATATATCCATCCAGATGCCTTTTAAATGTTGCAATTGTACCAGCCTCCACCACTTCCTCTGGCAGCTCATTCCATGCGCCTACCACCCTCTGCGTGATAAAGTTGCCCCTTATGTGTCATATAAATCTTTCCTCTCTCAGTTTAAACCTACCCCTTCTAGTTTTGGACTCTCCTACTCTGAGAAAAAGACCTTGATGTTCAATCCAATCCACGTCCCTTATGGTTTCATAAACCTCTATAAGGTAAAAACAATGACTGGGAACCAGATTCTAGAGTAGAGTGGTGCTGGAAAAGCACAGCAGTTCAGGCAGCATCCGAGGAGCAGGAAAATCCAACGTTTCGGGCAAAAGTGCTTTTCTTGCTCCTCGGATGCTGCCTGAACTGCTGTGCTTTTCCAGCACAACTCTACTCCTAAACCTCTATAAGGTCATCCCTCAGCCCCCGAGGCTCCAAGGAAAACAGCCCCAACCTATTCAGCCTCTCCCTATAGCTCAAACCCTCCAGTCCCAACAACATTCTTGTAAATCTTTTCTGAACTCTTTCAAGTTTCGCAACACCTTTTCTGTAGCAGCTCATTTACACATATCATGAATAGCTGGGGCTGAAGCACCAAACTTTGAGGTATCACATTAGTCACTGTCTGCTACTCTGAAAAGCAGTTGTTCCCACTCTCTGTTTCCACTCTTTGTCAAACAATCCTCCATCTATGCCGATACATTATCCTCTATCCCACATGCTTTATGTTACCCACGAATGTCTTATATGGGAGGTTATCAAAATCTTTCCGAAAATCCAAATACACCACATCCACTTGTTGTCCCTTATTGATTCGACTAATTAAATTCTCAAAAAAATTCCAGTAGACTTGTTAAGCATGATTTTCCTTTCATAAATCCATGCTGGCTTTGTCTAATCCTATTAATGCTTCCAAATATTCTGTTCTCATGTCTTTATAATAAACTCTAGCATTTTTCCCACAAATGATGTGAGACTTACTGGTTTGTAATTTTTTTATTTATCTGTAACTCCTGTTAAAACAGTGTCACCAGTCTGTAGGAGCTGTTTCTAGAAGATAGAATTTTGGAAGATAATCATTAACACATGCAATATCTTGGGCATATTTCATTTCATACTCTGCAATGTGGTTTACCAGGCCCTGGAGATTTTTCAGCTTTTCACCTCATCAATTTCTTGAGCAATATTTTTTACTAATATGCTAATTTTCTACAATTCTGCTCTCATGAGACTCTCGGTTCCTTAATAATTCTGGGAAACAATTTCTTTCATTTTTAGGGAAGACACAACCAAAATACGTGTTCAATTCATCTGTTGTTTCTTTGCTTCCCATTATAAATTCCCCATTTCCCATTGTAAAGGATCTGTGTTTGTCATAGAGTCACAACATTTCTAAAATACCTGCACTTGTAGCCAATGCCTCTATGTGCTGATAGCATCATAGAGATAGTCAGCACAGAAAATCTCCCTCATGCTGGTCAAAAACAAACACCTAACTATTCTACAACCATTTTCCAGCCTTTGCCCAATGTCTCGCATGCCCTGCCATTGCAAGTACATATCTAAATACTTTTTAAATGTCCTGACAGTTTCTAGATCTACCACCTTTACAGACAGTGAGTTCCGCATTCCTACCACCATCTTGGTGAAATGCTTTTACTTATATCTCCTCTCAACCTTCTGCCCATTACCTTAAATCTATGTCCCTGATCATTGATCCATCCATTAGGGGTAAAAGTATCTTCCTGTTTAGCCTAACTATGCTCCTCATAATTTTGTACATCTCAATCTCCTCTGCTCCAAGGAAAACAACCCCAAGTCTGTACAATCTTTCTTCATCCCTGAAACTCTCCAGCCCTAGCAACATCCTGGTAAATCTCCTCTGTACTTTCTCCAGTGCCATCATATTCCTTTTATAATGTGGATTCCAGAACTACACACAACACTCTTGCTGTTATCTAACCAACATTTTACACATTTCCAGCATAACCTCCCTGCTTTTAAACTCTATGCCTCAGCTAATAAAGGCACATGTCCCATATGACTTCTCAATAACTTTACCCACCTGTCCTGATACCTTACGGGACCAGGGTATATGCACAGCAAGATCCCTTCAATCTTCAGTGCTTCCCAGGACCCGACCATTCATGTCATCTTTTGCCTTGACATTACTAATCTTTTTTGATTCACATATTGAAGATTATACCATCAGTTTTTTTTATATTCCCTGCATATTTACTCTCATTTTCTATTTTATCCTTTCTGGTCGATATTTTAGTCCTCTTTTGCTGAGATCTAAACTGCTCCCAGTTCTCAGGCTTACTGCTTTTTCTTGCAATATTTATACCCCCTCTTTGCTTCTAATACTACCCCTAATATGTTTTGAAAGGTATGATTGAATCACCTTTCCTGTTTTATCTTTGCGCCAGATAGGAATGTTCTAATTCATGCATATGCTCCTTAAATATTAATGATTGCCTATCCAACGACAACACTTTTAGTAAGGTTCATCAATCCAGTCATTGACAACTCATGCCTCATACCCTGATAGCTCCCATTATTTAGATTAAGAGCAAAATATTTCCATATGTGAAAATAGTTAGTGCGGTTTAGGCAGTTTGACTGCATGACCATAAAAAAAAGAGCAGTCAATGGTTACATAATGTCCTATACTGCTCAACGTAACCATGTGGAAAAGCTTGGGGTACAGGAAGCTGGTGTTGAGAATGGTTAAGCCCTGAAAATTTTCCATTAGCAGAAGGTCTGGCAAAATAGAAGTTGCAGCACAAACCACAGAGGTTATGAAGGCCAGGATTAATAGGATATGAAACAATAAACTGCAGGCTAAAGGGGTAGCAATTGACACTTGATTGGCATGCAGTTTATTCTGGAGCAATGTTGCTCGGTATTTTGCTCTTAGCCCTACTCTCTACTGCTTTTCCCAAGTCATTTCCTATTGTGTGTCATATTTCACAGTATTATGCTCCTCTCCTCTCTTCCTTACCATTAGATTAGATTAGATTCCCTACAGTGTGGAAACAGGCCCTTCGGCCCAACAAATCTACACCGACCCTCCGAAGCGTAACCCACCCAAACCCCTTTTCCCTCTGACTAATGCACCGAACATTATGGGCAATTTAGCATGGCCAATTCGCCTAACCTGCACATCTTTGGACTGTGGGAGGAAACCGGAGGGCCCGGAGGAAACCCACGCAGACACAGGGAGGATGTGCGAAGCTCCGTACAGACAGTTACCTGAGGTTGGAATCGAACCTGAGACCCTGGTACTGTGAGGCAGTAGTGCTAACCACTGAGCCACCGAGCCACTCTTTACCGCTGTGAGCATTCTTCATGTTCACAGGGGTGAAGAGTGAAGAAGATAAATCCAAAACTAGCGTAGTGAATCTCAGATCCCCCACCACCTGCACTATCTCACCCCACCCGCACGATCTTGACGCCCCATTCGCACTATCTCACCCCTCCCTCCACACTATCTCACTGAGTTCCTCCTTCCCTTCACTCACTACTTTGTGCTGTGTGTTGTCTTGATCCAAGCTTGTTTCTTACAAATACGTGTATTTGTAGCCAGTGTTGTTTGCTTTGCAATTTTTTCTTTCCAAAGGTTGAACTAAATATGTCCAGCTAATGTTATCCTCATTGTTTTCTCAGCAAACGCATCTTCATAACAGCCCCATAGAAGCTTTCCCTTTCTGTTTTTCTATTTCTTGCTAGCTTTCTCTCAAAATCCAGTTTTTCACTGGTTTTCAATCATCCTTTGATGGTTTCTACAATGTGCTGACCTACCATTATAATTTGTAGCATTGAACATTTTCTTTGGGTTTAATACTACCCTTAACCTTCATAGTTAACAATGGATTGCGCATGTTTCCCATGGAATAATTCATTCTCCATGGAAGACTTTTTTTTAGAGTTTAGAAGTTTCTTTTAATATGTTTGCCACTGCTTCTTTTACCTTTTAACCTAGATTTCCAGTCTGTCTTCAAACCTTGTTAAATGTCTTTATTTAATAAGGCAAAAGTCAGGAGAATAATGCAATACTTCCCCACTTGCCTGATCGAGTGCAGCTCCAACAACACTCAAGAAGCTTGAACACCACATGGGACAAAGTAACAATTGACTGCACACTGTTGTTAACATTCACACTCATCCTGTGTCATAACATGACCGCGATGCAAACCAACTATAGGATGCAAAGCAGCACCAATGTACCTTCACCAGCACCACTCAACCTACATCCTCTGTCACATCATAGAACAAGAGCAGCAAATGTGTAGGACACCACGTTCCCAAGTTCCCCCAAACACAATGCTGCTTTGTTGTTTCAGTGTCACTGGGTCCAAGTCTTGGAGATCTCTTGCTAATGGCATGGGGGATGGTTAAAGATTGGAGTGGGAAAAGGCATTGGAAGCAAAGTTGTAGAAACCCTACAATGCAGAAGCAGGCTATTCAGCCCATCGGGTCCATACTGACCCTCCGAAGAGCATCCCACCCAGATCCACCTTATCCCTGTAACCCTGTATTTCCCATGGCTAAACCAACTATGGGTGCAACACGCTACAACTTGCCCGAAGATGGGAAAGGAATGTCATCCGAGAAAGTTCCACCCGCGAACAACTGTACTTATAAATAGAAAGCAGGAGACAACAGTTTCACTTCACTTGGAGGTCGCCACTGATGATGTTACCTAACCAGGTAATGAAATGTCTGGATATCAAACCAACAGCTCAGCGAGCAAACCTACACCCTAAACCTCAACCTGAGCTACAAACCTTCATAAACCTTGCACAAACCAACTACCCTCCACACTATGAGCAATGTAGCATTGCCGATCTACCTAACCTGAACATCTTTGGCCTGTGGGAAGGAACCAGAGCAAACCTAGCAGAACGTGCAAGTCAGTCACTTGAGGGTGGTCCCTAGTGCTGTTATCTGTTGTGCTAACCACGGACCCACCATGCCACCCTTGAATATCCTTCAGACAGAAGCAGATTGTTAAGCAAGGGGTGAAATGCTATTAGAGTCGGGAGAAATGTGGATTTGAAATTATAATCAGATCTTTTTGAAAGGTGGAGCAGGCTTGAAGGGCTGAATGGCCTCCTTCCTATTCCTGATTCATATGTTTGTCTTCTCAAAGGCACCTAGGTATGGACAAGAAATGTTTCGTTGCCAGTAATGTCCACATCGCAGGAATTAAGAGACAGACTGTCTTCCTGGTGAGTTAGGTTTGGATTTTGCATTGGTTCCTGGGCTAACTATACCTCAATTTGAAAACCTTTCCATGGCCCCACCTTTCTCCCTCTCTGTAGCCTCCCTCCATCTACAGTCCAGTAAGACCAAGTCACAGAGTCATGGTTCTCCTCTTCTGACTCTGGATTCTCTCCATCCCCAATTACTGTATACTGATTTCACAGTCAGTAACGTGTTGTGAAGAGCTGGCTTTCTAACATGTTAAAATATCACAGTCTGCTTCTCTGCCTAATTCCTCTGCCAGGAGCCTGTTGAAGGATGGAGGAGCACATGGTTTTAGAGGAGGCTTGGAATCAGTGCAAATGTGGCAGCAGCAAGAAAAGGAAAGTCCAATGCATCAACGTCTGTGTTTACCCAAGGAATATGCAACATATCTTCTTCCAGTGACATGGGGTCAAAAAAGGAGTATGTGAAAGTGTTATCTGCACCGCTATTTTAAACAGCATTTCAATTTCATGGCGCATGCTTTTGCAAGCTATTGAAGTCAAGAGGAGATGAGTTGTACTGCAATCATTAAAAGTCAGGCAAACACTGGAACGACTAGCGTCCACTGCTGCCTTCACATTTCTCACCAGGACAGAGTTTGTTGACAGAAGCCACGGTGGGTGGCCAATCACAACATTAAATGCAAAATGAATCTTGGTGGTGCCATGTGATGCCTATATTAGGTTAGATCTGGGATGAAGAGTGAGATGACCTTCAGTAACACCCATCAGTACAGTGAGGTGCATAGGGAGAGCTCAGAGGGGAACAGCACAGATCGAGGAACTCGGGACATTGGGGATGGTGGGTGTGGTTATGGGAGGTATTACCTGCATATCAGAGAGAGAGAGAGTACAGGCAGAGGAATGGCTATTGTGGAAACACCCTGCAAAAGTATAATCCTCTACTTGACTTCACCCAGGGTGTCGTTGACTGCATACACATGGACATCACAATGGTCCCTGAAACATTTCCAAAGGAGCTTCATTTAGTAAGGGTAGCACGTCACTGCCCATCTCCTTCTCCAAAAAGGATGTGAGTTTGGGGAATCAACATACCATTCCTGAAAGTTAAGGTGAAGTAGTTTGACTCACTCTTGTTGGACAGAGCCATTATCTGGCACTCAGTGAACCAGTTGTGTTCGTCCAAGATGAAGGTTGTCAGTGCCATCTAGAGGCTGAGCAGTGACTGGTCAGACTACGGTCAGGCAGAAACAATGAGGGTCATGGACAGGGGCTTACATCTCACTGGTCAACAATGGCTTTGAGCCCTGATTGTTCAGGTGAAAGATCAGTGCCTGACCCACTCTGTCTCAGGACCTTCTCGAATTCCATCACTTAAGCATTAAACCAGAAAAGAAACCAATGTTTTTCATGAAAGATAAACCTGTGGCTACATCTTGGGGGGAACTCCCTGTGAGAATAACATCAGATCATTCTCCTCCTTTTGACAATAACAGGCTGCTATTTTTCTGCCGATTATGATGAGTCATCAGCTCGTTGAGGTTTGAGAGCAGTTTGTGGAGTTAGATGAGAAACGCAAAGTGGTGACTGTTCCTCAAAGGGGTTCAGTTCTGCACGTGACATGCCTATTGCCCTCTCCCGCCACCCATTATGGCAATTGAGAACACGCACTTCTACAGACACCACAGCCATTCATGGCCACAGATAGGTAACTGCCTTTAATTCATGAGAGCTGGGTCTTGGGGACAGCCAGGTGTGTGTGTGTGTGTGTGTGTGTGTGTGTGTGTGTGTGTGTGTGTGTGTGTGTGTGTGTGTGTGTGTGTGTGTGTGTGTGTGTGTATAAAAGCAGGTCATGTCTGCCCTAGATTAGATTTCAGACAAACAGCAAGATGACCTTCTCCTACTCATAAAACCATACCATTTCTACTAAATTACTTGAGCTTTGAAAGATGAAGGAGAAATTAGAATTATTCTGCCTCCAGCCTATGATGCCTTTGACTGAAGTGTTTGCTGGACCACTGGTAACTGATTCTTACTCTTGTCCCTAGAACAGGAGTCACAATGTCAGAAGTTTCAGGTCTCATAGGATTCAGTCCAAAATCCTAGTTGACCCCCCAGTACAGTTCTGAGGGAGTGCTGAATTGCCAAAGGTCTTTTGTTTGAGTTATTAACAAGGGTCGAAAATGTGTTGCTGGAAAAGCGCAGCAGGTCAGGCAGCATCCAAGGAGCAGGAGAATCAACATTTCGGGCATGAGCCCTTCTTCAGGAATGATTCCTGAAGAAGGGCTCATGCCCGAAATGTCGATTCTCCTGCTCCTTGGATGCTGCCTGACCTGCTGCGCTTTTCCAGCAACACATTTTCAGCTCTGATCTCCAGCATCTGCAGTCCTCACTGTCTCCTTATTAACAAGGATCCCCAACTGATGTAAAAGATCCCCTGATTTTACTTCAAAGAGATCCCAAAGAAGGTCCAATTGTTTGACCAATATTTAACCACCGATTGAAATCACAGAAAGAGTTCATCTGGGTGTTAGTGCATCCCTCTTTGTGAAGGTTGCTGGATGCAGATTAGCCACTGCATTTTTGATCTGTCAATGGTATCTAAGGTTAGAGTAGAGAAATAAGTGAAAAGACAGAATTTAAGGCTCTTTATCTGAATGAGAAGTATCTATTACAAAATAAATGAATTGGGAGCAAAAATATAAATAATAGAAATGGTTACAAGTGAGCAGGGCTCAGACCTGAACATTCAAGGGCATTTAACATATCTGAATGACCAAATGAGAGGAAAGGAGGTATTAATCAAGGATTGCTCAGTGCAGTAGCAACAAATGATCTTGGTTCACAAGATCAGAATCGAGAAATAATTTGGGTTAAGACAAGAAATGATAAAGAGGTCACTGTTGGTAGCCATGTATAAGCCTTCTAACAATTGCTACACTGTAGGACAGAGTATAAATCGATACATATTGGGGATTTGTGAGAAAGGTACAGCAAAAATCATAGACAATTTTAATTCATACAAACTGGATGAATCAAATTGGCAGCAATAAACTGCAAGATGATTTCATAGAGTATATTCAAGGACTATTTCTTAGAAAAATACATTCTGGAACCAATGAGGGAACCGGTTATTTCAGACCTATTAATGTGAAATGAGACAATGTTAGTTAATGACTAATAATAGATGTCTAGGAAAGACTGACAATAATGTGTTAGAATATCACATTCAGTTTTGAGGGTGAGTAAACTGTGCCTGAAACTAGTGCCCCAAATTTATAAACAGTTATCAGAGTCTAATAAAAGAGATGATAATGTGCAACGGGAAATTAGGTTAACCGTCAGGGCATTAGAAAAACATTGAAGAAGATAGTTCATAACTCACAACAAAAGCATGTTCCATTGAGAAAAGAAGGCTCTATGAGATAGATGCACAATCCATAGTTAACAAATGAAGCTATGAACAGTATCAAATTGAAAGAAATGGCATCCAATGCTATGAAGATTGGTGGCAGGCTAGAAGATTGGTTAAACTTTAGAAACCAGAAAAGCTTGACTGAAATAAAAGAGGGAGAAATTAGATTATGAGAGAAAACTTGAAAGAAAGAATGAAGGAGACTGCTGGGCTTCTACAAGTGGGGAATTAATAATTGGAAATGAGGAAATGGCTGGAGCAATTACTTTGTAACATCTTAGCAGAAAACACGAAGTGTTTCTCCAAGGAAAGATTGAGAAGAGGCAGAAGGGACTGACAACGATCATAACACAAGAGAAACAATGCAGGGAAAACTAAAGGTTGAGAAGTCCCCTGCACAAGTTGGCTTGTATATAGGGGTCTTAGGTGAAATGGCTCATTTCCAAAAGTCTGGAAGGTTCCAGCATATTAAAAACTACAGATTTAACACTACGATTCAAGAAAAGAGGATAACAGAAAGCTGGAAACTGTATTCTAGCTAGCACAACACCTATCTGTGGGAAAAGGCTAGAATTCATCTTTTAGAAGGTAGGAGTGGAACATTTCAATAATAATGATACATTAAGGCAGAATGAAATGATTTTGTGGAAAGGAAATTGATGAATTTATTAGAGGTCCTTGTAGCTGCAATAAAAGGGGTGGATAAAGGGGTACCAATATATACAATATATTTGGATTCTGAAAAAGTATTCAATAAGGTGCCATGTTTAAGGTGCTGGAGGTGACATATTAGCATTGAGAGAAGTCTGGCTAAGTGACAGGAAACTGAGAACTGGAATAAATTGATCACTTTCAGGATGGCAAGCCATCACTAGTGGATGCCATAGGGATCAGTGCTGGGGCCACTATTTACACTCAATTATTTACAATATTTATGGAAAGGGAAATCATGTCTGACCAACTTGTAGGAGTTTTGAACATGTCTCAACCAGAGTGGAGAAAGGGGAACCAGCGGATGTGTTGCATTTGGTCTTCCAGAAGGCATTCAACAAGTCATAAGAGCCCGTGGGAGATAGTGTATTGGCGTGGATATAGAATTGATTAATGGGTATGAACCAGCTAGTAGGGATTAGGGTTTTGTTTGGGTTGGTGACCCATGACCAGTGAGGTTTCACTGGGATCAATGTTGGGACCGCAACTGTTTACAATATATAATAATGACTTGGAGCAAGGAAGTGAATCTACTGTAGCTAAATTTGCAGACTGCCCAATAATAGGTAGGAAGGAACATTGCGAGAGGGATACATACAGTCTGCAGACAGATCTTAATAGGTTAAATGAGTGAGCAAAAAAATAGCAGATGGAATACAATGTGGAAAATGTGACGTTGTTAATTTGGAAAGGGGAACAAAAGGACACAGTATTATTTAAATGGAAAAAACTGCAGAAAGCTGAAACATTAAGGAATTTGGAGATAATTGTGTAGGGAATACAGAATGCTAACACATGGGTGCAGCAGGTAATCAGGAAGGCTAATGGAATATTGGTCCTTATTTCAAGGGGGTTGGAGTATAAGAGTAGAGAAGCCTTACTGCACCTGTACAAGGTGCTAGTAAGACCACATCTGGAGCACTGTGAGCAATTTTAGACGCCTTATTTAAGGAAAGATATTTCATTGGAGATAGTTCATAGTCAGTTCATTACGATGATCTTTGGTGTCAAGGGATTGCCTTATGGGCAAAGATTAATCAGCTTGGGGCTGTACTCAGTGGAGAATGAGAGGTGATGTCATTGAAACATAGAGGATTCTTAAGGGATTTGATAGAGTAAAGGCTGAGAAGAATCTAGAGAATCTAGGATCAGAAGGCAGAATCTCAGAATAAAGGGATTCCAATTTAAGACTGAGATAAGAAGGAATTCTTTTTTTAAGAGTCTTGAGAGCACTTAGAACTAGGTAAAAACAATGACTGCAGATGCTGGAAACCAGATTCTGGATTAGTGGTGCTGGAAGAGCACAGCAGTTCAGGCAGCATCCAAGTAGCTTCGAAATCGATGTTTCGGGCAAAAGCCCTTCATCAGGAATAAAGCTTTATTCCTAATGAAGAGCTTTTGCCCGAAATGTCGATTTCGAAGCTACTTGGATGCTGCCTGAACTGCTGTGCTCTTCCAGCACCACTAATCCAGCATTTAGAACTGCCTACCACAGAGTCCTTGTGTACATTTAAGGCTTAATAAGTTGGAGAATCAAGGATTATGGGGAACAGACAGGAAAATGGATATGAGAAATGACAGATCAGCCATGCTCCTATCAAATGGTGGAGCAGGCTTAAGAGTCTACACCAATTCATAATTCTTATGGTCTTATGTACTGTTCCCCCATTGAAGCTCCGGGCCATGGACAAAGTACTTCCTACTGTGAAGATACTATGGTTTTAAGAGGTGCATTGCATCAATTCTTTCTTAAAGAGGGGTTTGAATCATAGGCATGGAGCTGTCAATTTGAAGCCAATGAAGTAAACAGCTTGTGACGCCTTGCTGGCATTTTTTAAAAGTTGGAACCATTGCAGCAGCATGGGTGACACTATGGCTCAGTGGTTAGCACTGCCGCCTCACAGTACCAGGGACCTGGGTTCGATTCCAGCCTTGGGTGACTGTCTGTGTGGAGTTTGCACATTCTCCCTGTATCTACATGGGCTTCCTCTGGCTCCGTCCCGCAATCCAAAGATGTGCAATTTAGGTGAATTGGCCATGCTAAATTGCCCATAGTCTTCAGGGATGTGGAGGTTGGTTGCATTAGTTAGAGTAATGGGTTTGGGTGGGATACTCTTCAGAGGGTTGGTGTGGACATGTTGGGCCTAAGGGCTTGATTCCACACTGTAGAGATTCTATGACCAAGAATTAGTGGAGTCAGGCTCCCACACAACCGTGGTTTTAGTGCAATTTTTGGCAGTTGTCGGGATTTTTAAATTCTGGATTAGTGGTGCTGGAAGAGCACAGCAGTTCAGGCAGCATCCAAGGAGCTTCGAAATCGACGTTTTGGGCAAAAGCCCTTCATCAGGAGTCCGAAACGTCGATTTCGCTGCTCCTTGGATGCTGCCTGAACTGCTGTGCTCTTCTAGCACCGCTAATCCAGAATCTGGTTTCCAGCATCTGCAGTCACTGTTTTTACCTCGGGGATTTTTAAATTGTCTGTGGAAACTGTGGCTCTCTCTCTACTAGACCTTTCTCTCTGTTACAGCTAAAATCTTAGAACATGGAACATAGAACATAGAACAGTACAGCACAGCACAGGCCTTTGATGTTGTGCCGATCTTTTATCCTATTCTAAGATCAAACTAACCACATACTCTTTATTTTGCCACCATCCATGCCCCTATCCACGAATCGCTTAAATGTCCCTAATGTATCTGACTCGACTACCACCGCTGGCAGTGCATTCCACACACCCACTACTCTCTGTGTAAAGAACTGACCTCTGACATCTCCCCTAAACTTTTCTCTAATCACATTAAAATTATGCCCCCTCATGATAGCCATTTCCACCCTGGGAAAAAGTCTCTGGCTATCCACTCTATCTATGCCTCTTATCATCTTGTACACCTCTATCAAGTCACCTCTCATCCTTCTCTGCTCCAATGAGAAAAGCCCTAGATCCCTCAACCTTTCCTCATAAGACATGCCCTCCAGTCCAGACAGTCCATCTCCTCTGCACTTTCTCTAAAGCCTCCACATCCTATAATGAGGCAACCAGAACAGAACCCAATATTCCAAGTGTGGTCTAACCAGGGCTCTATAGAGCTGCAGCATAACCTTGCAGCTCTTAAACTCAATCTCCCTGCTAATGAAAGCCAATACACCATATGCCTTCTTAACAACCCTATCAACCTGGGTGGCAACTTTGAAGGATGTATGGATTTGGACCCCAAGATCCCTCTGTTACTCCACACTGCCCAGAATCCTGCCTTTAACCCTGTAATCTGCATTCAAATTCAACCTTCCAAAGTGAATCACTTCACACTTTTCCAGGTTGAACTCGATCTGCCACTTCTCAGCCCAGCTCTGCATCCTGTCAATGTCCAGTTGCAATCTACAACAGCCGTCCACACTATCCACAACTCCACCGACCTTCGTGTCATTGACAAACTTACTAAACTACCTTTCCACTTCCTCATCCAAGTCATTTATAAAAATCACAAAGTGCAGAGTCCCAGAACAGATTCCTGCAGAACACCACTGGTCACTGAGCTTCAGGCTGAATACTTTCCATCTACCGCCATCCTCTGTCTTCTATGGGCCAACCAATTCTACATCCAGACAGCCAAATTTCCTTGTATCCCGTGCCTCCTTACTTTTTGAATGAGCCTACCATGGGGACCTTTATCAAACACCTTGCTAAAGTCCATATACACCACACTCACTGCTGTACCTTCATCGATGAGTTTTGCGATTTCCTCAAAGAATTCAATAAGGTTTGTGAGGCATGGCCTGCCCCTCGTAAAGCCATGCTATCCATCTCTAATCAGTCTATGGTTTTCCGAATAATCATAAAACCTGTCTCTCAGAAGCATCTCCAATAACTTGCCCACAACCAACACAAGACTGACTGGTCTGTAATTCCCACAGTTATCCCCATTCCCTTTCTTGAACAAAGGGATAACATTTGCCACCCTCCAATCATCTGTACTACTCTAGTGAACAGTGAGGACACAAAGATCATTGCTAAAGGCACAGCAATCTCTTCCCTCCCTTCCCGTAGTAACCTTGGATATCACAGAATCCCGACAGTGAGGAAACAGGCCATTTGGCCCAATAAGTCCACACTGACCTAATGCACCTAAACTACACATCCCTGAACACTAAGGGCAATTTAGCTTGGCCAATTCACCTAAGGGGCACATCTTTTTTTGGATTGTGGGAGGAAACTAAAGCATGCTGAGGAAACCCATGCAGTCATGGGGAAAATGTACAAATTCCACACAGAAAGTCAACCGAGGCTGGAATCAAACCCGGACCCCTGGCGCTGTGAGGCAGCAGTGCCAATCACTGAGCCACTGTGCCACCCTGGCCCAGCGTACTTATTTATCCTCATGCTTTTCAAAATTTCCGGCACATCCTCCTTCTTAACATCAACCTATTTGAGTGATTCAGCCTGTATCACTTAGTCCTCATAAACGACATTTGCCCTCTCACTAGTGAAAACTGAAGCAAAGTATTAATTAAGGACCTCTTCCTCCAATTGTCCTTCTGCTACCTGAATCGCGTGTGAGACGACCTGATTATGCCTTTGTCAAAGGAGTGTTCATGGGATGTTACTATGTTGGAACAGTTGCTGTTTCATAGTTAAACAATCTACTTTTCTATTAAGTTTTCCAACAGAGTTAAAGGCAATGCCAATTCTTCTTTCTTTTGTTTGCATTTTAACTGGGGGTAAGAATAAAATGTAGTTTCCTCAAAGCTGACTAGAGTGACCAATTGAATTACATCTACAACACTTGCCTTTAAATAAGTTAAAAGTTACGGTCTAGGTTACCTTGATATATTTGTAGGAGGTTTGGTCTGGTCCAGAGTTAAAAAGCTCTCTTGGACACATTTTAAGAATTTTGGCCCCTCTAAGCCTTTCACAGTTTGCCTATCCCAGTTAAAGTGAAAATCCCCACTATCATTACCCTATTATTTTTACACTTCTCTGAAATGTGCCTACATCATTGTCCTTCTGTCGCTCCCTGACTGTTTGGTAATCTATAATACAGTTCCAAGAATATGATTGCCCCATTTTGTTTTTACATTCTACCTACATGGTATCAATTAAAGAGCTTTCTAAGGTATCATGCATCCTTACTGAAGTAAATGATACTTGATCAATATCATGACAGTAACTCACCTTTTCTAACCTTCCTTGTCTCGCCCGAGGGTCAGTACCCCTGGAATATTGAGCTGCCTGTCCTGCCCCAAACTCAAACATGTTTCTGCATGAAGTGAGAGTTCAACCATCCTCCTCCCTGCAATGATTAGATGACGCACAATTTTATTTGTTCGTTGGTTTATTCAAAGGAGAATCCCACATATTTAAAGATGGCGAACACCCTCTGCTGATTTTTGACCTTATCATTGATAGCGAGGTAGTTGGCTCTTTGATCCATTCTCTGGTTCCTCCTCATGGCAGATGGATATACGCCTCCCAGTCGAGACTCATACCCCTGTTAACGCCAATGGCTAGGACCTCCCACACTACTGCTGCCCAGTTAGGAGCAGCCTGTTGCAATTCCTGCAGAGAGATTAGTTTGGGGAGCTACCACCTTTCCATCCATTCTCCATGCTCCATTGAAGTCTTTGTGTGCTCCCCACCTTTCCCAATCTAATCAGAAGCTTGGCACAATCCGGGACAAAGCAGCTTACTTAATTGTCACCTCATCCTCAAACATCCACTCCTTCCACCATCAATGCTCAGTAGCAGCAGTGTGTACCATCTACAACATGCACTACAAAAGTTCACCAAAAATCCTTAGACAGCACCTTCCAAACCCATCACCACTTCCATCTGGAAGGAAAAGGGCAACAGATCCATGGCAACACCACCACCTGCAAGTTCCCCTCCAAGCCACTCACCATCCTGACTTGGAAATATATCAATGTCACTGAGTCAATATCCTGGCGCTCCCTCCCTAAGGATATTGGGGGCCAACCTACAGCATGTGGACTGCAGCAGTTTAAGAATGTAACTCACTATCACCTCCTGCAATAAAGGAGGAGATCAGTTATGCCCATGTCCCAAGGGTGAGTTAAAAAAAAACTCTCCCTTGGCTGCTTCCTTACATATCCCTAATGTTAACCTCAGGAATACCCTCCCGCATGAGTAAATCTTTCACTGCCGCTACAAACTCCTCTCCTTCATGATCGGTCATATCCCTCGTAGCCTTATCCGCCAAGCTTTTATCTAACTGTTCTGGTATGTCTATTTTCCTCAGCACTTTGATTTTAATCACTGCCAGCTCCTGAGGTATTTCTACGGCCTCCAATAACTCTGACTAATATTTCATATTGAATCGCATGGTGACAAGATGTTACATATCCCCTCTGGCTCCATGGTCTCAATATAACCATGGATCAGTCTGAATTCGAACCAGCTGTCAATGGAAATATTCACTCTCTTGCCTCCTGTTCAGTTAACAGCCTAGATTAATTGTTAAATATCACACAACACCAGGTTATAGTTATTTGATTCATTGTGTAAGTTCTGCTACTTGGGCTGAATTTTCCTCAGACAGACATTCCTAGGCTACTATTCTTTCTCCATCTTCTACTGCTGCCCAATCAGTTCAAGAGGTTTACAGCCATAGATTCATAGAGATGTACAGCACGGAAACAGACCCTTCGGTCCAACCCGTCCATGCCGATCAGATATCCTAACCCAATCTAGTCCCACCTGCCAGCACCCGGCCCATATCCCTCGAAACCCTTCCTATTCATATACCCATCCAAATGCCTTTTAAATGTTGCAATTGTACTAACCTCCACCACTTCCTCTGGCAGCTTATTCCATATATGTACCACCCTCTGCGGGAAAAAGTTGCCCCTTTGGTCTCTTTTATATCTTTCTCCTCTCACCCTAAACCTGTGCACTCTAGTTCTGGACTCCCCCACCCCAGGGAAAAGACTTTATCTATTTACTTTATCCATGCCCCCCATGATTGTATAAACCTCTATAAGGTCACCCCTCAGCCTCCCGCTCTCCAGGGAAAACAGCCCTTTTCTCCAGGTTGATCTACATGTAAGGTCAGATCCTCCTAAACTAAGGATTCCTCCCTAACTGTGTCATTTCAATATCGTAAACTATATGAGAGGAGTTGTTGCCAATAACCTCTCCCTAAAACGTCAACTTGCCTGCTCCTCCGATGCTGCCTGACCTGTTGTGCCTTTCCAGCTCCACATTTTATCAACTCTGACTTCTAGCATCTGCTGTTCTTACTATCTCCAAGTCTCTGACTATTCAGCCTTTTCTCAGAAGAGCCTCTCCCTTTGAGCTACATTGACTTGTTGGGACTTGTCACACGCTAAGTGCCTGTGAGAAGACAGAAGTCGATTTAGTCTTACCTCCTGGGCATAGTCCTATCACGAAAGAGTGACTCAAGTAATCTCCCATTCATGGTTTAATTACAAATGGTGAAGCTGATGTGTGGTTCTGTTCCAGTATTCTTACAAACTCTATTACCTCTCATAGAGTGTAATAGCCCATAATCCATTATCCATAATCTCTGAATAATATCAACTTAGATTTACCATCCGATTAAACCTGTTGGACTATAACCTGGTGTTGTGTGATTTTTAACTTTGTACACCCCAGTCCAACACCGGCATCTCCAAATCACATAGCCACATGGTACTGGCAAAAAGGAAACTCGGGGAATAATGTGCAAGTTATTGCTGAGTTAGTGTGGCTTGATAGCACAATCTACAGCATCACTCATCACTTTGCTGGTGGGAGTGGACTGCCAGGGTTGATTTCATTCTGTTTTCTGAGAGGAGTTTTCCACAGTGCTCAGTAGGTGCTCTGTTTCAGCTGTCATAGAAATGTTTAGATAGAAATGCAGCTGGTTCAGGGACACAACTCTTGGGGATTCTGGTCTTCACTGTATTCAGTTCCTTCAGCTATTCCCCAAGGAGGCTAAGATGGATCATCCTTTCAGTATTTCAGGCTAAAGATGGCTGTAAATGTTTCAACCTTGGTTTTTTTGCCCTGAAGTGTTGGGTCACTGACTCGTGGAGGATGAGGATATTTATGGAGTGTCTCTGTCGACTTAGTTCATAGTTCATAGAATGTGGAAGAAGGCCATTCAGCCCACACCGACCCTCTGAACAGTATCCCAGCCAGATATCCCCTCCCCACCCCCACCCACCCCCCCCCCCCCCACCCCCCTTTCCCTGTAATCCTACATTTACTGTGACTAATCCACCCAGCCTGCACATCCATAGACACAATGGGCAATTTAGCATGGCCAAATCACCTAACCTTAGGGAGGAACCTGGAGCACCAAGAGGAAACCCACCCAGACATGGGGAGAATGTGAAAACCCCACACAGACAGCTGTCTGTTGAGCTACCTTAGTGCCCCTAACTGTTGTTTAACTGTACACTGCACATGACAGGACTACAGAAGCTTAAGCTGATCCGTTGGGTTTTTTTATCACGGCAGGCAACTCGGTGTTGGGGGCTTCCCCAGCTTGGCGCTCCATTTTACAATATGCCTGGTGCTATGTTCCTTGTTGAACCAGGCATCATCCTGTCACTGGAGGGCAGAAGTGGAATGAGAGATGCCAAGCCATGAAGGTGTGGATTGGAATGGAATATAATTTTCTTGCTAATAATGATTCTCAGACCTCATGAAAGTCAAGTTTAAAGTTACCGGACTAATCTAAACGTGCCCTATTTAGCACGGTGTAGTGTTCCACAACGTGGTGGGCATTGTTCTCATTGTGAAGATGGTGTTATGTCTCCCATAGAACTGTGCACTGATGTATCCACTCAATATAATGATGGACAGAGCACTTACAGCAAATAGACTGACTATGGCATATATGCCCTTCAAGATTGAGCTGCTATTGAGCTACTCTGGTGATGGATGTTGAAGTCCCTGTCTCAGAATACATTCTGTGCCCCTACCACCCTCAGTACTTCCTCTGAATGATTTATTCATCAGGAATAGGAACGAGCAGAAGGTTACCTTGCCATGAAACTTCGTGGGGTATGGAATTAACATTGAGGATTCAGAGAGTTACTCCAACCCAAAGGTATATGACTGTGTCACCAAATTTGATGGGTCTGAGATGCTGATAGGACAGGGAATGCCCACAGATGGTGATGTTGGTGTCTGGGACACCTTCTGTAAGATATGATTCTGTGAGAATGACTATGTCGAGCTGTTGCCTGGATAATCAGTGATGGATAGATCTCCCAATTTTGATACAAGTCCCTGGAGCAAGGTTCTTAGCAAGGTGTTGGCTGTTCCAGTTTTATTCTTCTTAGCATTTTGTAGCAGTTTGATTTGGTTTTCTGGGCCATTTCAGAGGGCACTTGAGATTCAATGCTGGATCTGGAGTAATGCGTTTGTGAGAATTGCAGTGATTTACCAGAATGGTTCCAGGGTAGAGGGCTTTTAGCTACAGGGTTAGGTTACAGAAACCTATGGCTGTTATCTTTCGAGAAAGGAGGTTTGAAGGTGGATCTGGGAGAGATACACAAAGCTATGACTGGTTTAAACAAAATGTGAAGAGGCTGGTGTTGGACTGGAGTGGGCAAAGTCGGAAGTTACACTACACCAGGTGGTGGTCCAACAGCTTTTATTTAAAATTACAAGCTTTTGGAGCACTGCACTTCACCTGACAAAGGTGTTTTGGTAGTACAAAGTAGTGACCTCAAACTTATTGCCTCCGTGAGTGGAAGCAGAGATAATTGATGGTTTTATAAGAAAACTAGACAAGCACTTGAAGGAAATAAATTTGCAAGGGCCTGAGGGAATGGATGAAAGAATGGGAACTGACTGAATTACTTTACAGAATCAGAGTTATTTTCGTAAGATGTAGTATTGAACTGAAAGACCAAACAATCTCCTTTTGTACCATAAGTGCTAGATTTGACTAATTATTTGAATTCAAATTTCCCAGCAGGCATGATGGGGTTTGAACCTAGAGGTAATTAATTCAGTCTATTCACCAGCAACAATCACTGTGCTGTTACACCCACAGATTCAGTCTAAAGATATAGTATTTGATTTGATTTGATTTATTATTGTCACGTGTACCTAGATACAGTGAAAGGTTTTGTTTTGCCTGCAGTACAGGCAGATCATAACATACAAGGGCACACAGATCATTGTGTGATCAAACAGAGCAAGGCATACAGAGTTATGGCTGCACATAAGGTGTACAAAAAGCAAGATCAACATTAGATTTGAAATTTGAGAGGTCCATTCAGCAGTCTGATAACAGTGGGGAAGAAGCTGTTCTTGAACTTGTTGGTACATGTGTTTAAGCTTTTGTATCTTTTGCCTGACGGAAGAGGTTAGAAGAGATTATAACCAGGGTGGGAGGAGTCTTTGATGATGTTGGCTGCCTTTCTATGGCATTGAGAAGTGTAAATGGAGTCGGTGGATGAGAGATTGGCTTGCATGATAGTCTGGGTTGTGTTCATGACTGTCTGTAGTTTCTTACGGGTGTCCTGGCAGAGCAGGTGGCAAACCAAGCCGTGATGGATCCAGCTAGAAGACTTTCTATGGTTCATCGATAAAAGTTGATGCGGTTCCTTATGGACATGCCAAACTTCCTAAGCCTCCTGAGGAAGGATGGAATGTTGCTGTGCCTTCTTGACTGTCGCATCCACATGGGAAATCCAGCACAGATTGTTGGTTACCTTCACTCCCAGGAACTTGATGCTCTTGACTCTGGCTGCCCTAGCTCCATTGATGTAGATAGGGATGTGTCCTCCTCCGTGCTTCCTGAAGTCAATGATCAGCTCTTTAGTTTTGTTGACATTGAGGAAGAGATTGTTATCTTTGCACCACACCACCAAGCATTCCATCTCCTTCCTATATTCTGTCTCATCATTGTTTGATATCTGGCCTACCATGGCGGTGTCATCAACGAACCTGTTTCCTGTATGGAAACCTGTATGGAACCTGTATGGAAACGGGCCTGTTTCCATACTGTAAGTAATCTAATCTAATCTATCAGATGGAGTTCAGAAGACATTTGGCGATATAGACCTGAGTGCACAGGGTGGGGCTGAGTATGTATCCTTGCAGGGTGTCAGTGTTGAGGATTATCGTGGAGGAGGTGCAGTTGTCTATCTCCACTGATTGTGGTCTGTAGGTCGGGAAGTTGAGGATCCAATTGCAGAGGGTGGACCTAGGTCTCAGAGTGTGGAGATTAGTTTGAATGGGATTATCGTGTTGAAAGTGTAGCTGTAGTGGATAAGTAGAATCCTGACTATCCAGATGTTCCAGGGATGAGTTAAGGCTAGAGAAATGGCATTTGATTTGGATTTATTTTGCCGGTACGCAAACTGCAAAGGATCAAGGCTAGAGTTGCTGTGAGCCATGACTAACTTCTTGAAGCACTTCATAATCACGAAGATCAGAACCACTGGGTGGTAGCTGTTGAGGCATGTTGCATTTGTTTTCTTTGGCATCGGGATGATGGTGGTCTTCTTGAAGCAGGTGAGGACGTCGAATTGTAGTAATGAGAGGTTAAAGACGTCAGCAAATGCCACCACCAGCTGGTCTGCACAGGTTCTGAGTGCACAGCTGGAAATTCCATCTGGACCAGTCACTTTCCATGGGTTCACTCTTAAGAAGGCCGACCTGGTGTCTGCAGCGGTGACTGAGGGAACAGGTATATCTGCGGCTGTTTGGGCTGGTGACACCGTTTCACTGGCACTCTGCTTGAGCTGAGTATAAAAAACATTGACCATATTAGGAAGGCATATGTTTTTGTCCACTATTCTGTTCTGTTTCATTTCGTATCCCATTGTATTCCTGTATGGAAGAAGCATAATACCTAATGCAATGTATTTGTCCTGGGAGTGTTTGATGAAGAAAGTGTAGAAGCGGCTTTACACTGTATCAATCCCATGCTGTACCTAGGCTGGGAGTGTTTGATGGGGATAGTGTTGTGGGAGCTTTAGACTCTGTATCTAATCCCATGCTGTACCTCTCCTAGGGGTATTTGATGGGGGACACCATTGAAGGAGCTTTACTCTGAATCTAACCTCGTGCTGTATCTGCCCCCAGGGTGTTTGATGGGGACAGGGTAGAGGAAGCTTTATTCTATACCTATCCCTGTGTTGTATTTGTCCTGGGATTTTTTATAAAGACACTGCCAAGGGAGTTTACTTTCATTTTACTTTCACATCAAAATTAGAGAGCCAACTTTACTTTCAGTTTAAAAGGGTAGAGGGAATTTTACTCTGCATCTAACCTTGTTCTGTCCCTGTCCCAGACATGTTTGATACGGACTGCATTAAGGGAATGTTACTTTCAGTTGAAAAGAGTTGGGAGAGCTTTTCTGCCAGTTTGAAGGATAGAGAAAGGTTGATTGTGTACCTAACCCTGTGCTGTACCTGACCTGAGAGTGTTTGTTGGGGACAGTATAGAGGAACCTTAACTCTGTATCTAACCCCATGCTGGCCTGCCCTGGGAAGTTTGATGGGACAATGTAAGGGGGGTTTTACTCTGCATATTTGAATTGCATCAATTTAGTGTGTGCTGCTGAAATTGGTGAGGTTTCTGTAGTATGCCCTGACTTTCCCCCCCCCCCCTCCCCCAACCCCAACCCTAACACTCTCCTTCCCCTTCTCACTTCCTTTTGCACTTTGAAGATCTTGATGACATTTGAGATTCTTGGCAGGTGCAGTTCCAACCAAATTAATCTTGATATTTGTTCTGCCGTGTGGGTGGTTTTATACTGTGGCTGACATCGTCAGTTGCAGGAAACGTATTTATCGATCACTTCATCGTGTCAAGTTGTGCTGAATTGCAAGTCTCTCCTGTGTGACTGCGCTGCACTCAGCCTTGTAAAATGTTGCATTTTATTCTGAGTGACAGCCCCTTTGTATCAGGTTCCTGCTGTCTTCTTCAAGTGGGGGACTTGCATCTCTTGCACCTTCTTTTCCTCATCCACAAATGATGAGGAAAACGGCCAGGTCAGGTGCCAATGCAGCACTGACAGCTAATGTGTTGGTTCAGGGGTGTACACAAGTATACAACAAGGAACATGGGTAGGCCACACAGCCCTCCAAAGCCTGCTCTGTCCATCCACGGGATTACAGCTGATCTGATTTTAATCTCAACTCTATCTTA
This sequence comes from Chiloscyllium punctatum, assembly GCF_047496795.1. Taxonomy (NCBI): domain Eukaryota; kingdom Metazoa; phylum Chordata; class Chondrichthyes; order Orectolobiformes; family Hemiscylliidae; genus Chiloscyllium; species Chiloscyllium punctatum. The sequence goes on from NC_092748.1 coordinate 22,074,757, forward strand.
ATCTTGCATATCCCTGATAATCTTTCATCTCCTTGGCAATCAAGAATCAATCGCCCTCTGCCTTTAAAGATCCTGTAACCATTGTCTTTTGAAGAAGGGAACTGAGAGAGAAAAATAATGCTTCTATACCTTTGTGTTAAATGAGCGATCCTTTATTTTTAAATAATGACCCCCAGGTCTCGACTTTCCCACAAGAGGAAACATCCTTTCAGCATTGACTCAGTCAAGTCCCCTTCAAAATTTATATGCTTCAACTGAGTCACCTCTTACTCTTCTAAACTTCAGACAGACAGCACTAGCCTGTCTAGCCTTTCTTCATAAGGTAATCCACTCATTCCAGGTATTAAATCAGTAAACCTTCCCTGAACTGCTTCCAACACATTCACATCCTCCTCAAAGTAGTAACTTCAAGTCAACTTCAAGACACTATTAAATTTCTCTCTGGCACAGCTCTTCATCCATTGACCTGACTCAGCAGCCAGTCATCAAGGCAATGAGAGTTCGAATCCACATTAATGCAGCATAAAGAAAAATTGGAAGTAAAATAGTGGTATCAGTAAAAATCTGCACAAGGCTGTTGGACAATCTTTAAAACCCTAACACTAATGCCCTTTATGTCCTACTATCCCGACCTATTTATGAGCCGTGTTCACACCAGCATGGTTGACAGTAATAAGTGGAATCTGAAGTGGCTGAGCAAGGCATTCAGTTGTACAAAACATCACGAGGTTATTCAAGGAGGTAGCCCACAACCAACCTCTAAGGGTAATGAAAGATTGGAAATAAATGCTGATCTCGGAATCAAAACCTAATTTTTTTTTATCGCCCTCTCTTTCTGAGCCATTTCAAGATATGCAGAAGAGTCATAGCACACACAATAATATATAGATGATTTGGAGCTGGGGGCCACATGTAATGTATCAAAGTTTGCAGATGACACTAAGATGAGTGGCAGATCAAAGTCTGCTGAGGACTGTGAAATTTTACAGACGAACAGATACTTTAAAGTGAGGGGGCAAAGGTCTGGCAGATGGAATACAATGTTAATAAATGTGAAGTCATCCATTTTGGTGGGAACAACAGTAAAAAGAATTATTACTTGAATGGTAAAGTGTTGCAGCATGCTGCTATGCAGAGGGACCTGAGTGTCCTGGTGCATGAATCACAGAAGGTTGGTCTGCAGGTACAACAGATAATTAGGAAGCTAAAGGGATTGAGTTTAAAAGCAGGGAGGTTATGTCGTAGCTATACAGGGTGCTGGTGTGGCCACACCTGGAGTACTGTGTGCAGTTTTGGTCTCCTCACTTGAGAAAGGATGTACTGGCACTAGAGGGGGCACAGAGGAGGTTCGCTAGGTCGATTCCAGAGTTGAGAGAAGAGTTGCTTTATGAGGAGAGACTGAGTAGACTGGGATTATATTCAGTGGAATTTAGAAGAATGAGGAAGGGATCTTCTAACAGCATATAAAATTATGAAGTAGGGAGATTTTCCCATAGGCAGGTGAAACTAAGACAAGAGGGCACAGCCTCAAAATTAAGATAAACTGCTTTAGGACTGAATTGAGACGGAATTTCTTCACCCAGAGGGTTGTGAATCCATGGAATTCCCTGTCCAGTGAAGTAGTTGACGCTACTTCAGTAAATGTTTTTAAATGCCAAGATAGATGTATTTTGAACAGTAAAGGAATTAAGGGATACAGTGACGAGGCAGGTAAGTGGAGCTGAGGCCATGAAAAGATCAGCCATGATCTTATTGAATGGTGGGGCAGATTCAAAGAGCCATGTGCCCTACTCCTGCTCATATTTCTTATGTTCAGACTTGAAATGTTTCTCTCTCCTCAAACGCTGAGTTTTTCCAGCATTCTCTGGGCTTTTTTCCCCCCAGATTTCCAGCATCCTCAGTATTTTGCTTTTTCCACTTATGATCTATCTGAATGAAGTGATACTCCTTCCAACCCTGGTCCCACCAGTCCTGAACTTGTTTCTTTCTCAGTCTGTTTCTGCACATTCTTGTTTTGTTCTGGAGTCATGCTCAGGATGAGTTCCGCTACAGACATAATGGTCAGACAGAGAAAGTATAACACCCAACCTGTTAGTAACAGAGCCGGATCAGCTTCCTTGTTTTGTGAGCTTTGCGGAGAAATGGCAAGGCAGGAGAGGGGTGTGTAAATGGCAATCTGGTCCAAGTGCCCCCAGCTAACATAACGGTGGAGGGAACTGGGTAACTGGGGGTAGGCAATAAATGCTGGCCCAGCCAGCATCACCAACATCCCATGAATGAATTAAAAAATGTCTAATTACCAGAATTCCAGTATTCACTTGGCACTATACATCTTCAAAGCAAGTCAGAAGAGAAGAGAAATCAAAGCTAACATTTTGGGTCTGGTGTCCCTTCCTCAGAAGAACAACTCTGCACCCAACTAGGAAAAGTTGTCATCCACATTCTCCTCCATGGCATAATAACTGGGGCTAAAGAGACTGAGTAACAGGCGGGGGCATATCAAAGCGAAATTGAGAACCTTTGATGGAAACAAGGTTGAGCTCTTGAAGATCATGGACATAATTGGTGGGCGGCACGGTGGCACAGTGGTTAGCACTGCTGCCTCACAGTCCTAGAGACCTGGGTTCAATTCCCGCCTCAGGCGACTGACTGTGTGGAGTTTGCACGTTCTCCCCGTGTCTGTGCGGGTTTCCTCCGGTTTCCTCCCACAGTCCAAAGATGTGCAGGTCAGGTGAATTGGCCATGCTAACTTGCCCGTTGTGTTAGGTAAGAGGTAAATGTAAATGTAGGGGTATGGGTGGGTTGTGCTTCGGCGGGGCAGTGTGGACTTGTTGGGCTGAAGGGCCTGTTTCCACACTGTAAGTAATCTAATCTAATAATAAATGATTAATTTCTAGAAATATTTCTGATGAAACTTTACTGATGTACTTGTGATAGAGAGGACATTCCCTGCACTGAGATGGAGTAAACAGTCTGGTTGTGGCTCTCAGTCAGAAATTGGGCAAGAAAGGATGATGCAGCAATAAAGGAACCTCTAGGATTTTTTTGTTCATTTAAATTATCTGTTACGAGCAGAAAGCAAAATTGGAATACAGCACATACTGTTTGAATGGACAGAAGTTATTTGCCATGACTCTGACTGAGACAAAATACTGAAGATGCTGGAAATCTGAAACAAACTGCTGCCAGACCAGCTGAGCTTTTCCAGCAACTTCTGTTTTTGTTTCTGAGGAGTTGCTGTGTTTGACCTCCCTATTGTTCCCACCCCGCCCTTCCCTGCTACCATTTTAACTCCCAGGTTTTTAACAGGGTCACTGATTCCACTGCAATCAGACTCGGGCCTTGTGAATTTTGAAATGTCACAATTCAGAGCCCAGCATCATGTCAACAAAGAATCTCATGGATTGCTTACAGTCACAGACCTATCCGCTGTTACAGACACTGAAGTAACCACATGGACAAACAAAGTGAAGAACCATGGGCCTATAACATGTGATGAAAACTTTGTGAAGTTATCACAGCTGACCTGCTCCTAAATTTACTACCTCTGATATACACTTACTATGGAGTCCTCTGACACCATTTATTTTACGTAAAAGAGGAATATCTATTTATTAATAATGAAAGGTGCTTCACAAATTCTAAGAATGGAAATGATGCAAACTCTTAAAACCACCAACTACATGGACTATTCACCCAAAATCCCCCTTTTTCCCTAACCTGGCACTTAAACCTGACAGACAAGTCAGAAGGTTAGGAGTGGAGGTTAGATATTATTAAAGATAGAGAGAAATGTGGCAAGTCACGTGGCTAGACTCAAAGCATTTGAAACTCAGGTTAGCAGTTCTAAACTCTGACTGTGTTAAATCCTTCTAAGCAGCTCTCAGATAGTATGGTGAGGAAAGAACTTAAACCTTCGATAGAGTTGCAGAGTTGGGTTGGTTCCTTCTTCTGGGCAGTATTCTTGTGGTACAACGCCAGTTGGCCACTCATTCATTGGCTTCTTACTGAAAACAGTCTTCCAGTTGACCTTTACTGCTCCAGTCACAGTTATCTGTGCTTTGCTTCAAGCAGCATCCCCCATGGTTCCCGAGTAAGCAGGCACTCCTCCTCTCCTGGAGCAAAACTTTCTCAGATCTCACTGCCAAAACCTTAGCTACTAACTCCTCAGACAGGGATGCTGGGTTGGTTGAACAACTCTAGCCCCGAGGTTTTCCCTCCAGATTATTCCTGTTCTGAATGGACACTTCTGTATGTGTTGCCAGGTTCAGGGAGTTAAACTCCTCCTTGGCTTTCTGTAGTACGGGGATGACCAATCAGTAGACAATCCGATCTGTGCTGACTCCTGCTGTCTGTAAGGTTGATGCCCCAGTGGGGTCGGGTAACTGAATCATGAACTTTACACAGAATCGCACTGTTGACTCACGGCACCAATGACCCAGTTTGGATTCCAGCCTCCGGTGACTGTCTGTGTGGAGTTTGTACATTCTCACTGTGTCTGTGTGGGTTTCCTCTGGGTGCTCCAGTTTCCTCCTGCAGTCCAAAGAAGTGCAGGTCAGGTGGATTGGTCATACCAAATCACCCATAATGTCCAGGGATAGGCAGGCTATGTGGGTTAGCCATGGGAAATGGAGGGTTACAAGGATGGAGTGTGTCCGGATGGGATGCTCTTCAAAGGGTTGGAGTGGACTCGATGGGCCAAATGGCCTGCTTCCACACTGTAGTGGTGCTGAGAACTTTTCTTTAAAAATGATATTAGAACTTAGTTATAGAAGGAAACTTTAGAAAGTATGGATAGGGTTAAAACACAGCAAAACTGAACATTGATCAGGAAATATTTGGCGTGGAATTTTCAATAGCAAATACTCATTTCTGCATTGAGACTCTGCAGAATCCCTGACATAGCAAAGGGACCTGTCGGGGAAATTGAAGATCCTGCTATATAATTCCCCAATGCCTGGAATCCTCTAAAGATATCCATTTAATTAACAAATCCAGAGGGTCTGCTGCGTTTAACATTTACTAAGGAAAAACTAGGAGCATTCAGTCTAACTTCTGAGTAGCTATTCAATTGATTCCCCCAAGTTATGACACACACCCTCAACTACCTAAGCACTGACTCTCTACCCTCAACACCTCATCTCCCTCTGGGACCCAATATCACCACCGAAGACACAATGCTTTTCACTCACCGTGAGATACAGAATTCACTATCGCTAGACCTGACATCCCCCTCCTGAAGACTGGAACTGATATCATTCTCCATCCAACATCCCCCTTTCTGCCCTGGGCATCCCCTCCCCACTATAAACCACCCTGGGACCAGATAGATCCCTAAAGCCCCCAAGACCTGACAGACCCCTGGTACCTTCACCGCACCCCTGGGATCCAATAACCTCCCTGGGACTGGACACAGCCTTGAGGCCTGATACCCTCCCCAGCAGGAACCTCTAATGCCCTGGCACCTTAACCTCACAATTTACCTTATATCCTGCAGAAGTGGCTGTCTGAGATGACAAACATTTAAATTAACAGAACACAGCAACCAATTGCTTTGAAAAAGAGGGGACCGTCTGCCTTCCCCACTATCCTGTTGTATTCAATAACCCAAAATATTTACTCTTAAGTTTAATTGTAGGCTATCATAGAATCGAATCATGGAATCCTTACAGTGTGGCAGAGGTCACTTGGCCTGTCAAGCCCACACCCACTTAACCCATACATCCCTAAACATTATGGACAATTTAGTATGCCAACCCACCTGACCTGCATATCTTTGGACTATGGGACGAAACGGAAGTAGCTGGAGGAAACCCATGCAGACACGGGGAGAATGTGCAAACTCCACACAGTAACCTGAGGGTGGAATCAAACCCAGCTCCCTGGCACTATGAGGCAGCAGTGTAGCATGCTGGCTCAGTGGTTAGCACTGCAGCTTCATAGCACAAGGGACCCAGGTTCAATCCCAGCCTCGGGTGACTGTGTGGAGTTTACACATTCTTCTTGTGTCTTTGTGGGTTTCCCCCTCCACAGTCCAAAGATGTGCAGGTCAGGTGGATTGGCCATGCTAAATTGCCCATAGTGTTAGGTGCATTAGTCAGAGGGAAATGGGTCTGGGAAGGTTACTCTTTAGAGGGCTGGCGTGGACTTGTTGGGCCGAAGGATCTGTTTCCACACTGTAGGGAACCTAATCTGCTAACCACTGTCCTGCCCCAAAGGCTGTTTGTACTTTTTTTCTGAAGTTTAGGATTGGAAAAGTCTCCTGCTCGTCAGATGCTGCCTGACTGGCTGTGCTTCTCCAGCACCACACTTTTTGACTCTGATGTCCAGCATCTGCACTCCTCACTTTCTCCTATTGTATTTATATGGTCAGTCCAATTGAGTTTCTAGTCAATGGTAACACCCTAAAACCCAACCAACCACCCCCCCGCCCCCATCAATGATGTTGATAATGGGCAATTCAGCAATAGTAACATCATTGAATGTCAAGGGTGGTGGTCAGATTGTCTCTTCTTGGAGATGTTCATTCTCTGGCATTTATGTGGCATGGATGTTACTTGCCAGTTGTCTGGTCAAATCTGGATATGGTTGTATTTGAATCTGGGTGGCACAAAATGAGCTCTCAACTGCATATTCACACTATTTCAACTTACGTATGTCAAAAACATCCCCACTACCAACCTTCCCAACTCCACTCTTCCTCATCTGCTGAAACACTCAGTCGTATCTTTATTAACTCTAGACCTGACTATTCTCTGCACTCTGACTGACTTCCTGTCTCCCACCCTGTATCAACTTAATGCCATCTGTCTGCTGTTTATATCCAAACTCGTACCTTGTCCTACTCACCTATCACCACTCCCCCTACTCCTTTCTTGCTGAACTACCCTGGCTTCTGGTTGAGCAGTGCTTCAATCTTAAAATTCTTATTTTTGTCTCCAAATCTCTCAATGTCTCCACTCTTGCTACTTCTGTAGCTTTCTCCTGCCATACAGCACTCCACAATACCTGGACTCCTTCAATCTGATTTACTTGCAAACCCCTGATTTGATTCCTTATTTGATAGCTGTACATTCAGGTGCCAAAGCATTGGAGTCACCTCCCTAAACCTCACTCCTTCCCTTTCCTCATTTAAGACACACCTTAAATGCTACCTCTTTAGTCAATGCCCTAGTATCACTTTATTTGGCTTAGTGTTTGATAATGCTGCTGTGAAGCACCTTAGGCCTTTTACCACTCTAAATGCAATAAGTAAATACAAGCTGACTTTGAAAAATTCGGTGATTCAGAGAAGGTACATGATTTCTTCTCAAAAGATGCAATTCCGTAAATGGAAAGATATGTTCTTCAGAAATTCACTACTTTGCTGAAAGAGTGACAGAATAAGAGTCACTGAAGTAGCTAATGGAAACCCAGCAGGTTGCTGAAATAAACAGATTAACCACCTAAAGGTGACAGAAATCAGTACTAGCAAGAGAGCTGAGACCAGCGAGAAAACAACCAATAAAACCCAATCGTCTGGGAACTGATGTCACAAGGGAAGAACACGGTGAACTTAACAATAATTGTAAACCTCAAATACGTAATATCTTTATTAAAGAAAATGAAGCTGGCTTATCTATTCATGATTTGGAGATGCTGGTGTTGGACTGGGGTGTACAAAGTTAAAAATCACACAACACCAGGTTATAGTCCAACAGGTTTAATTCCAATTAAACCTGTTGAACTATAACCTGGTGTTGTGTGATTTTTAACTTTATCTATTCATGACAAACTAACATAGCCAAAACCTTCCAGTCTCATTTTAAGGTGTCGAATTTCTTGTGTGGATTTGGGAATTATTAGTTTACCTGGCATCTTGCTTCTGTTCCCTACTACAAATCAATACCTGGTATAAAATCCAAGGTTACTGGTGCCCTAACATATAGTCCTAGATTAGGAAGACCATCTTTGACCAGTTTTACTGACCTGATCTGAAACATTGACTTTAACAAATAGAAGACATGTTTCTCAATTGTCACTGGGATAGGGTGTTAAAATATGTTGTGCCTGCATCTTCTCCCTTCCTGTTCACTGTCTGGAGCTGAACTAGACTTTTCACTTTTGGTTTATTTTAATCATTTATCCACTACATCACCAAGGTAGTCTATTTCTACCTTCATAACATCATTGGTTTCTTCCCCTGCCTCAGATCCTTTGCTGCTGAAATTCTTGCCCGTACCTTTACTACCTTTTGTCTCAACTATTCAAATACTATCATAGCTGGCTTCCCATCTTCTACCCTACATGAAGCTGAACTCACTACCACAAAGATTAATCGACAAGAGAGCCAAAGTGTTTTTGGGAGTGGAGAGGATGGCAGAAGGCAGGAAAGTGGAGTTAAATCTACGATCAGATTAGCCATGATCTTAATGAATGGCAGAGCAGATTCATGGGCCTGAATGGCTCACACCTGCTCAGACTTAAGTTCTTTCTTATTAAGCTCTGCTATCCATTTCCTACCTTTTAAAACGTCCTGCTAAATCATCACCTTTGCACATGCAGACTGATCCAGCAAATCTCATGTAAAATTCTCAGTCTTGCCCATGGCATCACCCCCTATATTTCTGTTACCTTCTTCAGGTTAACCTAAAATCCTTCAAGATCCATGCAACTCATTGATACTTGCCTCCTTTGCGCATCTGAAATCCATTGATCAACCATGTACCTTTAACTGCCTGGATCAGAAGCTCTGGAATTCCCTCAGTAATTCTTGCCACCTCTCTACTTTCCTGATTTAAGACATTCTTCAAAAACTATTGTGTGGGCACTTGCATCAATTGGCAGCTTGAAATCAAATTTGCTTGGTCACACTCTTAGAAAGTATTTTGAGGTATCTTATTACGTCCAAGGTTCTATCAAGTTGCACCTTCTGTATTTGAGTCAAATCTTTTAGGAGTATTGGTACTGAGGGTGACTTTGCATTCACGATCTCTTTCAGATTCTCAGCACTTACGTGTGAATGTGAGGCATGCAATAAGGAGAGATGATATCTTGGAAGGGTCCTCAAATGAAGCTTTCTGGGTAGAACTTTGGAATGTTAAGGGACAGCCAGTTTACTGGGAATGTACTATAGGCCCCAAAGAGTCAGAGGAAGATAGAGGAGCAAATATGTAGACAGTTCACAGAGATGTGTAAGAGTAATAAATGGGTAATTATCCTAGGGGGACTTCAACTTTCCCAAATTAAATTGGGATAGCCATAGTGTTAAGGGTTTAGAGATGGTGAATTTCTCCAAATGCATTCAAGAGAATTTTTTGTCTCATTATGCAGAAGGCCCAACAAGGGACAGCAGTACTAGATCTGGCTCTGGGCAAGAAGCCAGACAAATGTTTAATGTGGCAGTTGGGGATGGTTTTAGCTATAATGATCACAACATGCTGCTGTTCAAGTTTCTTTTGGACAAGGAGAAAGATAGCCTGAGAAAGATGGCTTTTGATTGGGGGAAAGGCAGATTTTATAAAAATAGGCAGGATCTGGCCAAAGTTGCCTGGGAACAGATCCTTGCGGGTAAGTCTGCAGCAGAGCAAAGGGGGATATTCAAAAAGGAGCTGGGGAGAGTACAGGTCCAACATATACCTTTCAGGGGAATTGTAGCAGCAATAAGTTTAGAAACTCTGGATGTCTAGGACAATTCAGGATCGGATGAGGAAGAAGTGACAGGCATTCAGCAAGTCCAAAGGGAAGTGATTCAGCTGTGGTCCTAGTTGAATATACAGGCAATTCTGGTATAACTTGCGCTTTGTTAACATGAGTTGGCTATAACACAATTAAATTGTGGATGCTGTTTGGACAATGTGAACTTTCTACTGAATGGGTACAGTAGAAATCTTCTATAGCAATCTTCTATAGCATGATTTTCTATAGCGCGGGATTGTTGAAGGTTGCAACTGTTGTGTTAAGCATAATGACCTGTAGGAAATACAAGAAGGAAATTAAGGAAAGTAATTGGAAGAGTGAAAAGGAAACTTGAGAAAGGACTTTTTACCAGGACTGGGGACAATCCTAAGATATTTTATAAATACATTAAAGGTAAGAGGTTAACCAGGGAAAGAATAGGGTCCATTAAAAACCAATGGGATAACCTGTATGTGAAACTGCAGGATATGGTGGTTCAGTGGTTAGCACTACTCACAGCACCAGAGACCTGGTTTCAATTCCAGCATCTGGTGACTGTCTGTGTGGAGTTTGCACATTCTCCCTGTGTCTGTGTGGGTTTCCTCCCACAGTCCAAAGATGTGCAAGTTAGGTGAATTGGCTATGCTAAATTGCCCATAGTATTAGGTGTATTAGTCAGAGGGAAATAGGTGTGGGTGGATTACTCTTCAGAGGGTCGGTGTGGACTTGTTGGGCCGAAGTGCCTGTTTCCACACTGTAGAGAATCTAATTTTTAAAAAATCCTCCTGTCTACGTGGGTTTCCTTCAGGTGCTCCGGTTTCCTCCCACAGTCCAAAGATGTGCAAGTTAGGTGAATTGGCTATGCTAAATTGCCCACAGTGATCAGGGACGTGTAGGTTAGGTGCATTAGGTGAATATAGGGTAGGGGAAATGGGTTTGGGTGGATTACTCTTTGGAGGGTCAGTGTGAACTTGTTGGGCCGAAGGGCCTGCTTCCACACTGTAAGGATATCCAGGTCCCTTTGGTCCTCATATTGGAAGGATAGTAAATGAATACTTCAGTTCGGAGTTCATTCTGGAAAAGAACAACATAGGTACAAAATTCAGGAAAAGAGACTGTGAGGAATTTGCAATTTGATGCAAGAAATGGGGAAGTATTGGAGGCTCTGTCATGTTTAAAACTGACAAATCCCCTGGCCCGGTGAATTGCACCCCAGGCTGCTGTGGGAGGCAAGGCGGGAAATTGCAGGGTTTCTAACACAAATATTTTATTCTTTGCTGGCCATAGGGAAGTGCCAGAGGACTGAAGGATGGCTAATGCAGTTCCACTTTTCACGAAGGGTGGTAGAAATAAACCAGGAAATTAGAGTCTGGTAAGTATCACCTCAGTGATGAGGAAACTGCTGTAAAAATTTCTAAAGGAGAGAATTAATATCCACTTGGAAAGGCATGGGTTAATTAGGGCTAGTCAATATGGCTTTGTCGAAAGAGATCAAACCCAACAAATTTCTTAGAATATTTTTGAAAATGTGGTCAAGTGTGTGGATGAGGGAAATTCAGTTAGTGTGGTTGATCTGCATTTTTGCAAATCTTTTGACAAGGTCCTGCATGGGACACTGCTTGAGAGGATTTAAGTATATGGAACTCAGGGAAACTTGTCTTGATGGATCAGAAACTGGCTTAATAATAGGATACAAAGGTTAGTGGTAGAAGACTGAGTGACTAGAGGCCAGTGTCCAGCAGTATACCGTAAGGACCAGTACTGGGGACTCTCATTGTTTAATATAGATGGAAATGTGGGGGGAAATGTTCAGTAAATTTTCAGATGAAATCAAGATTCATTGAGTTTTTAATAGGAAAAATGGTTGTATGTTACAGGAAGATATAGATGGTTTGGTCAGATGGGTAGATGGCATTTAACCCTGACAAGTGGAGATGATGCACTTTGGAAGAAGAAAGATGAGGAAGTATTTAATGAATGACAGGACACTGGGTAGCTTAGAGGAGCAGAGGGATCTTGGGGTAATTATTCACAGATCCCTGAAGTCAGCAGAGCACATGAATAGGATAGTTAATAAGGCATATGGGACACTTGTTTTCATCAGTCATGGCATACAGTGTAAGAGGAAGGAGGTAATGTTAGAGTTGTACAGAGCGTTGGTTAGGCTACAACTTAAGTACTGTGTGCAGTTCTGGTCACCTCAGTACAGGAAGGATCTGATAGCCCGAGAGGAGGTACAGAGGAAATTGGGATGGGTTGCAGAGTATGGAATGGAGAAATTAAGCTATTAGGAGAGATTAGATAGGCTTGGATTGTTTTCTTTAGAGCAGTGAAGACTGAGAGGGGACATGGTTGAGGTGCAAACAATTGAGGGATATGGACGGGTGAATAGAGAGCACTGTTCCTCTTGGTTGCGGGGTCAATCAGGAAGGGCTACAATCTTAGGGTAAGGGGCAGGAAATTCAGAGGGGACTTGAGAAAAAGCTTTATCTCTTCGAGTGGTGGGAACCTGGAATGCACTGCCTAGGAAGGTAGTAGAGGCTGGAAACCTTGAAACCTTTAAAAAGATATTTGGACGAGCACTTGAAAATATAACATTCAAGGATAAGCAACAAGTACAGGAAATTAGGATGAGCAAGTCTTTAGTGGTAGTTATGTCAGTGCAGAATTAATGGACCAAAGGGCCTTTTCTGCACAGTATCACTCTCTGATGATGATTCTATAACATCCTTCCCTATAGTGAAGGAGCCAAACAGTGGAGACTCCTGATTCAGAGACTGACTTTTGCCCCAATTATCAGATCTTATTTCTGTTTCTTCTCAGCCAGCATCACAATGTGATATTAAATAATGAAAGAGTGACACCTGTAAAGACAAACAAGGAGGGTGCGTCGTGTATGTTAGCTGCTTCAGTGTGGTCCTTTAGTTTTTTTCCTATACGTAAAAGTAGTTTGGTGTTAGAAGAGGTGCCTTCCAAATGATATGTGATTCTTTGATGCCTTTCCCCTAGTGGATTATTTATCTATCATGCTTCTTATGCTGTGATACATATAAATCAAACATCAATTATGACTTAATAGATAACTGTGTGAGTCTTTTGACCCTATGAGTTCAAGACCCAACTCTGGGACTTTAGTCCAAAACAGCCGCCTGTTCAGTGAAATACCAAAGGGGCACTGCATTGTCAGAGGTGACATCTTTCTAATTAAATATTAAAACAAATACCTCACTGACCACTGAGGTGGTTGTGTCTACTTTGGATTCCAGCATCCACAGTAAATATTTTGAAGAAAAGCAGACTCATTCATCCCAATGCCCTGGCCAATACTAACACTAAAAACAGATGAACTGCTCATTCATTACATTGCTATTACCAGGACCATGCTGTCCACAAATTGGTTGAATTTGACATCAAGACAATCACTATGTCTAATTGTAAAGGGGTTAGAGATGTCATGCAAATATTGTTCGTCCTGATGCTACACGTTTCATCAGTCATGGCATACATTGTAAGAGCAAGGAAGTAATGTTATCTGGATACCTCTCAGTATTTTCAGCCTCCTGGAGCACCATCTCAATATGGCTCTTTCATTGTTCTCTTGATTGCTCCCCAACCCTTCACCTTACCTAAACTCAGTTGCTCTAGTCCCACTGCAGGACAATGGTCACTAGGTCTTTGCTATACAGCTGAAAGTGATATGAGCTATTTGTTTTATTATCCCATGCATTTGGAGAGGCAAAGGAGTGATTAGGGGTAGTCAGCATTGTGTGAGGGATATTCTGTCTCACAAACTTGTTTTGAGTTTTTTGTGGAAGTAACCAAAAAGATTGATAAGGGCAGAGGGGTAGATGCTGTTTACTTGGAATTTAATAAAGCCTTTGATAAGGTTTCACATGGTAGATTAATTAGGCAAGTTAGATCACATGGGATGCAGAATGAATTTGCTAATTTGATACAAAATTGGCTTAATGGTAGGAGACAGAGGATGGTGGAAGAGAGTTGTTTTTGGACTAGGGGCCTGTGACCAGTGGCGTTCCACAGGGATCAGTACTGGGTCCACTTTTGTTAGTCATTTATGTAAATGATTGGATGAGAATATAGGAGGCATGGTTAGTAAGTTTGCATATGACACAAAATTGGTGGCACAGTGGAGAGTGATGAAGGTTGTTCAGAATTACAAAGAGATCTTCTTCAATGGGGTCAATGAGCTGAGAAGTTGCAGATAGAAGTTAATTTGGATATATGCAGGCTTTGCATTTTGGTAAAACAAACAGGGACAGAACTTCTTCAATTAATGGTAGGGCCTTGGGTAGTGTTGTAGAGCAGAGAGACCTAGGGGTTCATATACATAATTGTTTGAAATTTGCATCACCAATAGACAGAATGGTTAAGGCGGCAGTTGGCATGTTTGCTTTCATTGCTCAGGCCTTTGAGTATTGGAATTGGGACATGTTGAGGTTGCAATGTTGGTGAGGCCACTTCTGGAGTACTGTGTGCAGTTCTGCTTGCCCTGTTATAGGAAAGATATTACTGTCCTGGAGAGGGTTCAGACAAAATTTACCAGGATGTTGTGGGGAATGGGTGTTTGAGTAAGTGCTAGCGCATATTTCATTCCCAGGTTAGGAACATCATGGGCCAGACATATGATCTCACTGTACCCTCAAATAATCCTGAGGCAAGCACTGTACAGATCAGCAGGTCCCCACCTTGCCAACGCGCTGCATCAGCAGATCCAGAACATTCACGAGAGCATAATTCACATGCTGGTATTGTGCCCTCTATCTTTGCCCATTTACAACAAGTTCAAGACTTGCCATGGGACCCTCAAGTAACAGCCAGCCAAGACAGCTTTCTGGCAAGGAACATTTTTTTTCAAAGGAGTCTAAGTTGGTTGTATTTGTGTTTCTAGATTGTTAATAGGAGTTTGAGAGAGACAAAAAATGAAATAAACCCACAAACAAGATGGTTGGCTTTGTCATGAATATACTCTTTAATATGCAGGATTTTACAGCCAGCTAGTCACCTCAAATAACTCAGAAAGCTATACCAGTAAACTTTGTTCTTCTCTGATTATTGGAACTCCGGGTTACCAAAGCATTTACTTACAGTGCTTATAGAAAACAGGTTCTGGTTTACAGTTGTCCATAGTGCCAGCTGACTTTTTAAAAATTAATTCTGAAGACAACAGTAGTTTGAACAGCTTCATTCAGACACATTCAACATTACAATAACCATGCATTACGAACTTTACAAAAACACACATCCCATCTGCCTGATCAATATTTATCCAAGAGTTGACAAGGATGTCAAAACATCTAGTTTTGAATTATTAGATGACACAGGCTGATGCATCATTAAACATTACTGGAGGTGACATCCCAAGGCTGTGATTTCAATTCTGAGAGGAATGTCTGTGAGAAAAGTTACAATTTGCGAAGTTCACTTTGAGTCACTGGACAGTGGCACAGAGTGCTCTGATATACACAACCAGTAATGGGATGGAAATAAACAAAAAATCAATTTCAATAACATTATAAAATGCCTTCAACTTCTATAGCATTTCAATGTAATAACTGAAAATGCTCTTATAATGTTTTATGTTAGAGAGTAATTAACACATTTTTATATTTAAAAAGCGAGGATTGTGAAGTAGTCGATGGCCCTGGAGTCATAGTCTCAAAGCTGCAGTATACTTCAATAAAGGGGCTGGTATTTTGTCATTATTAAGGTAATTTGATTGTAATATTGATTAAAGTTACCTGATATTATATATCTTTGCACTATTTCCCCAACACTTGGACACAGCCTCCAGTACAGACTGGGATGGAACAGAGATACAGTGCCACAGGAAGTATTTCCAGGCCCTGTTTGAAATTAATTTACTCCCCAAATCTAATGCATATCCTCCACTACCTACTATAATCAAAGATATTCCCTTCCCCTAACACATTCCAAATTGTCTTTCTTTCCTTTACTGAAAACACGAACACTTGCTGAGGTACAGTTCCACAAGCACTGCTCACCATCCACTAATACACCAAAGGTTGTCATGTCCCCACCCCACCCACAATACACATATGTTTGTACAGTGAATATTGGTGAAGTGTCTGACTGCAAGGCCATCTATTTTCACATCTGAATGCATTCCAAATTATTTGTCAATTCCAACCAGAGACCTTGGCTGAGACTAGCAGAGGAGTGGGCTGGGAGTTAAATCTTGGAGCCTGAATGAACCTTGCCAACAGGAACACATTACTTGGTAAACTGTTAGAGGTATTGCCTCCTAACTAATCCTGTTCACTTCCCTAACTAGTGCAATTGCTGCTCTGCATACTAAGTATATGTTGTAAAGGATAGGCTTGAGCTTTAATCCTTAAATCCAAATAAACAACATTAGTTTGATGAAGAACCTGACAAATGACAATGATTATAAAGCTATCTGCACTAACCAAACATGGATTCTTAGTGTTTTCAATAAAAGGGATTTCTGATGTGATTGAGAATTAAACTTTCCTATTAAAAGGATAATCTGCTCCCTCTT
Source organism: Chiloscyllium punctatum (assembly GCF_047496795.1). Taxonomy (NCBI): domain Eukaryota; kingdom Metazoa; phylum Chordata; class Chondrichthyes; order Orectolobiformes; family Hemiscylliidae; genus Chiloscyllium; species Chiloscyllium punctatum. The sequence continues at coordinate 22,090,955 of NC_092748.1, forward strand.
CCCATCACCCCCATCCAAAGATTGTCAAAAATGGGACAAGCAATGTTTGGATTGAGCTCAACCTGAACGAACCAGCATATTCTGCAGAAAGATAACTGCACAGCAGTCTTGAATTGGAGATGCCGGTGTTGGACTGGGGTGTACAAAGTTAAAAATCACACAACACCAGGTTATAGTCCAACAGGTTTAATTGGAAGCACACTAGCTTTCAGAGCGTCGCTCCTTCATCAGGTGATAGCGCCTAATGAAGGAGCGACGCTCTGAAAGCTAGTGTGCTTCCACGTAAACCTGTTGGACTATAACCTGGTGTTGTGTGATTTTTAACTTTGCACAGCAGTCTGTTAGTAGTGACAAGAGACCCTCTTGTCACTGCAAAAGGGTCAAAATTCAAAACATTCTTCTGTCTTTTCCCTTGACTGGCAACAGATCTAGTGTTTTCTATTCAGATTTCAGACTTCCAGGATTCATAACATTAAAAGGCTTCTTTGGGGATTCTAACTGCAGTCAACATACAATCGGTAAAGTTGCACGGCAGATAGTTTGGAATATCTGGCTTGACACTCTTGGGGCAGGTTATCAATTTGTCAATCCCGCCTGAAAGGCCCATCACCCAAAGACATCAGTTAAGAAAAAGCCCTTTGACATGGGCCACTGCTATGTTTCATCATGGGTAATAATCCAAGCCAGTAACAACTCCGACCCACTGAACCAATGGCACATTCCCCTCTTTTGACTCACCCTGCTACTAGCCCGCATGACACAGAGAATGTGAATGGAAGAAATTCAAGGAGTGCTTGGCATGACTATACACAATATAAATACTTGTATTAGGGTTTAGTCCTTCTCCCTTGTTTACCCCCCACCCCCCCAACCTCTCCTAACATTTGGTGTTGCAATCTAGGGAATATTCTTTGCATAGCAAATCAGCAAGTACTACTTCTCCATGAAGTCCATTAACAATGAGTTAAGCCCGGTATTAAGGGATACTAGTTGAGAGGGGAATTCAATCCCAGCAGTCAAACTGCTGCATCATCTGAGATCAGAGAGCTAAACTCAAACTGGAAGATTAAATCTGGCCCTGCAGGGTCTGAATGGTGCAGTGCACAAACCAAATTCCTTCCTGTGAGGTAATCACAGAATGACATCTGTATGTGTTTTAATTCACAACAGTTTCATACTGGTACCGTTAATGTATTCCAAGTCTTCATAATAGCAGTTGCAATTCCAAGCATGATTCAGGGCAATATTTTTAACTCACTTTTAATTTATATTCAGCCCCATCTGACTGAGGGAATGAGATATCCGTCCAGCTAACAGGCTCCACTGGAACCAAACCAAATGTGCAGGCTATTCTGCAGCCCATACAATCCTAACCCAATTCTGTCAAACCAACTTTGAAATGAATGCAAACTAGTGTTTCACTCTAACCCACAATTTTATCAACTTCCCTCTCCATGCTCCAGTCCATCACTGACACAACACAACCAAATGGTCAGTGATATTCTAAACTAGATTCGGAGAAGCCACAGCATCAAGGTTTAAAGCAAGCAACTAAATCAGCACAGCAAGCTTCAAACAGAGATTTCATAGCAAGGCAAGAGTCTTTCCCCCTTCCCTCTCTTTTGTAAAAACCAAAGGTATAAGGGTGTAGTGTAGGCTGTAGCTCAGCAGAACTGAAAGCAGCAAGTTCCCTTTAAACTTTGATCTTGAATTAGGTCAGCTGAATGTCACCATCTTTTAAAAAATAATTTTTATGAACTCAGTGAACTTTTCAAGGCAAGGACCGAGTGCTGTACAAAAGGAACGTTTTCCACTCCGGGCACCCATTGTCAGGACTAAATGCTCATAAGGTCCACAAAGGTATGGGAAAAACACACTGACCTTTCAAGTGCTCCAAGGCAGGTACAGTATGCCTTAGATATAGACTATGCTTTACCTACTCTCCTCTCCTCTCTGTTCTAAGTGCATGACACAGTTGCAACATTCCCCTACTACAACAGAGACTTTTTCCTGGGTTCCACATCAGTCACAATATGGCCCTTTGTGAGGTTTTAAGTTTAGTGTCAATTAGGGACAATTTTGTACAGTAAGTCCAAGACAACTATGAACTGTATTGAAAGAGACTGACTTCTTGGGACAATTAGAAGAGGAGATCCAGAACTGGATTTGTTCCCATGCACCAGAGAAGAAACACTACCATCTAACTTAGCACATCACCCAGTTTGCCAGATCAACCCTCTCAATAAGGCATGAGAAGATGACGCAAAATAAAATTGGTGCTGAGGGAATGTATCCAGCACTAAAGCTTCAAAAGAGATGTAGCACCATTATCAAACACAACTTTAGTACAGGATTTTACGTTCTTGTTTTGAGTTTAAGTGCATGACCCATTATTATTAGCCGTGTACTGATGGGTCAGATACCTGACGGCTGAAAGGCTAATGGGAATTTTACAAACACGGAAGGGAGATATGTGCCACCATTTTTCCACACTGGGGACCACGCATGCTGTACCAGCAAAGGTTTCCAGCAGAAATGGGGATTAGGGGAGGGAGAGCGAAGAGAAACAAGATCACCACCAGCCCATGCACTACCAGCAACCTTTAGTGATATACAGAGACGCAAGTTTTAAATAATAATTATCTTTTTTCAAAAGCATTACTAAGCTAAGCCTATTGCACATTCCAACAATTTTTTTTTAAAAAAAGGGTATTGTATGTTTCATAATCCAGTGACAGAATCAGAATAGCTGTGGAAATGGCATCAAAGGAAAGACAAAAGAAAACAAGTTTGCCACATTGTTCAGCATTAGTTAAATATGCCTTGAGGAACCACTTATATGCTCACAGCAAGTGGGGCAGCTGACTGCTAATGAGCATTGACCAAGTTGTGTGCTGTTTATTTTATCGAAACCCCCGTAAGACACAGTGCATGCCTCTGGATAGGCATCACTTAAAGATTAACACGTTTCCTTTTCAAAAAAAGTGCGACAAAAGGCAAAATAACAAAAAAAAAGCTCTCAAATATTAGATATTCTAAGCTTCTGCTGCATAGCTGATCTCTAAAGCAAGTCTTGATTGGGGAAAGGGCAGTCAGGTGGGGAGTCAAGGGTGGAATAGCTGTCCCTTCAGATTTGTTTCTTCTCTCTTTCTCATTACTAAGTATAAAGTAAAAGTCAAGGATTCACAGGCAGTTCACTCCTGTTTCTCTGCCAACTGTTGCTGTGGCAGTGACCCCGCTGCCACCCTCGACTAGGTAAACGGTGGTGCTGGATTTTGAGCGCCCCACTGCACCACTGTTGTTGTTGACCTCACCATCAATGGGTTCTGTTGAAATGACCCACGTAGAAGGTCGCCATCTCTTTAGGGAATATGGAGTTTTAACTCGCTTTTTGATCTTGTCTCCAGAGGAGGCTTGCTTATTCTCCTGCGTCGTCTCACCTGGATGGGTTTGGGCAGGGGAAAGAATAAAACATTATGTCACTTCAGTAATGATCACTGTACTATACTGACTTGCCTCACAATCACCCACAGCCTCTCATGTTATTTTCAAATAATCAACATTTTGTTTTATCTGTTTTGCTGAAAGTTGATGAGTTTTCCATGGTATTGTCTACAGACAGTTTAGGATTTGGAGCACATTGTGACTTCTGGCAGCTTTAAAGGGCCTATTTTTGGAAAGTCGCTGCTTGGTTACACCACGTGGACCACTGGCAGAATCAAAAAAATAGAAATATGTGAGATGTCTTCTAAGTATCTGGTCCAGGTGAGAAGAACCCAGTATAAAGAGACTGGGTAGCTTTTTCACTTCTTTGATAAAAGTGTAGCTAAAGATGGCAAATGAACTGTGACAAAGGCATGCAACATTATATACAAAGACTGTATACAAATAAATACATGTTTTTCCTACACCTTGCCTGAAGGTACTGACCCTTTGTTGGCTCCATGATCACTTTCACAAGTAACCCTAGACAGACCAATGCTTCCCAAACATCATCTCAGTGATCTCATTTTGAGGCTCGGGAATTGTCATACCGCCTCATTGAGAATAGCACAAAGTGTTTGGGAACAGGAGTGGGAGGTGTGAGAGCGAGGGCCTGAATGGACCTAAAAGCAAAGTATTATTCCAAAGGGCCTGAATTCAGAATGTCAGAGCGCTTTGAAATAATACTTTACTTTTAGGTTGTTTCAGATCCATTCAGTTGGTCAGTTTTTGGTTGGGCTCATGAGCAGGAGGTATGCTCCCTCAAAGGGTAACTTCTTCACAAAGAGTATGGTGTGTGGATGCAATAAATTGCCAGATAACGTGGTGGAGGCAGGTACTATTACAACATTTAAAAGGCTTTATATATACATATATGAATAGGAAGGGTTTAGAGAGATATGGGCAAAATGCTAGCAAATAAGTCAAATTGGGTGTTTAATTGGCGCAGATAAGTTGGATTAAATGGGCTGTTTCTGTGCTGTTTGATTCTATGTCTCTATGTATGACAATCTTTTGAGTATCAATAGCCATCTCAAAACTGGATATTTGTCATGGACATGTTTGTTACTTTCCAGATTGAGTATTTGCGTGTTCAGTTTTAGAAAAGGATAACAATTAGCACCATGTGTCCTGCCCCTCCAATTTGAGTAAGTCAAGAATTACCCAGACTGGCAGCAGTTAACTCCATGTAAACTAGGAATTCCCTACTACTTACATTGTATACTACAGCTGTCCAAAACATTGGCTGATGAAAGATCGAGCGAGTTCGGTCGCTCAGCTCTCCTCCCTTGTCGCCGTGCTACTGGTACCATTTGGTGATCCTGGCTGTCGGTCAGTGCTCCCTCTGCCACAGTGCACTGATTGCTGTTATTATTGTTGGAGTTTGTCCTCCCCTGATCAAGTGGTCGGTCTCTCCTGTCCATTAGCCGCTCGACAATAATGTCATCACGTGTGGCCTGTTGCTCCCTCCTCAGGAGTGGCTCATGCTCATCTGGGCTGGAGTTTATGTTCACTCTGCTGTCCTCGCCACTAAACTGGGACTGGAGGATCTCGTGGCTCCGGTGACTTGATGAATTGGACGTCTGAGGACTGGACACTGAGCCATTAACATATTGCTTGACCACTGGATGAGGGTTCCCTGCATGGCATCTTCCAGCGATGCCATTCGCTGTGACAGTTACTACTTGGGGCTCACCTGCATTTATGGTATTCATTTTTGCCACCCCAGTCTCCACCTGCTTGAGATTGGACTTGTGCTTACCGCCAAACTTCAGCCGCGATTCCTTCGACACATTTTTGGTGTTGAGAGGAAGGCTAGTAGGTCTCTTGGGGATGTTCTGTTGCTTGGGTAGGGGGTACATTTGAGTGGCTGGGATGTCAGGGATCAAGCAGACCTGACTGGTGCTTGGCTGTGAGAAATCCTGGTGCCCGGTTACTTCAGCTGCCAGCTTTATTAGAGGGTACAATAAACTGGGGTTGCTTCCGCTAAGAGGATCTGGCCCGCTAAACTGCTTCAGGGAGTGCTCCATCAAGTTTTCATCTGAGCTCTCCTTGAGGTTCTTGTCCACCTCCTTAGGATCTAGCTTGTTGGTCTCAAGGTCTTCTTCAGTCAGCTGCAGACACACTGGGGTGGGACCCAGAGATGACAGCAAATTTCCTGCTTGTGTGTTAGTGTCCTCAGAGTATTGTGTCTCTGATATGGTGGACATGGCAGTGCTGGGAGTGAGGCCTGCAGTATTTGTGGTGGTGGTTGTTGCTGACAAACTAGTGACACTAGTTTCCGGGCTAGGGATACGAGCCTGAGCCTGCTGCCTTTCATAGTTGATGGAGTTACGGTTCTTCTCACTGGCAGTCGATGGGGTTCCAGATGTGGAGTTGTCTGTGGAGATGTTTTTTACCATGCCTTCGGAATGGTGAAGGGAATCTTCAATGTATGAGGAAGAGGAATAATCGGGGTAGGGTCCCATCTTTGGCACTCGCCGACTGTGTGAAAGGTTTCTGCAATAAGAAAACCAAAATGTCAAATAGCAATACTGGTAAAAGAATAACGGGAATGCTGGGAGCTGTCCAGGACATGGTGATAAACGGGGTAGAGTGGGAGATACTAGTGCAAGGAGACAATTGAGGAGAGGACACTATTAGAACATTCAGTTTAGAGACAGCAGAGGCTTAAATGAAAGCTTCAGCAGCAGAAGAGTTGAATAGATTCAGGAGATGAGCAATGTTGGGGAGCGGGGAAGTAGACAGACTTTCTCCTGAGAAGTATGGACCCTGTAAATGTCCACTTCAGAATCAAATTGTTGCCAAAACTGCAAATAATCTGGTTCAGCCTGAAACAATAACTGGGAAATGATGGCAGGCAATGATATTGATAGTTATGTTAAAGAACTAATATTGGGAATTGAAAGCACTAAAATGATCAAAACCATTGTCTAACTACTGTAGGATTTGCATGTTCCAAGTCTGAATACCAGATAAGCAGTTTGACAGCACAGAGACATTGGAGGGGTCAAAACAATAGCAATGAATTAGAGCTGCATGCTGTTTGTATATGAAAGCTGACTTTAAATCTTGCAATGTTATCACTAAGCAATAGCACATAGATAAGGAAAAGAAGGGGGTTAAGGATGGTCCTTAGAGGATTTCAGAGGTGACTATGTAGGTGTGGGCAAAACAATACAATGCTGTGGATGTTCTGGTCATTACTAGATAAGTAGGAGTTGAAGCAAGTTAAGGAACAGTCCCACTGAGCTGAGCTATGGAGGAAAAGTATTGAAAGAAATTAGTGGGGATGATTGTGTTAGTGCTGAGGCCAAGGAGAAAAAAAAAATACATCACAGTCAGGTCAGAGGACATTGTTTATGATTTGTCTAGAGATAGTTCAGATATGGAGACCCAGCAGGAGAGATCTAAATTTGAAGTCTCAGGAAAAAATAAATGAGTAGGAATCTGGGAAGTGTTAACACCTTTAAGAACTTTCAAGGAGATTTTACTAGCAGAGGTCATACATGTCAAAGTCTACAGCCTACTTGTTATCCAGGAGCACATATTTAAAGCTGAAAATAGAGCTTATAAGTAATCTCAAAATAAGTAATACTTTAGGAAGCTTAGAGGAATATAGAAAGTACAGAGGTGAAGATAGAAAGGACCTTATGAAAGTAAAGAGAGGATGTGGGCAAAATACTGTCAAATAAAATGTTTAAAAATCCAAAGATGCTTTAAAAGGATGACTAACTAATCAGATGTGTATGTGATAACTTAAGGGTCAATGCAGAAGGTGAGGGCAGGGCTCTTGTGAGTATTCCTGATGAAGGGCTCCTGCCCGAAATATCGATTTTCCTGCTCCTCGGATGCTGCCTGACCTGCTGTGCTTTTCCAGCACCACTCTAATCTCCAGCATCTGCAGTCCTCACTTTGGCCTCTTCTGAGTGTTTTGTCTCTTCACAAAGGAGAGGGATGATGCAGACATTCTAATTAAAGAGGAGTGTGAAATATTAGATAATGAGAACAGAAGTATTGGGGAATTAATCTCTTGAAAATGGATAAATGACCAGGGAGAGATGAATTGCCTGTTAAAAGAAAGCTAGGGATAAAACATTGAGAATATTTTCCAATCCTCATGAGATACAGGTGAAACATGAGAGGACTGAAGGTCTGCATATGTTGCATTATTATTTAAAATTCAAATAATAACAGCGAGTCAGTCTGGCATCAGTAGTGGGAAAATCACTAAAAGTGACGTGAGAAGTGGGATTACTTGGATAGTCATTAAATCAGGGATGGTCAGCAAGGTTTTGAGTTGGACACAAAATTAGCTCAGTGACAGGAAACAGATGGTAATGGTTGACACTTGCTTTTGCAAAAGGAAATTGTTGTCCACTCGTGCTGCACAGGTTTCAGTGTTGGGTTCCCTACAGATTGTGGTATATAGGATGATTTAGACTTAAATGTGAGAAGTAATTTGTTGACAATACAAATATTGGACAGGTAGTTGATACTGAAGAGGATGGCTGTGACTGCAGTATGATATTAATGGTTTTGTTGAGAGGGTGGAAAAGTGGCAAATGGAATTCAATTGGAAAAGTGGAAAGTTATAAATTTGGTGAGGGCAAACAAAACAAGGGAATATGCAATAAATGAGAGTATACTGAGAGGGCTGAGGAAGTGAAAGACTGGATGTAAGTTTGCTCGCTGAGTTGGAAGGTTCGTTTTCAGACGTTTTGTCACCATACTAGGTAACATCATCAGTGAGCCTCCGGTGAAGCACTGGTGTTATGTCCTGCTTTCTATTTATATGTTTAGGTTCCTTGGATTGGTGATGCCATTTCCTGTTCTTTTTCTCAGAGGGTGGTAAATCCAGAACCTCAACCAGAGCTACAAATCTTCTCAGAACGCACAAAATGAAAGACTCCTGAACACATGCCCATAGGTCTTTGAGGGCAACAGGACAGGTCATTCAGGTGGTAAAGAAGACACATGCGTTTTAATGGGCAAGAGGTTGAATACAAGCAGGGATGAATTGCTACAAGACACAGAATAGGCCACAGGTGAAAGTTTATGTGTACAGTTCTGGTTACCACCTTAAAGGAAGGAGGTAGTTGCTCCAAAGACCAGATAGTAAAGATTTACAAGAACGTTGCCAGGACTTGAAATTGAAACTATGAGCAAAGATTGGATAGGCTAGGGTTACATAAGAAACAGGAGCAGGAATAGTCCATTTGGCCCCTCAAGTCGGCTCAACACCATTCAACAAGTTCATAGTCAATCTGCCTCAGGCCTCAACACCTTTCTCATGACAGCTCAGCATAGCTGTCAATGCCCTGATATTTCATGCATCTCCTTTTTAAATACTTTCAAATATAGCCTTCACAACTCTCTGCGGTAGAGAATTCCAGAAAGCACTACACTCTAGGAGAAAAATACCTTCACACTTCAGTTTTAAAGGAGTTATTCTGTAACTATCTGCCCTAAATTCAGATATCCCCCTTGAGTGAAAACATCTTCTCAACATCTATCCTATCAAGCCCCCTCAGAATCTTGTATGTTTAAGTAAGATCATCCCTCATTCTTCTAAACTTGAATGAATAAAGGCCAAATCTGTTTAATTATTCTTTTTAAGTAAACTCTTTCAACATAGGTTTTAGCCAAATGAATTTCTTTAAAATGCCTGCAATGCCAATATATCCTTTCTTAAAGACAGAGATGAAAACTGCACATAGTGTTCTAGGTGCTGCCTCACCAACACCGTGTTCAATAGTAATTAGACTTCCCTGTTCTTAAACACCAACTATGTGACAATAAAAATCAAAATTCCATTTGCCTTTCTAATTATATTTTGCACCTCTATGCAAATGTTTGTGTTTCATGTGCAAGAACATGATCATCTTACCCTAATCATCTTACCTTTTGATTCTTCCTACCAAACAGCAAGACCTCACACTTTTCCACATAAAAACTTGGCAGATGAAGTTTAATGAAAGACCCATTAATCATGAATCTCTGTCCTGAACCTGGTCTTTTGCCTTGCAGGTTCCAGTACTTCAGGTGCAGATCTAAGTTCCTTTTCAATGAGTTAATGGCTTCTGTCTCAACCCTTAAACTGGGCATTGAATTTCAGATACCCTGCCATCCTCTGGGGGAAAGGGTTTCTCCTCATGTCCCTTATAATTCTTCTAGCAATCACCTCAAATCTGTATCCCCCAGTAACTGACCTCTCCACTTGAGAAAACAAGAATTCCCTGATCCCTGTACCCTTATTTATTGCATTTTGTACACTTTATTACACCACTCTTCAGACTTCTCTGTTCTGAGGAAAACAGACCATAGAACATAACGCGGAATCGGTTTGGTTGTAAATAGTAAATGACACGGGAAAGAAGTATAGATGGGAATTGTCTATGGGGCCTCAAAAAGTTGCCTCACTATAGAACAAAATATAAATTGGCAAGTAATGGAGGTACGTAAGAAGAACACTACAGTTGCCATGGGTGATTTTAATCTTTATATTAACTGGACAAAGCATATGGCAAGGATAACATGAAAGGTGAATTTAAAGAGTGCATCAGGGATTGCATCTTAGAGCATTACAGACTCTTCCTGGAAATAGGCTATTCTAGATCTAGCAATATGTTATCAGGTAGGATTATTAACAGATCTCACAGTTCAAGATCCTCTAGCAAGTAGTAATCACAACATAGTAGAATTTTAAATTCTATTTTAAGGAGAGCAACTGGGGTCTCAACCTGATGTACTCAATTTAAATAAGGGTAATTACAGAGCACAAAGAAAGAGTTGTGTAAAGTGGCTGGGAAAATAGATGAAGGGAAAGCCAAATGATTTGTCTCAGTCACAATAATAGAAAAGTTCATGAACATTTTGTACTTTTTGGAGTTGACAAGGGCAGGGAGAGGGGGCTAAAAGAGGAGGAATGCATAAATTGAGACTGTTGCTTGTAGGACGACAACAGTAAGGATCACAACAGCCCCTCAGAGATTATGTTAAGAAGGAGAATGTGCTGGAAATTTTGAAAAACATGTGGATAGATAAGTCCCCTGGGCCAGATGGGATACATCTGAAGTGAGGGAAAAGATTGCTGCACCTTTGGTGATGATCTTTGCGTCCTCACTGTCCACTGGAGTAGTACCTGATGATTGGATGTTATTCCCTTGTTCAAGAAAGGGAATGGGGATAACTGTGGGAATTACAGACCAGTCAGTTTTACATCAGTTGTGGGCAAATTATTGGAGAGGGTTCTGAGAAACAGGAATTATGATTATTTGGAAAAGCATAGTTTGATTAGAGATAGTCAGCAGGTCATGCCTCACAAGACTTATTGAATGCCTTGAGGATGTGACAAAACACACTGATGAAGGTACAGCAGTGGATGTGGTGTATATGGATTTTAGGAAGGCGTTTGATAAGGTTCCCCATTCAGAGGTAAGGAGGCACGGGATACAGGGAAATTTGGTTTCTGGATACAGCATTGGATGGCCCATAGAAGACAGAGGGACTAGTAAATGGAAAGTATTCTGCCTGGAGCTTGGTGACCAGTGGTGTTCTGCAGGGATCTGTTCTGGGATCTCTGCTCTTTGTGATTTTTATAAATGACTTGGATGAGGAAGTGAAAGGGTGGATTAGTAGGTCTGCCAATGACACGAAGGTTGGTGGAGTTGTGAATAGTGTGGAGGGCTGCTGTAGGTTGTAATGGGGCATTGATAGGATGCAGAGCTGGGCTGAGAAATGGCAGATGGAGTTCAACCTGGAAAAGTGTGAAGTAATACATCTTGGAAGGTCAAATTTGAATGCAGATTACAGGGTTAAAGGAAGGATTCTTGGCACTGTGGAGGAACAGAGGGATCTTGGGTCCACGTCTATACATCCCTCAAAGTTGCCACTCAAGTTGATAGGGTTGTAAAGAAGACGCATGTGTGTTAGCTTTCATTAACAGGAGGATTGAGTTTAAGAGCTGTGTGGTTATGCTGCAGCTCCATGAAGCCCTGGTTAGACAACACTTGGAATATTGGGTTCAGTTCTGGTCGTCTCATTATAGGAAGGATGTGGAAGCTTTAGAGAGGGTGCAGAGGAGATTTACCAGGATGCTGCCTGGACTGGAGGGCATGTCTTATGAAGAAAGGTTGAAGGAGCTAGGACTTTTCTCATTGAAACAAAGAAGGATGAGAGGTGACTTGATAGAGGTGTACAAGGTGGTGAGGGCATAGATAGAGTGGATAGCCAGAGACTTTTTCCCAGGGTGGAAACGGCTATCACGTGGGGGTATAATTTTAATGTGATTGGAGGAAGGTTTAGGGGAGATGTCAGAGGTTGGTGGGTGCGTGGAATGCACTGCCAGCAGTGGTAGTAGAGTCAGTTACATTGGGACATTTAAGCGACTCTTAGATAGGCACATGGATGGTTGTAAAATGAAGGGTATATAGCTTAGTTTGATAAAAGGATGAAAGGTCAGCACAACATCGAAGGCTGAAGGGTCTATACTATGTTGTACTGTTCTAAGAGAGGTATGGAAAATAGCTGCAAGCTTACCCAAAATATGGAATAGCAAGAGGGATAAAGAAAGGTAGAGGAGTAGTGATGAACTGGAGGTGTGTTCTGCAGTGAACGGGTACCGCAGAGTAGAAAAATATGGTGCAACAATAAAGGGAGGAGGCAGAACAATCTGAATACCAAACAAAAAGTAAGAAAATGGCGATAGAAATAATGTGCTCAGGTCCAAAAGCAGTAGCCAAAATGGACTGAAAGAAATCCAGCTTTGATAAACATGCTTTTCCCTTGATGTTTGGTTACTTACCGTTCGTTCTGCATAGCTGTTGTTGTAAACTGTGACATAGGATTGACGGTTGGACTCACAGACTTGTTTCGATCCCACATAACCATTAGCTCTGCCATTCTCTCTTCTGCACACTGAGCTGTGAGCCGAGCCTCTGCATCCTGGTCCCAGCAGTCATCCATTGTTTCCTTCAGTGACCGAACAGCCTGTGAAACGAGGAAATTATTCTCTTTTTTCCCCAATTCCAGTGCATTTTATAAAAAATGCAGCTTCCTCCATTCCTGCTTGACAGTGATGATTCATACAAGGATAGATCAAAACAAGCAGACTAAAATAATTTTAGAAAGATATTGGAAGGGCTCAAGTGGCACAATAGTAGTGTCCCTAACATTGGGGCAAAAGTTCCAGATTCAAATCCCACCAGTCCCAGAAATGTGTCATAACAGGTTGATTAATTTTTTTAAAATTTAAATTAAAATTAGAAAGAAACACTTACTGATGTAAGTGGAGTGAAGCCAGGACCTATATACCAATAATCATCTGACACGCATACTTGCCCAGAAGAATCATTGGTAATAATTGGAGTGGCAATATCAGCTGATTTTCCTTCCACAGCTTGGGTCTTTTTTTAAATGACTAGGTCAAACCGGTAACTGGATTGAGATTGTCTATAGGAATTTTGGATCTTCCAGGATTGAGCAAATTTTCATTCCATCAATTCAGGGCTGGAACTGAACTCAGTTCCTGGAACCTCTCGTTCATTGTGGTATCCTCTTATTTTATACTCAGGAAAGACATTCCATCAGCCGTCAGATAGGAAAAGCATAAAATATATAAAAACATAAGTGAAAATATATGGTTTGAATGAGAAATAAATGAGGAACAATCACCTTGATGGGATTGTACTATAGACCTCCCAATAGTCAGAGGGAAATTGAGGAACAAATATGTAGAGAAATTTCAGATATTTGTAAGAATAGTAAGGTTGTAATAGTAGGTGATTTCAATTTTCCAAATATTGACTGGGACTGCCAGGAGACATTGTGTTAAAGGCTTGGATGGTGAAAAATTTGTTAAATGTGTTCAAGGAAATTTTCTTTATTGAAATGTAAATGTCCCTACAAGAGAAGGAGCAAAATGTGACATTCTCTTGGGTAATAAGATTGGGCAAGTGACTAAAGTAATAGTAGGGGAATACTTTGGGTCTAGTGATCATAATTCTATTTGTTTTGAAGTAGCTGTGGAAAAGGATAAGCCTTCCATAACAATTGAAGTTTTCAACTGGAGTAAGGCAAATTTTAACAATATGAGACAAGAATTTTCAAAAATTGAATGAAGTAGACTGGTCACAGGTTGCCTGGTAAGTAGGAGGCTTTCAAACATTGAAGTCATTGTGTTCCTGTAAGAGTGAAAGGGAGGGCTGGTAGGCTTAGAGAACAATGGATGAATAAAAACATTGAGGTTCTAAACAAGAATAAAAAAGAATCATATGTTAGATATAGACAACTGTTAGATATAGACAACTGGGTTCAAATGAATCTCTTGAATAGTATAAAGAGCAAAGGGAGCATTCTAAAGAGGGAGATCAGGAAGATAAAGAGAGGATATGAGATAGCCTTGGTAAATAAGGTCAAGGATAATTCAAAGAGATTCTACAAGTATATTAAGAGCAAGAGACCAACCAGAGAAACAGTAGGGCCACTTCAAGAACAAAGATCTTTGTGATGAACCTCAGGAGATGGGGAGATACTAAATGAGTTTTTTTATGTCAGTTCTTACTGTGGAAAAAGAAATGGAGGCTACATAACTCGGGGAAATAAATATTGAAATTTTGGAAACAGTTCACATTACAGAAAAGGACTTGCTGGAGGTCTTAGAAAATATAAAGGTGGATAAATCACCAAGACCCAATCTAGTATATCCCAGGACATTGTGGGAAGTTAGGAAATTGTGGGACCTCTTGCAGAAATATTTGTATGTCTATAACCATAGGTGAGGTGCTGGATGACTGGAAAGTGGCTAATGTTTTGTCATTGTTTAAGAACGGAGGAGGCTAGGAACTGTAGACCTGAGAGTCTAATTTCGGTGGCGGGTAGATTGTTGGAAGTGATTCTGAAAGATAGGATTTTTATGCATTTGGAGAGGCAAGAAACGATTTAGGGATAGTCAGCATGGTTTTGTGCGAGCGAAATACTGTCTCAGTACAGGGTCCACTTTTGTCATTTTATAAATAATTTAGATGAGAATATAGAAGGCATGGTTAGTAAGTTTGCAGATGACACAAAATTGGTAGTATAGTGGACATTGAAGAAGATTATCTAAAATTACAAAGGGATTTTGATTAATTGAGCCAGGCTGAGGAGTAGCAGATGGAGTTTATTTTGCACTTTAGTTAAACAAACAAGGGTTGGGCTTATACAATTAAAAGTAGAAATCACACAACACCACGGTACAGTCCAACAGATTTATCTGGAAGCACTGGCTTTTGAGGCGCTGCCTCTTCATCAGGTAGCTGTGGAGTAGGACCAGAAGAGACAAAACGTATAGCAAAAGGGTTACAGTATCACGGAGTTATAATGGTATATTAAACAAACTTAGATTAAATCTTGCATCTTTTAGGATGGGATAAACTGGTTTAGGCTTTTTAATATATAAATGCAAAAACTCCTTTTAAGTTACATTCTCAAGATGGCTTAGTTTATCTAACAGTAGGTGTTCTCTTAGCTCAGACAATGTATGAAAGGTGTGAACTTAAAGTCTGATTCAATGTTGAGTAAGTTTTATTTCTAAAGTGAGACTTTCAGAATCCTACATGGATTTTGCAGATTTTGAGCAAAATAAGATGTAATTCTGCAACTACAGATCTACCCCATAAATTTATATGTGTGCACGTGCAGGAGAGACAGAGCGGGTGCGTGTATGAGAGTGTGCACATGGGTGTGAGTGCATTTAAAAGTGTGAGAGAGTGTGTGCATGGGTGTGATTGCGGGGATGCATGTGCGCATGAGAGAGTGCCTGTATTAGATAGAGAGAGAATAGTGCAGTGGAGTCACCTGTAGTGTGACATGAACCCAGGGTCCCGCTTGAGGGGATCAAACTTGGCTAACAGCGTCTGCTCAGCCACTTTGCATTGTTGCTTGCCTCAAAGTCCACCTTGGAGGATGGTCATCCAAAGGTCCGAGGCTGATTGTCCCGGTCCTGCTCCACAACCATCTGGTGAAGTGGCAGCGCCTTGAAAGCTCGTGCTTCCAGATAAATCTGTTGGATTATAACCTGGTGCTGTGTGATTTTTAACTTTGTCCACGCCAGTCCAAAACCGTCACCTCCAAATCATAATTAAAAGTAGGGCAGAGAAACGAAGGGTTCAGGTACATAATTCTTTGAAGTTTGTGTCACATATAGATATGGTGGTTAAGAAGGCATTTAGCACGCTTGCCTTCATTGCTCAGACATTTGAGGTAAGGACTTTGGGTGTTATGTTGAGGTAGTACAGGATATTAGTGAGCCCTCTTCTGGTCTACTGTGTGAGATTCTGGTCACTTTGTTATAGGAAGGACATTATTTAGCTGGAGATGGTTCAGAAGAGATTTACCAGGGTGTTGCCGGGAATAGACGGCTTGAGTGATAAGGAGGGGCTGGATAAGTTGGGACATTTTTCATGGAGCTTAGAAGGTTGAGGGGGTTGAAGAGTTTTATAAAATCATGAAGAGTATAGATAAGGTGAATGGCAAGTGTATTTTCCCTCACTTGGGTGATTTCAAGACTTGGGGGGCATATTTTTAAGGTGAGAGGAGAAAGATTTAAAAAAGACATGAGAGGCAATTTTTGTTTTGACAGAGACAGTGGTTCGTGTGAGAAATGAACTTCTAGAGGAAGTGGTGGATGTGGGTACAGTTACAACATTTAAAAGACATTTGTATAAGAAAGATGGACCAACCCCCCACCGGCAGGTGGGACTAATTTTATTTGGGATTATGGTCAGTATGGACTAGCTGGACTAGAAGGTCTGTTTTCATGCTGTATGATTCTATGAGATTATAAATCCTGTTTGCTCACCAGGCTGTTCTCTTTCCAAGCTTCAGGAAATTTGGGTCGCTGCTTCTCCCGAGAGACCAAATGCTGCATATCCTCGAAAGTAGGATGGTTCCCCACCTCCGCCTGGAAAGCCATCTGGTATTCAGGCACTGACTCTCCTGGTCATGGGACAAATAAAATCACATCAGAAGCACTGTACAGTATTTCTCCTGATGAGATAAGCAATAGAAGACAATCTCACTATGCATCATCCTTCCACTCCCCCACTATCATGGCATCAGTATGATTCCTAATTGATTTTAACAGTTGTACTACAGAGCACAAGTCATCCATACAAGTCAAAAGTCAGTCATATATTTTTGAACTAAGTCATAACGCCTGTGTTCCTGAAAGATCATAATGGGTCTCTTAGCTGCGGCTCTAAGAGTCAGGAAGCACATTGGTAGGAAAGTAAATTATGAAAATGACACAGTAGGTTACAGATTGATATAGATAGGTCAAGTCAGTAGGCAAAGTGGAATACATTGAAAGAAAATGTGAACTTAATGTTTATAAGATCCTAATTTTAAAAAATGCATCTTGTAGCACAGTGGTAGCATACCTATCCCGGGGTAGAAAGTTTGAGTGTTTTTCCTTGATGATATATATATATGTATATTATATATAGTGACTTAGTGTACAGGCACAATTTCAAAATTTGCAGATGATATGAAAATTGAAAGCATTATGAACAGAGAACAAGATAGCTTAGAACTTCAAAGGATGTAGACAAACTATGGAATGAGCACTCAGGTGACAGATGAAGTTCAATATTGAGAAATGTGAACCTACTCATTTTGATATGATGACAAGACAATATAACAAAATGGAGGCATGAATCTGAATGTCATGCAGAAGCAAAGCAATCTGAGTGCATATGTGCAAAAATCATCATAGGAGGCAGGAAATCTTGACAGCACAGTTAATAAAGCATATACTAGCCTGCCGTTAATTAGTAGTGGCATACAATACTAGAGCAAGGAGTTTATGTTGGACTTTTATAAGATACTGTTCTGGCATCAGCTGGAATAGTGTCTCCAATTTTGGGCATCACACTTTAGGGAGGGTGCAAAGGTTTTGAAGAAAGTGCTGGAAAATTCACAAAAGTAGTTCCAGGGATGAGGAACTTCAGCTATAACAAAAAAGTGGATAAATTAGAACTGCTCTCCTTAAAGAAGGCTCTTGGGGATTTGAGAGAGGTGCTCAAAATTTAAAGGAGTCTGGACAGAGTAGATAGGAAAAAATGCTGTCACTTGCAAAGGGATCAAGGATGAGAGGATACAGATTTAAAGTAATTAGTAAAAGAAGCAAAAGTAAGTTGTTGAGATCTGAAAAATACTGCCTGAGAGTGAGGTGGAAGCAGGTTCAAATGAGGCATTCAAGAGTTGGTCAGTCTGCTATCTGAAAAGGACAATGCACAGGATTATGAGAAGGAGGAGTAGAATGGCATTAAATGAAATGAAACATTGGTGACCTAACACGTACGTGATAGGCCGAATTGTCTCTTACTGTATTATAACAACTCTGATTCTTTGAACAGACTTGTAGATGATTGAAGAACTAGAGAGCACAGTTTTAAAATTAGGGTGCGACTTTCAGGACAGAGATAAGGGTTGGGTGATCTTGCTTCGGAAGGCAGTGGGGTCACAAGCCATTGAGTATTTTCAAAGCAGAGCTAGATATATTCTTGTTTGGCACGGGTAATCAAAAGCTGTTGGGAGTAGACTCGAATTTGGAATTTGAAACACAATCTTACTGAATGGGAGAGTGAGTTTGAGGGGCTGAACGACATGCTTCTGCTCCTGGGTCATATGTTTTATCTGCATACGTGCATGCACACATGCAAGAAAGACAGCAATCTACTGGGAACTTTGCACTCCTCCCATCCTGATCTTTGATTTCTATTGCTTCACTATTGCAGGCATGTCTTCATTCACTTCAGCCGAAAACTCTGAAATCCACTCCCCGAGACTCTTCTCTCTCTTTGCATAAGACACCTTTCAAAGCCTGCCTCTTTGACCAACTTTTGGTCAATTGTCCTCATAACTCTCTATGTAGCACCATGTCAAATTTTGTTTTATAGCACACCTGTGAAGCAACATGAGACATTTGCTATGTAAAAAGGCAATGTGTTAATGCTTGTTATTTTCTTACCTGGGAAAAGATCTGTGCACTTCATAAATATTTCCCAGTAGATGAGGCCTAGTGCATACATATCCACCTGCTTGAGAGCAGAGGCACAGTCTCGCAGGTTTACAGCTCCCTCTAGCACTTCAGGTGCCATGTAACGGATTGTGCCAACCTGTGGAAGAGGGGACAAAGAAAGAAATATCACTGCCAGAAGAGGAAAATCTCTTGTGTTTTCAACGCTTCACACAAAAAACACTGAGAATCAGCATTGTCAATTCCAACTGACTAAATTTCTGCACCATTTGGAGAAATGCTGTTGCCTGGGAATCAGATTTGTTTTGGCCTCAGGTCAAACAAGTAATTTCCAAAACTGCCCAGTTTCACAACCTCACTAAGCAACAAAACATCGATGCGCTGAGAGCTGCAGTTTAAGGAGAGGTGTGATACACCAAACAAAAGGGACAGGGAAACCTAACATTGTGAGCAGACTCTGCTAACGGTCCAAGCCTCGACTGGCCATGTCAGTTAGAGGTTATATAAGGATGTTTTTACATGTTGCACAGCAACTGAGCTTCAAAACAAATAAGTCATCTTGTGACATTCTCAATCTTTCAGAATTGCAGTAATTCCTTATTAATCAGAGTCACAGTGGCAGTTTTACTAAATTTATGGAAACTCCGAAAGGATATATTGCATTAGAACATATACAGTGCATTACTCCTTATACCCTTTCTACCAGTAAAACAGGTGTATGATAACTGTCAGGTAGGTAAAAACAATGACTGCAGATGCTGGAAACCGGATTCTGGATTAGTGGTGCTGGAAGAGCACAGCAGTTCAGGCAGCATCCAAGGAGCTTCGAAATCGACGTTTCGGGCAAAAGCCCTTCCCGAAACGTCGATTTCGAAGCTCCTTGGATGCTGCCTGAACTGCTGTGCTCTTCCAGCACCACTAATCCAGAATATGATAACTGTCAGTCCCACCCAGCACTGCCTCTATACATGTGCACAATAGACAATAATATTCCTAATAGCACTTTTCTGCGCATGTACACATCAGGTGGTGGTATAACTGACTCCATTACACTTGCCAATGGTACTCCCTTGTGTTTTAAACTCCAAGAAAATGTGCTACGATACCTGCACAATCTTCAACTCTTCTGTTGCTCACCTCACTGATGGCTGCAGTATCCTCCTCCCCAGGTCGAACCAGTCGATTACCAGTCAATTTCATGGAAAGGCCAAAGTCACTGATGGCACAAGTGCCATCATTCTTCACCAGCACATTCCTGCTGTTGAGGTCCCGATGTGTAATGGCTGACTTATACTGATCTAATGGAGTGATAAATGTTTCACTGTTAGCATGCTCAGCTAGAACTATCTGGTAGACACGATTAAGAGGTTCTTTCCTCAAAGTGTAATCCCTTTGAATAAAAAATAATAGGCACTTGTTGTCAGCAATCACCCAATCAACAACTTTTCACTCTAGGAACTTGGCAGAATTCTGAGTTGAGCAACATGTTAAAGGGATTTAAGTCATTCCTATTATTTGGAGGGAAAGAGAGAAGGAGAAAATTACAAAGCATGAATAGAGGCAAAGATAAAGAGAAAGTTAAAATACAAGAACACAATAAGAAAAAGGCAAACTGACAGGAAGGAGTAGAAGGAGATGCAAGAAAAAGAGGAGAAAGGAAAGTGGCAAGGTAAGAAAATGGGAAGATTGGAAAAGACGATGCAAGTGAAACAGAAAAGGGTCAAGACTGAGTGTTCGAAACAGACCACAATAGGCAGACAGGAAAGCTAAATGGAGTGAAAGGGTGTTCTACCCCATATCCATCATCATTGTGAACCTTTGATAGATACATGTTGATATCAGAATGACCCCACTACACGATAATGATGTTTTGTACAGGCTTGCCTCTCGTACAGTCTCAACACTGGTCCCCTCATGATTTGAAATGCAACAATTGAAAACTGGGCATTTACTGCTCTTTTATCTTTCAAAATTTATTCCACCCACATGGATTCTAGAACTTTACAAACAAAGTGAACAGTTGGTTGATCCATCTTATACCTTACTGGGGTCAGACTGTCAGTATCCCACTGGGGATTGGTAGGTTATGTAAAAAAAAATGGCAGTTTTGGATCAAGCCCCTATATTTATATCACATACCACTGTGTATCAAATATTACAGTTTTCAAAGCAAACAATATGTAAGTGATTTCAACACGCAGACAACAAAAACCATAAGTGACAAAAGGTCAATAGACAATGTGACAGTAAGATGGGCAGGTCTTATGAATGCTGTTGTCTCTCACCAGCTCGTAGCAGTTCTGTGTGAAGGTAAGCAAGGCCCTTGGTGATGGAATGTGCCAGCCTACAGGAACTAACCCAATCATTGCTGTGTAGACTCAGGTACTTGCATAACGAGCCCTAAATGTCAAGAGAATAGAAATATATTAAAATGAACAATAATTTATGCAGTCACATTGAAGTTTTGCAACACAAACTTGCAAAAATAATAACTAAAATCATTTAATTGTTGATGGTTCATTGGAGAGGTGGTGGCATTATGGTAATCCAAGGTTAATATCTTGGGGACAAGGGCTTGAATCCCACCACAGTAGATGTGAAATCTGAAATTTAAAAAAACTAATCGTGATGACTATGTAACTACTGTTAATTGTCATTAAAAACTCATGATTTCACTAATGTCCTTTAAGAAAGAAAATCTACTGTTGTTATTTGGTCTGGCCTACATGTGACTCCAGAACCACAGCAATGAGTTGTCTCTTAACTATCTTTTGGGCAATTAGGGATAGACAATAAATGCTGACCCAGCCTGCAATGATTTCATCCCATGAACAAATTTAGAAAATGTTCCAAATACCTCACAAGTTCAACATCTTTATTACAAAGACATAAATGAGACATGGTAAGGGATGGCAATGAGAAGCAATTTTGCATTTAGCAGTGTTGGCAAGAATGCAAATGAGGACAATGAAAGATCTCATCTGTGCTTTCAATAATGCAATGGATTCTTTAACTGATCACCTGGACAGACAGGCAGTGGGTGGCTTTCACATCTATTTCTATAAGAACTGTAGCACTTCCAGATTTTGTGCTGAGGTCACTGCAAGGGGACTAGCAATCATTTTGAAAAAGAAACATTTAGTTGTACCCAGCATTGGTGGTGGTGGCAACAAGAACATTTGAAATCTAGGAAGTTTTAAACCGTCCCAAGAAAACAGCATTAGCTGTGCAATCAACTGTCCTGAGACTGACTAAGTTTATTGTTCTTTAAATTTTAACATGCACCCATCACTAACCAAATCCCAAGAAGAAACATATACCCACTCAGCTTCCTCCTCATTACTTCACCATTACAGTAGGATTAGGTGTGCATCCAGCAGAAATTGAGGCACTAGAATTCAGAAGCAAGTACTCATATAAGACAAAAGGCCCAGAATAAAGGTGTGCCAATGTAAGACTGAGATGAAGAGGAATTTCTTCCTTTAGATGGTAGAGAGTCTTTGGAACCTCTTGTCACAGACACTGCACATATTCAAAGCTGAAATAGATAAATTCTTGATCAGTCAGGGAATCAAGGGTTAGGAGAAAAACACAGGAAAGTGGACGTGAAGAATGTTGGATCAGCAATGACCTTAATGAATGGCAGAGCAGGTTCAGCGGCTGAACAGCCTATACTTGTTCCTATTTCTTATGGTCAATGGCACATCAGTATTTCAGCATTGTGCAATCTCCAATTCAATGTCATTGTCCAATATTTGACTTTATTTCTCAACTGAGTATCACAAAAACAGACCTAGTCCCATAACTTGGGGCTAGTAGTGACTAATACAAGTAAAAGCTGCTGGAGGCTGATTAACAATGGGGCAAAAAGGTCAGCGTGGTTCTTTTTATTAAATAATGGATTTTCTTCCAAATGGATGCTCAGCAGCAGAGGTTGTAAATATTTTGAAGGTGTGCTTAAAGAAGTGGACATCAGATTGCCAACAGAAGTTATTTCTAGAGATTTCAGAAGGCATTCAACAAACTTCAGTATAAGATTGTTACTTAAAGCTGAACCCATGATACTGAATGCAAATTACTGACCTAGGAATTTGGTTGAGCAGTAGAACACAGAGAGGCAATAATGGGCGGACACTTTCAATTAAGCAATCGGGTGTATCCTGCAAGGACATGTAGAAATCTCAACTATTCACCACATTTGTTAATACTTTTATGATGGAAATGGAAGTCAGATCCAAATTTTCTGATGACACAAAGATAGCTGGCATTACAAGCAACGTGGCAGAAACATAAAATTACAAAAAGATTAAGCAAATGGATAAACCTTGATAGGTCTCAACGCACAAAAATAGGAGTTCATCTACTTCGGGACTAAAATGGATAGAACAGCGTACTTTCAAATGGATAAACAGTACAAAACTGGAATTCTGAAGATATCTGAGGATCTGGGCATATTGATCATTAAAATAATCAAAATAAAATCGGATGGAATTCTGTCCTTTGTAGCAGGAGGGCTAAAATATGAGAGAGTGGAAATCATAGCTCAGATATTTATTTATTTATATGTTCATTCCACATCTGGAGTATTAATTAATTCTGGACACTGCATCTTTAGAAGGTTATCTTGGCCTCAGAATGCAGGATGGTGTATCAGAATGATACCTGGATTATTACTGCGGTTTATGGCTATCAGTGATTTGTTGTCATATGCCACACTGATCTGCTTTGTGCCACTCTCACACATTCATGACAGGTTATCTGAAATCGCTGTCATCTGTCATCCAACTCTGCAAAGATCAAGATCTCTTGTGATGTCCTCCATTTTATCCTCTAGAATGGAACTCTGTAGTTTTTTTTAGCTTTGGTCAAATTTCCATTGCTTCCATTTCGTTCATGGAATGCAGATGTCAATGGCTGCGGCAGCATTTATTACCCTTCTCTAGTTAGTGCCTTCTCGAATGGCTGTGGTCCATGTGCTTTAGGGAAACATTTCCAGGATTTTGAGCCTGAAACACCTATCTGCTGTTCCTGTTCTTCTAGATGGAAGTGATCCTACTGTGTTGTACTGTTCTATCTAGGTTTGGAAGGTACTGGAGCTTTTTGAAGTTTTTGGAGCTTTGCTGAATTTTTGACATTTCTGTATGTCACTATTTAGAGTTATTTTTGCTCTTGTAATTTCAAACACCTCTTCAATTATCTTATGGTCTGTCCATGGAGTTGAAGCATACGTTTTGTACCCACATTTCAAAAGATGCTATTTTGTTTTACAAATCTTTATTTACAAGAACACAGCACAAAAACAGGAGCAGGATTAAACTATTTAGCCCTTCGAGTTTGCTCCACCATCAATGATTCATCTTTTTCACTACCATTTTCCTGCACTTTCGACACATCCCTTGATTTCTGTTTTTGTTTCTGATTTACTGCTTCTACAGCATTTTCAGTTTTTAACCTCATGAGTTCTTTCTAACCTCAATTTTTCTTGCTGTTAGCATTCCCTTCATCTTCATAAAATTAAATAGCTATCTGTATGCTTCTGACTACAGCATTACAATTACCATCTTCTCTTACAAATTATAAGAAGTAGACAAATGTACTTGTTCTGTTGTTACACCATTCAATCTTCACTTTGATTACTTCTCATACTTTTTCTAATTAACATTGAGTACAAACACCAAAACAATCTATACTCTAAACTTCTAGGTTTTATCTAATCTGCGATATTTTGTAAGGCCATTCCTGTTTCTGCAAGTTCATAATATTCTATCTGTAACTTTTACCCTTGTAAATACATCCAATTCTCTGAAAACATGATACAACTAACATTGTATTTTGCTCAAAAACTGCATGAGTCTATGTAAGACTCTGTTAACTCATTTTTTAAGATTAGAATCAGTCTACACATTATGGCACAGACAACAGCACAGAAGGCATGAACACCTTCAACATATTATCTGGGCTGACACCAATTATTAAAGTTAACCCAAGAATGTAACTTTTAAAGAAAGTTTTGTGATTTACATATGAAAGAACATAGAAAAGTACAACACAGAACAGGCCCTTTGGTCCATGGTGTTGTGCCGAGGTTTACTCCTAATGTAAAATATAGTAACTTAACCTACGCACCCCTCAACTCACTGCTATCCATATGCATGTCCAGCAGTCGCTTAAATGTCCCCAATGACTCTGCTTCCACCAACACAACTGGCAACGCATTCCATGCATTCACAACTCTCTGGGTAAAGAACCTACCTCTGACATCTCCTTTATACCTTCCTCCTAATATCTTCAAACTATGACTCCTCATGCCAGTCAATCCTGCTCTGGGGAAAAGTCTCTGGCTATTGACTATCTATTCCACTCATTATTTTGTATACCTCGATCAGGTCTCCTCTCTTCCTCCTCCTTTCCAGAGAGAAAAGTCGGAGCTTATTCAACCTTTCTTCATAAGACAAGCATCCTGGTAAACCTTCTTTGCACCCTCTCCAAAGCCTCTGTATCTTTCCTATAGTAGGATGACTAGAACTGGACACAATATACGAAGTGTGGTCTCACCAGGGATATTAACATGGTCATTCTAACAGATGAGAGACTTAACAAACAATCAAGGTATTTTTCAATGTATAATTTCAGTTACATCACACTGTAAACTTTTGCTATAAATTGTGTCTTACAATTATGTACTCCACAACCTGATGAAGGAGCAGCGCTCCAAAAGCTAGTGCTTTCAATTAAACCTGTTTGACCAAAACCTGTCGTTGTGTGATTTTTAACTTTGTACACCCCATTCCAACACTCCAAATCATAGAAGCAAACAGAAATGCTTGTATATGCATCACATAGACAATGAAAAGCATTTGATTATGTTTATCACTAAAAGCTAATAGATGTGTTGTTGAAATATGACATTGCCAGGAAAGATGAGAAATTTGTCCAGAACCTATATTGGGTAAATCTCACATCCTTACTGCCAATTTCTACTGTAAATTTACTATGTGTTACTATGCAAAATAGAAGTTTAGGCAAAATATGAAAAACAAGAAAGATTGACTACAAGGGAGAAATTAAGTGTACAAGAGAAAGTCAGACAGAAATACAAAACAATAACAGATTCTACAGGTAAAAAGGAAGGATTAAGTAAAGTGAGCATTGATCCTCCAGCAGAGAGAATTAATGATGAAAAATAATTAATTTGTGGATGAATTGAACAGATATTTTGCATCAGCCCTCACTCTAGACGATACAAGTAGCATTGTGCGCCCTGGGGTGAGTGTCAGAACAAAGAGATGGACTGGGAAAATCAAGTTGGTAGCGGATTGTAAGAAAAGGAATTTGTGGGATGTCTACGAGATGGCTTTTTGGAGAAGCTTGTGGTGGAGCCCACTAGGGAACAAGCAATACTGGATGTAATGTTGTGCAATGAGGCAGACTCGATAAAGGAGCTTAAGGTGAAGGAACCAGTGATCATAATACGATTGAATTTACTCTGCAATTTGAGAGGGAGAAGATAGAAACAGAGGTAATTACAGCTGAAAAAAGACAACTACAGAGGCATGGCGGAGGAGCTAGGTAGAATTTACTGGGACAGAAGCCTAGCAGGAAAGACAGGCAGGAGTTTCTGGGAGTAATTCAGGAGACACAGCAGAGATTCATCCAGAGGAAAAAGAAGCACGATACAGGGAAGATGAGGCAACCATAGTTGAGTAGGCAAGATAGGGATAGCATAAAAGTAAAAGATAAAGCATATAATGTGGTGAGGACAATGGGAAACCAGAGGATTGGGAAGCTTACCAAGACCAACAGAGGGCAACAAAAAAAAAGAAATAAGGAGGGAGAAGATTAAATATAAGGGTAAGCTAGCCTTCCTAAAGGAAGACTGTAAGAGTTTCTTTAGATGTATAAAAAGCAAAAGAGAGGCAAAAGTGGATATTTGGCCACTGGAGAGATAGCAGTGGGGAACAAGGAAACGGCTGAGGAACTGAAAAATTACTTCAAGTCAGTCTTCATGATGGAAGACACAAGTATCTATACAAGGTTTTCAAGAAAAACAAATACCCAATACACAATCCACCAATACCTCAGAAACAAACCCAAACAAGCAGATACAACACAACTAAAAACAATAGCCACATTACCTTATATCAAAAACATATCAGAAATGTTCCAGACTACTAAGACCCCTTGGCATCATGGTAACCCACAAACCTACCAACACACTTAAACAGCAACTAATGAAACTAAAGGATCCATTAGACAGTACCAGCAAATCTAACATCATTTACAAGATACCATCTTGTAAAGAATACTACATCGGACAAACAAGCAGGAAACTTGTCACCAGGATACACGAACACCAAGTAGACACCAAAAGGCCCACTATCACTAGTTTCCATTCATATAGGCAAAGAAGGACACCATCTTGACTGGGACAACACACACATCCTAGGACAGGTGAAAAAGACACACGCAAGAATTCTTCAAGGCATGGCATTCTAACCAGAACTCCATCAATAAACACATTCATTTAGATCCTATCTACCTTCCCTTGAAAAAAAACTGGAAATGATGTCACCCACATTAAGAAACCAAGACCTATAAACAGAGAGGCAGGACATACCACCAGCACTTCACTGGAGACTCTCACTGATGATGTTACCTAGTATGGTGACAAAAAATCTGAAAACAAATCTTCCAGCTCAGTAAGTCAACTTAAAAACTTATCATCAACCTGAGCTACAAATCTTCTCAAAAATCATTAACGCAAGTAATATCCCAAAAATTCAAGAGAGTGAGGGAACAGAGCTGAGTATGGTGGCCATCACCAAGGAGAAGGTGCTAGAAAAATTGAATGGTCTGAAGGTGGATAAATTACCTGGACCAGATGGACTATACCCCAAAGTTCTAAGGGAGATTGCTGAGGAGGTAGCAGAGGCATTAGTGGTGACCTTTCAGGAATCTCTAGAATCAAGGAAGGTCCCGGGGACTGGAAAATAGCTAACATGACAGCCTTGTTTAAAAAGCGAGTAAGGTAAAAGACAGAAAATTACAGAACAATTAGCATAACCTCGGTTGTGGGTAAGACCCAGGAATCCATTGTGAATAATAAGA
This sequence comes from Chiloscyllium punctatum, assembly GCF_047496795.1. NCBI lineage: Eukaryota > Metazoa > Chordata > Chondrichthyes > Orectolobiformes > Hemiscylliidae > Chiloscyllium > Chiloscyllium punctatum. The sequence goes on from NC_092748.1 coordinate 22,118,568, forward strand.
TTTCTGAATACTTGAAGGTGTATGGTGAAATCAGCAAAGTTTCCATGACAAGTTTCATCAAGGGGAGGTCATGCCTGACAAATCTGCTAAATTCTTTGAGGATGTAATGAGCAGACTAGACCAATGAAAGCCAATGATTGTCATCTATCTGGACTTCAAGAAGGCCTTTGACAAAATGCCGTACATGAGACAGATAAGGGTCCATGGTGCTAGAGGCAAGGTGCTAGCATGGATAGAAGCTTCGCTGCCTGGCAGAAAGCACAGAGTGGGGATAAAAGGGTCCTTCTCAGGGTGACAAGTGATGATCTGTAAGGTTCAGTGTTGGGACCACAACTTTTCACTTTATACATTAATGATATAGATAAAGGAACTCAGAGCATTCTGGCTAAGTCTGCAGATCATGCAAAGATAGATAGAGGGACAAGTAGCATTGAGGAAGCGGGGAAGCTGCAGAAGGATTTGGACAAGTTAGGAGAGTGGGCAAAAAAGTGGCAGATGGAGTACAATGTGGGAAAGTGTGAGGTCATTAGTAGGAAGAATAGAGGCATGGACTATTTTCTAAATAGAGAGAAAATTCAGAAGTCTGAAGTGCAAAGAGACTTGGGAGTTCTAGTTCAGGATTCTCTCAAGGTAAGCTTGCAGATTGAGTCAGTGGTTAGGAAGGCTAATGTAATAATGGCATTTATTTTGAGAGGACTTGAATGTAAAAGCAGGATGCACTTCTGAGGCTCTATAAGGTTCTGGTCAGATCACATTTGAAGTTTTGGGCCCCATATCTCAGGAAAGATGTACTGACCCTGGAACGTGTTCAGAGGAGGTTCATGAGAATGGTCGCAGGAATGAAAGCTTAACATATGAACAATTTTTGAGGACTCTGGGTCTATAATTCAATGGACTTTAGAAGGATGAGGGGGATCTAATTGAAACATACAGAATATACTGAATGGCCTAGGTAGAGTAGGTTTTGGGAAAATGCTTCCTTTGGTAGGAGAAATTGGAACCTGCGGGCACAACTTTAGAGTAAAGGGAAGACCCTTTCAGGACGGAGATAAGGAGAAGTTTCTCCAGCCAGAGATTGGTGAATCTATGGAATTCATTGCCTCAGAAGGAGGCCAGGTCATTGAGTATGTTTAAGACTGAGATAGATAGGTTATTGAGTATCAAAGGACAGAACGTGGAACATATAACAGTATAGCACATACAGGCCCTTCAGGCCTCAATGTTGTGCCAACCTTTTATCTTACTCTAAGGGTTATGGGGAGAAAGCAGAAGAACTGGGTTGAGAAACCTATCAGCCATGATTGAATGGCAGAGCAGACTCGATGGGCTGAATGGCCGAATTTCTGTTCCTCTGTCTTATGATCTTATGGGTACAGGTTCATAGCTCCTTGAAAGTAGTCATAGGTAGACAGCATGGGTGAAGAAGGCTTTCAGCATGCTTGCTTTCATTGGTCAGAGCACTGAGTTGGGGCAGCTTATTGCAGTTCTACAAGACATTGGTAAGGCCACATTTGGAGTACTATGTGCAGTTCTGGTTGCCCTACTATAGAAAGGATATAATTAAAGTACAAAGAGTGCAGAGAAGATTTATTAGGATGCTACCTGCACTGGAAGGTTTGAATATATAGAACGCTGAATAAGCTAGGAAATTTTCCCTGGAGCGTAGGAGACGGAGGGGTGAGGCCTATAGAGACCTATAAAATCATGAGAGGCATAGATAAGGTAAATAGCAAATAGCTTTTCACCATGGTAGAGGAGTCTAAAACTAGAGGGCACAGGTTTCGGGTGAGAGGGGAAAGATACAAAAGAGTCCAGAGGGGCTTTTTTTTCCCACACAGAAGGTGGTGAGTGTCTGTAACGGGCTGCCAGAGGTAGTGCTGAAGGCAAATACAATTATGTCGTTTAAGAAACATTTAGACAGGTACATGGATGGGATAGGAATGAAGATATAAGGACAAAACTCAACCAAATCGAACTAGATTAACTGTGAAAACTGGGCAGTATGGACAAGTTGGGTCTAAGGGCCTATTTCCATGCTGTAAACTTCTATGACTCTAAGGAACATTCCAGAAAGAACTGAGAATCAAGATGTAAAAGAGGGAGATGTGATGAGCAATGAACCATAGGGATCAGCACCAAGCACTCAAGAGTTTTCAATGTAAATTAATGACTTGAATGAAGGAATGAAATGTATGGTTGCTAAACTTGCTCAAGATGCACAGGTAGGAAGGAAACTAAGTCATGAATAGGATATGAGGAATGTACAGAAGTATATAAATAGGCAAAGTAAGTGAGAAAAAAACAGACGGAGTGTAATGTAGAAAGATGTTAACTTGTCCACTTTGGCAGGAAGAGCAGATAGAACAGCGTATTATTTAAAAATAGAAATTACTACCTGCACTGTCCAATGAATGCCACCAAATGGAGCGCACAACTTCAGTTCAATGGCAGTGAGGAGAAAATTGCCACAGTTTTTAAAAGGTAAAAATGAGAGAGTGGGACTTGGAACTTGGGAATGATAGAAATGGCAGGAAGCGAAGGAAGGCCAGGAAACTGAGTACAGGGGTGCAGAATGAGAAAACAGGCAGGCCGGGAAGTACCCAGCAAGAAATGTCAAACTGGAATGCACAGCACTAAACAAATATGTTGGCACCATTTTATAAATGCCGTTTAGCATTTATAAGACAGATAGCAAGAGTTTCCAAAATACAAAAAATGAAAAAGAGTGGCTAAAGTAAACACTGGATTTTTAGAGGATGAGAAAGGGAATTTAGTCATGGGATATGAGGAAACGATTGAGGCATTGAATAGGCATTTTGTGTCAGTCTTCGCAGTGGAGGACATGAATGACATACCAATAAATGACAAAGAGACGAAGGTAGGTAAGGACCTGGAAACAATCACTATCACGAAAGAGTAGTGTTGGGCAAACTAATGGAGCTAAGTATCCTGGACCTGATGGAATGCATCTTAGGGTACTAAAAGAGATGGCAGAGGAAATAGCAAATATAATGCCACTGTTTTAAAAAAGGAGGTAAACCAAAGATGGAGAATTATGGCTTAACTTCTGTAGTGTGGAAAATGCTTGCGTCTATTATCAAGGAACAAAATGGCAAGACATCTAGATAGAAATTGCCCCGTTGGGCAGCGGTTCATGAAGGGCAGGTCATGCTTAACTGATCTACTGGAATTCTATGAAGTCATTACGAGCAAGGTGAACAACGGATATCCAGCTGATGTGGTGTATCTAGATTTCCAAAAGGTATTCGACAAGGTGCTGCACAAAAAGATACTGTATAGGATAAAGCTGTAAACCGTTACTGGCAATGTATAAGCATGAATAGAGGATTAGTTAACTAACAGGAAATAAAGAGTGGGGATAAATGAGTGCTTTTCTGGTTGGCCATCAGTGACTAGTGGTGTGCCTCAGGGAGTAGTGTTGGGTCTGCAATTATTCACAATTTACTAGATGATTTGGAGTTGGGGACCACGTGTAGTGTGTCAAAGTTTGCAGATAATAGGCGGCACGTTAGCTCAGTGGTGAGCACTGCTGCCTCACAATGCCAGGGACCTGGGTTCGATTCCAACCTCAGGCGACTGTCTGTGTGGAGTTTGCACATTCTCCCCATGTCTGCGTGGGTTTCCTCCGGATGTTCTGGTTTCCTCCCACAATCCAAAGATGTGCAGGTCAGGTGAATTGGTCATGCTAAATTGCCCGTAGAGTTAGGTGCATTAGTTAGGGGGAATGGGTCTGGGTGGGTTATGCTTCGGAGGGTCGGTGTGGACTAGTTGGGCCAAAGGGCCTGTTTCCACACTGCAAGTAATCTAATCTAACACTAAGATAAGTGGTAGAGCAAAGTGTCCAGAGGACTGAGAAACTTTGTGAAGGGACTTGGATAGTTTAAGTTAGTGGGCAAAGATCTGGCAGATGGATTACAATGTTAATAAATGTGAATTCATCCATTTTGGGAGGAAAAACAGCAAAAAGGATTATTACATGAGTGGTAAAAAAAATTGCAGCATGCTACTGTGCAGAGGGACATGGGTGTCTTTGTGTATGAATCATAGAAGGTTGGTCTGCAGGTGCAACAGGTAAATAAGGCGGCAAATGGAATTTTGTCCTTCATTGCTAAAGGGATTGAGTTTAAAAGTAGGGGAGGTTATGTTGCAGCTGTACAGGCCACATCTGGAGCACTGTATGCAGTTTTAGTCTCCTTACTTGAGAAAGACGCAAGAGAGGGTGCAGAGGAGGTTCACGAGGTTGATTCTGGAGTTGAGGAGGTTGGTTTATGAGGAGAGACTGAGTAGACTGAGATTATATTCATTGGAATGTAGAAGAACGAGTGGGGTATCTTATAGAAACATATAAAATTATGAAGAGAGTAGATGAGACAGAAGTAGAGAGGATGTTTCCACTGGCGGGTGAAACTAGGACAAGAGGGCATAGCCTCATATTAGGGGGAACAGATTTAGGACTGAATTGAGGAGAACGTCTACACTCAGAAAGTTGTGAATCTATGGAATTCCCTGCCCAGTGAAGTTGTTGAAGCTTCTTCAGCAAATGCTTTTAAAGCTACGATAGATAATTGTTTGAACAGTAAAGGAATTAAGGATAGTAGTGAGGAAGGTGGGGGAAACACACGAAGGGACAGATGACTAACTCCTGCTCATAGTTCTTATGTTAAAAGTGAAATATATTAACTAAGTCAACTTTAAAAGGCAACACTGTACAGTTTTGATTTCTTTATTTAAGTAAAGATACAATTTTTGAGGGATTTTTTTCCCTGAACCTTCGGAATTCTCTTCCCCAGAGAGCAGTGGAGGTAGAATATTTCTAAAGTAAAGACAGATAGATCTTAACTATTGAGGGAGCCAAATGTTACTGGGGAGGTAGGCATAAATGTGAGGGCACAATCAAATGAGTAAATGAGCTTACTGCATGGTGGAGCAGGCTTAAGGGGCAAATTGCTTTCCCCGATCCAAATTCATATGTTAAGACATATTTTACCTCAGTACCTTAATGAATAATAAAAACCTCAAGTCATTGTTATAATCCAGGAAATACAACTGCCAATTTGAGTTTAGCAAAATTCCGCAAACAGCAATGCGATAACTACTGTTTTTTGTGATGTTAAGTATTAAGCTAAATATTGCCCAAGACTCCAAAACCACTTACCCTGCTCTTCGAATTAGTGCCATGCAACATTCATCTAAACAGGCTAATATTTTAATTTCGCATCAAAATGACAACTGAAATCTCAATTTTAGCAGAGATTTATTAATGCACATGTTCCAAATAAGTGGGCTGCCCCATGTTGAAATAAATGAGGCAGATCTTGGTGATCTGCCAATGGAATGCACCTCACTAAATCTACATACCATACTTTGGGAGAACTACCCTAATTTTACTGCACTCCTGATTAGGGTGTGGCACAGATGTACTGTGTCACCTTAGCAGCAAATCTGAGCTAACACTAGGTGTGTCAAACAAAACCCCAATCCTACCTTTGCCTAATATCTAAACCAAACATGTGTAGCAGCAGCATCAGCAGCAGCTATTGAATTGGGTCATGAAGCTTGACCCATTTTTTGTTCCTCACTGTAGTAACTCAATAGCCTTGTCGGGAATAACCTCAAGCTGAGGGAGATCAGGCAACAAAAAAAGTAATGTTCACTAATTTAGACAGTAGTCAAAGTGACCACATTGCAGATATTGGGCTAACAACCTTATTGAAACAGTCAAGATTCTTTGTGCACTTGACATGTGGAAAGGTTGTTTCCCCTTGTGGGAGGGTTTAGGACCAGGGCTATCATCTCACTGTAAGGGGTCAAACATTTAAGACAGAGAAGAAGAGGAGTTTCTTTTCTGAGAGGGTGTTCAATCTTTGGAATTCTTTACCACAGAGGGCTGTTGAGGCTGGGCCATTAGTATAATCAAGGCAGAAATAGACAGATTTTTAAAAAATGTTATGGAATGAAGGGGAAACGCAGGAAAGTTGAGTCAAGGAGTATCAGATCAGCCATTATCTCATTGAATGGCAGAGCTTCTACGTCTTGTAGTCTTATCACCTCTTTGTTCACGGCTATAAACAGTCCAAACACTTCCACCTATCCAACTTGCTAACCTGAGGTTGTTGCATACACCATGGACCCTGACATCTTTTGTGAATTACATTACTTGCCACTTTCAATCTTCAAAATTTCAATTCCACTAAATCTAAATAAGTGGCTGTTTCGGTGTAGTAATGTTGAATGCCCTGCAAGGGGAGCTATTGATTTATAGATTAAAAACAGTTCTCAGTTGCTCTGCCAACCGGCTTCACACATCAATTATTTCTTCTCATCTGAGAGCGCAATTAAAATGAGATGTTTTGGTAATTCCTCATCAATCCATCCTGGAGACTGCACTGCCATAAGTGACTGGGATTGATTTTACAGATTTTTTTAAAAATTGGAGTTGCTGCAGTAGTTATTGTCAAGAGTTCTTTTCGTGATAGAGACAGTGCATTATGCTGCAAGTGCTGTTGCAACACATTGGACAACAGATTGTCATTCACTGGCCAACAAGTATTACACATACAGTGACTGAAAGTAACTGTTAAAGTAGACAAATTAGCCTATTTTGTCAGTGTTAAAAGTTTCTTTCCCTCTATCATCTTGCATTGTCTGTTCTACCACTAAGGAAATTATTGTTATATAATTGCAAGTAGAAAAGTTTCCACCATGGATAGAAATTGGGATTAGGTTGAACTCTAAATAATTTCTCTCCACGTAGTCCAAGTTCAAAGGGTGAGGGATGTTAGTTGTGGTCTATTTCAGGACCCAATGTCGACATCATTAGCTTTTGACTTTTTTAAAATTCACTCATAGGATGGAAATATCAATGGCTGAATTATCATTGCCTTTCCCTAGTTGCTGCTGAAAAGGTGGTGGTGAGCTGCCTTTCTGAAATGCTGCAGTCTATATGCTATTGATAGGCCCACATGCTAGTGGGGAGGAAATTCCAGAATTGTGATCAAGTGACAGTATTTTCCAAGTCAAGATAGTGAGTAGCTCGGAGGGAACTTGCAGGTGATGGTGTTCCTATATATCTGCTACCCTTGACCTTCTAGGCGGCAGTGGTTGTTGACATGGAAGGGTGCTGTCTCAGGAGCTTTGGTGAATTTCAGCAGGGCATCATGTAGATGATACACATGACTGATTCTGACTATCGGTGGGGGAGGTATTGAATATTTGTGGATAAGATTCCAATCAAGCAGCTGCTTTTTAATGGATGGTACCAAACTCAAGTGTTGGACCTACACTCATTCGGGCAAGTGGGGAATATTTCACCACACTCTTGACTTGGCCAGGCTTTGGGGAGTCAGGAGGCTGATTAATTATTGTAGTATTCCTAGCTTTTGACTTACTCTTGTAGCTATTGATCCATTTGTTTGGGATTGCTTCGTCCAGTCTCTCTCCTGCTATTAGTGCCGTTGCGTAGCTTCACCAGGATGACATTTCATGTTTTTTTTGTAATGCCTAATGCTGCTTTTGGCTTACACTTCTATAACCTTCATTGAACCTGGGTTGATTCTCTGACTTGATAGTAATGGTAAAATGAGGGAATATGTCAAGCAATGAGACTACAGATTGTGTTGGGAGTATAATTCTGTTGATGCTGTTGGTCCATAAATGACAGATCTGCAGACACCAGTCCCGTACCCTAGAACAATGAAAGACACACAAATGCAAGTGCCCCAGTGTTAGTTTAACTGGCATATGGACACCAGTACTGTGTTATGCAATGACACAACCACATACACCTGCACTGCACCCCAACATTATATAGTGACAGATTCCCTCAGATGGCAGTATTTTATCTCAGTAATTTACAGGACCAGACATGCAGGCTCCAGTACTGTCGCCTAATACTATGTAGCGATAGACCCACATGAGTATTACATTTCCATACAGACCTGCACCATCTGTATTCTGACTGTTATACAGTTGAAAATCTCTACCTAATGCAGGAACTACAGAATTTACAATTACATTGTTGAATAGTTCTCATAATTCAGTCAAGTACTGAAGTTAGGTAAACTTCTTCATCTTCACATTCTGATATATCAGGTTCAATGACAAAGAAAACATATAAATTACATATGATAGAAATGTCTATCATATATGTTAATTTTATTCATTCGTGGGACACAGACACCGGTCAAGACAACTGTTATTGCCCATCCCTAATCAACTTTGAGAAGATGGTCTTGAGCCATTTCTTGAACAGTGCAGGAACCACGATATAGTTTCAGGATGTGTGTGTCTTGGAAGAGGACTTGTTGCGGTGTTATTATGCTGGGAGAAAGTGAGGACTGCAGATGCTGGAGATCAGAGTTGAGAGTCTGGTGCTGGAAAAGCACGGCAGGTCAGGCAGCATCCAAGGAGCAGAAGAATCGGCATTTCATGCATAAGCCCTTCATCAAGTGGCAAAGGTCACAGGATTAGAAGGTGCTGTCAAAGGAGGCTTGATGTGCTGCTGCAGTACATCATGTAGATGGTATACTGTGACATCCTGTCACTGTACATCAGTGGTGGAGGTAGGAAAGAATTGAGGCGGTAGATGGGATGAGGCGGTAGATGGGATGCCAACTAAGCAGGCTGCTTTGTCCCGTATGGTGTCTCAAGTGTCACTGAAGCTGCACCCTTCAAGTAAGTGGAGAATAATGCATCGCACTCCTGATTTGTTTCCTGTAGATGATATCCAGAGTGTGGTGCTAGAAAAGCACAGTAGGTCAGGCAGCATCAAAGCAGCAGGAGAATTGACTTTTTGGGCATAAGCCCTTCATAAGCCTCTACCTGTCCATCTTCCTTCCCATCTATCCGCTTCACCCTCCTCTTCGACCTATCACCATTACCCCTACCTTCATCCACCTATCGCACTCTCAGTTACCTTTCCCCCAGCTCCACTCCCTCCCATTTATCTCTCTACCCCCTTGGCTCACAGGCTTCATTCCCGATGAAGGACTAATGCCATGGTAAATGTGGAGCTACGAACTGGGGGTGGGTCGGTCTGGATTGGATGCTCTTCGAATGCCAAATGGCCTCAATCTGCACTGTAGGGGATTCTATGATCCACACATAAATACTTTTGAAAATGTGAATTTTCCCAAGAGCACTACAGTAGTGGAAAGCATTTCCACCAGAAAATACCATTGAAGATTGTGTAGCCTACAGCAGCACATACATTAGAATGGTCAGAATTTTCCCAATAGCAAACGTTTAAAAGCTCTTGAATGCATGGTCCAGCAGACCTCACAAAATAACATGGCCAAACCTTCAGTACCTATTATTTGTGCTGTGTATTTCACAAATAACACTGATAATTCAAAATCTTGGGTGCCTCAAATATCTAAAATGTATTATTGTATGAGAACAGACCAACTCCATTAATATGAGTGCCACCACAGAACACAGATTTCACATGTTCAACATTCTCATTGGCATCAGTAAATGCTCCGAGTTACTTTGTGGGCTTAATTACTCTAACCTTCCCACAAGAACCATATAGAAGACTTACATTGGGATAGTACTCCATCACCAGCATATACTCTGTTCTGCCATCACTTGATATTCTTTCCTCACCAACTATGAAGCGTGCTATGTTCTCATGCTCCATCAGCGGGAGCCTGTATATGTCTCTTTCATTGATGTAGTTCTGACGGTTTGAGGCACTGAAGATTTTCACAGCAACAGGACGTTCATTCAATGACCCTTTATATACTGCACCATAGCGACCGCGCCCGATCACCTGGGTATAAAAAAAATTGAACACTTATTTCATTGTAATTTCCACGTCCTATTCAAACCCCATGTGAAATCTTTGCTGAAATATTATGTGGGAAAAAATTAATGTTTTGAATTCAAAAGAGACAATAACTAATGGCTAATTCATCAAAATGGCCAAACCTCAAACATGTGCAGGTTACTAGATGATAGACATCACATCTGCACCAGATTTCTTCCCATTCACCAATCCTACCCCCTGAACTGTTTATAACATCAGGGCACAGTTAACTGATCTACTATTGGTAGGTTGTTTTCACTCCCAGCTCAAGTGACAACATGTGCCTTTGCTAATTTCTCAATAGCAATTTGCATTTAAGTGGTATCTTAAACTAGTAAAATATTCATGGGGCAGAGTGGGGGTGGGGAGGTGCGAAGGGAGGCAAGAGTGAGGTTTATGGAGAAATTTACAAGAGCTCAGGCCTCAGGCAGCTGAAGGCACAGCCATCTGAAAGTGGGGATGCACAAGGTGCCAAATTAGGAGGAGTGCAGTTTATCTGTACAGCTAGACATGTTTACAGAGAAAAAGAGGAATGAGAACAAAGTGGTGTTTGAAAACAAGAATTCTAATTTTAACTTTGAAATGTTGCTTAATTAGCAGAAACATAACTTAGTGAGTAGAAGAGTGAATACGACTTGATGCAAGTTAGCTTCTGGCAGCAAAACTTTGCATGATCCTAAAGAGAGCAAAAGATGTCAAGGCAATGAGGGTTCATTAGAATAATCAAATCAAGAGACAGCTGGTCACAGATGATTTTCAGCAACAAATGAGCTGAGATGGGACAAAGTCAGGCAACATCAATATGCTTCAGTGACAGTACGGTTATGTGGTTACAAGTCCATCTCAGAGGCAAATACCAGATTAGCAACCATCTAGTTCAGCTTTAGAACAATAACTTGAAGGGAGATGGAGTTGGTTATAGTATGTGGTGGGGGCCAAATACAAAGGCTTTCATTGGATGAAATTTCTTCTCAACCAGTACTGAATGGGACAGGCATCCAGATGATTTACAGACAGTGGATCGGTAAATGGAGGTAGTGGTGTTGATGAACATGTGGATTCTGAAAGCAGTGTTTTGAAATCATGTTGCCGATGGGCAAAATGTAAATGACAAATGGAAAGGGGAGTTCATCAAAATTAACAATCCTCTTGCAATTTCTGAATAGAAAGGAATGAAAGTACATTAGTTCCATCCAACCAGCTAGATGGTAGTGGAGGGGTACAAGTGAATAGTTGGGTCACTGGTGTCAAAGACTGCAGGTAGATTGTGATGGATAAGGAGGAGCAGCGTATCACAATCTCAGAGTATGTGACTTTGATGACAGTCATTTTTATAATGTAGAAAGGGCAGAAATCCTTGTAGAGCCCCAAAAGGGTTTGACACACATTTGAAAAGTACAAGACATTCAAGATCTGTGGAGAGGAAAGAAAGTTTGGGATGGTAGTTGGCAAAAGCAAAGTGGTCATGGATTTTGAGAAGGTGGCAGATTTTAACAAAGGAGAATAAGTGTTAGAGAGAAAATTGCTTACAATATCAGGTAACGTGGGATTGAGAAAGAAACACAGAAACAAATTTCTGGAGAAACTCAGCAGGTTCTGCAGCAGCTGTAGAGAAAGAAACAGAGTTAACGTTTCAAGTTCAGTGACCTGTGTTCAGGAACCAGGAAAGGAAATTGGGTGGTCAGCAGTTTAGGAAGTTTAGGTCAAGGGAATACAAGGTGGCACCTTAGACAAGGTGAGTTCAAAGACAGCATGAGGGGAAACAGGAAGCTAGACAAAAGTGCAAGTTCAGGAGGGCTCCTCTTTTCTCTTATCAATCAATGGACTACGCAACTAATTTGATTAGAACCCAGGAGCATGGCAATAAGTCATAGCCACAATAGCAATCAGCTATCCATGCATGAAGCCGGAATCAAACTTGGTAGTTTATAACATGCATGCTTTTGGTCCATAAAAGACAGCTGCTTCTTTAGAACATATAGGAGCTAAAGTGGGATTTACATACCTCAAGCAATTTTAGACTGTCCAAGTCCAGGAATGATTCAGAAGGTGCAGCCTCCATCATGTTCATGCTGTGAAGTCCATGCTTCCTGTCCCCTGGTTAAATAAGCATCAATGATGGCAAATAATGAACACACCAACTTTACAGTTTCTGTATTCATATAGTTTGTAACATAAATGATGCAGAATAAGACACCATTTTAATAATATACTGTATGACTACTATGGAGATTCTATATATGCAGCTGCACAGTTCATTACTCTGTAAGCAATTCTTTGATTCAAATGTTGTTGGGTCAGTAGAGATCATGAGCACCAATAATTTCATTTTAACACTGGGAACAATAAATTGATAACTGAGCTCTAAAATATAGAGCTGAAAAATGTGTTGCTGGAAAAGCGCAGGACAGGCTTTTCAGCATTCAGGCTTCAGGAATCCTGAAGAAGGGCTTATGCCCGAAACGTCGATTCTCCTGCTCCTTGGATGCTGCCTGACCTATTGCGCTTTTCCAGCAACACATTTTTCAGCTCTGATCTCCAACATCCGCAATCCTCACTTTCTCCTCTGAAATATAGATAAAATAAGAAATCTACTAATGATATCCATCTCAAGTTAACAACTCCAGTTAATTAATTTTAAAAATCCAAGTAACTGCATATGGTGGAAATCAGAAACAAAACTTGCTAGAAAAACTGAGCAGGTCTGGCAACTTCTGTGGAGAGAAAGCCTTCTTCAGAACAGCTCTGAATACTGCCAGATTCTGCCACACCTGCTCAGTTTATCCAGCAATTCCAATTTGATGAGGATATTAATGTCTGCAAGAGGAATGCTTCCCATTCACATATCCAGTCTCAAAATTCCAAGAACAGCACAGCACAGGTCAAATACAAAGGAAAGTTCCATCTACAATGACCCATCACACACTGGCACCGCAAAGGATACATGTAAGTGAAGTTCCTTTTCTAATGCCCTTCAAAGTGCCTCAGTCTCACAACCTCAGAACTGCAGGATCTATCACACCCATGTGATCTTTTCCATTTCCACATCCTCTCTGACTAACATTGCAAGTTAGTGTCAATTGGTACAGATTTGTAATAAGGGAGATTTACATTTTTCTCCAATCTAACTAGAAACTAAGTGGAAACTACCCATTGCTCAATTCATATTCAAATCATATAGCTATCAGAAACATCAACAGGCTAAATGGGACTTCAACCAAAGTTCCAGAGGTGGAAAGCCAGCATCAAACTACTGTCCATAACTTGGCAGCATTAGGGCTAAATTAGGAATCATAAGATACCTAAATGTGGGAAACTTGAAAATTGTTAGTGACTCTAAACCACTGCAGAAACATATCACAAGTAACAGTATTCTCAAACATACCAGACAGTCAAGAATAATAATTAGAAAAAGCAATAAATTGCAAATGCTGAAAATATAAAAGTGTTAATCAGACTTATCCCAAACTCCTGCCAAAAAACCTTCTGTGCATTTTCGTCAGCTTCAGTTGGCACTGTCACTTTCAGTTGGCAGTGACAGAAAGCTCTGTCATCTGGAGCATCAGATGGCCTTATTGGACTAGTTTACATACATGATCTAACTGGCTTCCTTCTGGCAAGCTGGCAGGCATCACTGATTCATCCAAGGTGGTAGTTCATATCATCAGCTGTCCATCTGAAATAGTGTTGGCCAAGTATTGTAGCATAGAGAGCATTCCAATGAGACCTGTTCATATATTCACCAACAAAAGCACTGGCTAGGTGTCTCCCTCATAGCATAGGGTTGTTAAGATCAATTGTCATGGCCTTCCTTCTTCCATAGCGGAGATCAACACTCTTAATAAAGAATTACAGTTTTTCTGTCTTTATTCTTTCATGGAATGTGGGTATCATTGGCAAGGCTTTTTTGTTGCCCATCCCAATTAGCCTTGAATTGAGAGATTTCTTATGCCTTGTTCATGGGGCAGTTAAGAATCAACAGACACATTATTGCCTGTCTGGAGTCACACATAGGGCAGACCAGGTAAGGATGGCAAATTTTCTTTACTGAAGAGCAAACTAGTAACAAACTGTACAGGTTTTTACAACAATGGATGACAACTTCAGGAAGGTAAAAAAACTACAGATACAGTCAGCTAGAAGGTTGTCTGGTAGGAGAGGTTGCAGGAGATTCCTGTGGCTATCCCCATCTCAAATACATGTGAGTTTTGGATGTTGTTGAAGGAGTGACCTCTCAGGTGAACAGAGCACTGATAGCCATCTTCTAGTACAGTGACTGGCTCTACTGTAATGAGGGAAATGTCAGGTTCCAAGCAATCGATTACAATAAGGACTCTCTAGTTTGGGGCACAATAGAAGTTCTGCGGCTGTAAGCGAGACCTGAGGACAGTATGTGTCCTCCTTGGTGGCAGGGTAAAGATTGTCTCGGAGAGGGTGCACAATGTTCTGAAAGGGGACAGTGACCAGTAGAAGGTTGTTGTACACATTGGTGCCAATAACGTAGGTAGGGAAGGGATTGAGGTCTGCAGAGAGAATACAGAAAACTAGGCAGTGGTTTAAAAGTAGGTCCTTGAGGGCAGTGATAACTGGACTACTTGTAATGCCACGTGCTAAGGAAAGTAGGAACAGGAAGATAGAACAGATGAATGCGAGGCTAAGGGGACATTGCAAGGGGCATGGATTCACATTTTTGAACCAATGCGATCTCTTCAGGGTAGAGACTTGTATAAGAGGGACAGATTTTACCTGAATTGGAAGAGACCAATATCTTTGCTTGGAATTTGCTAGTGCTAGTAGTATTAGTGAGAAAAGAGAAGAGGCTGAGGCTGGTACAAGAGCAAGTCAAACAGTCAAGACAGACAACAGCTTGGCAGACAACAAGAAAAGACTGATGAATTAAACTGCATTTACATAAATGCAAGAGGTCTGACACATAAAGCAAATGCACTTTTTTAAAAACTGATTTGTGGGATGTGGGCTAGCCAGCATTTATTGCCTGTCCCTGGTTACCCTTCAGAAGGTGGTAATGAGGTGTCCTCTTGAACTGCTGTAGTCTACTTGCTGTGGGTTCACCCACAATGCATTTAGGGTGGGAATTTCAGGATTTGACCCAGTGACAGTGAAGGAACAGCGATGTATTTCCGAGTCAGAATGGTGACCGGCTTGATGGGGAACTTGAAAGTGGTTGTTTTCCCACGTATCTGCTGCTTTTGTCATTCTAGATCGAAGTGACTGTGGGTTTTGACAGTGTTGTCTGAGGATCTATGGTGAATTTCTGTAGTACATCTCTTAGACAGTGCATACTGGAGAGACTGGATGCTTGTGGATGCTCAAGTTCTGAATAGTGTTAAGCTTCTTGAGTGTTGTTGGGGCTGTACTCATCCAGGCAAGTTGGAAGTATTCTATCACATTCCTGATTTGTGCCTTGTAGATGGTGGTCAGGCTATGTATGAGGAAATCGGGGAGGGTGAGTTACTTGCCACAGTGCTTCTCGCCTCTGACCTGCTCTTGTAGCCACTGTGTTTATGTAGCGAGTCCAGTTGAGTTTTTGGTCAATGATAACCCCCAGAATATTGATTGTTGAGGATTCAATGATGATAATACCATTGGGTGGTGGTTAGATTGTCTCTTATTAATAATGGTCATCACCTGGTATTTGCGTGGTGTGAATGTTACTTGCCACTTCTCAGCCCAAGCCTGGATATTGTCCAGATCTTGTTGCATTTGAATACTTCAGTACCTGAGGAGTCACAAATGGTGGTGAACATTGTGTAATCATTGGCAAACATTCTCACTTCTGAACTTATGATGGAGGGAAGGTTACTGATGAACCAGCTGAAGCTGGTTGGGCTGAGGACCCTGAGGAACTCCTACAGAGATGTCCTGGAGCTGAGATGACTGACCTCCAACCACCATGACCATCTTCCTATGTGTCAGGTATGACTCCAACCACCAGAGAGCTTTCCCCCTGACACCCATTGATTCCTGTTTTGCTCGGGCTCCTTGATACCACACCAAGTCGAATGCAGACTTGTGTCAATGGCTGTCACTCTCAAATCACCTCTAGAATTCAGCTCTTTTGTCCATGTTTGAACGAAGGCTATGATGAGGTCAGGAGCTGAGTGGCCCTGGTTTGGACCATGATTTGGAACATGGAACTAGTATATTATAGCTGTTACAGAAACATGGCTCAAGCCTGAACAGGACTGGCAGCTGAAAGTTCCGAGGTATAGATGCAATAGGAAGGATAGAAAGGGAGACATAAAAGGAGGGGGAATTGGTGTGTTTGGATAGGGAAAATATTATGACTTTACTTAGGCAGAATACTCCTGAGAGATCATCCAGTGAGGTTATATTGGTGGAACTGAGAAGTAAGAAAGGGATGAACACTTTGCTGGGATCGTTTCATAGGCTCCTCAATAGTCAACGGGAAACTGAGAAGCAAATATGTAAGAGGAATTTAGATATCTGTAAGAACAAAGGGTTATAATAGTGGGGAATTTTAACTTTCTAAACATTTGCTGGGGCTTCAATGGGGAGGAATTTGTTAAATGTGTTCAAGAAAACTTTCTTATTCAATATGTGGATGTACCAACAATAGAAGGAACAATACTTGATGGTATTAAGACAGGAACTTACAAAGGTTGACGGGGGGAGGCTATTCAGACATGGGAACTTAAATGAGAAAATGAGAGTTCAGAGACAGTACGTTCCTATTAATGTGAAGGGCAAGGTTGGTAGGTGCAGGGAATGCAGGATGACTGGAGAAATTGAGACTCTGGTCAAGAAAAAGGTGGAGTCTTATGTCAGCTATAGACAGCTAGAATCAGGTGAATCCCTAGAGGAGTACAAGGGCAATAGGAATGTACTTAAAAGGGAAATCAGTAGGGGGACATGAGATAGCTTTGGCAAATAGAGTTAAAGAGAAACCTAAGAGATTTTAAGCACTTTAAGGGCAAAACAGTAACTGAGGAGAGAATATGGCCTCTTAAAGTTCAGCATGGAAGAGTTATGTGTGGAACTACAGGCAATGGGTGAGATACTAAACAAATATTTCATGTTAGTATTTACTGTGGATAAGGACATGGAAGCTAGGGAACTTGGGGAAATAAACAGTGATGTCTTGAAAAGAGTTCATATTACAGAGGTGGTGGTGCTGGAGGTCTTAAAATACAAAATAGGTAGATAAGTCCCCTGATCATAAATTTCTCAGAACTTTGTGGGAAACACGGTAAGAGGTGGCTGGACTCCTTGCTGCGATCCTTGTATCATCGATAGCCACAAGTAGGGTGCCAGAAGACGAGGTTGACTGAAGTGGTGTCATTATTTAAGAAAGGCTATAAGGAAAAGCCAGGAAACTATTGACCAGTGAGCCTTACATGAGTGGTGGGTAAGTTGGTCGTGGGGATTCTGAGG
Organism: Chiloscyllium punctatum; assembly: GCF_047496795.1. Taxonomy (NCBI): domain Eukaryota; kingdom Metazoa; phylum Chordata; class Chondrichthyes; order Orectolobiformes; family Hemiscylliidae; genus Chiloscyllium; species Chiloscyllium punctatum. Next base: position 22,135,813 of record NC_092748.1, read on the forward strand.
GATAGGATTTACATGCATTTGGAAAAGCAAGCACTGATTACAAATAGTCAACATGAATCTGTGCATGGGAAATCATGTCTCACTTACATGATTGAGTTTCTTGAAGAGGTGACAAAGAAGATAAACAAAGGCAGAGAGGTAGATATTGTCTGCATGGGATTCAGCAAAGTGTTCGACAAGGTTTTGCATGGTAGATTGGCTAGTAAGGGTAGATCACATGGGATCCAGGGAGAGCTCACCAATTGGATACAAAATTGGCTTGGTGGAGAGTGATGGTAGCTTTTTGAATTGGAGGCCTGTGACCAGTGGTGTACCACAAGGATTGTTGCTGGTTCCACTGCTTTTCATCATTTATATAAATGATTTGGATGAGAAAATAGGAGGTATGGTTAGTAAGTTTGCAGAAGACATCAAAGTAGATGTAGTGGGCACTGAAGAAGAATACAAGAGGACTTTGATCAGATGGGCCAAGGGGCCGATGAATGGTGGATGAATTTAATTTAGATAAACGTGAGGTGTTGCATTTTGGTAAGACAAACCAGGGAAGGACTTCTACAGTTAATGGTAGAGCCCTGGGGAATGTTGCTGAATAAAGAGACATAGAGGTGCAGGTGCACAGTTCTTTGAAAGTAGATGGGTGAAGATGGTGTTTGGCACACTTGCCTTCATTGGTCAGAACACTGAATATTGGAGTTGGGAATGACATGTTGCAGCTTTACGGGTGATTAGTGTGGCCACTTTTAGAATACTGCATACATTTCTGGTCGCCCTTCTCTGGAAAGGATATTTTGAAACTTGAGACGATGCAGAAAAGATTTACAAGCTTGTTGCCTGGACTGGAGGGTTTGAGTTACAAGAGGAGACTGAATAGGTGAGTACAATTATAACATTTAAAAGGCATGAGTATATGAAGGGCTTAGATGGATATGGGCCAAATGTTGGCTCATGGGACTAGGTCAGATTGGGATGTCTGCTTAGTGCAGACAAGTTGGACTGAAGGATCTGTTTGCATGCTGTATGACTCTCTGATTCTGAGATTCTGTAACCAATGAAAATTCTCATGGGCACCATAACTGAAACTAACTCTCAATTGCAGACATACTTATTGAATTCCATCAACTGCCATTGTGGGACTTGAACGTCTGTGCATTCGTGTGAGCTTTTAGATTAGTGATAATACCAAGTTACAACGTTCTTCACTGGTTCGTGCTGGTCCATGCTGCTTTTACAAACAGATTTCAGATATAATTGTGGGTATGCTCGCCGAGCTGGGAAGTTGATTTGCAGACATTTCGACACCTGTCTAGGTGACATATTCAGTGCTTTGGAGCCTCCTGTGAAACACTGCTATATTGTCTCTTCTGGAATTTATTTGGTTTCATTCCTGCTGCTTCCAGGTGCCTTTTCCGGTTGTACGTTATAGTGGCCGGTATACTGGGTCTAGTCTATGCGCTTGTTGATGGAGTCGGTGGATGACTGCCATGCTTCTAGAAGTTCTCTGGCTGTCCCCTGAAGAGCTTGTCCTATCATTGTTGTCGAATTTGTGGTCCTTGTCATCTGTGTGTTTGGCTACTAGGGACAGTTGGTAGTGGTGTTTAGTGGCTAGTTGGTATTCGTGGATGTGGATTGCTAGTTGTCTGCCTATTTGTTCTATATAGTGTTTCATGTAGTCTTTGCATGGAATCTTGTAAACTATATTAGTCTTACACATGGTCTTTTGTTCTGGTCAGCTGTTGTCTGTGCGTGGCTGTCAGTTTATGGGCTTTAATTCCTTGGAATTCCTAGACAGCATCAAGAATATAAACATAGATGAGGACAAAGCAATGGTCTCATTTGACGTAATGGCACTGTTTACTGCAATTGACAAAACTCTAGCCAGAGAGACAATAGCCAACCTTCTGGACAAACAATACAGATGACATGACAGGGAACCTATCGACAAGGATGATATACTGAAACTACTAGACCTTTGCTTGACGACACACTGCACACTCATCACTCAGTTATATGAGCAATCAATGGAATACCTATGGATTCACCCATCTTCGGGCTCATAGCAAAAGCAGTGATGCAAAGCTCCCTCACAAATCCGACCCAAGCTCTGTATCAGGTACATGGATGACACTTTTGTAATTATTAAGAGAACAGAGATCGAGAACATACATCAGACTATCAACACCATGCTCACTGGGGTCAAATTTACGAGAGAGGAGGAAACCAACCACCAACGCCAATTCCTGGATGTGACGGTAGAAAGAACACAGAATGGTGAATGCACTACAAGAGTGTCTAGAAAAGCAACACACATGGACCAGATCCTGAACTACAACAGCAAGCACCTGAACACAAACAAGGGAAGCTGCATTAGGACCCTATTCAAATGGGCTCCAACACACTGTCGCATTCCGACATGCGAAGACAAGACGACGACGACCTCCACAGAATCTTCACCAAGCGCGGATATGCCCACAACTTCATCTGCAGATGCCCAGCAGACAAACAATGCAACAAAGACATGCCACAACCCAACACACTAGCCATGCTACCTCATATTAAAAAAATCTCAGAACTAACAGTCAGATTTCTCTGACTATTTGGAGTCATGACAGCCCATAAACCGACAGCCATGCCCAGACAATAACTGACCACAGGAAAAGACCCTATACCCATCATATGCAAGACTAACGTAATTTACAAGATACCATGCAAAAACTGAATGAAACAATAAATAGGACAAATAGGTGGAGAATTAGCAATCTGCATCCACGAACACCAATGAGCCACTAAACGTCATGACAAGCTGTCCCTGGTAGGCATACAAACAGATGACAAGGACCACAAAATTCGACTGTGATTCGACAACAATCACAGGACAAGCTAAACAGAGGAGAGCAAGAGAATTTCTAGAAGCATTGCAATCATCCACAGACTCCATCAACAAACACATAGATCTAGACCCAGTATACCGGCCACTACAACAAACAACCAGAACCGGCAACAGGAAGCAGCGGCAATGAAACCAAATAAATTCCAGAAAACACATTACAGCAGTGCTTCACAGGAGGCTCCAAAACATTGAAAATGTTGCCTAGTCAGGGACAAAACGTCTACAAGTCAACTTCCCAGCTTGGCGAACATACCCACAAGTACGGCAACCAGCACCTGAGCTACAAATCTTTATGCAAGCCTTGAATTTCAGATATAATGAATTAATGGCTTGTGTGGTGGTCTGTAGTGAGCATTCTTTGACTTGCTCTCTTGAAAGCACAAGTATTTTTCACTATAATTGTGATCTGTGTGCTGTAGTACAATGGAAAAGGGCAAACATATAGGATTCTTGAGGGTAAATACGGAGAAGGTGTTTTCCCTCTTGGAAGAGTCTAGGACCAGAGGCCACAATCTCAGAATAAAGGGACACCAATTTAAGACTGAGAAGAGGAGGAATTTCTTCTCTCAGAGGGTTTGAGGGTCTTTGGAACTTCTTGTCACATAGGGCAGTGGGGGCAGAGTCCTTATGTATTTAAATTAGAGTATCTGTTCAGCCATGATCCTATTGACTGGCAGAGCAGGCTAGAGGGGTCGAACGGTTAGTTCCGTTCCTGTTCTTATGGTCGAACAATCTAAATGAGAGGAAAGGTCAGTCAACATGCAATGAATCTGTTGTGTCTTTATCGCATAGCACATGGTCCATAAAACAACATTTGGGAGATTTTGTGTCATGAAGGAGGTTTTGATGTACAGGAGATTCTGTTACCATACTCCTTACTTGGAAGGTTTGCAAGGACACTTGTATTCGAATTGCACTACGGTGTTAGAACAAAGGGGCCCAAAACAATAACGCTATCTCTTAATTTTAGAACACAGAAGCTAATTAAGCAAAACAAGATGAACAGTGAGTTTACCAAAACAAAATTCAACTTGTCATTATCAATGTTTTTTACAGTAATCCCAAGCACTAAGTGTACCACAAAAATCGTGATCATCCACAAAATGATTCACAACAGTTTCTGAAGCGTCATTTTTAGTTACATGAACACTGGTCATCCACATTTATTTGAATGTATGGCAATGCAGATGCAGTAATTTAAAAGGGTGGACTTGTGTGTGACCTGCAAGGATACTTTCAGGTTGATAGTTCTTACATGAAACATTACTTGCCAAGCTGGGCCAAGTGATCATTTTTATTTGATGTGGATGGCATCCCAACCAATACACTTTAAAGCAAGGAGGAGTGGAGGCCTTTGCTGATTTTCTTGCACTCCTTCACCCAGGAACACTGAGACCAGGTGTAACAGCACAATTGAAAACAGGTGGCTGCTGAATAGTGATCTAGACAACAAGTGAAAAATATAGATAAATCTGAAATAAACTCTGCTGGCATTTTCAGGAGCCATTAGAACTCAGATTAAATGAAAACTTTAAAGTCCCTTTGTTTATTTTATATGTTTTGAATTAGCTAACCTCGAGATCATCAAATTCTGGCTTTTGTAACAATCACATTGGCAGATATCCACTCCTGACCCCAATCCAGTGATTACTGAGCATGCAGATTCCTACTTCTGATCATCATCTAGTGCTCCTGAATATTAATCAATGGCTTTTGGGTTGGCAATACAGGTATATGTAAGCCTGATCATCTTACACTGAGTTCTGCATGCATGGATGTCAAATAAGCAGAGCATAAGTACTGGCTGTATTGTTCTCACTTCTGAGTGGGTCTCACTAGCTAGATAGTGCATGAAGAATAGCCACCTGGAGATGAAGAGATGATCACTTTCCATTGACGAGTAACAGCCACAAAGTATCAAATTGGAAACAAGGAGAAAGGTTTCCAGGAAAAAAAGGTTACTTCCATCCATTTTATGCTAAGTATTGCCCGAATTCATTTGGAAACTATAACAAATAAATCTCAATCCTTTCATGGCTCGTGTTCAAATTCAGTAAAATAGATTTAACTCCGTTTAAATGGATATGATGAAAATTCATGTTAATACCAGAGATTTCCTTTACAAACATGTATTTGGAATTGACTTTAACGTATCCTAATAATTGCTGTGCAACCAAACAGATGTAACTTGAATCTTCCTCACCTCCGATTTTGGCTCTTCCCAGACCAAACTCTGTCATGACAATTTTCACTCTCTCCTTTCTTTCCACTTTTTTTTCTCCTTGTCTCCTGTAGACACCTCTCTCCTATACTCACACCTCCTTCCACTTCTCCCCTCTCAAGTACTGTGCCCTCTGAAATTCCTATCCTTATTCCCATACTAAGTGGATAAGGTGGTAAAGAAAGTATATGGCATGCTTGCCTTCATTGGTCAGGGCATTGACTATACAAGTCACTTTACAGCTGTGCGTTGTGTTGTGTGTATAAAGCTTCAGTTAAACCACATTTGGAGTAGTAGTGTGCAGTTCTGGTCACCACGCTTTAGGAAGGATGTGGAGGCTTTGGAGAGGGTGCAAAAGAGGTTACCAGGATGTTGCATGGATTGGGGAGCAAGGTAGAGAGTGAGAGAATGCAAGAGAGAAAGAACACACAAGAGAGTGAGGGGGCGAGACAGAATGACAGCGTGATTCTGAGTATGAGATTATGAGTTAGAGAGTGCATGAGAGAGAATGCAAAACATAGAGACAGTAAAATGCAGAAATTGAGTGAAATACAGAGAGTGCAATACAGACAGAGGCAGAGAAAAGGAGTGCGAGTGAAAGAATTTTGAACCTTCTCTAAATTATGATGGCATATTATTTGCTGACACTCACCTGCGAGCATTCTATACCCAAAGAAGAAAGCTGCAATCAGAACAGCTACAACTGACACCGATGCCAATGCAATTACAATTGTCTCCTCCTTATAGTGCGGTCTCCAAGTACCTAGAACACAGAAAGATAAATTGTGGTGTTGTAATGCACTTTAATCATTTTATTGCTACCAATTTACTACATACAATAAATGTAACAATATGAAAGAAAGAAATGTATTTGTAAAACATCTTATTAATAGCTCTCAAATATCCCAAAATACTTCACACATCATGAACCACAGTGAGCTCTGATATTACAATCGTTAACACAGTAGACATTTTCACATCATTACAGCCCACTAACAGCAGTAAAGAAATTAATTGTTTTTGGTGCTGTTTATTGAGTCAGGAATATTCTCCAAGAAACATGGAAGTTGCCTGCTCTCTTCTGAATTGTGCCCTAGGTTCTTTGATCCCCATTGAACTATTAAAATTAGCAATGGGACAAGTTTCCAAAGAACTTCAACTTGTGCTCTTCAGCCACTGCAGCACACCAACTAAGGGCTATTGACTGATTCAAACTGGCTTGTGTTTGACTAATTGACTATAATAAATCTTCTCCCACCCAGCTTTCGTCCTGTATTTCAACACAGTGGCTCAGTGGTTAGCACTGTTGCCTCTCAGCGCCAGGGACCCATGGTTCAATTCCAGCACATTTTCCCAGTGTCTGCTTGGGTTTTCTCCGGTTGCTCTGGTTTCCTCCCACAGTCCAAAAATGTGCGGCTTAGATGAATTGACCATGCTAAATTACCCATACTGCTCAGGAATGTGTAGGTTATGTGCATTAGTCAGGGGAAACGCAGAGTAAAAGTGTAGGGGAATGGGTCTCCATGGGTTACTCTTCGGACGGTCAATGTGAACTTGTTGAGCCAAATGACCTGTTTCCGCACTGTAGGGATTCTATGATTCTATTACATAGCTCAAGTGTTCACATTAAACATACCAAAGATATAGAATGTATAAACTAATCTATGTGTTCAATGAAATAGTTAAAATCAATATCAAGAGATTCTCTGGAGGTGCACTTTGTAATGAATGGGTTTGTCTGAGCAGCAGTGGATGCAACTACTGGCCATCTCATGACTGAACACTGAAGAAGGAGAACAAACTTGAGTATTTCATATAGTGGAGGTGAAGTATATCGCTGGTAACAATGTATGAGAAAAGAATTGCATCAAATCAAGGCAACTTAATGTAAAGCTACCAGGAACTAAACTTGGGGTGCTTTATCAGTGCTATTTTACGTTTTTTACTTGTCAGTGCCTTTAATCATCTGAATCTGTAGTTTCAAAGGAAGGCACAAGAAAAATTAGTTACTACTCTCAATTCTCTGCACTGGGATTTGAAGGAACAACTTTTTGAATAAGGATGATGGCTGCTACCATTGAGATCTAAAAGATGGAGCAAGATGAGATGATCAATAGCTTTGAGGTCCTGTGGGTAACTGCCTCGATTCAATTATTTATGTGAACTCAAGCTGATGATTTGTCTTCTTAAACGAGATGCATTACCTCCTACTGATATAAGAGGAAAATAACTGCAGATGCTGGAAGTCTGAAATAAAAACAGAAAATGCTGGAGAAATTCAGCAGTTCTGGCAGCCTCTGTGGAGACAGAAATGCTTCAAATTTAGTATGATTTTTCTTTCAGTGCAATGTGAGAAAAAACGTTTTCACACAGCAAGTAGTTTGCATATAGAATGCAGTGCCTGGAAATGTGGAGGAGCATGATCAAAAGAGGCATTCAAGAGGGCATTGAATGATCACATGGATAGAAATTGCTGCTAATTGGAACCATTAGTGGCTGCTAATGGATTGTTTGTTATAATAACCCATGTAATGACAAGGCCTGGCGTGTGGAGATTTGGCTAAGGACATGGCAGAAGGTGCTCACATCCAAACCACTTTTATAAATGACGAAACATAGTGGACCTAGCACCGATCCTTCTGGCACTCCACAGGTTTCCAGTCTGAAAAGCAACCCTCCACCACCATGCTCTGCCTTCTACCTTTGAGCCAGTTCTGTATCCCAATGGCTAGTTCTCCCCGTATTCTGTGAGATCTAACCTTGCTAACCAGTCTACCATAAGAAACCTTGTCGAACACCTTGTCTATATAGATCATATTCACTGCAAATTCCCTCATCAATTCTATTTGTCACTTCTTCAAAAAACTCCAGCAAGTTAGTGAGGCATGATTTCCCAGGCACAAAGCCATGTTGACTATCTTCAAACAGTCCTTGCTTTTCCAAATACATGTAAATCCTGCCCTCAGGATTATCTCCAACAACTTGCCCACCACCGATGTCAGGCTCACCAGTCTATAGTTCCCTGGCTTTTCCTTACCACCTTTCTTAAATAGCCAACCTCCAGTCTTCCAGCACCTCACCTATCGATGACACAAATATCTCAGGAAGCGGCCCAGCTTCCCAAAGAGCTCGAGGGTATACCTGATCAGGTCCTGGGGATTTATCCTTTATGCATTTTAAGACATCCAGCACCGCCTCCTCTGTAATATGGGCATTTTTCCAGATCTCACCATCCATTTCCCCACATTTTGGCTTTCATTAACAGGGTGATTGAGTTTGAGAGCCATGAGGTTTTACTGCAGCTCTGTCAAACCCTGGTTAGACCACACTTGGAATATTGTGTCCAGTTCTGGTTGCCTCATTACACAAAGGATGTAGATGCTTTAGAGAAGGTGCAGAGGAGATTTACCAGGATGCTGCCTGGATTGCAGGGTTTGTCTTATGAAGAGAGGTTAAGTGATCTAGGGCTTTTCATACTGGTGACTTGACAGAGGCATACAAGGTAATGAGAGGCACAGATAGAGTAGATAGCCAGAGGCTTTTCCCCAGAGCAGAAATGGCTGTCACAAGGGGTCATAACTTTTAAGATATTTGGAGGAAGATACAAGGGAAATTTCAGAGAAAAGTTCTTTATGCAGAGAGTGATGGGTGTGTGGAATGCACTGCCAGCAGTGGTAGTAGAGTCAGAGACATTAGGGACATTTAAGCGATTGCTGGGCAAGCACATGGATGGCAGTAAATTGAGGGGTGTGTAGGTTAGGTTGATCTTAGATTAAGATAAATGCACGGCATAACAATGAAGGACTTGTACTCTGCTGTACTGTTCTCTGTTCTATTCTATACCTTCCACGCCCTTCTTCACAGTAAATGCTGATGCAAAATACTTGTTTACTATCTTCTCCATCTCTTGCAGTCGGCTGCCTTAATGATCTTTGAAGTGCCTTATTCTTTCCCTAGTTACCCTTTTGTCCTAATGTATTTATAAAATCAATTTGGATTCTCCTTAACCCTATACCAAACAAAAATGCCACAGAAGGAAGAGCAAGAATCTAACTACTTTCCTATGCTATTCACTGGCATGACCATCAGCCAGTATGTAATCATTAACATCTCTGGGATCATCATTGATAAGAATCTTAACTGGACCAGGTAGATAACTACCACTGCACTAAGAAAGGCCAGAGGTTGAGCATTCTAAATCAAATGATTCAATTTTGACTCCTAAAATACATTCCAACACTGACAAAGCATAAGTCAGGGGCATAGTAAAATACTGTCCATTTGCCTGGATTGGTGGAGCAACAACTGCCCTAAAGTAGCAGTTCAGTTGGCTGGATAGCTGGTTTGTGATGCAGATTGATGCCAACTGTTTCAATTCCTATACTTTCACTATGAAAGTGTCACTTTCTGAACCCCACTTTTTGTGTCTGGCAAGGTAACCCTCAAGTTAAACTAATCAGTTTTCTCTCTCTCTAATGAGAGAGCAGCCCATGGTCCTCTGGGACTATGGCAACTTCCACCTCACTTCAACACTATCCTAGACAAAGTACTTGTTTGTCAGCATGTACAGTGATATAAACATTCACTTCCTCCACCATCAATGCGTACAATCTACAGGATGTACTGCATCAATCTATCAAGGTTTCTTCAGCAGCACTTCCCAACTCCACACCCTCCAATACTTGAAAGAACAATTTAAAGGCACTAAGGAAATGCCACAATCAGCAAGTTCCCCTCCAAATTTCACACCATTTTGACTTGACTCATATGTTACTATTCCTTCATTGCTGTTGATCAAAATCCTAAAACACCTCAAATAAAAGCATTGTGAAAGCATTTTCATCATCTGAACTGCAGAGATCCAAGGCAACTTGGATCAGCGTCTTCTCAAGAACAATTAGGAACGGGCAATAAATTCCAGAGGTGCCAAACATTGCCAAGAATGATTTGTTTCATAAGGTGTGAAACCAATTTGCACACAGGGTCCCACAGCCACCTCTTTTCTAGTGTTGATCGAGGGATAAATATTGCCTGGGACTCTGGGAGAATTTTCCTGCTCTACTTCAAATTCAACTGAGTGACTACCTCAAGGTTTCATCCAAAAACAGCTTCTCTGGCCCTGCAGCATTCCCTCATTGGTGCACTGCAGTAGCATCCTAGATTATGCGTGCAAGTCTGTGGATTGGGGCGAGAGCCCATGACCTCCTGACTCAGAAATAAGAGAGCTTTCACTAAGTCAAGGCTATGAGTAAATTCTGAATTTAGGTGTGTGACCAGGATTACATCAGAAGTATTGGAAAATTCCGAGAATAGCCCTTATACTAAACATTAGGGTTGGGTAACCTGGTATTTTCTGGTCAGGTTGCTTTGAAGGCTCTCAGTGGAGGTACATCAGGGCTGAGAAGCAGAATATTTTGCTTAACTACTGGTCAACTTGATTTAAACAAGAGACTGAACATGATTAGAGTAAGAAAGGTGAGTCTATTAATCTACTTCATGACCTTGACTGCATACTCACTGCGGCAGTGACAAAATATACTCAGTGATAACTAGAGGCATGGCAGAATATCAGTGATATCTTATATTTAATTCAATGCCCAAGTGCTCCACAAAACCTTGCAACAACTTGTGCTATACAAGGTGACCATTATCATTAGCAGAGATTTGTATAAAGTCAACTCCTGGTCAACTTCATAGATCCAATTGACTTTTATAGACTTATGTATGCAAGGACAGGTAATTATCCATATTCATTGATAGACATACCACCAACAACTTTCCTCTGATTTCACCATTCAGTCAGCCATAGTTTGGCTAAATTAATACACTGAAGGCAAATAAGGACAGTGTACAGAACAATCCAAAGCTGATGCTTGACCTATGAATAACAATGATTCCCAGGTCATCACAATATAAGGACCAATTTCCTGACATTAGCCGTAACCATGTCTTACAGCATTGTGAACTTGGTGTTCTCTACAACAGTTTGGGAGAGCTCTGCATCCTATCTTAATATGACTTCAGATAGTCAAAATAAATGGGATTTTTTTGAGCTAGCTAAATGTTTATGGGAATTCATACATCTGTACAAAAAAAAGAGTAGGCCAATGCATATTGCAACCAACTTAGCTTGTGTTTGTGGGAGCCAGCTAGCTTGGTATTAGATAGAATGGGGCCTTAATTTGTATTTAGTTAGTTGACAGTTCTCCAGACCACAGAAGCACTATAATTTCTCCACCATGCCTTAGGAAAGGGAGGGAAGAATAAAAAATTGAAGGTCATTGTTTCTGTTCATTATACAGTGAGCATTGCAAGAAAGTTAATTTTTGACAGTGCACTTCACCTGATGACTGAACAGCATGCCAACAAGGATGAAATTGGTTCATACAAGAAGAATGAGTACTTACAGGAGTATTAGGTGCTATATTGGAAACCATACCCCTCAACGCTAAGTGCTTTAACATAGTGAAGGGAGAAGTAAAGCAAAGTAAATGATAAAAATACACATGTAAAATGGTGAGGCAGTAAAAAGCTAGACTTTTGTGCTTAAAAAAAATCTCTTTTATGTGGCTATGCAACAGCTGTCATTTCCTGGTCATGGGAGTATGGGTGTTTCGGGTCACTGCATATAGTTCAGACTATGACTTCAGTGTTTGGGAATAATCTTTCTTATTGAAAAAATGATGGCCACCTAACACAATGATATACTGCAGCACTCTCCACAAAATTAATTACTGATTCGAAGTTGAGTGTATATATAAACTGGCCAAGCTAAATCTTTCATCACAAATCTCTAAACGTGACATAATATTATACTGTACCATTTGCCATTCCTTTTTTGAAATACTAAGATAGTTTTCCACTTATTTGCTGAGTTTTAATTGAGCTCATTTCAACCTTGTTTTAGATTGTTCATGCTCAAGCAGCCCTAGTGATTTAGTTATGGAGAATGGCAAGCCCCAGGTTCCCAAGCATATCGTTAAACCATAGTAACCAATAAGATCACAAGTTTCATTGAGAATCTGTGCTAATTTCGACCAGATAAGAATTAAAGGCAGTTTGAAGACACAGACAAACAGTCAGGCAAGATTGATCACAATTTCTGTACCTTGGTGTGGGACAAAGATATCAATAAGCTTGATTAGAATTCCTTGAGGAACAACCCTTATGGCAGGGATCGATCTTCTTCCATCAGAACTGCACCATAATATTAACTGACATTACTGTACTAATGAGTACTGAAACTATTACACTGCTGTAACAGTGCAAACGAGACTGCACCCACCAGTACAGTACCCACATTATACTATTGCATCCCAGTCCTCCAGAAGCTTGCATTCAAAATTTCGTGCATAATAAATGGTCACATAGAGAAAAACGTATAGAAGACAGTCAGTGGGCTGCAAGCTTAGCAAATGGCAGAACCTGAGGTGAGGATAGGGCAATGCACAACAGTCAGTAGATACAGGAGAGATAGTGAGAAAATTGGAAACAAAATATTCAAAAAGGAATCT